>NW_003852412.1:5797784-5799429 GCF_000181295.1 Otolemur garnettii
GCCAGCCACATGCACCGAAACTGGCGGGTTCAAGCCAGGCTTGGGCCAGCTAACCATCAATGACAACTACAACAAAAAAATAGCCGGGCATTGTGGTGGGTGCCTATAGTTCCAGCTACTTGGGAGGCTGAGGCAAAAGAATCACTTAAGCCCAAGGGTTTGAGGTTGCTGTGAGCTATGATGCTATGGCACTCTCCTCAGGGTAGCATAGTAAGACTCTGGCTCAAAATAAATAAATAGGCTTGGCACCTGTGGCTCAAGTGGCTAAGGCGCCAGCCACATACACCTAAGGCGGGTTCTAATCTAGCCCAGGCCCACCAAAACAATGATGGCTGCAACCAAAAAATAGCGAGGCGTTGTGGCGGGCGCCTGTCGTCCCAGCTACTTGGGAGGCGGAGGCAGGAGACTTGTTGAGCCCAGGAGTTGGAGGTTGCTGTGAGCTGTGATGCCATGGCACTCTACCCAGGGGGACAGCTTGAGGCTCTGTCTCAAAAAAATAAATTAATTATTAATTAATTAATTAAATAAAAAGAGGATGTAAATCCTAGCCTCATGGATCTGTGAACCTCCCAGTCTGAAAAGACACCTGTGAAGAAGTCGATGTGAAAGTGCTAACAATATGCCAAGTGCCGTGGGCATGCAGAGGAGGTGCTGAGCCATAGGTTTGGAGGCAGATGTCTGGAGGGGCCGTGCAGACAGTGCTCATCAGTGGAAGGGCAGGGTGGTAGCACATGGAGAGCACTTGTCCCATCTAAAGGAGGCAGCTTCAGAGGTACTGGAGTTCAGAGATAGTAAGGAGATGTTGTTCCCCTGTCATCCTTTTGTACTTTTGAATTTATACATATGCATTTCTTACTTAGTCAAAAAAATAAGTGTTTTAAATGAGGTAACCATTATTTAGCCCCAGCCTGTTTTTTCCTTGTGAGAATGGAGGTCCTTTTAGAGCCATGTATTTTGATATTTAAAGAGAAACTAAAGGATAGGATATTTATGTATTTATTTATTTAGAGACAGAGTCTTACTTTGTTGCCCTGAATAGAGTGCCATGGCATCATAACTCACAGCAATCTCAGATTCCTGTGCTCAAGTGATCCTCTTGCCTCAGTCTCCTGAGTAACTGGGACTATAGGTGTGGCCACAACCCCCAGCTATTTTTAGAGATAGGGTCTTGCGCTTGCTCAAGCTGGCTTCCAACTCCTGAGTCATAATCCACCTGCCTTGGCCTCCCAGAGTGCTAGGGTTACAGATGTGAGCCACCATGCCCAGGCTAAGGACTGAATTTTTTTTTTTTTTTGAAACAGTCTCACTATGTCGCCTTCAGTAGAGTGCTGTGGCATCATGGGTCACAGCAATCTCTAGCTCCTGGGCTTATGCGATTCTCTTGCCTCAGCCTCCCAAGTAGCTGGGACTACAGGTGCCCACCACAATGCCCAGCTATTTTTTGTTGCAGTTGTTGTTTAGCTGGCCTGGGCTGGGTTCTAACCCACCAGCCTCCATGTATGTAGCTGGTGCCCTACCCACTGAGTTATGGGCACCGCCTAAGGACTGGATTTTTAAAGTGATTTCTCCCAATTTTTTTTGTTTGTGTTTTGACTTTTGTTTTGTTTTTGTTTTTTTTTTTTTGAGATGGAGCCTCAAGCTATCC
>NW_003852412.1:5799585-5802431 GCF_000181295.1 Otolemur garnettii
CGGGCTGGGGATTCGAACCCACCACCTTAGGTGTATGTGGCTGGCGCCCTAGCCGCCTGAGCCACAGGCGCCGAGCCTTGTTTTGGTTTTTTTAAGAGACACGGTGTCACCGTGTTGGCTAGGCTGGTCTCAAACTGGCCTCAATCAGTCCTCCTGCTTCCCTTGCAAAGTGCTGGAATTACAAGCATGAACCTCTATGCCTGCTCACTCTCAAGTTTTAAACATAGACATCTAATTAAAAAAAAAAAGACCTAAATAAAAATTATCTTCAGGCTAGCAGTTTATAATCTTTGGCCTAACCTGTCTTTTCTGCCTCTTATCATTAGGGCAGATACTCTTAATTTTCAGTTGTTAACACTTTCCTGGGATATATATCTTTTAAGGGATAATTTGGTTCAGGTTTTAGGCATTAAGAATTGACTCTTTGGAGGCAGGAGGGATCTTTTAAGGATTTCTGTAACCAGTGATTCTAAATGCAATGCTTGGACCAGTAGCATCAGCATCACCTGAGAGGTCATTAGAAATGCAAATTCGTGGGCCCTGTCACACACCGACTGAACTGGGAACTCTGGGGTGTGCCTGGTAATCTTTGCTATAATGAATCCTCCAGGTGGTTATAATACATGCTAGAGATGAGAACCACTGCTTCTAATCCTATTACAGAGATACTTAGCTAACTTAAAAACAAGGCTTGATAATAGGATTCTACTGAACTTAAAAATTAACTCAGGTAGCTTTTCAGAAAACAAATCCAAGACGTGGAATTACTCTTTCCTTTCTCTGGATTCTCTGTAAACATTAGTGTATTTATTTGTGTGTAGTATATGTACTTTGAATTTTTAAAAATCAGTTTTACTGAATTATAATTAACACAATAAAATGCTCCCATTTTAAGTAATTCCACACCTTTGTGTGTACGTGTGCAATGGCCACTGTCATCAAGAAAGAACATTTTGGCTCAGTGCCTGTGGCTTAAGCAGCTAAGGTGCCAGCTACATACACCAGAGCTGGCGGGTTCAAATCGAGCCCGGGCTGCCAAACAACGATGACGACTACAACCAAAAAATTGCTGGGTGTTGTGGCAGGGCCTGTATCCCAGCTACTTGGGAGGCTGAGGCAAGAGAATTGCTTGAGCCCAAGAGTTGGAGGTTGCTGTGGGCTGTGACGCAGTACTCCCTAGGATTTCCAGCACCTGGTAACATTGATGTGTTTTTCCATCATTATAGATTAATTTTTCCTGTTATATATAATTCTTATAAATCAAATCATGTATATATGGCTTCTTTGGCTTATCATAATGTTTTTGAGATTTATTCATGTTGTTGCATATCAATAGTTTGCTCCATTTTACTGCCTGTATCCTGTTGTATGGGTACTTTGTTTATTCATTGGCTTATCCTCAATGGACATTGGGTAGTTTCTGATTTTCTGGTTATTATGAATAAAGTTGTTATGAACATTCTTGTATAGACCTTTGTGTGTTTGTACATAGGACTGGAATAGCTGAATTCAATGGTAAGTATATACTTAGCTTGTTCTGACACAACTGACCTGTTTTCCCAAAGAAATTGTACCATTTTGCATTCCCATGAGCAGTACATGAGCATTCTAGTTGCTTTACATCCTCAACCAACAGCAAGTATTGTATAAGGCAAATGTTAATTTTTAGGACATTTTCACAATTTTAAAGTAGGCAATGATTTCTTAAGACGCAGAAAGCATCAATCATAAAAGAAATACTGAAATTGGATTTCATCCAAATTTAAAACTTCTGATTTTCCAAAGATACAATTAAGAAAATGAAAGGGCATTGGCTCGGCGCCTGTAGCTCAGCGGCTAGGGCATCAGTCACATATACCAGGGCTGGCGGGTTTGTACCTGGCCAGGGTCTGCCAAACAACAATGACAAATACAACAAAAAAATAGCTGGGCATTGTGGTGGGTGCCTGTAGTCCCAGCTACTTGGGAAGCTGAGGTAAGAGACTGGCTTAAGCCCAAGAGTTTGAGGTTGCTGTGAGCTGTGATGCCACAGCACTTGGCCCAGGGTGACATAATAAAACTCTGTCTCAAAAAAAGAAAGAAAGAAAATGAAAAGACAAGTTGAAGACTTGAGAGAATAGCTTTGCATTGTAAATATTTAGCAAAGGACTGTGTCCAAAACATATAAGGAATTCTTATAATTCAATAATAAGATAACCCAATTTTAAAATGGATGAAAGGGCTCAGCGCCTGTGGCTCAAGCAGTTAAGACACCAGCTACATACACGTGAGCTGGCAGGTTCGAATCCAGCCTGGGCCTGCCAGACAACGACGGCTGCAACCAAAAAATAGCCAGGCATTGTGGCAGGCACCTGTAGTTCTAGCTACTTAGGAGGCAGAGGCAGAGGCAAGAGAATCGCTTGAGCCCGGGAGTTGGAGGTTGCTGTGAGCTATGATTCCACAGCTCTCTACCCAGGGTGATGGCTTGAGGCTCTGTCTCAAAAAAATAAACAAACAAACAAACAAATAAATAAATAAATAAAATGGATGAAAGACTTAATTACCAAAGAAGATATACATGAATGACCAATAAGGCATTAAATTAAGACCACAATGAGATACATACATACAATGGCTAAAATTTAAAATGCGACCCTATGTGTATATACTTTTTCGCTGAAAAAGTAGTGGAAAAAATTGAGTCAAAACACCAAATCCCTTGGGATTGTGTAGTGGACATTAGTGAGTGTTTGCTTGTTTGTTTTTGGCTACCTAGTATTTTATTTTATTTTTATTATGTTGGGTTAATTTGGGGGTACAAGGAATTGGGTTACAATGTTTACATTTGTTTTTCTTTTTTTTTTTTT
>NW_003852412.1:5804895-5807409 GCF_000181295.1 Otolemur garnettii
AAAAAAAAAAAAAAAAAAAAGAATTGTGCCTGGCAGGTAGTAAGCTGTGGTATTGTGATATAATAAATACGTATTTGGTCTTCATCCTATTCCTGGAGCACAGAGCTCCAAAAACCCTTGTAATTTCCTGAGCAGTGGGGTGATTGTATTACTGGCTGTTGAATTTCTTGGTTCTTGTATTCTCTCCAACCATGGAAGAATGAAAGCAAGAGACAGTTTTGAAGTAGCAAGCAGCAAAGTTTATTAAAGTGAAAGTTTTAAGATAGGCACATGTCCTGGCAGACTGTGGCCCTGGGGGTTCTGTGTCATAGTCAGCAAGTGACAGCTCCTTCCTCTCCTGAAGGAGCTGGAGAGGGCCCCAGTCCCTGCAGACAGAGCCACTGCGGTCTCTCTGGGTCTCTCCTTTTCTCTCCTCTGGGCTCTCCTTCCTTGTCATGTTGTCTCATCTCCTTTTTGTTCTTGACCAATGTGGATGTTGCCCCTTCCTGCTGTTGGGTGGGGATGTTTTTTACCTTTTGTAGTTAAGCCCAGCTGTGTTGTAATGTCCAAAGCCAATGGAGTTGGGTGTTGTTCCTGGTATATTTCTTGTGACTGCTGTGCTCACCCTCATCTTTGTTATTGTGATGGTATGTTCTCTTACTCAGCATCCCACTGTTTTTTTTTTTACATTGCCTGCTGTCCTATGTTGTCTGTTCATGTCTCCCTTTTCTTTCTTTTTTTCTTGGGGTGGGGGGCAGCTTCTCTGTTGCTCAGGCTAGAGTGCCATGGCATCAGCCTAATTCACAGCAACCTAAGACTCCTGGGTTCAAGCAATCCTCCTGCCCCAGCCTCCAGAGTAGCTGGGACTACAGGTGCCTGTCACAATGCCCACCTAATTTGTTTTCCTATTTTTAGTAGGAAAGGGGGTCTGGCTCTTGCTCAGGCTGGTCTTGAACTCCTGAACTCAGGTGATCCTCCTGCTTTAGCCTCCCGGAGTGCTAGAATTATTGACATGAGCCACCCTGCCCAGCCCTGTCTCACTTTTCTTATGCTAACATCCTGTGACACTTGGGTTACCCTTAGCTTATTATTACAGTATCTTCTCTTACTCAGCATCCTGCTTGTTTACCCTGACCTTTCCATACTTCTCCGCTCACCTCTTAACTTCCTACTTACTCTAACATTAGGAACTTCTTTTGTTGTGATAGTGGGTCTTAGCTCCTGGTTTCTGACATAAGAGATTCTAAGATCCTGGGACTCTCTGAGAGATGAGTGCACGCTAATGAGATGACAGGCTGGGAACCCCTAGACAGCTTCAGATGGCAGATGGTCACTAAATGACCAAGGGATGACTCCAGAGGGGAAGGATCTGGGATTAACTTGATCACCAATGGCCAATCATGACTAAGTGATGAGGCCTCCATTAAAAAAATCTCTGCCGTTTTGGAGAGTTTCTGGGTCGATGAAGCCATCCATGTGCCAGGAGGCTGGTGGTACCCAAATTCCCTGGGGACAGAAGCTCCTGTGCTTGCTCAGGACCCTTCTGGACCTTGCCCTACTCACCTCTTCATCTGTCTGTTCATCTGTATCCTTGAAAATATCCGCTACAATAGAGTAGTAAACGCAGTTTCCCTGAGTTCTCTGAGCCATTGTAGGCAATTAACAAACTTGAGGAGGGGGTGGTAGAAACCCCTGATTTGTAGCCAAGTTAAATAGAAGTGCAGGTACCCTGGGGACGTAAAACTTGAGGCTGATGTCTGAAGTAGGGGGCAGTCTTGTTGGACTGACCCTCTAACTTGTTGGGGCTACACTAACTCTGGGTAGTTAGCATTAGAATTGACTTAAATTATAGGACACCCAGTTGGTGTCCACAGAGAATTTGAGGATTGCTTGGGGTGGAAAACGCACACATTTGATGTTAGGAATGTTGTTAGCAGAGAAATGGTTTTCTCTTTTTAGGCTCTAAGTAAGAGAGTTCATACTATTGCCAATAAATATACAATGTTATTAAGATGATTTTTAGTCATATAAACTCAGAAAAATTGAGAAAACAGGAATAGGACCATCAGCATACAGAATATTTTAACATATTTTTGGAAGGGGAAAACTTAATGGAATAGTAGCAATCAACGAAGCAGGTCAAAGGAAACAGACTCTGCGGGAGATGATCTAACTACCCCGGGGAGAGCCTGGGAGCAGCTGGGCACACAGAATGCCAGGTAGGAAGGAGGCTGAGATGACACAGAGGGCCAAAAACGGAAGGACTAAACTAATTGGAAGTCTGTGTGTGAGACAGATGGCTCCCTCTCCCAACAAGGAGACTATTTTACACACAGGTGTTAACCCTAAGGCAAAAAATTAGAAGATTCTTCTTCTTTTTTTTTGTTTTTTGTTTTTTGTTTTTTTTTGAGACAGAGCCTCAAGCTGTCCCCCTGGGTAGAGTACCGTGGCATCACAGCTCACAGCAACCTCCAACTCCTGGGCTCAAGCGAGTCTCCTGCCTCAGCCTCCCAAGTAGCTGGGACCACAGGCACC
>NW_003852412.1:5809357-5817682 GCF_000181295.1 Otolemur garnettii
AACTTAATTAATTAAGTTCCCCCCAAATATTGGGAATACTAGGAATAATGAAAAGAACAGACAGTAGGAAATTATCAAAGAAATAATAGAAGGTAATTTCTCAGGGCTGATTGAAGATTTGAGTGCTTAGCTTGAAAAGGCCCCCTGAATACCCAGTACAGTGAATGTAGAAAGATCTACTAGACACACTATTCTAAAGGGTTTTTTTTGAGGGGGAGGGATTAAGACAGTCTCACTTGCTCGCCCTGGGTAGAGTGCCGTGGTGTTGCCACAGCTCACAGCAAACTCTTGGGCTCAAGTGAGCCGCACGCCTCAGCCTCCCTAGTAGCTGGGACTAGAGGTCCCCACCAAGACACCTGGCTAGGTTTTTGTTGTTGTTGTTGTTTAGTGGAGACAGGGTCTTGCTCTTGCTCAGGCTGGTCTTGAACTCCTGAGCTCAAACAATCCACCCACCTAGGCCTCCCAGAGTGCCAGGATTACAGGCGTGAGCCACTGTGCCTGGACAGATTCTAAAATTTTCTAACCTCCAAAGATCCTAAAAGATATCTAAAAGACACTATTGCCATGAAGGAAATAAGACTTACACTAGCACCATAACTATTAATCAATCCTAGCAAATTATTCAGAATAAAATACTTCCTATTGTGGCACTTGGTAGGTTTTATGATTCCTTTTGTGTGCTAACTAAACCCTGTTGACTCAGCACCTTCGAGCGTTTACTGGTGACTTCTCTAACTGTGCAATTTGTTTTGAGGTTTAGTTCCTCAAACATTTTCTCAGTGCTTCCCACTAAAAGACACACACAAAGCATTTGTAGTTAAAGCTGCAGGTTCTCCTACAGGCCAGCACTCTCCTTGCATTTGCCTGGGACTCTGGACAAATCTGCAGGTTAGTGAATTCCTATTTCTGGCAAAGGTGCTTTTCTTCCACACCTACTCTTATGCCCACCTTCTTTCTCTTGCTCTTGCTCTTGTTTTTCTCTTTGGAGGCAGGCTGGTATAGAAGGAAGAAGACAGACTCTAGAGTCACACAGGCATGGATTTAAATCCTAGCTCCATGACACAGCTGCAGTGATGACACTCTTCTTAGGACCTGTAATCAAGGAACATTAAACCTGGAGAAGCCTTGGAAATCAGCTCTCCTGAACAGCTTCAAGACTAGCAAAATCGACTGCTGCACTCTGCTGTGGCAATGCAGGATTGATGGCAGCTGGTCTGTTGCAACCTTGTACTTATTTATCTCTAAGGAAGCAGAGAGCCTTGGTGCTATCCATTGGCCAAACCTGAATGAAATGTCCTGTAGCCCTGTAGTCCTGTAGTCCTGTCCTGTCGTCCTGTGCTGGGGTCTGTTTAGATCAGAGGGGACCTTATACCAGCTTTTCTTTGTTCTGAGGCTGGTTGTGCATCCTACTTTTGGCTAGCTGACCAGAGGAGTGGAAAAGATCCCTCCTCAGGTACAGATCTAGTTTCCCTGAGGCCAACGCGTCTTGCATGCATCTAAGTGGTTCATTACCTAAAGATGAAGCACATTCTCTGCCACTGGAAAAGGTCCTAGGAACTGCACCTGGTGTTCCTTAGTCTTAATAATGGTAAAGGTATCATCCTTTGCCATTATTAAGGCCTTACGGAAGTGTACCATGTGGAGTCTTCTGAGTTTTTTCAGTTATTCAAAGCTGTGTCATTGATGAAATGGTACTGTGAATAGAATTCTTTGTTTGTTTGTTTTGAGACAGAGTCTCACTTTGTTGCCCTGGGTAGAGTGCTGTGGTGTCACAGCTCACAGCAACCTCAAACCCTTGGGTTCAAGTGATTCTCTTCCCTCAGCCTCCCAAGTAGCTGGGACTACAGGTGCCCACCACAATGGCCGGCTATTTTTTAAGAAATGGAGTCTCACTCTGGCTCAGGCTGGTCTCTTAACTCCTGGGTTCACGCGATCCACCCTCCTCAGCCTCCCAGAGTTCTGGTATCACAGGCGTCATTCACCGTGCCTGGCCATCCAGGGAGTCAGATCTGTGCCTGTCTGGTTTGCTGTGGGGGGATAGCGCTTGATACACCATAGGTGCTCAGTAAATATTTGTTGATAGATTAAATAAATGAATATTGTGGTTTTATAATTTCCCAGTTTCTCTTTTGTCTTTAAAATCCAGGCATTCTTTCAATTCCTGGCTTCTTCAGAAGCACTAGCAAATGCTGTTATATAATAATAAAAACATCGCTATAACTAATTGACCTACTGTCCTTTCCTGTTTCAGAAAATGGCCACCCCGAAGCAGGCCCCTCAGGAGAGGATTTCCCAGTTTGATTATGCTTGGCTCTCCGAGGTGTCTCCTCTTATGGGCCTGGATGCCATTAGTTTTGCAAAGAACCTAGAAGAGGAGGAGCAGAGCTACCGCGTGACAATGCAGAAGGGGTATAACGCACAAATGCGCAGCGAGGCCAGACGGTTAAAGACTTTCGAGACCCACCCACAGGATGGCTCGTGGACACCACAGGAGATGGCAGCAGCTGGGTTTTACTTCACTGGGGTGAAAACCGGGATTCAGTGCTTCTGTTGCAGCTTAATCCTCTTTGGTACCAGCCTCCGGAGAGTCCCCATAGAAGACCACAAGACCTTCCATCAAGACTGTGAGTTCCTTCTGAGCAGAGATGTCGGTAACATTGGCAAGTACGAAGTACGAGTGAAGAGTCCAGAGAAGAAGCTGAGAAGGGACAAGGCGAGGTACAAAGAAGAGGAGGCTAGACTTGAATCCTTCAAGAACTGGCCGTTTTATGCCCAAGCGACATCCCCACGTGCACTTTCTGCCGCCGGCTTTGTCTTTACAGGTAACTCGAAATCGTTTTCTGAAGTGTTTCCCTGGAGTTTTACATGTAGGCTCCGTGTTTCAGTGGCTTTTGCAACATTTTGTGACTGTTTCCCCATTTGTAAGTGTGGCCTTATAACATTAGTTATAAGGTCTATTTTATTAAAATTCAACTTTAGTAATTTTAGTTTATTTTATATGTATGTCACCAGACTAAGACAGTCTAGCCACTTGTCACTGTCATCCAATAAGCAGAGATGGGCATAGGTCCACCTAGCTCTATTTGTCAGAAGGCTGGCAATTCTGGAGAATAGGGAGAGGAGCCTGTCCAACACCCTTCTGCTCTTGCATTTCCAAAATCACAGTTTTATACGTAAAAGTTAAAAGCCAGAAACATCCTAACCCCTATCTTAAACAACAGTAATTAACACTTAACATTAATGGCCATAACTCATGACCTGTAATAAAAACAATAATGGACATAACTCATGACCCAAAACAACATTTCTAATTCAAAAGTTAATCCCCTAAGTCAATTCCCCTAAAGTACTCTAGGTTAAAGCTGAGTAAGAATGGGAGGCAGAAGGTAAAGGTCACTTGGGACCTAAACTGTGTCCTGTTGGCCATGGCCTGGCTACTCCATCTTATTCTCACTAACTGTGCCCTCTTTTAGTACAGCATGCGTTCATTTGCCAGCTATATATATACAATAAGAAAAGCTGGCTCGGCACCTGTGGCTCAAGTGGCTAAGGCGCCAGCCACATACACCTAAGGTGGCAGGTTCAAATCCAGCCAGGGCCTGCCAAACAACAATGACGCCTGCAACCAAAAAAATAGCCAGCGTTGTGGTGGGCACCGTGGTCCCAGCTACTTGGGAGGCTGAGGCAGGAGACTCGCTTGAGCCCAGGAGTTGGAGGTTGCTGTGAGCTGTGATGCCACAGCACCCTACCCAGGGTGACAGCTTGAGGCTCTGTGTAAAAAAAAAAAAAAAAAAAGAAAGAAAAAAGTTATCTTTCCTTATATTTGCACTCTAGAATAATACTGGCTGTACTCTAAAGGTGCTGAAAATAAATCATGAGATTAGCCTGATCCCAGTCTCCTTCCTCACCCACCCTCCTCCTTCTGCTCTCACATGACCTCTCCTTAATTCTATTTTTTGTAGAGATGGGGGTTCACTCTTGCCCAGGCTGCTCTTGAACTCCTGGCCTCAAGCGATCCTCCTGAAATGCTGGGATTACAGTCTTCCAAAATGCTGGCATTATAGTATAGAGCCACCCCACTCAGCCTTGTTCTATTCTTTTAATTGCTACAGTATTGGAGGATTTTTGTTTGTTTTCATCTTAACAGAACACTAATGCTTGGGTTGAACTGCATTTTATCTGAATTCTCCTAGCCAACCTATGGATGTTATGACAGATATAAATGAGAATTACTACAACTAGTTTATGTAAGGCAGGGCAGATTGAGTACTAATTCTCATACAACAAATTTACCCTGTTCTCCCCTGTCCACACCTGAGTTCACTGTGGCTCATAGAGGTTAGGATATGTGGCCATGTTTCTACTGAAATGTCATGGCAAAGCTAAAACTTAGGGTTTTTTTTTTTTTTTTTGAGACAGTTTTATTTTGTTGCCCTTGGTAGAGTGCCATGGCATCATAGCTCACAGAGCTCAAGCAATTCTCTTGCCTATGCCTCCCAAGTAGCTGGAACTACAGGTACCCGCCACAATGCTCAGCTATTTTTAGAGACAAGGTCTCATACCTGTCAACTCAGGTGATCCACCCTCCTTGGCCTCCCAGAGTGCTAGGATTATGGGCATGAATCCCACAGTGCCTGGCCTAAAACTTAGGTCTTCTGTGTGTTAGTTCAGCTAGTCCTGGCATCCGTCTGCTTCCCCATTACTTTGGCCTTGACAGCCTTAAGAGTGACATAGCAGCTCTGGGTAGCGACTGGGGCAGGCATATTGAGTTAAATAGCTTATGGTTCTATATATGAAGTATAGCCGTTGCTGGGAAGAGTCCTTCCAGAGCTTAGAAAGTGGCCACTCTGGGCAGGAGAACTGTGGGTGGAGATTCAGCCAGATGAGATTATGCATAAACAGGTGTGCTGGGGGCAGGCTCTGTTCCTCCACACAACATTCAACTCTGGGGATCCAGCCTCTGGTGTCATTGCTGAGCAATCTAAATGTTTTCCTTCGTGTGCAGGTGAAAGGGACACTGTGCAGTGTTTTTCTTGCAGTGGATGTTTAGGAAATTGGGAAGAAGGAGATGATCCTTGGAAGGAACATGCCAAGTGGTTCCCCAAGTAAGTAGATAAATATTATTTGCTTAAAATTTTTAGATTTTTTAAAACTTGAGATAGAGTCTCACTTTGTCACCCTTGGTTGTGTGTCATGGCATCATAACTCCTGAGTAGCTGCGACTATAGGTGTCCACCACAACACCTGGTTATTTTTTTAGAGACAGGGTCTCACTCTTGCTCAGGCTGGTCTCTAACTCCTGAGCTCAGCCAGTCTATCTTCCTCGACTTCCCAGAGTGCTGGGATTACAAGTGTGAGCCATCGAATATAGCCTTTTTAAAGACAAAAAAGCTTGGCTCTGTACCCATAGCACAGTGGTTATGGGGCCAGCCACATACACTGAGGCTGGGGGATTCGAACCTGGCCCAGGCCTACTAAACAACAATAACAGCTGCAACAAAAAATAGCTGGGCATTGTAGCTGGCGCCTGTCGTCCCAGCTACTTGGGATCCTGAGGCAAGAGAATCGCTTGAGCCCAAGAGTTTGAGGTTGCTGTGAGCTGTGATGCCATGGCACACTACCGAGGGTAACATAGTGAGACTCTGTCTCAAAAAAAAAAAAAAAACTAGCTGGGCAGCACCTGTGGCTCAGTGGGTAGGGCTCTGGCTCCATATACCGAGGGTGGCGGGTTCAAACCCGGCCCCAGCCAAACTACAAGAAAAATCTAGCCAGGCATTGTGGTGGGTGCCTGTAGTCCCAGCTACTCGAGAGGCTGTGGCAAGAGAATTGCCTAAGCCCAGGAGTTGGAGATTGCTGTGAGCTATGACAGCACAGCACTCTACCGAGGGCGATAGAGTGAGACTCTATCTCTACAATAAATAAATAAATAAATAAATGTAATGTCTGTGGGGTGGTGTAAAATGGGTGTACAAAGGAAATTGGAAAGTAAAAAACATTGTTTAAAACATCATTACAGGCTTGGCGCCTGTGGCTCAAGTGGCTAAGGCGCCAGCCACACACACCTAAGGTGGCGGGTTTGAATCCAGCCCAGGCCCACCAAACAACAATGATGGCTGCAACTAAAAAATAGCCAGGCATTGTGGCGGGCACTTGTGGTCCCAGCTACTTGGGAGGCTGAGACAGGAGACTCGCTTGAGCCCAGGAGTTGGAGGTTGCTGTGAACTGTGATGCCATGGCACTCTACCCAGGGTGACAGCTTGAGGCTCTGTCTCAAAAAAAAAAAAAAAATATATATATATATAAAAATAAAATATAAAAGATAAATAAATAAAATAATAATTAAAAATATGTCACATCATGATTTGCTCTAAAGAAAAAGAAATCAATTCAAAATTTATAAATTATTATTTATTACATATTTAAGGCATAGTACTTTTTTCCAGTAGATGAAATATATATACATAAATACATATATTCGTTTATTTATTTATTTATTTATTTATTTTTGAGACAGAGCCTCAAACTGTCCCTCTGGGTAGAGTGCTGTGGCATCACAGCTCACAGCAACCTCCAACTCCTGGGCTAAAGTGAGTCTCATGCCTCAGCCTCTCACGTTGCTGGGACTACACGTGCCTGCCACAACGCCCAGCTATTTGTTGGTTGTAGCCATCATTGTTGTTTGGCAGGCCCAGGCTGGATTTAAACCCATCACCTTAGGTGTATGTGGCTGGCGCCTTAGCCACTTGAGCCACAGGCGCTGAGCCTATATTAGTTTTTTTAAATGTAGTTCTCTTTCCTGCCAGCAACTTTCATATGACCACAGAAGCTAGAGTCAGTCACCACAGCTTAATTCAAAAAACAAAAACTGTCCTATAATTTACTGTAAATCAGGGTCTCTTTGTATGGTGTATTTTGTTTCAAGAGAAAAGATAATCTGAAGATTTAATTCTAAATTACACATCACTACTCAATATAAAAAATAGTTATTAATATATGAGAACAATGATAATTCTCATGAGTTTTGAGGTAAAACAGTTTTCTTGATGTATAATAAAATCCAACAATTCAATACCCTTTAATGAGTGTTCCTTGAGATATAGGGCATCTCTATCACAGAATTGAGATAAATTTTAATTATATGTATTAATTATAGATGTGAATTTCTTCAAAGAAAGAAATCTTCCGAGGAAATCGCCCAGTATATTCAAAGCTACAAGGGATTTGTTGATGTAACGGTAATTTATAACAGCAATGTTTTTTCTCAAGTTGTCTTTTGTTCACCTAATAATATCTGAATCAGAAGGGGGGAGGAGTTGTTTATATATGTTGAGGGTTCAATTTCTTTCTTCCCTTCTTTCATTCCCTTGACTCTTATCTGCACAGTATAAAAATTAGCACATTTTCTTATTAGACCAGAGTCTTAGAATTCCTTTCTCCAGGCCGGCTTTGGATCAGCTCTGCTCGCCTTCCTGATAGTCCCCCCTTGACTGCGGCCACATGCCCAGCTGCCCTTTGTGTCCCTATCTGAATGCCCGTGTAAGAGCCTTTGACCTAGGCTCATCACCCCCAGCCGGCCTCAGAACTGACTTTCCCAGGTAGTTATTTATTCTGGATCAGCAAGAATTCCATAGTGGCCAGTGAGGAGAAATTCAACCCAAACTGGCTTAAGCAAAAAAGAGGATATACTGGCTAACATGACTCAGAAGAGTCCCATGGAGAACATCCTCCTGAAAGTAGGAAGAGGTGTGTTTCTTCATAAAGAAACCTGAGTGCAGTGATCCCAGAAGAATCCGTTGCTCAATGTGTAATGCCCTTCTGAATCTAGTTTCTGTCCTGTCTCTTATTTCCTTATTAGTCAAAGTGTATCTGTGACATCTAAATGCAGTTCTTTTTTTTGAGATAGGTTTCTGTAAACAACAAGTTTGAGAAGGCTTCCTGTTGGGTGTTGGTAAATGTTCATTTTGTGCGTGTGTGTGTGTGTGTGTTAGCACTGTATAAAGATAATTTCACCATTAATAGAAATTAATTGAAGAAATGATTACAATAACCCTGCCATTCCATCCTATGAAACTCTCCATGAGGGGGTGGGTTTCTTTCAGGTCTTGTTCATAGATAGGGGTATTTTTTTTTACAAACCAAACAAGCAATAACTTGAATTTAAATTTTCTTCAGGGAGAACATTTCATGAATTCCTGGGTCAAGAGAGAATTACCTATGGCATCAGGTAAAAACTCAAACATATTCCAAAGGCTTTTCTTATTTCTCTTGCTTGGTTTTTTTTTTTTTTTTTTTTTTTTAGACAGAGCCTCAAGCTATCCCCCTGGG
>NW_003852412.1:5817779-5819882 GCF_000181295.1 Otolemur garnettii
GCCTCCCAAGTAGCTGGGACCACAGGCACCCGCCACAACGCCCGGCTATTTTTTGGTTGCAGCCAGCATTGTTGTTTGGTGAGCCTGGGCTGGATTCAAACCCGCCACCTTAGGTGTATATGACTGGCACCTTAGCCACTTGAGCCACAGGCACCGAACCTTCTCTTGCTTTTTTGTTCCCCTTATATTCTTTAATTTTTAATCCTTCCATCCTTCCTTTTTTCCTCCTCTTTTTATAGTATCATGAGTCTTTTTTAAAAAGTCATTTTCTTTTCTTTCTTTTTTTTTTTTTTTTTGGTAGAGACAGAATCTCACTTTGCCATACTCAGTAGAGTGCTGTTCCATCACAGCTCACAGCAACCTCCAACTCCTGGGCTTAGGCGATTCTCTTTCCTCAGCCTCCCAAGTAGCTGGGACTACAGGCGCCTACCACGACACCTGGCTATTTTTTGGTTGCAGTTTAGCCAGGGCCGGGTTTGAACCCACCACCCTCAGTATATGGGGCTGGTGCCCTACTCACTAAGCCACAGGCGCTGCCCTTAAAAGTCATTTTCTTTCTTTCTTTCTTTCTTTTTTTTTTTTCTGAAACAGAGTTTCAGTGGCATCACAGCTCACAGCAACCTCAAACTCCTGGGCTTAAGCGATTCTCCTGCTTCGGCCTCCCAAGTAGCCGGGACCACAGGCTCCTGCCACAATGCCTGGCTATTTTTTGGTTGTAGTTGTCATTGTTGTTTGGCAGGCCCAGCCTGGATTCAAACCCTTCAACTCTGGTATGTGACTGGTGCCCTAGCTGCTGAGCTACAAGCACCAAGCCTAAAAAGTCATTTTTTTAAGAGATTCTAGTCTTGTGGAGTGACTTAGATTTTAGCATAGATGAGCCCAGCAGAATACAGTTGGGTTGGTTCCTTTACTTACTTCCTTAAGACAAGTATCATGGCTTGGCGCCTGTGGCTCAAAGGCTAAGGCACCAGCCACATACACCTGAGCTGGTGAGTTCGAATCCAGCCCAGGCCCACCAAACGACAATGATGGCTGCAACAAAAAAATAGCTGGGCGTTGTGGTAGGCTCCTGTAATCCCAGCTCTTTGGGAGGTGGAGGCAGGACACTCACTTGAGCCCAGGAGTTGGAGGTTGCTGTGAGCTGTGACACCACAGCACTCTACCCATGGTGACAGCTTGAGACTCTGTCTCAAAAAAAGAAAAAAAAAAAAAGACAAGTAACATTTCTGGATAAAGTGTTTTTGAAAACATTCTTAAATTGATTGGTGTGTTGTTCAGGAATCAAGGAATATTCACATTAAAAATCAAATGACAACAAGAATTCTGGAATTAAGCAGAACATTGCAGTAAGCTTGCATCCTGAGTCAATTTGCTCATCTGAGTTTAGTTTTCAAGTCCTCCTGGGGTACAGAATACAGGGTGGACAGTCTAATGGAGACCTCCAGAGTGGACCTCGCAAAGGGCAGTTCATAAACTTACCTGTCATTAAGGGAGCTATGCGGAAAAACACCTTTCTCAAATTTAAACACTGGCTTTGGGACAAGGGGACTTTAGTTTTTTCTTCCAATACTCAATGATGCAGAGATAATTTTTTAATGTTTTAGTTTAGAAAATTTCAAACAGTACTCTGGGAGGCCAAAGAGGCTGGATTATTTGAACTCAGACGTTCAAGACCAGTCTGAACAAGAGTGAAACCCTGTGTCTACTAAAAATAGAAAAAAAAACTAGCCAGGTGTTGTGGCTGGTACCTGTAGTCCCAGGAGGCTGAGGTTAGAGGATGGGGATGGCCTGAGTCCAAGAGTTTGAGGTTGCTGTTAGCTATGATGTCATGACACCCTACCCAGGGTGACAGAATGAGACTCTGTGTCAAAGAAAAAAGGAAAAAATGGCTCAGCACCTGTGGCTCAAGTGGCTAAGGCGCCAGCCACATACACCTAAGGTGGCGGGTTTGAATCCAGCCCAGGCCTGCCAAACAACAATTATGGCTGCAACCAAAAAGTAGCCGGGTGTTGTGGCGGGTGCCTGTGGTCCCGGCTACTTGGGAGGCAGAGGCAGGAGACTCACTTGAGCCCAGGAGTTGGAGGTTGCTGTGAGCAGTGAAGC
>NW_003852412.1:5820594-5825961 GCF_000181295.1 Otolemur garnettii
GTGGCTGGCGCCTTAGCCGGTTGAGCTATAGGCGCCAAGCCCCTTCCTTCTTTTCTAAGCCTACTCCTGATTATTTTGAAGCAAACTCTATATATCACATCATTCCATCTGTAAATGCAAAGGGACAGCTTGGACACGGATGCTTGTAACATCAAATCCTACCGATCTCACCCTATCTCCTTCTTCAAGCTTACTGCAATGACAGCGTCTTTGCTAATGAAGAACTGCGGCTGGACTCCTTTAAGAACTGGCCCCAGGAATCATCTGCAGGAGTTGCAGCTCTAGCCAAAGCAGGTCTTTTCTACACAGGTGAGTCGGTTTGTGCCCACTGGTTTGCTTGGTCTTGTAAACCCCACATATGTGACTGTGATCATGGGCTTGCGCTTACCTACACTTAGCAGTCGCCACTCTTTTCAGCATTTCTTTTAGATCCTTTCCTTGCTACCCCATAAATCCTCTCCCATTTTTCCATGCCTCCCTTCAGTGGTGAAGCTCCAAGTTTGAAACCTTAGGTTCTGGACTCACAATGAATACAAGTACTCTGTTTGGGGTAGATATCATGTCTTTTCTTACTACACATTCTCTCCTCACTGTCCTCCAACTCCTGTAAAGGACGGTTCCCAGAAACTATCACAGAACACTTATGCTTATATTTCCTTAACCACAACTTAGTTGGATGGACATACTTAGCTGTAAGAGGAGCTGAGAGGCCCTGTGCTGGCTCATGCCTGTTATCCTAGCACCCTGTGGAGGCCAAAGTGGGAGGATCACTTGAGCTCAGGAGTATAAGATGAGTGAGACACCCTCCCCTCAGCAAGACCCTCATCTCTACAAAAAAACAGAGAAATTAGCTGGGCATGAGAATGTTTATTGCAGCCTGATTTATAATATCCAAGACATGGGAACAGCCCAAGTGCCCATTGACCCATGAATGGATTAACAAATTGTGGTATATGTACACCATGGAATACTATGCAGCCATAAAAAAGATAGAGCCATCACGTCTTTTATGTTTACCTGGATGGAGCTGGAACATATTCTTCTTAGTAAAGTATCTCAAGAGTGGAAAAAAAAGTATCCAATGTACTCAATACTACTATGAAATCAATATGTAATCACCTACACTCTCATATGAATGGCAAAACATAAACTATAGCCCAGAAAGTAGAAGGGAAGAGGAGAGAGAGGAGGGGAGACATGGGAGGAGGGAGAGTATTTGGGGAGTCCTCATCTAATGTGCATGATGCAATGGTACATTTCAAAACTATTAAGAAATAAGTATAATTGTGATGGATGTGTTACTTAGTTCAGTGTAAGCATTTCACATTGTATATCAAAGCAGTACCCTGAACCCCATAAATGCATCAATGTACAAAATTATGATTTAGGCTCGGCGCCTGTGGCTCAAGCGGCTAAGGCGCCAGCCACATACACCTAAGGTGGCGGGTTTGAATCCCCAGCCCGGGCCCGCCAAACAACAATGATGGCTGCAACCAAAAAATGGCCAGGAGTTGTGGCGGGCGCCTGTAGTCCCAGCTACTTGGGAGGCTGAGGCAGGAGACTCGCTTGAGCCCAGGAGTCGGAGGTTGCTGTGAGCGTGATGCCATGGCACTCTACCCAGGGGGATAGCTTAAGGCTCCGTCTCAAAAAAAAAAAAAAAAAACAACAAAAAAACCAAAATTATGATTTAATAAAAAGCTATGAAAGAAAAAAAAAAGAAAAAAGAAATGAGCTGGGCATGGTGGCACCGGCCTCTGGTTTTAGCTACTTGGGAGGCTGAAGCAGGAGAATTGTTTGAATCTAGGACTTTGAGGTTTCTGTGAGCTAGGCTGATGCCAAGGCACTCTAGCCCAGGTAATAAAGCAAGAATCTGTTTTGTTTTGTTTTTTTAAGAGATAGAAACCTATTTTTTTTGCCCTGGTAGCAATGTGCCCAGCTAGAATTTGGGGTTTCTATTACTATGGAAGAATGGGAGATACTGGGAGTGTGGATAGCAGTCTTTGCACACTCTCTGCTTGGAGAAGAAAATCTGGAAATTCATTTTTGTGATTCCTAAGCATGCAACATTTTCCACCAGTTCATAGGATTCTCCTTTAGCTGCTGGTCCTCAGGAAGCTGCATTCTGTAATCCACAAAGCGTGGGCTCTTTCACCTCGGTGAAATCTCTGCCTGAGGTACCTGTGATGAGGGAAAGGATCTTGTGCCCTTCCTAGGTACCTTGCTGGTCTTCCTCAGATGAAACACACTCCCGAGTTACAGTGGAGGTAAATGCAGATCTTTAAGAGATCAAGTAGATATTAAAAATATCACGGAGCAGTACAGAGAAAGGGAATGCGGTTGGCACTTTACTGAACAGACATTCTATTGGTACAAAAAGTCTTACTGCTTCACATTCCGAAAGCCCTTGGAAAGAGAATACTCTCCCATTTCTCCCTACCCTGGTGTCTTCCTCTTGCCTCAACAGAGGGCCTTCTGTCCAGCGTCCTCACCCTCTTCCTTTTTAAAGAGATCTTCCATCTCTCCCTCCAAATCCTAGTTTTCTGACCCTTGTAGGGATTTGTAAGTTTTAGAATCTCGTATTTTTTTGCCAACCACAAAGGGAGGCTTTCCTCTGCCTCAGCCTTCCTAGAGTGGAAAGATGATGCAGGATGATGCAGGATGATGCAGGCTGGGCTTGGCTCACGCCTGCAATCCTAGCACTCTGGGAGGCCGTGGCGAGTGGATCGCTTGGGCTCAGGAATTCAAGACCATCCTAAGCAAGAATAAGCCCCGTCTCTACTAAAAATAGAAAAACGAGCCAGGCATTGTGGCAGGTGTCCGTAGTCTCAGCTACTTGGGAGACTGACGCAAAGAGGATTGCTTGAGTCTAAGAGTTTGAGGTTGCTGTGACCTATGATACCATGTCACTCAACCCCAGGGTGACAAAATGAGACCTGGTCTCAGAAAAAAAAAAAAAAAGAAAGAAAGAAAGGAAAGGAAGAGAAAAGAAAAGATGATGCAGGCTCCATTTCTTCTTCTTCTTCCTTTTTTTTTCTTTTTTTTTGAGACAGAGCCTTACTCTGTCACCCTGGGTAGAGTGGCGTCATAGCAAACGTGTGGTGCATAGGAGCATCCGGTGACTATTTGCTGATCCTCCCATTTGGGGATGAAGTGTCCTGTGTAGAACACTGGTGACCCAACTTGTGACTTTTTCACAAAACGCAAATGGAGATGTGGGTCAGGTTTCCCCAGTAAAGGGTCTGGTAGTTATTACTTGCTTGTCAGCTGACAAATGCACACGCAGATGGCACTGATCAATTTTCCTCATTTCTAGGGATAAAAGACATTGTCCAGTGTTTTTCTTGTGGAGGATGTTTGGAGAACTGGAAGGAAGGTGATGACCCATTAGAGGATCACACCAAATATTTTCCCAAGTGAGTAGGGTGAATGTTCACTGCCTATGTGAACTTTCACAATTTTGTCCCTCATTTCCTCCTTTATTTTCATCGGTGGATTAAGTCTTTCCTCACTTCTCTGACTCGTGCTATGAAGAATGAATCTTTACCTCTCTCATCCCCTTGTTCCCTCGACACCCTGCTGGCCGAGCCTTCCTACTTAGTATCTGTGGACTTAACCTATTCTGGGTATTTCATATATAAAGAAGCCTACAGTAGGACCTTTTCACTTAAGGTCTTCATGGTTTGGGGGTTTATCCATGTCATAGCTTGTATCAGTACTTCATTTCTTTTGTAGACAAATAATATTCCATATGTATACAATACATTTTATTGGGTCATTTCCACTTTTTGGCTATAGTGAATGGTGCTGATAGGAACATTCTTGTAGAGCAGGCATCCTCAAACTACAGCCCGCCTAGGACATTTATCCAGCCCACCGGGTGTTTTTGCCACTGCTGCCTGTCCTGCTTAGCAGCCGACTCGTCCCGGGGCCCACAGCCGGCCCTTCAACGGTCTGAGGGACAGTGAACTGGCCCCCTATCTAAAAAGTTTGAGGACTCCTGGTGTAGAGGTGTCTGTTGGCGTATGTACCTGTATTCAATTCATTTGAATATCTACCTAACAGTGGGATTGCTGGGTTATTAATAATCCTACATTTAATTTTTTGAGGAATTACCAAACGGTTTTCCACAGCATTTTCATTATTTTAATATAGTTAATATTAAATAATTATATTAATTAATAACATTTAATTAATTTAACAGTTAATAATTATTTTATTATAATTAATATAATTAATTTAATAATAATAAATTAATAATATTTTAATATAGTTCCTACTATACGGTTTCAAGTCTCCATATCCTCACCAACATTAATTTTCTTTTAATTATAGCCTTAGGCTTAGATTTTTATATATATAGCATCAGCTCATCTTAAAATTCTCCTAAATGTTTAAATCTCCTCTTACGTCTTTCAGATCTACCAAATATCCCACCATTTGCATCTTTGTGATCTCTTGGGAAACCTTCTGACCTTCTCTAATCTGAACTACTTGTCCTGTGTTGTCCTGATAGTCAATCTAGGATCCTGGGATCTTTCTTCACCGTCTTCCTGGAGATTCCCACTGTTTCTCTCCTGTGTTGTTCTCCCCATTTCCTGGATCCACCGCCATCTTTCTGGCTTACTCACTCATTTGGTGGAACACACTCAGCACAGTTTCCTGGGAAATACTGCATAAGGGATACGTGTTTTTAGTTTGTGTCTAGTGTACACACACACACACTGAGAGTAGAACCTGTGGAAGGTGAGCGCCAAGGGACAGTAACAAACTTGTCAACATTTGGAGGGGGTCAACATAAGCAACCAGGCCTACTGTACTGATAGGTACATGTGGTGCACGTCTGATCTATGAGAATTATGTCAACTTAAGGAGGTGGTCAAGGTAGGAAGGTGGTCAACTATAGAGGTTCTGTTGTATATTTCTTTCTACTTTCACATTTATTTGGTAGTTTAGTTATATAGAGAGTTATAGATTGGAAGTTATTTTAGTTCTAAATTGGAGAAAATTGCTAAATTGCTACTATCTTCTGATGTGTGGAAAAGTTTCATGCCTTCCTGATTCTCAATCCTTTTATTGTAAACTGCTTTTTTTTTTTTTTCCTGTTCTGGAAGCTTTTAGAATTTTATATTTTCAGTCCTACAATTTCACTAAGAAATATTTCTTGGGCTCGGCGCCTATAGCTCAACCGGCTAAGGCACCAGCCATGTACACCTAAGGTGGCAGGTTCGAATCCCTAGCCTGGACCCGCCAAACAACAATGATGGCTGCAAACAAAAAATAGCCGGGCGTTGTGGCGGGCGCCTGTGGTCCTAGCTACTTGGGAGGCGGAGGCAGGAGACTCGCTTGAGCCCAGGAGTTGGAGGTTGC
>NW_003852412.1:5826555-5837259 GCF_000181295.1 Otolemur garnettii
CCAGCTACTTGGGAGGCTGAGGCAAGAGAATTGCTTAAGCCCAAGAGTTTGAGGTTGCTGTGAGCTGTGATGCCAGGACACTCTACTGAGGGCAACATAGTGAAACTCTGTCTCAAAAAAAAAAAAAAATTCTTTTCTGTGACTGCTTAGACTTAAAAAGAGGATTTTTTTTAGAAACAGAGTCTCACTTTATCACCCTCAGTAGAGTGCTATGGTATCACAGCTCACAACAACCTCCAACCCTAGGGCTTAGCCAATTCCCTTGCCTTAGCCTCCCAAATAGCTGGGACTACAGGCACAAAGCAGCTATTTTTTGGTGCAGTTTTGGCCGGGGCCAAGTTCGAACCTGCCACCTTTGGCATATGGGGCTGGCGACCTACCCACTAAGCCACAGGTGCTGCCCAATTTTACCAAATTCTGTAGAAATGTTCAGTTTCAAGAAGAAATTTGTTCCATTTTCACTGTGTGATTAGTAAGTTTTTTTCATAAATAAATATTAATACATACAGATTTTAAAATGAATGCTTCTATTAAATTTTATTGCTCTGAAGATATTTTTACAGCACTAATTACTTTTTAAACATTTCTTATTTGGTTTTAGTATGTAGTAACTTGTTGAGAACAGTAAGGAATTCTTAATTCTTGGAAGGATAAGCTGCATGCCGTCTAGTGTCAGTTAGAACTTATCCTAGAATCTATCAGCTTTTTGTGCGCCTTTTTACTTTCTCTCTTCCTCTTTTTAAAAATTGTCAACTAGTATGCTTCCAAATGAATGCCAAAAATGTTATGGGAAAATAATAAAAGGAAACCTATGTCTTGAGAGACTTCACTTAGGAAAATGGTTAAAAAATAAAAAGAAGAAAGACAATAAAAAAAAAAATAGAAACCTATGAACCACTAGAGTCAAGAAATTGAACAATGCCAGTGCCTTAGAAGTGCCACCCCACTAACTCTGAGTATGTCCTTATCCCTCCAGGGCCCTTAACCTCAGCCTCAATTTTGGGTTAATTGCTTCCCTTTGTGGTTTCACCAACTGTGTATGTGTCCTTAAATATATTTAGCTTCACCTATTATTGAAGTCCAAATAAATGGAAGTACATTACATGGTTCTTCTGTGACTGGCTTGTTTTGATTCACATTATTTTTGAGATTCATCCACAGTTATGTGTACTGTATAGTAATAGTTTTTACTGGTATAGAGTCTATTATTTTATGAATATATAATAATCTACCCATTCTACTGTTAGTTCAATATCTAGGTTGTTTTCAGAGTGTTGCACATTCAAATAATGCCCGATGAACTTTTATTTTATTTTGTTTTATTTTATGTCTTAGAGATAGGGTCTTGCTCTGTTATCCAGGATGTAGTACAGTGGGGCAATCATAGTTCACTGCAACATCAAACTCCTAGGCTCAAAGGATCCTCCCACTTCAGTCTCCCCAGTAACTGGGACTATAGGAACACACCACCATGCATGGCTAATTGTAAAAATTTTTGGTAGAGGTAGGTTCTCACTATGTTGCTCAGGCTGGTCTCAAACTCTTGGCATCAAGTGACCCTCCTGATTTAGCCTCCCAAAGTACTGGGCTTACAGGCACGAGCCACTGTGCCTGGCCCTGTGAACATCCTTGTGTGTATTTCTGGGCTCATGTGTGTTTCTCTAGGATGTGTAACAAAGCATGGAAATGCAGAGTCATAGGGTTGACACATATTCAACTTTTATTAGATTACACAAAACTTTCCCTAAAGTGCTTGTACTGATTTATATTCCCACTAGCCTAGATGAGTTTTCATTGGTCTGCTTCCTCAGTAACTTGGTATTGCCCAAATTTTTATATTTGTCAACGTAATTACTAATAACGTTGAGCATGTTTTCATGAGATTTTCTTTTCTTTTTTTTAATGCCTTGACTATTCTTTACCTTCTGGTCTTCAATATCTCAGAGAATATATGAACGATCCCTCTTTATGCCGGACAGCATTCCTTGTTAAGGCTTTATCTGGGCTGGGAGTGGTAGCTCAAGCCTATAATCTCAGCACATTGGGAGGATTTTTTGAGACCAGGATTTTAAGAACAGCCTGGTCCAAGACCTGGTCTTTAGTAAAAAATTAGGCTTGGCGCCCGTTGCTCAGTGGTTATGGTACTGGCCACAGGCACTGGGGTTGGTGGGTTCTAACCCAGCCAGGGCCAGCTAAACAACAATGACAACAATAACAAAATAAATAGCTGAGTGTTGTGGTCAGTGCCTGTAGTCCCCACTACTTGGGAGGCTGAGGCAAGACAATTGCTTAAGCCCAAAAGTTTGAGGTTGTTGGGAGCTGTGATGCCATGGCACTCTTCTGAGGGCAGTGAGTTTCTACCTCTACCAAGGGCAACAATGTAAGACTCTGTCTCAAAAATAAATAAATAAATAAGCAAGCCATGCATGGTGGCACAAACTTTGTAGTCTCAGTTACTTGAGAGTCTGAGGAAGGAGGATCGCTTGAACCCTGGAGTTTTAGGTTACTTGAGCTAGGCTGATATACCATGACACTCCAGCCTGGGCAACAGAGTGAGACTCTTTCTCAAAAAAAAAAAAAAAAAAAAGGACATCAAACAAACTTAGTTTAGAAGGTATTTGTGTCCTAGTTTTATGATGTCTGGCAAATCGTATTTATTTATTTAGAGACAGAGTCTTACATTGTTGCCCTTGGTAGAGTGCTGTGGCATCACAGCTCACAGCAACATCAAACTCCTGGCTTCAAGTGATTCTCTTGCCTCAACCTCCCAAATAGCTGGGAATACAGGCACCTGCCACAATGGCCAGCTAGTTTTTTTAGAGACAAGATCTTGCTCTGCCTCATGCTGGTCTGGAACCTATAAGCTCAGGCAATCCACCCACCTCAGCCTCCCAGAGTGCGAGGATTAGAGGAGTGAGCCACCACGCTCGGCTTGGCAAATTGTTTTTAGAGAGTATGTTTGTGGCCATTCTTTAGTTTTGATATCAATGAAGTTTTTCTTAAATGAACTTTTTATTTAAAAGAATTTGGATTTATAGAAAAATGCAAAGATAACACAAAGAGTTCCTGTATCTTACCTTACCTAGTTTCCCCTAAGGTTTTTTTTTTTTTTTGTGAGACATTATGTTGCTCTCGGTAGACTGCTGTGGTGTCACAGCTCACAGCAACTTCAAACTCTTAGGTTTAAGAGATTCTCTTGCCTCAGACTCTCATGTAGCTGGGACTACAGGTGCCCACCACAATGCCTGGCTATTTTTGTTGTTGTTGTACTTGTCATTACTGTTTAGCAGGCCCATGCCAGGTTCGAATCCACTAGCCCTGGTATATGTGGCCAGTGCTCTAACCACTGACCTCTGGGTGCCAAGCCAGTTTCCCCTAATTCTAACACCTTACACTACCTAATACATTTGTCAATAAAATATCAGTAGCAATGTGGTGGCTCACACCTGCAATCCCAGCAACTTCAGAGGCTGAGGTGGAAGAATTGCATGAACCAGGAGTTTTAGGCTATAGTGAGCTATGATGCCACCACTGTATTTCAGCAAGCAAGACTCTGTCTCTTTTTAATTTTATTATTTTTTATATCAAATTCATCCCTGTGTCATAATTTTTTTTTTGAGACAGAGTCTCACTTTGTGCCTAGGCTAAAGTGCCTTGTCATCAGCCTAGCTACAGCAACCTCAAACATCTGGGCTCAAGAGATCCTCTTGCCTTAGCCTCCCGAGTAGCTGGGCATATAGGCACCAACCACAATGCCTGGCTAATTTTTCTGGTTTTAGTAGAGATGGGGTCTCTCTCTTGCTCAGGCTGGTCTCAAATTCCTGATCTCAAGCTATCTGCTTGTCTCAACCTCCCAGAGTGCTAGGATTACAGGTGTAAGCCACCATGCCCAGCCAACACTGTCTCTCTCTCTCTTTTTTTTTTTTTGAGACAGAGTCTCACTATGTTGCCTTAATAGAGTGCTGTGGTGTCACAGCTTACAGCAACCTCCAACTCTTGGGCTTAGGTGATTCTCTTGTGTCAGCCTCCTGAGTAGTTGGGACTACAGGCACTTGCCACAATGCCCAGCTGTCTTTTTTGTTTTTTAATTAAGAATTAGGGCCAGGTGTGTGGTTCATGCCTGCAATCCTAGCACTTGGGAGACCAAGGCAGATGAATTGCCCAAGCTCATGGGTTCAAGATCAGCCTGAGCTACAGCAAGACCTGGTCTCTAAAAATACCCAGGCATTGTGGCAGGCACCCGTAGGCCTAGTTACTTGGGAGACAGAGGCAAGAGAATTGCTTGAGCCCAAGAGTTTAAGGTTGCTGTGAGCTAAGATGCTATGGTATTCTACTGAGGGCAACAAAGCGAGACTCTGTCTCAAAAAACAAAAACAAAAACAAGAATTGGTACACTGGTACATTACTATTAACTAAAATCTTGGGTTCATTTGGATTTCATTAATTTTTCCACTAATGTCCAGAATCCATAGATAAGGGTTGTCTTCTCAATTTCTGATTCTTTTTGTTTAACCTATTACAACTGCTGAATTGCATACAACTAATTTTATAACTTTTAACTTTTGCACTTAGTTGTCAATTTATCCAAAATATGAAGTCCTCTGCAGAAGTGATTCCAGGCCTTCAGAACCATGTTGAACTTTGTGAATTAATGGTAATGAATATCACCACTTTGTTTATTTTGTAGTATGTGATTATGTGATTGAAAACTGTTTTGAACAAGAATTTTCTTTCCATAAATAAGCAAAGAAATTCTACAAATCATCTACTAAGTACCTACCATATTATAGCTACAGATAGGGATACCACAGTCAACCAGTAAGACACAGGACCTACCTTCATGAAATGCACAGTTAGTCCATCCTTCTACTTTGTGGGGGAGACTCTCTGAAGTTAAGTAGCATCCAGGCTAAATGAATTTCATTTGTGATCTGCATTGGGAGGGCAGTAAGGCCTGACCTGCTATGTGGCCTTTTTTAGGACAGGGAAGATATTTCTTTAACAAAAGCAAATGTCCAATAAAATCATAAACCCATATAATAGGCTGAGCTCTTTAAGCTGAACAATCCTGCATAGTTCTAGGGGGAGATAAGGCACTAACAATTTAACATACGTACACACATACATCACCTTATTTTGAGGCTATATGTTAGGTATGTTAAGTTTGTCGTCCCACAAAAAGAAAACAAAAATAGCAACTTGCTTTTCTTTTGATTCATCTTTTATATTTGTGAACTGAAAAATGACATTGAAGAAAAAAATTGGGAGATAGATTATTTTTTAAGAGAGAAGCGTAAACTTTCTGCAGCCTAGGTAATGTAATATTAAAAATGTAGTTAACAAGAACAGAGGCTGTGTCTACAATTTTTGGAGGGTCTTTCTTTTTTTTTTTTTTAAATGCCTACAGCACCCAGTATTCCCAGGTGGTCTCCCATCCAAGTACTAACCAGGCCCAACCCTGCTTAGCTTCTGAGATCAGGTGCATTCAGGGTGGTATGGCCATAGACAGGGTGGGCCTTCTTGCCCCAATCACTATGATTCTGATTACCTGGATAGTATTCACTCATGGAATGAATCATTGTATCTGAGCCAACCAGGAACACACAGCCTTGCAGATGTTTGCAGGTGATTTATTGTTTCACGTTTGGAGCACTCCCCACATCAGTCCCCATAACAATTTGAGGGTGGGCTGTATTTAGAAGACGTTTTGTCTCCTATTATAATGTGATTCCTCCCTCTCTTTATGCATATCTTGATTTAATAGAGGATTTTATTTTTCAAAGGAAAGCACAAGTGAAAGCAATCTTGAAGATTCAGCTGCGGATAGTTCTATATTGCCAGGTAAGAAGCTTGAAGTGGCATATGGGTTCTATGTCTGTGTAAATATATTTGCATTGACTGGGGGTTTGAAAAGAAAAAGTATTTGTAATTGTGCAAAGAGCTGCTACAGAGGAGCAGATTGCAGTGGAGAGTATCACATCTGAGAGAAAGTCAGGGCTTCTGTGATATCTCCAGAGTGCTCCCGGGGCCAAACTGACAGTAATCAACATTTCAAATATAAACTAGTATTTAAAGGCACCATTCAGCAAGCTTCTTTCCTGAGATTTTAAAGTGGGAAATGATCATACTCCATTGTGCTTCCCTTTGTTGCTCTTGTTTTTGAGACAGGGTCTTGCCATGTTGCCCAGGCTGCAGCGCATGGCTCGATCATCGCTTCCTGCAGCCTTGAACTCCTGGGTTTAAGGGATCCTTCTGCCTTGGCCTCCCAAGTAGTTAGGACTACAGGCATGTGCCACCATGCCCAGCTAATTTTCAACTTTTCTTTTGAGAGACAGGATCTTCCTTTGTCTAGCCTGGTCTCAAACTCCTGGCTGCAAGCAATGCCACAGTGCTGGGATGACAGGCGCGCGCCACCCTGCCGAGCCTGTGGTGCTGCTAATAAGCCACATTATGTGTAGGTCTCCATGTTAAGAGGGGCACTTTGGACATGTGCTCCCCACATTCTGATTTTGTAGAGGAAACTGAATGTCACAGAGACGGTGGAAGGGCCTAAAACGTCCTTAGTAGATGGGCAGATTGAGGTAGTGAAAAGAGTATGGTATTAGGACTGAGAGAGATGTGAATATGAATCCCAGCTGTGCCCCCCTTTCTTCTCTCCACAGAGATGGCACAGGGTGAACCCCAGTGGTTTCAAGAGGCAAAGAGTCTGAATGAGCACCTGAGAGCAGCCTACCTCAATGCCAGTTTCCGCCGCCTGTCTTTGCTTGAGATCTCTTCTGGTCTAGCCACGGACCACTTGCTGGGCTGTGATCTGTCCATTGTTTCAAAGGACATCAGCAATCTTGTACAAGAGCCCCTGGTGTTGCCCGAGGTCTTCACCAAGCTGAACTCTGTCATGTGTGTGGAAGGCGAAGCTGGTAGTGGAAAGACGATCTTCCTTAAGAAAATAGCTTTCCTATGGGCATCAGGATGCTGCCCCTTCTTAAACAGGTTCCAGCTGGTCTTCTACCTTTCCCTCAGTGCTACCAGACCGGGCCAGGGGCTGGCTGACATCATTTCTGACCAACTCCTAGAGAAAGAAGGATCTGTCACTGAAATGTGCCTGAGGAACATCATCCAGCAGTTAAGAAATCAGGTGTTATTCCTGCTCGATGACTACAAAGAAATGGGCTCAGTCCCTCAAGACGTAGAAAGACTGATTCAAAAAAACCACTCCTCACGGACTTGCTTGTTGATTGCCGTCCGTACAAACCGGGCCAGGGACATCCGCCGATACCTAGATACAATTCTAGAGATCAAAGCCTTTCCCTTCTATAATACTATCTGTATATTACGGAAGCTCTTTTCACATAACATGGCCCGTTTGCTAAAGTTTCGGATTTATTTTGGAAGGCAAAAAAATTTGCAGGAGAGTCATAAAACTCCCCTTTTTGTGGCAGCAGTCTGTGCTAATTGGTTTCAGTATCCTTTTGATCCGTCTTTTGATGATGTGGCTGTTTTCAAGTCCTATATGGAATGCCTTTTCTTAAGGCACAAAACTACCATTGAACTTCTCCAAGCAACCGTATCCTCCTGTGGCGAGCTGGCCTTGAAAGGGTTTTTTTCATCTTGTTTTGAGTTTAGTGATGACGACCTCGAAGAAGCAGGGGTTGATGAAGATGGCGATCTCACCATGTGCCTGATGAGCAAATTTACAGCCCAGAGACTGAGACCAGTCTACCAGTTTTTAAGTCCTCCATTCCAAGAATTTCTTGCTGCAAGGAGGCTGATTGAACTCCTGGATTCAGACAGACAGGCAGATCAAGACTTGGGCCTTTATTATTTGAAACAAATCAACTCATCCATGATGGCTCTAAAGCCCTACAACAACTTTTTGAACTATATCTCCAATTGCCCTTTAACGAAGGCAGGACCAAAAATCGTATCTCATTTACTTCATTTGGTGGATGATAAAGAGTCATTGGAGAATGTATCTGAAAATGATGACTACCTGAAGCACCGTCCAGAAATTTCCCAGGAAATGGTATTCATTAGGAGATTTTGGCAAATGGCTCCACAAGCTTACTTTTCACTGGTTTCAAATCATTTACTGGGCCTTGCCCTAAAAATTGCTTATCAAAGCAACACTGTCGCTGCATGTTCATCACTTATTTTGCAATTCCTTCAAGGGAGAACCCTGAGTTTGGATGTACTTAAATTACAGTACTTTTTTGATTACCCAGAAAGCCTGCCATTGATGAGAAGCATTCAGGTTTCCATAAGAGGAAATAAACATCCACGTCGAGCAGATTTTTCAGTCCTGGAAACGTGTTTAGACAAGTCACAGGCACCAACTATAGATCAGGACTATACTGCTGCCTTTCAACCTATGAAGGAGTGGGAGCAGAATTTAGCTGAAGATGAGGATATGGTGGAGAGTTATATGGCTATCCGGCACACAGCACCCCCAGACATCAGTACTGGCTACTGGAAACTTTCTCCAAAGCAGTACAAAATTCCCCTTCTGGAAGTCCATGTGACTAATGCTGATGCTATAGACCAGGAGATGCTCAAGGTGCTAATGACGGTTTTCCCAGCCTCACAGCACATCGAGCTCCATTTAACTCACAGCAGCGGCATTATCGAAAGCATCCGCCCAGCTCTTGAGCTGCACAAGGCGTCTGTCACCAAATGCTCCATAGACAAATGCGAACTCAGTGTGGCAGAACAGGAACTGCTACTCACGCTGCCTTCCCTGGAATCTCTGGAACTTACAGGGACAATCCAGGCACAAGGTACGCTCGCATGTATTTCGGATGACGATTCTCATGTGTAATTTTATTTTCTCACTTAGGTTTAGGTGGTTGAAAACTTCCGAAATCATGAGAGTATAAAATGATCACTGATGGAATATACAACAACAAACCTTCACTAATGTTTTTTGTCCATGGTATGAATTAGTGAAAGAATGTTTTTCCAAATAATAGAATGGTTTCCCAAGAACTCAGAATTAATAAAATGTTAAGTTAATGAAGGCTCTTAATAAATAGACAATAAACAGATGTGAGTTGCTTGTTACTGGTGAAAGAATGAGCCACATGTAAGATGACGACGCGTACTCTCTGGGAAATGAATCCAGCAATGGGAAACAAGTGCCATTCATTTAGGTCTTCTTTAGCTTCTCTAAGAAATACTTGATAGTTTTCAGTGTAAGCGCAATCCAGCTTTCATTAAATTTATTCCTAGGCACTTACGTTTTCTGATACTATTACACACGTCATTTGATGTTTTTCACCGTCTAACTGTTGCTAAGACAGCTCCACTTCTCTGCAGGTTTTTTTTTTTTCCTGCCATTTTTGGCTGGGGCTGGGTTTGAACCCACCACCTCTGGCATATGGGGCCGGCACCCTACTCCTTTGAGCCACAGGCACCGCCCAGCATTTCTCGGCAGTCTGACTGTTAGATGTCTAAGTGTGCTTTGCCTCGTATGTATCTTGCTTGAGGGTCGCTGTGGTTTTGTTTGGATCTGGGGTTGACATTTATCATCATATTTAGAATAATTTTGATTTCTTTCCAAATATTTTTTTATTTTGGTAAAACACAACAAACCTGACGATTTCAACTACTTGTAAGTGTACGATTCAATGGCATTAAGTACATTCACAATGTTATACAACCATTACCACCAACCATTTCTGAACCTTTTCATTATTTCCTATTTCATTATTCCCAAACAGAAACTCTATACCCATTAAACAGCTCCTCCCTTCCGCTAGCTCCTAGTAGCCTTTATTCTTTTTTCTTTTTTTTGAGACAGAGTCTCACTATGTCGCCCTCGGTAGAGTGTCGTGGCATCACAGCTCACAGCAACCTCAAACTCTTGGGCTTGAGAGATTCTCTTGCCTCAGCCTCCCAAGTAGCTGGAGGCACCCACCGCAACACCTGGCTATTTTTTGGTTGTTTTTGTAGTTGTCACTGTTGTTTGGCAGGCCCGGGCTGGATTCGAACCTGCCAGCCTTGGTGTATGTGGCTGGCACCCTTAGCTCGGCCACTGAGCTATAGGGGCTGAGCCCAATGTTTAATTTTTTTATGCCATTTTTGTACCATTTTATATTCCTACCAGCAATATATAAGGGTTCCGATTTCTCCACATCCTCTTCAACACTTGTTACTTTCTGTTTTGTTTTGTGTTGATATCATAATGAAGTGGCACCTCATTGTGGTTTCGTTTGCCTTCTCTGATGACCGAAGGCTGCTGAGCATCTTTCCATGTGCTCATAATGGCTGCTTGTGTATCTTCTTTTGAGAAACCTCTTTTCAAGTCCTTTCTCCGTTTTTAATTGGCTTTTTGGTTGTTGTTTGGCTGAAGGAGTTCTTTGTATATTCCAGATTTTAAAACCTTATCATACACATGGTTTGAAAATATTTTCTCCTGTTCCATAGATCATCATTTTACTTTACAAAGACCTTTGATTTACAAAAGTTTTTTAATTTTGATGAAGTCTAACTTACCTATTTTTTTCTTCTGTTGCTAATTCTATTGGTGTCATATCTAAGAATCCATTGCCAAATCCAAGACCATGAAGATCATGAAGATTTACCCCTATGTTTTGTTTTGTTTTTTTAAGAACTAGAGTCTCACTTTGTCACCCTTGGTAGAGTGCCCTGGCATCACAGCTCATAGCAACCTCCAGCTCTTGGGCTTAGGTGATTCTCTTGCCTCAG
>NW_003852412.1:5839386-5847561 GCF_000181295.1 Otolemur garnettii
GTGGCTGGTGCCTTAGCCGCTTGAGCCACAGGCGCCGAGCCCAAAGTTTGAGCTCTTAACCCCTAATGTATTATTTAATACCTCTTCAAATTGTAGAGTTATTTCATTTTGTTTTTAAGTTGGTCTTACATTGCAACTTACAGATCTGCCAGCTCAGAGGGAAGGAAATCTGCTGATCGGCAGCCATCCGAAGCATCTCCCAGCCTATCCTCAGCTTTCTTAAATGATAATTTAGCAAAATGACTTGGGGGCTATAAATTCCTTAATTTAGTAAACACCGAACACTAAAGACTAAGAAGTGTAAAACTCTATATAGAACTGACATGTAGAGTTGTATGCAAAAAATTCATCGACGTTGAATTTGGAGGTAGTAGTTTCTTACATTTTCAGCAATTTTTGTATCAAATTCAGGTTTTGCTTCAGAGTTATTATTCCTTTTATGTTTATTTGTACAAATATCCTTACTGTGTAAATGTCAAGCATAAATGCAGAGATATTAGATTGTTAAACCTGAAGGTGACTTTCCTGAGTGTCAATGATCATTCTGGAGATGAGAGAACTGATCCCCAGAGAGCGTCAGTAACTTGTCCAACTTCATGTTGCTCGCTAGTCAGTTGTAGAACCGGAACTTAAGCCCAAGGTAACCTGATTCTCAGAGCATTACATTGTGGTGCCTTATTTTAATTGAGTATCATTGAGAGAAAAAAAGAAAGAATAAATTAGGCTCAAACTCCTGAGCTCAGGCAGTCTACACCTGAGCAAGAGTGAGACCCAGTCTCGAAAAAATAGCTGGGCATTGTGGTGGGCACTGTAGTTCCAACTACCTGGAAGGCTGAGGCAAGAGAATCACTTGAGCCCAAGAGTTTGAGGTTGCTGTGAGCTATGACGCCATGGCACTCTACCAAGGGTGAAAAAGTAAGACTCTGTCTCAAAATAAATAAGTAAATAAATAAATGAATAAAATTACATGGCTAATTCCGGGAGAAATTTGCAGTCTTCTTTAATTTCTGAAAATCCTTCGTATTTTACAGTCAGATTGATTCAGAATTCTCCCAACCTTCATGTTTTCCATCTGAAATGTAATTTCTTTTCGGATTTTGAGTCTCTCATGACTGTGCTTTCTTCTTGCAAGAAACTCAAAGAAGTGAAGTTTTCTGGATCATTTTTTCAAAGCATCCCATTTGGTAAGAGTTACAATCTTCAAATTGTGGTTTAATATGCTTTTGTAGTCACAGAGTCAAGTTAAGCACCCTTTCAAAAGAGCTACATTTGTAAAAGGCAGTTGATATTAAGGAGCAAAACTGTAGTACTTGACATCTAATCTTAAATGAATTCCTCAAATAACAAAGTATATTTATTTCTAGAACTTCAAACATTTCTAGTCCAGCAAAGATCTCTGAGGAGAATTTTTTTCTTTCTACTTAATCATTCTTATTCAATCTGAATTACATTAATTTTATATCTATTTATTTATTTATTTATTTATTTGGAGACATATCCTCAAGCTGTCACCCTGGTAGAGTACTGTGGCATCACAGCTCACAGCAACCTCCAATTCCTGGGCTCAAGCAATTCCCCTGCCTCAGCCTCCCAAATAGCTGGGACTATAGGTGCCCGCCATGACACCTGGCTATTTTTGGGTTGCAGCCATCATTGTTGTTTTTGGGGGGCCCAGGCTGGATTCAAACCCGCCACCTTAGGGCTGGCACCTTAGCCACTTGAGCCACAGGCGCCCAGCTGAATTACATTAATTTTATGACTTTTTAAATGCTCTTTATTTTAAAGATGTTACTGTTTGCTGTAAGAGATGTAGCTGATATAATTAAATTTTTATTTCCATGTTTGTAGTTGCCATTCTGCCAAATTTTATCTCTCTGAAAATATTAAATGTTGGAAACCAACAATTTCCTGACAAGGAAACATCTGAAAAATTTGGTATGTTTAACAAAACGGTGTTTTATTACTTATTCTTTATTCTCTTCCTGCCTATTTTTTCTCTCCTATTTTGAATTAGCTGCAATAAAACAAGACATGTATTAGCTGCCCTTGCTCATTAATAGGAAGTGACAGGGATGCTCAACTTTGACCTCCAAATGTCTTTCTTCACTGTTGGTTTTGCACATTCCTCAGACCTGATCTCATTCAAAGCAAAGTTTTCAGAGTAACTTCCTAGAATACATATTTGCTCATTACAGCACTATGAAAGTTTGCTGTCAGGTATCTGTTCCAAACATGTTAAGACCTGTTGTTTCAAAGATTTCTGGGATGTAGGGAAAAACTTGCCCTTTAAGATTAAGAAAACAGGGTGGCCCCCGTAGCTCAGTGGGTAGGGTGCCAGCCACATACACCAAGACTGGTGAGTTCGAACCTGGCCCGGGACAACTAAACAATGACAACTGCAACCAAAAATAGCCAGGCATTGTAGCGGGTGCCTATAGTCCCAGCTAGTTGGGAGGCTGAGGCAAGTAGCCCAAGAGTTTGAGGTTGCTGTGAGCTGTGATGCCACGACGCTCTACCGAGGGCAACATAGTGAGACTCTGACTCAAAAAAAAAAAAAGAAAGAAAGAAAGAAAGAAAATTAAGAAAACAGTATGTACAAATCTAGATTTAATAAAATGATGATTATAGAAAAAGGTTAAATATTTTTGATTGAAAAATGATTACAAAATAATGTGTGAGGCTGGGCTTGGTGGCTCACGCCTATAATCCTAGCATTCTGGGAGGCCGAGGCAGGTGGATTGCCTGAGCTCATGGGTTTGAGACCAGCCTGAGCTATAGTGAGACACTGTCTTTAAAGGTAGCTGGGTGCTATGACAGGTGCCTGTAGTCCCAGCTACTTGGAAGGCTGAGGCAAGAGGATCACTTGAGCCCAAGAGTTTGAGATTCCTGTGAGCTATGATGGCACGGCACTCTACCAAGGGTGAAAAGGTGAGACTCAAAAAAAAAAATTAATAAAAAAAGTAATGTATGCTCACAGAAAACATTCTAACAGGACAAAAAAATTAAGAGAGGTAGTGGAGCTATGGAGTGCAGAGCTGTAGGATCAGCTCCTTCCTTCCCTCCTTCCCTCCTTCCTTCCTTCCCTCTTTCCTCCTGCCAGGCTTGGATCTTCCTTTTCCTTTCTCTTCCCTTCCTTTGGGGGCAGCAGTGTGGGTGGGGACTGAGGTGGCAGACCCAGGTAGGATTAGGGCCAAAGATGTGGCTTGTGTACATTATAGGTTGATTAAACAAATAATACATTGAATATAATGAGAGTCAGTTTTCCTCATTGTTGCAGAAGGAATTTACAAATATTGAAAGAAGGATCTAGAAAGAACTTTGAGGTATTGGATTAGAATTAGAAATATCGGGCTAGGCACAGTGGCTTGCATCCGTAATCCTAGCACTCTGGGAAGCAGAGGTAGGTCAATCAGCTGAGCTCAGGAGTTGGAGACCAGTCTGAGCAGGAACGAGACTCTGTCTCTGCTAAAAATAGAAAAATTAGCCATCTCTAAAAAATAGTCGGCATTGTGGTAGGCGCCTATAGTCTCAGCTATTTGGGAGGCTGAGGCAAGAGAATCACTTGAGCCCAAGAGTTTGAGATTGCTGTGAGCTAACGTGCTACTGCACTCTACCAAGGGTGACAAAGTGAGACTGTCTCAGGAAAAAAAAAAAAAGAATGGTGGATTGTGAGGCTGTGGTGCTGAGAGGCAGATGTGGAAATCCCCTCTCCCCCCCAGGATGACAGCAGGGGACAGCCAAAGGCATGGCTGAGCTAGGGGTAACCTGCCTACCAGTAAACTCTTCCCTCTAAAAGAGGAAATGGAGATATGATAAGTAGCCTGATTTCAGAGCAAGGGAGGCTGGAGAGGTAGTCTGGAGATGTGTACTGAACCTTCTCCTGACCTCGGGGAGGAAGTGGAATGACATCTAGGCTACAGGGGTCCTCCTGACGGTGTGTAAGTTTTAGGCTATAGATTACTGTTGTGTGGAAACCCAAAATACAGAGTCTCTTCTGATAGCCTACACTTTAGGTTCTCTCAAGAACCTGGAAGAACTGATCCTTCCTACTGGGGATGGGATTCATCAAGTGGCCAAACTGATCGTCCAGCAGTGTCGGCAGCTTCAGCGTCTTCGGGTCCTCTCGTTTTTCCAGACTTTGGATGATGACAGTGTGATGGAGATTGGTGAGCTACCCTGAGATGAATGTTTGACCTCGCACAGAAGCCAGGGGTATTTATTATTCAGGCTTTCTGCTGCACAATGTCCATGGAAACATTTGCCCCTCTGAGAAAATTTCAACCCACTTCATTTTCACTGTCATATTGTTCCCTCTTGGTGTCCTTCTGTGGATTTAGATTCATTCTGGCCAGCTCTGGAAGTACAAAAAGACTTCCCATTTGAGGCTATATAAGCCTAAAGTCTCTGTTCTTTTATTTTTAAAAAAAAATAAAATTTTTTGAGACAGAGTCTTACTCGGTCACCCTGGTAGAGTGCCCTGTCATCATCATAGCTCACAGCAACCTCAAACTCTTAGGCTTGAGCAATACTCTTAACTCAGCCTCCCGAGTAGCTGTGAGGACAAGTGCCTGACACTACTCCCAGCTAGTTTTTCTATTTTAGTAGAGATGGGATCTTGCTCTTGCTCAGGCTGGTCTGAACTTAAGCTCAAGCAATCCATCCACCTCTGCCTCCCAGAGTGCTAGGATTACAGGAGCCAGAGAACCTGGCCTGGCCTTGTGGTTCTTTATTAACCCATCAGCTCTTTGGGGCTTTTAAAGAGAAATTTAAAAAAATATTTCCTGACTGGGCGCAGTGACTCTGCCCATAATCCCAGCATTTGGGACGTTGAAGGGGGTGGATTGCCTGAGCTCACAGTTTTGAGACCAGCCTGAGCCAGCAAGATCCCGTCTCTAAAAAACAGCCAGGGCTCAGTGCCCATAGCAGCGGTTATGGCGCCAACCACATACAGCGAAAGTTGAGGGTTTGAACCTGGCCTGGGCTAGCTAAACAACTGCAACAACAACAACAAAAAAATAGCTGGGTGCCTGTAGTCCTAGCTCCTGGGAAGCTGAGGCAAGAGAATCACTTAAGCCCAAGAGTTTGAAGTTGCTGTGAGCTGCAATGCTACAGGACTCTACTGGGGGTGACATAGTGAGACTCTGTTGCAAAAAAAATAGCCAGGTCTTGTGGCTGGCGCCTGTTGTCCCAGCTACTTGGGAGACTGAGGCAAGAGAATCACTTGAGCCCAAGAGTTTTAGGTTGCTGTGAGCTATGATGCCACAGGACTCTACTGAGAGTAACAAAGTGAGACTTTGTCTCAAAAAAAAAAATCTCCTATATTGGACATTTCTTACTTTCAGTGATGGTAGTGGTGGGAGAGGAGGTTGGTGCAAATAACGTAGTCTACCACTATTTAAATAGAAATTCCTGTGATTCTGTTTTCATGAATGTTTTGTTTTGGTAGCCAAGGTAGCAGTTGATGGAGGCTTCCAGAAGCTTGAGAACTTAAATCTTTCAATCAATCACAAGATCACAGAGGAAGGATACAGAAATTTCTTTCAAGCACTGGACAACCTGCCAAACTTGCAAGAGTTGAGCATCACCAGGAATTACACTCACTGTATCAAAGCTCAGGCCACCACAGTCAAGTCTTTGAGTCAGTGTGTGTTGCGACTGCCAAGCCTCACCACACTTCACATGCTAAGTTGGCTCCTGGATGCAGAGGATATCGCATTGCTTAATGTCATGAAAGAAAGGCATCCTCAATCTAAACATTTAAACATTTTCTGGAAATGGATCCTGCCGTTCTCGCCAATCATCCAGAAATAGAAGATTAAGCTAAAAATTGCTATATCAAAAAAATTTTGTATCCAGCTGGGGGGATGGGGGAGGAGGGAAGGGTGGAGGGAGGGAGACTGGTGTGCCAGTGGGCACCTCATGGGCACAATGTAAGGGTACGTGGCACACCTCCTGGGTGTGGGACACAACTACAACAGGGACTTTACCTAACAAATGCAAACATTGAAACCAATCATTTGTACCTTCATATTAATCTGAAATTAAAAAAAAGTTTTTTGTCAAGAATTCTAAAAACCTAATTGTCCAAAAACATTTTATTAACTATTATATACAGAAGAATATTTATAAAGTGTGTAAGGTTTATAATAAAAAAAAAACAACCTTGCATACTGAGCTTAAGAAACAGATCATCGGCTCAGCGCCTGTGGCTCAAGCGGCTAAGGCGCCAGCCACATACACCTAAGGTGGTGGGTTTGAATCCCCAGCCCGGGCCCGCCAAACAACAATGATGGCTGCAACCAAAAAATGGCCAGGCGTTGTGGCGGGCGCCTATAGTCCCAGCTACTTGGGAGGCTGAGGCAAGAGAATCACTTGAGCCCAAGAGTTGGAGGTTGCTGTGAGCTATGATGCTACGGCACTCTACCAAGGGGGGATAACTTGAGGCTCCGTCTAAAAAAAAAAAAAAAAGAAACATATCATCACCAGTATCTATGAAGTCCCTGAATGACCATCGCCAACTAAAGATTAGCCCTTTGGCCCGGCACGGTGGCTTACCCTGTAATCCTAGCACTCTGGGAGACCAAGGCCGGTGGATTGCTTGAGCTCACAGATTTGAGAACAGCCTGAGCAAGAGTGAGACCTCATTTCTAAAAATAGCCAGGCGTCGTGGTGGGTGCCTATAGTCCCAGCTACTTGGGAGGCTGAGGCAAGAGGATCACTTGAGCCTAAGAGTTTGAGGTTGCTATGAACTATGATGCCACCACATTTTACTGAGGGCAACAAAGTGAGACTCTGTTTTAAAAAAAAAAAAAGATCAGCCTTTCAGTGAGGTTTATACAGCTAACTCTCCATCAAGGGTCAACAGAGAGGCTTGGCCTGTGGCTCAAGTGGCTAAGATGCCAGCCACATACACCTAAGGTGTTAGGTTTGAATCCAGCCTGGGCCCACCAAAACAACAATGATGGCTGCAACCAAAGGGCCTTGTGGCGGGCACCTGTGGTCCTAGCTACTTGGGAGGCTGAGGAGACTTGCTTGAGCCCAGGAGTTGGAGCTTGCTGTGAGCTGTGATGCCACTGCACTCTACCCAGGGGGACAGCTTAAGGCTCTGTCTCAAAAACAAAAAAAGGGTCAACAGGGAGAGGGCTGAGAGGCACACCAGTCTATCTCAGAGCTACAATAGGAAGTGTCAATTTACACATAAGAAATGGCTAACTTCAGAATTGAATTAGTTTCACACAAGAAGTAAGAGTTGAGTTTAACACAGGCTCCAAATGACTCTTGTGGGCCAAGGGATATTTTGTAATCTTGTAGAGCTTGTTCTGTATATTTAACTAGCTTTGGTGTAGTGGGCATAGAGGAGTTTATATACATCTTCCCTTTATCCGTTGGTAATGTGAAAAGGAAATAGGGTTTAGGGGAAATGCTTCTATTCCAGAAGCTTTTGAGAGTGCAATATATAAGACTTTCTTGTGACTATGAATATGTGATTTTATATTCAAATCACAATATGAAATGTGATTTCATATTAGTCCAGGTGTTGTAGTTCATTTGTGTACACGTATGCTAGTGTCCAGAATTTCAGTCCTACTAGATAGGTAATAGTTTTCTGACCATTCTAAATTCATGATAAGTTAGAAAACACCTTTTTTTTTTTTTTAGAGACAGAGTCTCACTTTGTCACCTTTGGTAGAGTGCCGTCGCGTGACAGCTCACAGCAACCTCCAGCTCTTGGGCTTAGGTGATTCTCCTATCTCAGCCTCCCGAGTAGCTGGGACTACAGGCGCCACCACAATGCCCGGCTATTTTTTTGTTGCAGTTTGGCCGGGCCGGGTTCAAACCCACCACCCTCAGTATATTGGGCCAGTGCCCTACCCACTGAGCCACAGGCACTACCCAGAAAACACCCATTTTTTGGTCCTCATTTTTATTTTTACCAAGGAAAATGCCACCCACCAGGAGTATCAAACATAGAGACAGTATATATGGCATATCCCATTTTTTGGTTTGTTTTTGAGACAAGAGTCTCACTATGTTGCTCCCAGTAGAGTGCAGTGGCATCATAGCTCACAGCTCAAGCCTCAGATTCTTGGGCTTAAGTGATTCTCTTGCTTCAGCCTCCCAAGTAGCTGGGACTACAGGCTCCTACCACAATGCCAGGCTTTTTTTTTTTTTTTT
>NW_003852412.1:5849389-5851549 GCF_000181295.1 Otolemur garnettii
CTTGGGAGGCTGAGACCAGGAGTTGGAGGTTGCTATGAGCTGTGATGTCACGGCACTCTACCCAGGGGGATAGCTTGAGGCTCCATCTCAAAAAAAAAAAAAATAGAAAAACTAGATGGGCGTGGTGGCAAGTGCCTGTAGTCCCAGCTACTTGGGAGGCTGAGGATCGCTTGAGCCCAACAGTTTGAGGTGGCTGTAAGCTATTATGCCATAGCACTCTACCCAGGGTGAGACTCTGTCTCAAAAAAAAAAAAAAGTTATTTTCTGAATATGTTAATTGGCTTGATTGTGGTAATCATCTGCCCCTCCAGAAGGTATGTCAAAACATCACACTGCACATGTATGTTGCACCTTAAACATATGTAAATTTTATTTGTCAATTAGGTCTTAATAAAGAAAAAAGATTCTGGAAGGATATACATGATCTTAGTAAGTGGTTACCTCTGGGAAGTGGACCTGGAAGGCATTCTTATTTCTCACTTTCCCGTTCTGTATTGTTTTCTGTTTTAAAGTGCCTATATGATTTAATATTCCAAATAAAAAATGAAATTTGTTTAGCACTATAACATTAATAGGGGCCACCCACTGGAGGGTGAAAGTACTGGAAGGTGACACAGGTTATCTTCTCCCTTGTCTTTTATTTGTAAAATTTTTGAAATGGGAAAGTTGATAAGTATTATATCATAATCCAGGAGACAGAAGCCATATAGAAATTTGAGAGAGAACCAGGTGCAGTAGCTCATGCCTACAATCCCCACTGCTTGGGAGGCTGCAGCAGTGGGAGGACTGCTTAAGCCCTGGAGTTTGAGATGAGTCTGGACAGCATGGTGAGACCCTCATCTCAAAAAAAAGGAAGACATTTGAATAGAGAAAGTTTAATATATAGATACTCCTCAACCTCCAATGGGGCTACATCCTCATAAACCCATCATAAATTAAGAACATCAAAAGTCAAAATACAGGCTCAGTGCCTGTGGCTCAAGCAGCTAAGGTGCCAACCACATACACCTGAGCTGGCAGGTTCGAATCCAGCCCGGGCCCGCCAAACAACGACAGCTGCAACCAAAAAATAGCCGGGCATTGTGGCAGGCACCTGTAGTACCAGCGACTTGGGAGGCTGAGGCAAGAAGCCCAGCAGTTGGAGGTTGCTGTGAGCTGTGATGCGAGCACTCTACCCAGGGTGACAGCTTGAGACTGTCTCAAAAAAAAAAAAAAAAATAAAAATAAAAAATATATATATATGTATATATATATACACACACGTAAGTCAAAAATACATTTAATACACCTAAACTACCAAACATCTGAACTTAGCTTAGTCTACGTGCTCAGAACAATTAAAACTTTAGCCTACAGTTGAACAAAATCATCTAACACAAAGTCTATTTTATAAGTGTTGAATATCTCATGTAATATATAGAATACTGTACTGAAAGTGAAAAATGGAGTAGTTGTATGGTTACTTGAGGGACAGCTCACTTTCACAGTCAAAGTAAAAAAAGTAAAAAAACCATTATGTCAAACATTGTGAGTTGGGGACCATCAGCAAGGAGTTAGTAACTCTAACAGAGAATGGAATGAGGATTTGGTAGCAAGGAATAGAGAACTCTAAGCAGATATAGAGAACAGCTTACAGACTATTCAGCCTAGGCTCAGACAAAACACCCAAAAAAGCCCCAGGATTGAGATCCAAACCTCCTGTGAGAGGACACAGTGGTGAAAGATAAAGACTGCATTTTATATATTTATTTATTTATAGCTTTTTGAGACAGAGCCTCAAGTTGTCACCCTCAGTAGTGCCATGGCGTCACAGCTCACAGCAACCTCGAACTCTTGGGCTTAAGTGATTCACTTACCTCAGCCTCCTAAGTACCTGGGACTACAGATGTCTGCCACAACGCCTGGCTGTTTTCTTTGTTGTAGTTGTCGTTGTTTGGCTGGCCCCGGGCTGGGCTCAAACCTGCCAGCTTTTGTGTATGTGGCCGGCACTCTATACACTGAGCTATGGGCGCTGCCTGAAAATAACTCTTAAATTTCCTTCCATTTATCATTTTCTCCTTTCTTTTTTTTTAGACGGAGCCTCAAGCTATCCCCCTGGGTAGAGTGCCATGGCATCACGCTCACAGCAACCTCCAACTCCTGGGCTCAAGTGAGTCTCCT
>NW_003852412.1:5851670-5854647 GCF_000181295.1 Otolemur garnettii
ACCTGCCACCTTAGGTGTATGTGGCTGGCGCCTTAGCCGCTTGAGCCACAGGCGCCGAGCCATTTTCTCCTTTGACAGTCCTTCTGGCCTATGCTCTAAGCTTCAAAAAACTGCCAGATACTGTAAATGCAGTTAAGATGTAGTACCATTCCTCTAATGACAGAGGAAAGACAGATATGCTAGGAATAAAAATAATATAACATAAAAAACTATGTGATAAGTAGAGAGCCTATTCAAAGATGAGAAATTACATGGATGGAGATGGTAGATAAGAACACTGGGTGGCAGCTCGGTGCCTATGGCTCAGTAGCTAGGGTGTCAGCCATGTACACTGGAACTGGCGGGTCTGAATCCAGCTCAGGCCTGCCAATGACAACTACAACCAAAAAATAGCCAGGCGTTGTGGTGGGTGCCTGCAGTCCCAGCTACTTGGGAGGCTGAGGCAAGAGAAATGCTTAACTCAAGAGTTTGAGGTTGCTGTGAGCTGTGACGCCATGGCACTCTACCTAGGGCAACAGCTGAGACTGTCTCAAAAAAAAAAAAAAAACATTGGGTGGCAATAAAAATAATAAGACATTTGAACTACCTTATGTCTCTCAACACAGCATGCCCTAATGCTTCTGATGTTGTACATTTTTTGCTTGGACTAGATAAGATTCCCTATCTCATTCTATCCTCTGACTGATTTTATTTATCCTTTTAATTCATTCTGTGGTCTGCTTAGTTTTCTACTTATCCTTGGCTGAACGACCCAGGTAAATATCTTCAACTGAATGAAGATGACTAACCAAAGAATGAAATATGGGTAGTTTACACTTTGTGACGATTTTTAAAATTTTTTTGCAGTTTTTGGCCGGGGCTGGGTTTGAACCCACCATCTCCGGCATATGGGGCTGGCGCCCTACCCCTTTGAGCCACAGGTGCCGCCCTGTGATGATTTATATAGTTTAGGAAACACCCCTCTCAGGACTACAACTTCCATTCTGCAAACTGTAAAGAAAATGTGATTTTTTTTATTTTTTTTTGAGACAGAGCCTCAAGCTGTCACCCTGGGTAGAGTGCCATGGCATCACAGCTCACAGCAACCTCTCAACTCCTGGGCTCAAGCGAGTCTCCTGCCTCCACCTCCCAAGTACCGGGGACTACAGGTGCCTGCCACAACACCCGACTATTTTTTGGTTGCAGCTGTCATTGTTGTTTGATGAGCCTGGGCTGGATTCGAACCCGCCAGCTCAGGTATATGTGGCTGGCGCCTTAGCCACTTGAGCCACAGGCACTGAGCATTTTTTTTTTTTTTTTTTTTTTGAGACAGAGCCTCAAGCTATTGCCCTGGGTAAAGTGCTATGGTGTCACAGCTCACAGCAACCTCCAATTCCTGGGCTTAAACAATTTTCTTGCCTCAGCCTCCCAAGCAGCTGGGACTACAGGGGCCTGCCACAAAGCCTGGCCATTTTTTGGTTGTAATTGTCATTGTTGTTTGGCAGGCCTGGGCCAGATTCAAACCCGCTAGCTCTGCTGTATGTGGCTGGCGCCTTAGCTGCTTAAGCTATAGGTGCCAGGCCAGAAAATGTGATTTTTTAAAATTTGCTTTTTAAGGCAACAAGGAAATATCTACCTAGAATCATAACATTCATAATCTTTCATCAAATAGTTATAATCCAGAAATTTATCCTGTGACTATAACAGAATAAAATTAGTACATATGTGAAGGTATTTCTATATATATATTTACTATACATATAGAAAACTGTATATGTATTTACTATAATGTCATCCTGAATGGCAAAAAAGGAACACTTGCATACTATAGGTGAACATTTGACAGAAAGAACACGTAAAGACAAAAAATGTGACATTAAGTGGGGATATACACACAACACACACACACGTGCGCGCACGCAAAATGCTATGATGGCATTCATATCAAAATATAGATGAATATGGGTGAAAAGTGTAAAGTAATAAGCAAAACGGGAATACAATGACAGACACATAGCTAATTTTAAAAAAATCAAGTATTTTTATTATATACTTTTAAACATACAGAAAATAGAAAAAAATAGTACAGGGAACATCCATATACACACCAGCTAGTCATTAACATTTTGCCATTTATGCTTCACACATATGTTTTGCTAAACCATTTCCAAATATTTTGGAGACACTGTAACGGTTCATTCAAAAAATATTTGAGTATGCAAATTAAAACATTTTTCTAAAACAGCAGTTCTCAACCAGTGAGTCACTCCTTTGGACTGTAGTAAAGGTTTGTGGCATTAGGAAGGTTGAGAACCACTGTTCTAAAACTACAACATCCTTCTCACTGCCCATACAATTAGCAATAATTGTCTAATAGCATTTAAAATCCAGTCCATATTCACTTTTTCAATTTCCCCTACCTTAAAGTCAGATGTTTTTTTAAATAGGGTCCAATCAAAGATTCCACACTGCATTTGGTTATGTCTCTCACGTCACTTTACATCCAGAACAGTTACCCATTTGCACCTCCTTTTTCCTTCCCAACTTTGATATTTTGAAGAAACGAGGCCAAGATCTTCTACAGCATTCCACATCCTGGACCTGTCTGATCATTTCTTTAGTGGTGCCATTTAACTTGTTGCTCTATCCTCAGTATTTCCTGCAAACACGAAATTAGATCTAAAGGCTTGACTAAATTCCAGTTAAGCTTTTTTGATGAGAACACTTCATAGGTAATATATACTACATACAGCATCACAAATCAAAAAAAAGCCTCATCATCTGATTGCTAGTGATGCAAAATGTAATCAGACTCTAAGGATCTCTTTATTAGAAAAGTCTGTTTCTTCCACACAACCAACTAGCAAGTATTTGCTGAGATGACACTTGGACACCATGAGAATACTAGGGGAGATGCAGACCTCAATCTTTTATCTAATACCTTTGGCATCAAAATCTCTTTAATGAAGCTTTCACCTTTCAATTTTTTTTTTTTTTT
>NW_003852412.1:5855830-5863503 GCF_000181295.1 Otolemur garnettii
GACTTGCTTGAGCCCAGGATTTGGAGGTTGCTGTGAGCTGTGATGCACTCTACCCAGGGGGACAGCTTGAGGCTTTGTCCCAAAAAATAAAAAAGAAATTGTCAGGAAAATATGCTGAGTGACTACTTACCATATAGTAGCCAGTATGATAGCCACTCATGTACCAAGAGATTAACATACTTCCCAAAGCATCAGTATCATCAAGAGAATCTGGACATATGGGAGGTGGTGGGGGAATTATCTGAAAAAGGAAAAAGATACATTCTAAATTCAGTAAAAAAAGTGTGAATTCTGGAGATTCATACTACACAGAGAATGCTAAATATCAATTATATCTTTTGTCATACCCCGTGTTATTTCATATTTAAATTTTTATAAGATCTAACATCTGGAGAAAGCCAACCAATGACAACAAAAGACCAATAAAATTAAATCCAACAAGGATTAAAAGGCAATAGGTGACGTATAATGTTTAAACGTTTTTAATTAGACTACATTTGTTTCATTATGAACATATGAGTAAAAGATCATAAATGCCTTCATGTTGTTCCTAACACATACACATAGCATTTCAAGGACCATATTAAGTAAAGGTCTTGGGTAGAACATCTGCCCTACCCTCACCCCAATACATACAACGTAACAAAAAGTATCTTTGTATCTGTTGTTAATACTTGAAAATATATCATGACAAAAAAATTCAGTTTACAGGATCAGAGGCCAACATCTAATTATCTAAGTAACTTGTAATCCTTTCTAGTGAGAACTACCCCCAGGCAGACAGACAGCAACTTCTGGTAGGAAAGAAGCAAGCAATGTAGAGCTCAGAGTTGGGGCTATGAGAGCACTGTGCCTGTGTAGAGCTCAGAGTTGGGGCTATGAGAGCACTGTGCCTGAGTAACAGAAAGGAGTTGAAAACAACCAAACTGGGCGGTGCCTGTGGCTCAGTGAGTAGGGTACCGGCCCCATATACTGAGGGTGGTGGCTTCAAACATGGCCCCGGCCAAACTGCAACCAAAAAATAGCTGGGCATTATGGTGGGTACCTGTAGTCCCAGCTACTCAGGAGGCTGAGGCAAGAGAATCCTCTAAGCCCAGGAGTTGGAGGTTGCTGTGAGCTGTGATGCCATAGCATTCTACTGTGGGCAATAAAGTGAGACTCCGTCTCTAAAAAACAACAACCAACAAAAACCCCTCCCCCCAGAGGTTAAGTTCAAATTTTTATTCATTAGAATCTGGCCTAATGGATGGTCTAAACCAGGGGTCCTAAAACTTTTTAAACAGGGGGCCAGTTCACTGTCCCTCAGACTGTTGAAGGGTTGGACTTCTGGCCTTGGGACGAGTCAGCTGCTAAGGAGGACAGGCAGCTGTGGCAAAAAAACCCGGCAGGCAGGATAAATGTCTTAGGCGGGCTGCAGTGGCCTGTGGGCAAGTAGTTTGAGGACGCCTGGTCTAAACTGATATTTTATAATCCCCTACATTCTGTATATCAACCTCTGTATCAGTGGTTCTCAACCTTCCTAATGTTGCAAACCTTTAATACAGTCCAAAGAGGTCATGACCCACAGGTTGAGAACCACTGCTATATATGAAAGCAAAATTTAATCTGAATTCTTTTGTACTTACTGGTGGTGCAGAAGGAAATGGAGGCAGCCAGCATGAAAGGAAGTGGGGCGGTGGTGGTGGTGGTGGTGGTGGTGGCGGCGGTGGGCCATTGAATTTTAAACCTGGCTATAAAGAATATTTCAAAGGAAAATTAATTTATCAATTTCAATATGAAAAAAAGAGAATTCAATACATAAAGGATAAGGCTCAGCAGCCATAGTGCAGTGGTTACGGCACCGACCACATATACTGGCGCTACCAGGTTTGAATCTGGCCTGGGCCTGCTAAAACAATGACAACTCCAACAGAAAAATAGCTGGGTATTGTGGTGGGTGACTGTAGTCCCAGCTACTTGGGAGGCTGAGGCAAGAGAATCACTTAACCAGTGGTTCTCAACCTTCCTAATGCTGTGAACCTTTAATACAGTCCAAGGGGGTCTCGACCCACAGGTTGAGAACCACTGGCTTACACCTAAGAGTTTGAGGTTGCTGTGAGCTGTGATGCCACAGCACTCTACTAAGGGTGACATGGTTAGACTCTGTCTCAATAAAAACCCCAACAATTACCTAGAATTATATCTGTTTTATACATATCAAAAAGATTAAATGGAATTCCATGTACCAAATCCTGAAGTCAAGTAGATCTGAAAGTCAAATGACAACCTCTAAATTTTTCTCATTTCCTTTCTATGTAGTGTTATGTAATCCATTTTTTTTTTTTTTTGGGCCAAGGCTGGGTTTGAATCCGTCACCTCCAGCATATGGGGCAGGCGCCCTACTCCTTTGAGCCACAGGCACCGCTCTCTTATGTAGCCCTTAATGGGAGCAAAATGAAAGGAAGATTTGTAATTACCTAATAAATCAGAGACAGTGTATTCAGCAAAACATTTCAATCATAAAAGACTGTACCCCCAATTTCATTATCTAAATCATGTAATTTTTTTTTGAGACAGAGTCTCACACTTTGTTGCCTTTAGTAGAGCCATGGCATCACAGCTCACAACCATCTCAAACTCTTTGGCTTAAGTGATCCTCTTGCCTTAGGTTTTCATTTTTAGTAGAGATGGGGTCTCTTGCTCAGTTGGTCTCGAACTCCTAAGCTCAAGCAATCTACCTAGAGTTGATTGAATCATACTAGAGTACTAGAGTACTAGAATCATAGGCATGAGCCACTGCGTCCAGCCTTAAATTGTGTAAATTTTTTGGAAGCTCTTTTAGCTAACTTAGATCACATATTGTAAAAACTAGTAAACCTCTTATTTTATAAAAATCAATTCCCTGAAACCAATTTAGCATGATATACATTAACTAAGGGTTTAATCATTTTAGTGTCAAGAAGCTGTTATAGTAACACTATTGTAAGTCTCAATAAGAAAGTAATCACAGGCTTGGCACCTGTAACTCAGAGGCTAGGGCACCAGCCACATACATGGGAGCTGGTGGGTTCAAATCCAGCCCAAGCCTGCCAAACAGCAATGACAACTACAACTAAAAAATAGCTGGGCATTGTGTGGGCGCCTATAGTCCCAGCTACTTGGGAGGCTGAGGAGCTTAAGCCCAAGGAGTATGAGGTTGCTGTGAGCTGTGACACCACAGCACTCTACTCAGGGCAACATAGTGAGACATTGTCTCAAAAAAAAAAAAATTAATCACAGAAATTTAAGAGAAAGTTCCGATAAATCATGCTTAATTTTTAAAAATACTCCCTAAATACCATATTCTCCAGGGAAATCACTGATTTACACAGAAGAACTAAAATGAAAAGTGCCCTTGGGTTCTGTGACATAATCTAACCCATAACAAAAATCTATTTTTTTCAAGTTGATTTGTTACTTATAACAAAAAGAACTATAAATGAAAATACTTCTTCTTTTTGGTTGTTGTTGTTGTTGCAGTTTGGCTAGGGCCAGGTTCGAACCCACCACCCTCGGTATATGGGGCTGGCACCCTACTCACTGAGCCATGGTGCTGCCTGAAAATACTTATATTTTAACTATACAAAACAATCTGGGTCCTCCTCAGGATTCTGTCTATATTAAATACTATATATACTTTTACTTTTTTTTATACAGGTGACATGAGGAACTACAGCCTAATACAGTAGCACCTTTGTGAGATGACCAATGGAGGGACTGTAACAAACTAGTCAACACACAGAGGTAGTCATGTAGGCCACCTAAGAACTAGGTCTACTCTGCTAACATGTACATGTGGGCATGTCTGGTCTATGAAAATTAAATCAACTTAAGGAAGTGGTCAATATAGGGATATGGTCAACTATGGAGGTTCTACTATACTTTGTGGTCAGGCATGCTGGCTCATGCCTGTAATCCTAACTTTGGGAGGCCAAGGACGGTGGACAGCTTGAGGCTGGGAGTTTGAAACCAGCTTGGGCAATAGTGAGACCTTGTCACTACAGAAAAAAAAAAAAAATTAAGCCAATGTGGTAGCATGTGCCTGTAGTTTCAGCTACTCAGCAGACTTACGCAGGAGGATCACTTGAGTCCAGGAGGTGGAGTTTGCAGTGATCTATGATGATCCCACTGTTCTAGTCTAGCCTGGGCAATAGAGCAAAGCCCTGTCTCAAAGCACTTTCTAAAATTTTTTTTTTTTTGAGACGGAGTCTTACTCAGTCACTCTTGGTAAAGTGCTATGGCATCTATTTTTTTTTTTTTTTATTTTTTTAGAGACAGAGTCTCACTTTCTTGCCCCTGGTAGAGTGCTGTAACATGAGAGCTCACAGCAACCTCAAACTCTTGGGCTCAAGTGATCCTTTTGTTTCAACCTCCCAAATAGCTGAGACTTATAGGTACCGGACACAAGGTTTGGCTATGTTTTAGAAATGGGGTCTTGCTCTTGGTCAGGCTGATCTCGAACTTGTTAGCTCAAGCAATCCACTCGCTATGGCCTCCCAGAGTGCTGGGATTGAGCCACCGTGCCTGGCCATCCAGCTATTTTTTTTTTTTAGAGATGGGATCTCACTTTTGGGCTGGTCCCAAACTCCTCAGCTCAAACAATCCACCCACCTTGGCCTCCCAAAGTGCTGATATCACAGCTCACAGCAATCTCAAACTCTTAGGCTTAAGCAATACTCTTGCCTCAGCCTCCCAAGTAGCTGGGACTACAAGTGGGTGCCCGCCACAATGCCTGGCTATTTTTTTGTTGCAGTTATCATTGTTGTTTAGCAGGCGCAGGCCAGGTTCAAACCTGCCGGCCTTGGTGTATGTGGCCGGTGCCCTACCGACTAAGCTACAGGTGCCACCTGCATTGTTATCTATTTTCTTTTCCAAGAACTCTAAAGTGTATATGAAGAGAACCATAAAACTTTCATGGGAATTCACTTAAAGGAGGGGTTAAAAGTCCCAATATAAACAATTTACTGGGAAGCCTTTTCTGTGTAGGATGTTTACCTTTCCTAGGCCCAGTCCTGATCCTGGCATGGGGGGAGGCGGAGGGAGAAAAGAGTTCCATGGAGTAGTTTTTGACTTGATGTTATTTGATTTATTTCCAGGAGACCTGGAGGTCTCACTTTCATCTGTTGAAACTTGACTTTCATTTTCATTCTTTAAAAAAAAAAAAAAAAGTAAATATTTGTTACAAAGGTGTCATTAAGAAAAATTTAATGCCTCAGTGAATCAAACTGATGGCTAATTATACTGCTTAGTGTCTCATCTAGTCTCTGCTTTCAGGAATTGAATTTTTTGGCATACTTACCTCTTGAGCATTCTGTTCTATGTTATTAGTTACTTCAGAGGTTGGGGAACGTAGATCAGACAGATTTTGCTCCTCTCTATTTCCATATCCAGTGTAAACCACAACACAGGTTTCTCTCTTAAAATCAACTGAGGCAATGGTAGCTGGGTAAATGCAACCATCTTCTGACCAAATGGCAGAACATCTGTCACCAACTTTCCACTACAAAAGAAATCAAAGATACAAACATGCATACATTTTTAAAGAGGGCAAACTACAATCTTGTTTGGAGAGGGGGTGGACAGTGGAGGCTTGACAGAATAGTTAACTGATTTGAAAAGCTATATGATATAGTGAAAAAAGCTTGGGGTCAAAACCACATATATCTAAATTCCAACTCTCCCGTTACATAATCATGGACAAATTTCTTAATCTCTTTATTTTCCCCATCTGTTAAAGTTACAATATAATTAACCTACCTCCTATATTTCTTGTAAGGAATAGTAAAGAGAGAAAGTGTATAAAGCATTCAGCACTCTGGTCGGGCATAGAGCATGAGCTTATCAACTGTTGGCTCTCTTCCCCCTTGGCAAGGATAAAACTCAAGTTGACCAATAAGACATCAAAATGTTTAACTTCCAGGTATCCTGCTTTTAACTAGCAGAAGTGACTCTACCTAGACTTTTGGGTTCCCTGGAATTGATAGTTTCAGGATTTTTGAAGAAAGAGAAAAAAAAGATACCCATCTTTGAGCTTAAGAAGTAAAACACAGACACATACACACACATACAAAAAAAAAAAAAAAAAGAAAAGAAAAGAAAAAAGAGAGAGACTCTGTCTCAAGAAATGAAACACAGCCCATTCCTTCTAAGGCCCTCAGGTACTCCTCTCAAACACCATCACCTTCTTCCCTCCAGTCCACAAAGTAAGCACTGTCCTGATTTTAGCATTTATTTTTCCCACCTAATTCTTTTTTTCTTTTGAGACAGAGTCTCACTTTGTTGCCCTTGGTAGAGTGCTATAGCATCACAGCTCACAGCAACTTCAAACTCTTGGGCTTAAGTGATTCTCTTATTCAGGCTCCCAAGTGGCTGGGATTACAGGCGCCTGCCACAATGCCTGGCTATTTTTTGGTTGTAGCTGTCATTACTGTTTGGCAGGCCCGGGCTGGATTCAAACCTGCCAGCTCCAGTGTATGTGGTTGGCACCCTAACTGCTGAGCTACAAGTTTCAAGCCCCATCTAATTCTTTATATTATCATTTCTTCCATGTATGTTCATAAACAGAAAGTTGTTTTTGTTTTTGTGACAGAGTCTCCCTTTGTCACCCTCAGTAGAATGCTATGACATCATAGCTCACAGCAACCTCAAACTCTTGGGCTTAAGCGATTCTCTTGCCTCAGCTTCCCGAGTAGCTGGGACTACAGGCACCTACCACAACATCCGGCTATTTTTTTATTTTTAGCAGGCTGGGGCTGGATTCCAACCCACCATCCCTGGTGCGTGTGGCCGGCACCCTACCCACTAAGCTATAGGCGCCGCCAACAATAGAAAGTTTAATGGTTTTTTGTTTTTTTTTTTAATTTCTGTAGAGATAAGGTCTTACTTTATTGCTCTTGGTAGAGTATCGTGGCGTTACAGCTCACAGCAACCTCCAACTCCTGGGCTTAGGCGATTCTCTTGCCTTAGCCTCCTGAGTAGCTGGGACTATAAGCACCCAACCACAATGCCCAGCTATTTTTTGTTGCAGTTTGGCTGGGGCCTGGTTTGAACCTGCCACCTTCGGCATATGGGGCTGGTGGGTTCAAACCTAGCCCCAGCCAAACTGCAGCAAAAAGATAGCTGGGCGTCCTGGTGGGTCCCTGTAGTCCCAGCTGCTGGGAGGCTGAGGCAAGAGAATCACCTAAGCCCAGGAGTTAGAGTTTGCTGTGAACTGTGTGATGCCCCGGCACTCTACCGAGGGCAATAAAGTGAGACTCTGTCTCTACAAAAATAAAAAAAGTTTTACATATCGCCTTTTTGGTCTTGGCCACAAAAGCTCTAGGACAAAGGGAACATCATCCTTTGGAATGCATCAGAATAAGACACATACATTGTGTCACACTGTGGCTCTATGGCCTACCACCTGGAAAAGCTAACCTGTGGCAAATGTGGCTACACAGCCAAGTGCAAGAGAAAGTATAACTGGAGGGCCAAGGCTAAAAGAAGAAATACCACAGCAACTATGATAAGGCACCTTAACCACAGCAACTCAGATAAGGCACCTAAAAATTGTGTATTGTAGATTCAGACATGGATTCAGTGAAGGAACAACACCTAAACCCAAGACAGGAGCTGTTGCAGCATCTAGTTCATCTTAAGAATTTCAACAATGAGGC
>NW_003852412.1:5865031-5867709 GCF_000181295.1 Otolemur garnettii
CGTCATTGTTATTTGGCAGGCCCGGGCTGGATTTGAACCTGCCACCTTAGGTGTATGTGGCTGGTGCCTCAGCCACTTGAGCTACAGGCGCCGAGCCTCTAAAACCCTTCTTTGCAAGCCTTCTTGCCTTTTTTTTGAGGCAAAGTCTGAATATGTCGCCCTCGGTACAGTGCCCTAGTGTCACCGCTCACAGCAACCTCAAACTCTTGGGCTTAAGGATTCCCCTGCCTCAGCTTCCCAAGCAGCTGGGACTATAGGCACCCACCACAACACCTGGCTATTTTTTTGTTGTTGTTGCAGTTGTCATTGTTTAGCTGGCCCGGGCCTGGTTCAAATCCCCCACCCTCGGTCCATGTGGCCAGTGCTGGAACCACTGTGCTACAGGCGCCTTGAGCCACCTTCTTGCTTTCAAGCTCTCTGTAACATTAGACCCTGTAAATCACCACTTTCTTCTTGATATTCATGGCCCTATGGATGATATAGCAATGTAGGGCCCCAATGGCTTTACTACTTTCTCTGATCAAATCTCTCTCTTTCCCCTCCCTCCCTCCTTTCTTTCTTTTGTATAAAGATGGGGTCTTGCTGTCCTCATGTGATCCACCCACCTCAGCCTTGCAAAGCATTAGAACAGACATGAACCATGGTGCCCAGCCTCTCTGATCAAGTCTTAAATTTAGACAATCCCAACAAGAACTGGCCATTTTCTGTTCACCTGCTTAAGGTCATCTATTCTAATTAGTTCAATTACAACAGTGTGCAAACAGCCTTTCAAAACTATTATCCAGCTCTGACTTTCTCCTTAGTTCAGCCCAACATTTCCACAGGTTTACAGATACCTCAAACTCAACATGACTAAAAGTAGGTCAGGTGTGGTGGCTCACACCTGTAATCCTAGCACTCAGGGGGCCAAGGTCTGTGGATTACTTGAGTTCACAAGTTCTAGACCAGCCTAAGTAAAAGGGAGACCCCGTCTCTATTAAAAATAGAAAACCTGGCTTGGTGCCTGTGACTCAAGTAGCTAAGGCGCCAGCCACATACACCTAAGGTGATGGGTTCAAATCCAGCCCGGGCCTGCCAAACAACGATGGCTGCAACCAAAAAATAGCTGGATGTTATGGTGAGCACCTTTGGTCCCAGCTACTTGGGAGGCTGAGGCAGCAGACTTGCTTAAGCCCAGGAGTTGGAGGTTGCTCTGAGCTTTGATGCCACAGCACTCTACCCAGGGGGAGAGCTTGAGGCTCTGTCTCAAAAAAAAAGAAAATGTCTAGAATTCAAGCTGCAAAGATGATATAGAGCAGCGGTTCTCAAACTGTGGGTCATGACCCCTTTGGACTGTATTAATGGAGGTTCCTAGCATCAGGAAGTCTGAGAACCACTGACATAGAGGGCTTTTTTTTTTTTTTTTAAGAGACAGAGTTTCAAGCTGTTGCCCTGGGTAGAGTGTCAATGGCATCACAGCACATAGCAACCTCTAACTCGCAATTCTCTTGCCTGAGCCTCCCAAGTAGCTGGGACTGCAGGCACCCACCACAATGTCCGGCTATTTTTTTGTTGCAGTTGTCACTGTTGTTTAGCTGGCCCAGGCCGGGTTTCAACCTGCCATCCTAGGTATATGTGGCCGGCACCCTGCTGACTCAGCTATGAGCGCCGCAAGAGGTTTGATCCTTATTATGTTACAAGAGTATGTATGGGAAGGAAGTAAACACCATTTATATGCTTGGTGCTTTTTATGTTCAGTATGAGTGTATGCTGTGTATGCGCAACAGAGCCTGGACTACTGATGACCCAACATTCAGGGATAGAGGTATACACTATTGATGACCCTGTATACTTGGTGCTCAATAAGACCCCAGATTGCGAGGGGGAGTAGTTGATGTCAGATAACTGTGTAAATGTCTTATCTGGGCCACAGTACGTGATGACACTTCCTAAAAAAACTGTATATTCCTACCATGAAGAACACTTCATTTGATATCTAGCTTAATAGAATTTGGGAAGAGTGAATTAATTTAATATATAGAGAGCACTGAGAACAGCACGTAGAACAACATCCACACTCTGCAAGTGTTAATTACTGCACTACTGCTATTTGTTTTCATCATTATTTCACTAAAGGCTTATTGTTCAAAATTGCAATTCAGACTGTCCTTTGCCTACCAATGTGAATGAGAGGACTTCTACAGTTTGACAAAATGAAAAAATATTAAAAGGAATAAATGTCTAATAAGAGTTTATGCCAGGTGTAGTGGCTCATGCCTATAATCCTAGCACTCTGGAGGCTGAGGTAGGTGGACTGCTTGAGCTCATGAGTTTAAGACCAGCCTGAGCGAGTGTGGGACCCCATCGCAAAAAATAGCCAGGCACCATGGTGGCTGCCTATAGTCCCAGATACTTGGGAGCTTGAGGCAAGAAGATCACTTGAAGCCCAAGAGTTTGAGGTTGCTGTGAGCTATGATGCCAAAGCCCTGAGAGTGACAAAGTGAGACTCTGTCTCAAAAAAAAAAAAAAAAAAAGTGATATCCTGTCTCTACTCAAAATAGAAAAAGTAGCCAGTGTCATGGTGGGTGCCTATCGTCCCAGTTACTTGGCAGACCGGGGCAAGAAGATCACTTAAGCCAGGAATTTGAGTTTGCTGTGAGCTATGGTAATACCACAACATTCAACCTCAGGGCCACAGA
>NW_003852412.1:5867881-5876323 GCF_000181295.1 Otolemur garnettii
AAAAAAATAGCCTGGCGTTGTGGTAGGCGCCTGTGGTCCCAGCTACTTAAGAGGCGGAGGCAGGAGACTTGCTTGAGCCCAGGAGTTGGCGGTTGCTGTGAGCTGTGATGCCATAGCACTCTACCCAGGGGGACAGCTTGAGGCTCTGTCTCAAAAAAAAAAAAAAAAGAGTTTATATTGTCTCTTCAAAAGGGATGACATATAGATAGGATATCAAATTTAAAGGCAGAGACGTGATTTAATTATTCCACATCATTATGAACTGAATAACATATACTTTAACACTTATGGGAAGTATGTTATCACTGAATTTTTTTTTCAAAATGAATAACATGAGAAAATAAGAGAAAGAGTAAGTAAATGTTTCTTACCTTAAATGAAGCCACAGCTTTATCATAAGCTTTTATCAATGCTGTATCATCCCAAATGTCAGAATCATCACTCTGGAGAAAGGAATAAAAACAACTCATGTTCAGATAGGTTTCATCAAAAACATGTTAAGGCTGGGAGCACTGTGGCTCATGCCTGTAATCCTAACACTCTGGGAGGCCAAGGCAGGTGGATTGCTTGAGCTCAAAAGTTCCAAACCAACTTGAGTAAGAGACCTCCATCTCTAAAAAATAGCTGAGTGTTGTGGCGGTTATCTATAGTTCTAGCTACTCGGGAGAGTAAGGCAAGAGAATCACTTGAGCCCAAGAGTTTGAGGTAGCTATGAGCTATGACACCATGGCATTCTACCAAGGGCCACAAAATGAGACTCTATCTCAAAAATGAAAATAAATAAATAAAATCGCCAATCTCTCTATATGATGTAAAGTCTTAAAATCTTCTAGTGCTCTGGAGGAGGAGGTGGAAAGATTGCTTGAATTCAGGAGTTTGAGATCAGCTTGAGCAAGAGCAAGACCCCCCCATCTCTACTTAAAAAATAGAAAAATTAGCCAGGTATGATTCCCAGCTAGTTGGGAGGCTGAGACAGAAGGACTGCTTGAGCCCAGGAGTTTCAGGGTACTGTGAACAAGGCTGAGGCCATGGCACTCTAGCCTGGGGGACAGAGGAAGACTTTTTCAAAATCATTAAGCGATTTTACAGGTAAAGAAAATCATCACAAAGTGGTTAACTGACTTGATAAAGGTTACACTACTTTCAAGGGGAAATGTTCCTTGGATATTTGGTGAAAGGAAAGAGCAAACATATAAATTTAGAGTTTTGAAGAAATACAGAAATCACAAAATCAGAAGATATCAATTCTCTTTCAACTGCAAAAAGCACTACTAATAAAGAAAACTGGACTCCACTGTATCAATAGAAGAGGGCACTTTTAAAACTAGTATACGGGCTCAGCACCTGCAGCTCAGTGGCTAAGGTACCAGCCACATACACCAGAGCTGGTAGGTTCAAATCCAGCCCAGGCCTTCCAAAGAACAATGACAACTACAACCAAAAAATAGCTGAGTGCTGTGACAGTAGCTGTGGCCTGTAGTCCCAGCTACTCAGGAGGCTGAGGCAAGAGAATCGTGAGAGCCCAGGAGTTGGAGGTTGCTGTGAGCTGTGATGCCACAGCACTCTACCCAGGGTGACAGCTTCATCCTCTGTCTCAAACAACAAAAAACAAATAGATAAAACTAGTATACACAGTCATACAGTGACCGAAATTCTTCACATCTCAACTGTTATTGCCAGGCTGGGAAGATTTTATTTTTGAGACAGAGTCTCACTATGTTGCTCTCACACCTGTAATCCCAGCACTTTCTGAGGTCAATGTAGGAGGATCACTTGAGACCAGCCTGGGCAACATGCTGAGACATCCCAACTACTCTGGAGACTAAGGTGGAGGATCATTTGAAACCAGAAGTTTGAGGTTATGGTGAGCTATGATGGTACCACTGTACTCCAACCTGGGTGATGGAGAACTTGTCTTAAAAAATTTTTTTTTAGGGAGGCACCTGTGGCTCAAAGGAGTAGGGGTGCTGGCCCCATATACCAGAGGTGGTTAAGTTCAAACCTGGCCCTGACCAAAAACTGCAAAAAAAAAAAAAAAAAAAAATTCTGGCAGCGCCTGGAGCTCAGTGGGTAGGGTGCCGGCCACATGCACCTGGGCTGCTGGGTTTGAACCTACCCTAGGCCTGCTAAAACAAAATTTGTGGCAGGTGCCTGTAGTCCCAGCTACTTGGGAGGCTGAGGCAAGAATTGCTTGAGCTCCAGAGTTTGAGGCTGCTGTGAGCTGTGGTGCCATGGCTCTCTACTGAGGGCAACAAAGTGAGACTCTGTCTCAATTAAAAAAAGAATCCATGAAAAGGTGGCGCCTGTGGGTCAATGAATAAGGCGCCGGCCCCACATACTGGTGGTGGTGGGTTCAAACCCGCCCCCGGCCAAATTGCAACAAAAAAATAGCTGGGCGTTGTAGTGGGCGCCTGTAGTCCCAGCTACTCGGGAGGCTGAGGCAAGAGAATCACCTAAGCCCAGGAGTTGGGAGGTTGCTGTGATCTGTGTGACACCATGGCACTCGACCAAGGGTGATAAAGTTAAGACTCTGTCTCTGCAAAAAAAAAAAGAAGAAGAATCCATGAAGACAGGCACAGTGGCTCACATCTGTAATCCCAGCACTTTGGAGGCCGAGGCAGGTGGATTGCCTGAGCTCACAGGTTCAAGACCAGACTGAGCCAAAACAAGATTTTGTCTCTAAAAATAGCCAGGCATTGTGGTGGGCACCTGTAGTCCCAGTTACTTGGGAGGCTGAGACAAGAGAATCGGTTGTGCTGAAGAGTTTGAGGTTGCTGTGAGTTGTGACACCATGGCACTCTACGGAGGGTGACAAAGTGAGACTCTGTATCAAAAAGTAGACTCTGTCTATAATCTCTACATAAATACAGTTTAAAGATTTCTACTCTGTAATCGTCACCTTCTAGGCTCTGCACTTTATTCCTTCTGGTAGTTTGCTGATGACCATCATTCCACTTCACTGGAACTGAAAAAAAAATTGTTTTTTTTGCAGTTATTTTTGGCTGAGGCCAAAATATACCACCACCTCTGGTATATGGACCTGGTGCCCTACTCCTTAAGCCACAGACGCCAGCCGGAACTGAAAATTTTTTGATCCTTCCACTTTCAAAACTGTCCCTCAGGGTCTTAATGTACTCACTTTCTTTCTTAGCTGGGTTAAATTCCATGACCAATTAAGATAACTTGTTTATACCTCTTCCCCTCCTTCACTACAACCCTATTAATTTCAACTCTCCATTAATCCTATGCATGCCTACACACAGAATCTTGCTGTCTGGTCTCCTTAAACTCTTGACCACAAATCTCATGTAGGCTCTCCATGCAGCCTATCAACAGTTCCACTAAGTTTTCCTAGTCGGACACTCACCCACTTTCCTAGAGCACTGCACGCTACCTTTTCTTTCTAAAACCTCCAACTCCTGCCATCCCATCTGCTCTTTCTCACATTTCTGTACCCCCTGAACTGTCACTGCAAGAACTGCCAATGTTTCTAAAAAAGGCAAAATCCATTTTCTTACCTACCAGAAGACATTGGTCTGGTAATTTTCCTTTCCTGCATCAATTTTTCCAATTTTACAGAACCTTTCCTATCGGTCCACAAGCATGCTGAAACCTGTTGCTCCCATCTTAAGAACAAACAAAAAACACAACTAAAACGCTTTACCTCACTTGCGCCTTTATCTGTTGCCCAGTTTTTCTAACTTTAATGTCAATCCTTGAAATACTTGTTCATAAACGTTGCCCTGAATTTCTCTCCTACTCTGCAACTCCAATCAGAATTCATCCCTACTATGCCATCTTCTGATCATCTCCCTTATAAACCTGCTCTACTTTTCAATGTTCCCTATTCCCCATTTTAGTACATCTTAGTAAAAAGCAACTTCATTTTTTCAATTGCTCAGGATAACTTTGGAGTTATCCTTAACTTTCCTCCTCAAACTTCCATTACCGAATCCATCTGCAAGACCTGCTGTCTGATTTCAAAATATATACAGAATCCAAATACTTCAGTCTTTCTCCACGGCTAACAAGTTGATATGAGTTTGGATAATTTCAAAAGAACCCTAACTGGATTCCTCACTTCCCCCTGGTCCTGTCCGCAGTCTGAGAGAGGTGGACAAACCAAGATAACGTCAGGTTGTGAGATAATTCTTCGGGTCGAAGCCATCAAGGCACCAAAGTGGCGCGAGGAAGGATCGCAGAGAGGGGAGTAAGAAAATATGTAGAGACACCGGGACTCCACAGTGAGAAGAGTCACGTCCCGCCTTGCGGCCGAGGAAGGATTGCGGAGGCCGGGAGGAGGGGGCTGCGAACGCCTCACCTGGCCTGTACCTCGCCGGAACAGCACCGAGTCCTCCTGCTCCGGGACCACACCACCGCCGCTGCCGCCGCCGCCGCTGCCCCCGCTGCCCATCGCCATGGCGAGCCTAGTGCGGGACGCGCGGCGTGGGTTCTGTCCCTGCTGGGTGACGACTTCCGCCACCGGGGCCTTCTGGGAGAGGAGAGTACGGTGGCCGCGAGGAACTCGCAGGCGTTTTACGAGCGGTTATTCTTTCTCTCTTAAATATCTGAGTTTACTGTGCACTATTTTCGTAGAGTGATCTCACCAAAGATTTATCAAGGGATAAATTTTCACAGAAAATAGTGTCATTTGCAAGTAAGTTAAAAAATAGGGCTAAGCAATACAGTAAATACTGACCGCGAGGTAACGTGTGTAACTTCCAGTTTTTACAGTGCGCATATCGTTTCATGCATTTTTGTTTGGTATTATTTAATCCTTAAAACAACTCTGTGAATTAGGGGCTTTTCCAGTTGTTACGATGAGGCTCTGAGATTGTTCATACTTTAGATTCCCCCGAACCTGAAAAAGTGGGTTACTGTCTTTCCAAATGTTTTCTAGTTTGGAACATCAAAAACATGAGATAAAATGTATACTGTGTAAGGCTCTGCATTTCTCGGCCTTCCCAATATATCCTGTGGTTTGTCGTTACATAAATCAATCACATGTTAACTTCCTGGTAGGACCGTACCATTTATTTTCCTATTTACTTTATTAAGCATCCAAGGTTCTTGCATGGCTTCCATGTACATATTACAGAGTTTTTCTTGTTGTTGTTGTTGTTGTTTTGTAGTTTACCGAAAAAAGTTTGAAGGCTGCTCCCTAAATATTTGTGTCTGATGTTCACTAGATAAGAAATGTAGGCCCCTGGGTGGCACCTGTGGCTCAGTGGGTAGGGTGCTGGCCCCATATAACGAGGGTGGCGGGTTCAAACCCGGCCCCAGCCAAACTGCAACAAAAAAATAACCGGGCGTTGTGGTGGGTGCCTGTAGTCCCAGCTACTCGGGAGGCTGAGGAAGAGAATCGCCTAAACCCAGGAGCTGGAGGTTACTGTGAACTGTGACGTCAGGGCACTCGACCGAGGGTGATAAAATGAGACTATCTCTTAAAAAAAAAAAAAAGTAGGTCCTATGTGGTGGCACATGCCTGTAATCCTGGCACTTTTGGAGGCTGAGGTGGGAGGATCCCTTGAGCTCAGAAGTTGGAGACCCAGCCTGAGCAACAGAGAGACCTGTCTCTACTAAAATTAGAAAAATTAGCCTGGTGTTGTGGGGCATGCCTGTAGTCTCAGCTATTCTGGAGGCTGAGGCAAAAGGATCCCTTAAGCCCAGGAGCTGGAGCTTGTTGCAAGCTGAGATGATGCCACTGCACTCCTGCTGGGTGACAGAGCGAGACTGTCTCCAAAATGAATTAAAAAGAAAATAAAAATAAGAAGTAAATCTGTGTGGAGAGAAGGAGGAATGGGGTGCTATTGCTCAAGGGTACAAAGGTAAACTATGTAGAGGTACTAGATAATGTTCACTTGAAATATGGAGATCATTTCATAGTGTATATCAAAACATCTGCTTGTGTGTGAGCCATTTCTGTTAAAAAAATCAACTTGTACATATTACGTATTATAAGTTTATATGTCAAAAAGTTAAATTGTCACTTTGGGAGGCTGAGAGGACAGGTGGATTGCTTGAGCTCAGGAGACTAGTCTTACTAAAAATAGAAAAACTAGCCAGGCATTGTGGCAGGCACCTGTAATCCCAGCTACTGGGGAGGCTGAGGCAAGAGAATAGCTTAAGCCCAAGAGTTGGAGGTTGCTGTGAGCTGTGTGATGCCCTGGCACTCTACCGAGGGCGACATAGTGAGACTCTGACTCCAAAAAAAAGAAAGAAAAGAAAAGAAAGTAAAATAGTCCCAAGAATAACAGAGAAAAAAGAATTTTTTTTTTAGAAATTATTATTAATTTGCGGTTTTTGGCTGGGGCTGGGTTTGAACCTGCCACCTCTGGCATATGGGGCCAGCGCCTTACTCCTTTGAGCCACAGGCACTGCCCTAGAATTATTATCTTAAAACTCAGATTTTTCTTTTTTTTTTTTTTGAGACAGAGCCTCAAGCTGTCCCCCTGGGTAGAGTGCTATGGCATCACAGCTCACAGCAACCTCCAACTCCTGGGCTCAAGCGAGTCTCCTGCCTCAGCCTCCCAAGTAGCTGGGACCACAGGTGCCTGCCACAATGCCTGGCTATTTTTTAGTTGCAGCCATCATTGTTGTTTGGTGGGCCTGGTCTGGATTCGAACCCGCCACCTTAGGTATATGTGGCTGGCGCCTTAGCCACATGAGCCCCAGGCGCCAAGCCAGATTTTTCTCACTCAAAAAAGTTTTCACAATCTGGATGTGGTGGCTCACACCTGTAATCCTAGCACTCTGAGAGGCTGAGGCGAGTGGATTGCTTGAGCTTACTGGTTCGAGATCAGCCTGAGCAAAAAAGCAAGACTTCGTTTCAACTAATAATAGAAAAACTGAGGCAAGAGGATGACTTGAGCCCAAGAATTGGAGGTTGCTGTGAGCTATGACCCACAGCACTCTACCCAGGGCAACAGCTTGAGACTGTCTCAAAAAAAAAAAAAAAGTTTGGCTCAGCCCCTGTGACTCAAGTGGCTAAGGTGCCAGCCACATACACCTAAGGTGGTGGGTTCAAATCCAGCCCTGGTCTGCCAAACAGCAATGATGGCTGCAACCAAAAAATAGCTGGGTGTTGTGGCGGGTGCCTGTGGTCCTAGCTACTTGGGAGGCAGAGGCAGGAGACTCGCTTAAGCCCAGGAGTTGGAGGTTGCTGTGAGCTGTGATGTCACAGCGCTCTACCCAGGGGGACATCTTGAGGCTCTGTCTCAAAAAAAATAAAATAGTTTTCACAATAGGCATTTGATGTATTAATAGAAATTTAAACAAAATATGGAATCAGATGTCTTTTTGGTTTTATTTATTTTTTAAGATATAATTGACATAAAGTTCACCATCTTAAGGCATATAATTTAATGGTTTTAGTATATTCACAAGAGTGTGCACCCAACACTACTAATTCCAGAACATTTGCATCACTCCTCAAGAAACCCTTTTTAGGGTGGCGCCAGGGACCCCATTTATCGGAGGTGGTGGGTTCAAACCTGGCCCTGGCAAAAAATTGCAAAAAAAAAGAAACCCTTTTTAGCAATCATTCCACATTCTCGTCTCCTCTCCTACCCCAAACCCCTGGGAACCACTAATCTACATTCTCTCTATATACATTTATTAATTCTGTACATCTCATAAATGGAATCTTACAATATGTGGCCTTTTGTGTTTGGTCTCTTTTCCTTAGCATAATGTTTTCAAGTAGAACTAGTTTTAATGAATTTTAAATGGCAGATTCTTTGTTGAACTGGCTGGCCTGGTGTCTCACACCTATAATCCCAGTACTCTGGGAGGCTGAGGCAGGTGGATTGCTTGAGCTTGGGAGTTGAAGACCAGCCTGAAGAAGTGTGAGACCCCTGTCTCTAAAAATAGCCAGACCAAAAAAAGAAAGAAAAAAAAAGCTATTAGGACTTAATTTACGGCCTAACATAGGATCTATCCTGGGAAGAATGTGTTTGCTGTTGTTTGAGAGAGTGGTCTGTATATATATGTCTGTCAGATCTAGTTGGTTTATTGTATTATTGAAGTCCCTAATTTTCTCGCTTATCTGCCCATCATTGAAAGTGAGACAATTGAACACTCAACAATTATTGTAGAAATGTATTTCTTTGCTCAATTAAATAATTTTTTACTTTGTAAAAAAAAAAAATTAGCCAGGCATTGTGGCTGGCGCCTGTATTCTCAGCTATTCATGAGACTATTTCAAAAAACAAGCAAACACTTCCTGTAGTCAGTTATAGGGTGAGCCCTGGAATGATATGTTTCTTCCTGGTATCTGTGAATGTCACATTATTTGGGAAAAGGGTTTTTGCAGATGTAATTAAGGCTCTCAAGATGAGATCATCCTAGATTAGGATTGGGACCTAAGGGCGGTACCTGTGGCTCAGTGGGTAGGGCACTGGCCCCATATACCAAGAGTGGCGGGTTCAAACCCAGCCCCGG
>NW_003852412.1:5877623-5879267 GCF_000181295.1 Otolemur garnettii
CTTGAGCCACAGGTGCCAAGCCAGAGCCCAAGAATTTGAGGTTGCTGTGAGCTATGATGATTCCAGGACACTCTACCAAGGGCATCAAAGTGAGACTCTATCTCAAAAAAAAAAAAAAGTATGGTAAACGTATAAGCTACACTATTGTTTTTCATGTTCCAGACATTTACCACCTTCATGATTTGTTGTATTACGTATTTGTGTTATTTAGATTTAGTCAAAGAAAGAAAAAAAATAGATTTAGTCTTAGCCTTGTGATAAGAGGAATGAACATCTATTGTTTTAGTCTGCCCAGCATCCATTCTACCTTCCTTTTGTCAAAAAATCCCAAATGTGTTTACTGGATATAGTCTTGGTTTTTTCCATCATCTTCCCCGCTCTTGCTGGATAGGCACATAACCCAAATAAATCCAACTAGAGTTTCTCTGAGTGACATGAAGACTAAAAAGAGTCATCAAGAATTTTCACTTGATGGCAGCACTGTGGAAAAGACTGTATCATGGTATCTACTCTTTTTTTGAGACAGAGCCTCAAGCTATCCCCCTGGGTAGAGTTCTGTGGCATCACAGCTCACAGCCACCTCCAACTCCTGGGCTCAAGTGAGTCTCCTGCCTCAGTCTCCCAAGTAGCTGGGACCACAGGCACCCGCCACAACACCTGGGTATTTTTTGGTTGCAGCCGTTGTTGTTTTGGTGGGCTCGGGCTGGATTCGAACTCGCCACCTTAGGTGTATGTGGCTGGCACCTTAGCCACTTGAGCCACAGGTGCCAAGGTATCTACTCTTAAGATACCTGGAGCTATTTCAATTCTTGACCTTTCCAAAGCTTTGAGTCTTCAACTTTGACTTAAGTCTAGAGTCTCTCATTCTTTCCAATAATTTGTTATTAATGAATCAATCTAATTCTGTTGCTTGCAACCAAAAATTCTAATATACCAGGAAATCAGAGGTTTGATGTTGTTGTATTTCTTCAAGCATATATTAAAATACAGAACTCTATAGTAGTATCCATTCATAAGCTACCCTGATAGGAGGTGGTGGGATTGTTTGAGCTCAAGAGTTTGAGAAGAGCAAGACCCACTCTCTACTAAAAATAGAGAAATGATTCAGGCATTGTGAAAGGCAGTTGTAGTCCTACCTACTCAGGTGGCTGAAGCAAAAGGATTGCCTGAGCCCAAGAGTTTGAAGTTGTTGTGAGGTATGATGGTGCCATGGCACTCTACCCAGGGCAGAAGGATTGCTTGAGCTTAGGAATTCAAGTCCAGCCTGAGCAAGAGTGAGATCCTGTCTCTACAGAAAATAGAAAAAATTAGTTAGCTATCTGTGGCAGGCATCTGTTGTCCCAGGGAGGATTGCTTGCGCCCAGGAGAATGAGGTTGCAGTGAACTATGATGACACCATTGCTCTCTACCCAGGGCAATACAGAGAGTCCCTGTCTCAAAAAAATTTCAAGTGGCTTGGTGCTTGTAGCTCAAGCGGCTAAGGCACCAGCCACATACACCAGAGCTGGCGGGTTCGAATCCAGCCCAGACCTGCCAAACAACAATGACAACTGCAACCAAAAACTAGCCAGGCATTGTGGCGGCCGCCTGTAGTCCCAGCTACTTGGGAGGCTGAGGCAAGAGAATTGCTTAAGCCCAAGAGTT
>NW_003852412.1:5880237-5893529 GCF_000181295.1 Otolemur garnettii
CCTGGCCATTTTTTGGTTGCAGCTATCACTGTTGTTTGGCAGGCCCGGGCTGGGGATTCGAACCTGTCACCTTAGGTGTATGTGGCTGGCGCCTTAGCTGCTTGAGCCACAGGCGCTGAGCCAACAACTAGGTTTTGATTTAAGTTTTAATGACTAATTATATCCTAGAGTCTTTTTTATCCAAATAACCATTTTGTTTATGGAAACAGTAGCTTTCCCTAGATTTATAAGATTAAGTTTTTTTTTTTGAGACAGTCTCACTTTATCACCCTTGGTAGAGTGCTATGGCATCACAGCTCATGGCAACTTCCAACTTCTGGGATTAGGCGATTCTCTTGCCTCAGCCTCCTGAGTAGCTGGGTGAAAGTGTTCTCGGAGCCATCTGATCGGAGACGCAAGGAAAAGGAACTGCAGACTGGATGATTGATTTGAAAGGAGGTTGAGACTCGCTCAGGTCAGCAACCAGGCCTAACTTTACTGATTATCTTATATACTCTTAAACATTCAGTCAGAATTTAACACAGATTAAAAGAAGTGAAGTAAATTTAGGAATCTACCATTAAGATTACAATTCAGGCTTGGCACCTGTGACTCACGTGGCTAGGGCACCAGCCACATACACCTAATGTGGTGGGTTCGAATCTAGCCCAGGCCTGCCAAACAACAATGATGGCTGCAACCAAAAAATAGCTGGGTGTTGTGACGGGCACCTGTGGTCCCAGCTACCTGGGAGGCTGAGACGGGAGACTTGCTTGAGCCTAGGAGTTGGAGGTTGCTGTGAGCTGTGATGCCATAGCACTCTACCCAAGGCGACAGCTTGAGGCTTTGTCTCAAAAAAAAAAAAAAGATTACAATTCAGTGTGAAGGCTGAGGAACACATATACAATTGATTTTCTTTAGAGTAAAAACAAAGGAGACTATCTGTTCTCTCTGGCCCTAACCGAAACTAGAGATTATAATGTTAATGAGGGAAGAAGACAGAGAACAGAACCTAACGCCCCAGGACATGTGTTCCAGCTTCCAGCTGCGACCCCGGTCTAGCTCTTCAGATCTCTATGTGAGAGTATTTCTGCATATCTATAGGCTGCTCACAGAAACTCAATCTTCAAAGAAATCTTTCCCAGAGCCATTCTCGTGGAGGAGCACATGAAGCGAACTGCCACGTCTGAGCATGGGGTGCTTTTCTCTATAGCTGGGACTACAGGTGTCTGCCACAACACCTGGCTATTTTTTTGTTGCAGTTTGGCTGGGGCTGGGCTTTAACCCACCACCCTTGGCCAGTGCCCTGCCCACTGAGCCATAGGTACCGCCCTATAAGATTAATTTTTTAAAAGTTTTCATTTGGTAGGATGTGGTAAACCACACCTATAGTCTCAGCACTTTGGGAGGCCCAGGCAGGAATGCTGCTTGAGGCCAGGAGTTCAAGACCAGCCTGGGTAGCATAGTAAGGCCATATCTATAAAAAAATAAGAAAAACTAGATGGGGGTGGTCACATGTACCTGTATTTCCAGCTATTTGGGAAGGTGAAGCAGGAGGATCACTTGAAGCTAGGAGTTCAAGGTTGTAATGCTATGACAGCCTGGATGTCATAGTGAGATCCTGTCTCTAGTGAAAAAAAAAGTCTAAACTTCTACTCCACAGGATATTTTAAACCATGGAAATTAATTCACTTAAAAAAAAAAAGGCAAGATAGAGCTAAAAGCATAAATGGGTTTTGTACTCATGGCTTATTGCTCTGTACAAATTCTGGATATAAAATTACAGAAATTAGATCCACAAAAAATCTTTGTGTTATGATCAGACTTCTTTTTTTTCTAAGAGCCTCAAGCTTAGAGTGCTGTGGCATCATAGCTCCCAGCAACCTCCAACTCCTGGGCTCAAGTGATTCTCCTGCCTCCACCTCCCAAGTGGCTGTGACTACAGGGGCTCACCACAATGCCCGGCTATTTTTTGGTTGCAGCCGTTGTTATTGTTTGGCAAGCCCACCTGGATTCAAACCCACCAGTTCAGGTATATGTGGCTGGTGCCTTAGCTGCTTGAGCCTAGGCACCGAGCCCAGACTTCTTTTTTATCTTTTATTTCCCCTCTTTTTTCAATTATAACTAACTTTAATAGCACTTTATCCCTTTTATTACAATGTAACCTAAGCTGTTGTAATCTTTTTGCCTTTGTGATTACCATTACAGAAAATTTTGAAGACTGAAATTAACCCAAGAAACAGAACAATGTTTTACTTTAATGAAAATCTGGGGTCACGCATAGTGGAGATGTCTGTAATCCCAGCAATTTGAAAGGCCAAGGTGGGAGGATCACTTGAGGCCAGAAGCTTGAGACCAGGACAGGCAACATACTGAGACTCTGTCTCTACAAAAAAATGGAAAATTGAGCCAGATGCAGTGGTGCTACCTGTAGTCCCGGCTACCAGGGAGACTGGGTGAGGCAGATTGCTTGAGGCCAGGAGTTTGAGGTCACAGAGAATCAGCCTTGGCAATGAAGAGAGGCCCTGTCTCAAAAAAAAGTTAAAAAATATGGACTAATATAAAAATTAAAAACTCAAGGCTAGGCTCCATGCACATAGCTCAGTGGTTAGGGTGCTGGCCACATACACCTGGGCTGGAGTGTTCAAACCTGGCCTGGGCCTACTAAACAACAATAACAACTACAACAACAACAACAAATATAGGTGAGTGTTGTGGCCAGCTACTTGGGAGGCTGAGGCAAGAGAATCACTTAAGCCCGAGAGTTTGAGGTTGCTGCGAGCTGTGACACCAGTACCACATAGTAGTACTGTCTCAACAAAAACACTAAACAAAATAAAATAAAATAAAATAAAAATCTCAGGCTAGGCCAGGCACAGTGGCTCATAGCTGTAATCTTAGTAGTTTAGGAGGTAAAGCAAGAGGATTGCTTGAGGCCAAGAGTTCAAAGAATCCTAGGTAGCACAGCACGATCCTGTCTCTATAGAAAATAAGAAAAACTAGCCAGGTATGGTGGCACTTGCCTGTAGTCCCAATTACTTGGTGGCAGAGGTAAGAGGATCCCTTGAGGTATTGGAGGCTGTAGTGAATTATGATGATTGTACCACTGCATTCCAGCCTGGGCAATAGAGAAAGACCCTGTCTCTTAAAACCAAAATGGGTAGCACCTGTACTGAGTAGGGTACCATCCCCATATACCGAGGGTGGTGGGTTCAAACCCGGCCAGGGCCAAACTGCAACAAAAAATAGTGGGGCATTGTGGTGGGTGCCTGTAGTCCCCGCTACTTGGGAGGCTGAGGCAAAAGAATTGCCTAAGTCCAAGAGCTGGAGGTTGCTGTGAGCTGTGACGCCACAGCACTCTACCCAGGGTGACAAAGTGAAACTCTGTCTCTAAAAAAAAAGAAAAACATAAAAAATAACTTGGGCTGAAAAAACTTCATGGTTGTCCCATTCAACCATGAGACATTAGAGAGACACTTAGGATTCTATCTTATTTATGGGCAGTACCATTGAGGTATTAATTGGACTCTTGAAAATCTGTCCCTTCGTATAGTGGTTGACATGTTAGGTGATCACTAAAAATTTGTTGAATTGTATTATGTGGAAAATCCAGTATTTAAAGAATAAAGTTATTTATGACTTCAATGGTATCTTTTTTTTTTGCAGTTTTTGGCCAGGGTGGGTTTGAACCCACCACCTCTGGCATATGGGGCCAGCACCCTACTCCTTTGAGCCAAAGGTGCTGCCCTCCCTTTTTTTTTTTTTTAAGACAGTCTCTATGTCACCCTTGATAGAGTGATGTGACATCACAGCTCACAGCAACCTCTAACTCTTGGGCTTAGGAATTCTCTTGCCTCAGCCTCCCAAGTAGCTGGGAATACAGGTGCCTGCCATGACACCTGGCTATTTTTTTGTGGCAGTTGTCATTGTTTAGCAGGCCTGGGCCAGGTTCAACCCTACTAGCCCCAATGTAAGTGGCTTGGCGCTCTAACCACTAAACTACAGGTGCCAAGCCTCCTTTATTTTTTGAGGCATAATCTTACTTTGTTGCCCTCGGTAGAGTGCTGTAGCATCATGATTCACAGCAACCTCAAATTCTTAGGTTCAAGCGATCTTCTTGCCTCAGCCTCCCAGAGTGCTAGGATTACAAGTGTGAGCCACTGCACCCAGCCTTCAATGGCATCCTTATTCTTTTTGCATAATTATGCATATTTATGTCAGAATACAACAAGGTCTGAAACTTTAATTTCTCTAGTTGTATTTGTTATTTTATAACTATCATCAAGTCACACATCTTTGAAGAGGCTCAGAACAGGCTAAAATATAGCACTCATTCCAAAATACTTTAAAGCTATAAGTAGAACTATGAGACCTCATTTAGTTTGTTACTACAATAGTTTGTATTGTTATCTTCAAGCAAACTTTGTAAGTTGATTTCAAAGGAAAATTACATGAATGGATCTTAAATTCTATTATATAATAAAATTTATTTACTTATTTATTTATTTTGAGACAGTCTCATTATGTTGCACTCAGTAGAGTGCTATAACATCACAGCTCACAGCAACTTCCAACTTTTGGGCTTAAGCGATTCTCTTGGCTCAGCCTCCCAAATAGCTGGGACTACAGGTGCTTGCCACAATACCTGGCTATTTTTGTTGTTGTTGTAATTGTCATAGTTGTTTATCAGGCCTGGGTGGGGCGCCTAGGTGTAAGTGGCTGGTGTCCTACTCACTGAACTACGGGTACTCAGCCTATATAAAAAAATTTAACTTAAAGATCTTCGTTAACAAAGTCGATGAGAAAAATTGTAGATTTATATATAAAAGATTTTCTGATCATATTACCTATATAAGAAGTTATATAAATGTTCACTGAAGATAAAAAATAAGGTTCACCAATATGCCACATATATGGGTAGTGTTTTATTTTTTGAAGAATGGTTGTAAAACATCACACTAAATCAAGCTGAAAGGCAAAATTTAAAATAGACAGTTTATAAGGATAAGTTATAACATATGTAGTGACTGTTCATTCATTCTACAAAATCTTGATCTTAGACCTTATGATACACTCAGTTGGCAGTAGCACCTGATTTTCCAAATAGCCAGTCATTTTTCTCTTGTCTGCAAAGACTTCTTCTCATTAGCTGCCTTCTGCTTTTGTTGCATGATCTCAGAATCCCTATAATGGGGAAAAGGTTGTTATAAAAAAACTGATTTTGCATTCGCACTTGTTTTTAAATGGGTTACCATTTAATTATGTTAGAAGACAATTTCAAAGATGATAACATAAAAATCCTTGTCTTTCCATTCTCTTTATCTCTCTTTTTTTAAATTTTAGAGACAGGGTCTTCCTCTGTCACCCAGGCTGGAGTGCAATCTCATGACCATACCTCACTGTAGCCATGGACTCCTGGGCTCAAGCAATTCTCCTGCCTTAGCCTCCCAAGTAACTGGGACTACAAGTGTGCAGCATCACACCTGGCTGTCTTTCTATTTTCACGGATTGAGACAGAATGGAAAGGCAAAAGTAGAAAGGTTTTGAAGTCATATCTAATTTTGTCTTTTTCTTGTTGTTTTAAAATTTTCTTTTATGTACTATACATGTTATAGTATCTAATTATTTTGAATACTACCTCTACTGTTAACATGACCTTGAGGCAAATCACCTCAAAGCCCTTTCAAAATCAGAATAATATTTATCAATGTTGTCCTGAGGAATAGGTATGAATGGATGTATATAAAAATAAAAGTGTCTGCCAGTATGCAGCTATATGCAGAAATAATGGCAATTACTTGGTTTTTTTTTTTTTTTTTTTTTGAGACAGCTTCACTCTTGCCTCAGGCTAGAGCACTATGGGTTTAGACTAGCTCATAACAACCTCAAACTCTTGGGCTCAAGCAATCTTCCTGCCTCAACCTCCCAAGTACTTGGGACTATATGCACCCACCACCAACACCATGGTAGTTTTTATATTATATTAATTAATTTATTAATTTTTTTTGAGAGAGTATTCTTATTTTTTGAGATAGTCTCACTCTGTTGTCCTTGGTAGAGTGCTGGGGCTTCATAGCTCACAGCAACTTCAAATTATTGGGCTAGAGCAATCCTTTTGCCTAAGTCTCCCCACTAGCTGGCAGTACAGGCACCCTCCACAATGCGTGGCTAGTTTTTCTATTTCTAGTAGAGACAGGGTCTGGCTCTTGCTCAGGCTGGTCTCAAATTCCTGAACTCAAGCAATCCACCACCCTCAGCTACCCAGAGTGCTAGAATGATAGGCATGCGCCACTGCACAAGGCCTACTCTTGGTTTTTAACAATGTTAATCCAGCCTAATTTTTTCCTCAAAGAAGGCATTTAAGAAGTCTCCTGGGTATTCTAACTGGGATATCCAGGATATAAATGTTATGAAATAATACAGTTTCTCACAATGACAAAAGCCCAATAGCTAGTGGTTAAATTGGATTAAATTAAAAAGAAGTAGGATATTCAGGCTACTTTTTTAAGCCTCTGAGTTGCTGGTTGAACCTCAACAAACCATATTAGTTATGAACTATGACTAGATTATCTGGATTAGGTGATTTATGGGTCAACAGGAATTCCTATTTTAAAAATATGCTAACTCGCTATATTTTCAACACCTACTATGTGCCAAGCGCTATTGGCTCTAGCTAAAGTCTCCCAACTTTTGTGTTATTATCCCCATGTTTCTTTCTTTCTTTTTTTTTTAACCTCTTGACTGCAGAGCACTCAGAAATAAAACATGCCTATAGGTGTCCTTCCCAGACAAAGGTTAAAAAAAGGCTTGCAGTCAGGTACAGTTGCTCACGTGTAGCACTCTGGGAGGCCAAGGTGGGTAGATTGCTTGAGTTCAAGAGTTTGGGCTCGGCACCTGTGGCTCAAGTGGCCCGGCCTGCCAAATAACAATGACGGCTGCAACCAAAAAATAGCCGGGCATTGCGGTGGGCACCTGTGGTCCCAGCTACTTGGGAGGCAGAGGCAGAAGACTCACTTGAGCCCAGGAACTGGAGGTTGCTGTGAGCTGTGATGCCACATCACTCTACCCAGGGGGACAGCTTGAGGCTCTGTCTCAAAAAAAAAAAAAGAGTTTGAGACCAACCTGAGTAAGAATGAGACCCCATCTCTACTAAAAATGAAAAACTAAGGCAAGAAGATTGCTGAAGCCCAAAAGTTTGAGGTTGCTGTGAGCTATGATGCCACAAGCACTCTACAAAGGTTGACAAAGTGAGACTATTTCTCAAAGAAAAAAAAAAGGCTTGGCATTAAATAGTTTGCTGCAAACCACATCAAAACAAATTCCTACCAAATTTCAAAGTCCAGCCTCTTTCCTACTTTGTTATTGTATAGATTTAGCATTAGATCTTTATTCAGGACTAAATGGCTCTGTGCATGACACATAATTCTGCAAAGCTAATAGCAAAACAAAGGAATATAAGGAGGGGGGAACATAGCTACAAAGAAATGAAATGGAATGGAAAAGAACAGTGATAGTTATTTTTCTATTTCAAACAAAGTTCTGCTGTGCTTTGCTGTATGACCTTAGTAATGTTATTAAAATTTGGAATCTCAGTTTCCTATTCTACACATTTGTGCTAATACCACTTTTCAAGGCTACGATGAATAGAGATAATACACATAGACCATCCATCACAAAGCTTCATAAGGAACACTGGGTATTTCTGAAGTATTTGGTATTTCAAGTATTCACTGGGTATTTCTGAAGTATTGGTATTTCAAGCTATAAGAGGTTCTAAAAATGCTTTTCAAGAGTTACTGATGCCTACCATGTTCACTTGCACTTCAGCGTGAGTAAACAGAAATTTAAAGCAAAGATCATCAGTTTATTTATTTAATTTTTTATTTTTATTTTTTTGAGACAGAGCCTCAGGCTGTTGCCCTGGGAAGAGTGTTGTGGCATCACAGCTCACAGCAGCCTCCAACTCCTGGGCTCAAGTAACTGTCTTGCCTCAGCCTCCCAAGTAGCTGGGACCACAGGTGCCTGCCACAATGCCCAGCTATTTTTTTTTTTGGTTGTAGTTGTCGTTGTTTGGCAGGCCTGGGCTGGATTCGAACCTTCCAGCTCTGGTGTATGTGGCTGGCACCTTAGCTGCTTGAGCTATGAGCGCAGAGCCAAGATCATCAGTTTAATAATAAATGTCATTGAAAGAAAGTATGATGTGATATTTAATGGTTTTAACCTCCTTAACCAGTGATTCTTAAGAGTGTCTAAACATTGACGCAGTGCCTGTAGCTCAGCAACTAGGGTGCCAGCCACATACACTGGAGATGGTGGCTTTGAATCCAGCCCAGGCCTGTCAAACAACAATGACAACTACGATGAAAAAATAGCCAGGTGTTGTGGCAGGCACCTGTGGTCCTAGCTACTTGGGAGGCTAGGGCAAGAGAATTGCTTGGGCCCAGGAGTTTGAGGTTGCTGTGACCTGTGACGCCATGGCACTCTACCAAGGGCAACATAGTGAGACTCTGTCTCAAAAAAAAGATTTACATAGGATGTTTTTGTAATACCCAATTCCAGACCAATTAAAGCAGAATTGGGTGAAAGATCAATGTTTGAGGTGATAGACATTGCAATTACCCTAATTTGATCACTGCACATTGTATATAGGTATAAAAACATCACAGACACCCCCCAAATATATACAACTATTATATATAAATTTATTTATTTATTTATTTATTTATTTTTTTTTTGGACAGAGCCTCAAGCTGTCCCCCTGGGTAGAGTGCCGTGGCATTACAGCTCATAGCAACCTCCAACTCCTGGGCTCAAGCGAGTCTCCTGCCTCCGCCTCCCAAGTAGCTGGGACCACAGCCCCCCGCCACAACGCCCGGCTATTTTTTGGTTGCAGCCATCATTGTTGTTTGGCAGGTCCGGGCTGGGGATTCGAACCCGCCACCTTAGGTGTACGTGGCTGGCGCCTTAGCCGGTTGAGCTATAGGCGCCGAGCCTATAAATTTAAATTAAATTTTTATAAATTTAAAATATTAACCCCACCCACCAACAAACCAAAATATCAGAACTGGGTGTAGGTAGAGATTGTCAACCTGTGTGCATCAGCACATTGGTGTGCCATGAGCGGATCTTAGGTGTTTAGAGAAAATCTTTAAAGATCATTAATTAAATTATTTTTGAAAGAAATTCAAAGCACAGTAAGTATGTCCTTTTTTTTACTGTTTTGATCAACAATTTAAGTGTGCTGTGGAAGTTTAACTATAGGTTCAAGTGTGCCATGAGATAGAAAAGGTTGAAAACAATGTGTGAAGGTGTTTTATATAATCCTAATGTGAAACCAATACTGAGAACCCCCGCTAAGCCACACTGAATTATGTGCAGTCAGTTATTTACCTAACTTCCAAGCTCATATGCACAACAAAATATCATTTTAAAGTAAAATTAATCTTTTAAAAGCTTTTTTAGAAATGTGAATGTAGTAGCACAGTGGCAATGGTGCCAGCCACATACACCAAGGTTGTTGGGTTTGAACACAGCCAGGGCCAACTGCAACAACAAAAAAATAGCGGGGGAAGGGGCAGTTGTGGCAGGTGCCTATAGTCCCAGGTACTGAGAAGCTAAGGCAAGAGAATCACTTAAGCCCAGGAGTTTGAGGTTGCTGTGAGCTATGATGGCATAGCACTCTACAGAGGTCGGCACAGTGAGACTCTAAGAAAAAGAAAAAAGAACTCTGAATGTATTTATTTTTTACTTTAACTGCAGTCTCATTGGTTTCTATAGCAGTTCTGTATTGTCACATGTAGTCATATATTAAGGCTGTGCATCTTCTCCAACTCTTCAGAACTGTTCTTACTATAACTGAGTCACCTGTTGTCCAGATTAGTTTAGGTATAGCATCTGCTTTTAAAATGTTGTATCACTAGCACAATTGCCAGTGGAAGATGTCAAATGATTTTTTTTTTTTTTTTCTGGAGTCAGTCTCACTTTGTTGCCCTTAGTAGAGGAGGCTGAGTGGCTGGATCACCTGAGCTCAGGAGTTCTAGACTGGCATGAGCAAAGTGAGACCCCCCATCTCTACTAAAAAAATAGAAAAACTAGCCAGGCACCTGTAGTCCCAGCTACTAAGGAGGCTGAGGCAAGAGTATCCCTTGAGCCCAGTAGTTTGAGGTTGCTGTAAGCTATGATGCCCAGGCACTCTAGCCTGCGTGACAGAGTGAGAGTCTGTCTCAAAAAAAAAAAAATGCTTTCCATTTCCCAAGATGTGGGTTCAATCACATTAGTGATTTGAAATTCTCTTATTACCACTTACCTCTGCTTTCTTTGAGAGGTAGTCAAGCTATCCTCTTTTCTTTTCCCCTTGCTAATTTCCTGGGTTTTCTTCATATTTTTTTGGCGGGCAAGTTCTCGTTGATTTCCACCTACAAAGACAAACAATCATGCTCTTTTCCCATCTCCAAAATTATTAATAAGTCCATTAAAGGACTCTTTTTAAAGTACATCTGTAGCTTGATTTTTAATAGATAAGCCAGCCACCACTGACGGTGTTCCCAGATCTAACAGGGAAGAAGCTTAAAGATAAAAACACTTAAAGACTTAAGGGTATTATCATACCACTCTAGGTGTTTACTAGCTATAAATACCAGATATTTTAAAACAGGCATTCCAATGGTCTATCTGAGTCAGTATTCCTAGTTCTGGCTTTTGAGAGCTGTGGGTGGAGCAAAGAAGAGATACACAGAGACCACAAGTTCAGCCTATCACAATTCCATTATTACTGCCAGCGCCAAACAAATGAACTTGGGAGAAGACACAGGAGAGCCTGGTCCTCAGTAGGCCTTAAGACTAGCTACCAGCTACAAACCACCTCCAAACCAGGACCTTTCCCGGAGCGGTGGTCTCCACACACCTACGGGGGTATGTTTATCGTGCAAACTCGCATCCCAGGAGCAGGCACCCCGTCCAGCCTGAGAGGAAGGCCAGGTCAGAGTCAACTATGACTTTTCGTTCTGCTGAAGGAAGTGGAGCTCTAAGCCCTGCTGGACCCAAGGGGATGCTAGGAGCAGTCCCCACCTGCCCCGCCCGCCACGCTCCCGAGCCAGGCTCGGAAAGCTCTAGACTGCCTGGCTGGATGCTCCGTACCGCTTCCCCCACCCGTGCGCACACTCACGGGCCATTCCAACTACCGGACGGATCCTGGAAGACAACAACTGGAAAACCAACGGTTCCCTCGCACGCTCAACTGCGGTCGCCACCCTTTGCTCGCGAAGACCGAGCAATCGGGAGCCCTCGACCCTGAGCTCACCGCTCTGTCAACTGCCCCGCCCACTGAGGCCAGACAACAGCCGCCGGCGTGGCCGGCCAGTGACTGCGCGTGCGCGGCCGGGGTGGGGACCGCCCAGCAGGTGAGCCCTAGGTTAATTGGCCGCGCCCCTGACCTTGCAGCCGCGAGCGTTTGGGCGAGTTCAGGAAACACGTCAAATATGTGACAGAGGGATAGGCATTTTCCCCACTTTGTGCCAGACACAAGGACTTAATCAGCCCTCTTTTTTTGATAAACACTGTTAATGTCTTACTTTTCGACAAAGAACGTTAGCTTTCATTCATGCCCTTGTTTTAGAAGTGGGAAGGGCGCTGAACAGATTGAGAGTTTACTTTTGAGAAAGGCAGTATTGGCTATATATATATTCATTATGAATATATATATTCCAGCGACTGCACTGTAAGGTAGGCTTCATTGCTCTCATTTTACAGAAGAGGATGACTTAACAGTTAGAAATTGGTACAAATGAGAGTTAAATTTAAGACGGAGTCCCAAGCATGCTCAATTTCCATTTTATTCCAGTGCCCTGTCATAAGTAGTGCTTTAGGAATTTTAGTTACTGGCTCTGTGCTTCGGTTATGTGGAGGGGAGAGGATGGCAAGGAGTGCAGTCTTATCGCAGATTCAGAATAGCCTAAAATAACCCTGGAACTTACATGAAAACTGTGGACCATCTAACGTTGCTAAAGCAGACGTGTAAAGATGCTTGTGTGGCTCCTTTGGCTGATGCCTATTTTTTCCCACCTATTTCATTAATTATTACCAACAGATGGTTGGACACTAAAATTGCCCCCCCCCTTTTTTGCAGTTTTTGGCCAGGGCTGGGTTTGAACCCACCACCTCTGGTATATGGGGCCCATGCCCTACTCCTTTGAGCCACAGGCACCACCCAAATTGCCCTATGTTTTTAAAGCTTTTATTATGGAGAATCTAAAAAAAAATTTTTTTTTATCCCCCTGGGTAGTGTGCCATGGCATCACAGCTCGCAGCAACCTCCAAGTTCTGGGCTCAAGCGAGTTGCCTGCCTCAGCCTCCCAAGTAGCTGGGACCACAGGCGCCCACCACAACGCCTGGCCATTTTTTTGGTTGCAGCCATCGTTGTTTGGCAGGCCCGGGCTGGATTCGAACCCGCCAGCTTAGGTGTATGTCGCTGGCGCCTTAGCTGCTTGAGCCACAGGCGCCGAGCTGAATCTAAAATTTTTATAGTACAAAACTGAAAATACTATAGTGGATAGCCAAACGTCAACAATATTGACTCTTAAGGCTATTTTAGGTGGGGGCAGTGGCTCATGAGCCTAGAATCCTACCACTCTGGGAAGCTGAAATGGGAGGATTGCTTGAGCTCAGGAGTTGGAGACCAGCCCGAGGAAGAGGGAGACTTCCATGTTTACTAAAAATAGAAAACATAGGCTGGTAGCTCACATCTGTAATCCTAGCACTATGGGAGGCTGAGGTGGGTGGATTGCCTGAGCTCACAGGTTGGAGATCAGCTTGACCAAGAGCGAGGAGGCTCCATCTCTAAAAATAGCCAGGCATTGTGGTGGGTGACTGTAGTCCCAGCTACTTGGGAGGCTGAGACAAGAGAATTGCTTGAGCCCGAGAATTTGAGATCGCTATGAGCTATGATGCCAAGGTACTCTACCAAGGGCGACAATGTGCAACTGTATCACAAAAATAAAATAAAATAAAAGAGAAAAACAATTGGGCGGCACCTGTGGCTCAAAAGGGTAGGGCCGTAGCCCCATATGCTGGAGGTGGGGGGGGTTCAAACCCAGCCCTGGCCAGAAACTGCAGGAAAAAAGAGAGAAAAACAATTATTAAAAAATAGAGGCTCGGTGCCTGCAGCTCAAGTGGCTAAGGCGCCAGCCACGTACACCCAAGGTGGCGGGTTCAAATCCAGCCTAGGCCTGCCAAACAACAATGACGGCTGCAACCGAAAAATAGCTGGGCGTTGTGGCGGTCGCCTGTGGTCCCAGCTACTCGGGAGGCTGAGGCAG
>NW_003852412.1:5893956-5901500 GCF_000181295.1 Otolemur garnettii
TGAGGCAGGAGACTCACTTGAGCCCAGGAGTTGGAGGTTGCTATGAGCTGTGATGCCATGGCACTCTACCCAGGGGGATAGCTTGAGGCTCCGTCTAAAAAAAACAAAACCAAAAACATTAAAAAAAGAGAGATTTGTGTCACTGGTTCAAACACTGGCCCCAGACCTTCATGGCCATCCTGATCTTTGCCTATTTTTCCCCTTATCATAGAGGACTTCCCTAACTACTTTACCTGCCAGCCTCCTGTTACTTCCTATCATGTCATGATGTAAATTTCTTACTTTTTTGGATGGTGGCTGGAGGGTGTCTCACTATATTGCTCAGACTGGTCTGAAACTCCTGGCCTCAAGTTGTCCTTCCACCTCAGCCTCTGGAGTAGCTGGGACTACAGGGACTAGTCTTTGGCTAGCATTCACCCTTTAAATGTCTTTCATGGCATGTAATACATACTTAATTATCTTGTTCATTTGTTTGTTATATTTTTTTCCTCCCAAACCCAGAATGTCTTTCTTGTTTATTTATTTCAGGCCTTGGGTGGCAGTGAAGAGAATGTCTAATTTATTGCTATGTCTTGAAGTAGATTGAGAATACTCACAATAGGCTTGGTGCCTGTGGCTCTAGTGGCTAGGGCGCCAGCCACATACACCTAAGGTGGCGGGTTTGAATCCAGTCCCTGCTCACCAACAACAATGATGGCTGCAACCAAAAAATAGCCAGGCATAGTGTCAGGTGCCTGTGGTCCCAGCTACTTGGGAGGCGGAGGCAGGAGACTCACTTGAGCCCAGGAATTGAGGTTGCTGTGAGCTGTGATGCCACAGCACTCTGCCCAGGGGAATAGCTTGAGGCTCTGTCTCAAAAAAAAAAAAAAAAAAAAAAGAGAATACTCACAATAATTTACAATGTTCCAACTATAATACTTTTTAGAAGGGTAGTACATGCAGATTTAAAAGTACACGAGGTTGTTAGGAAGACAAGTATAAACAAAATAGAATTTTTTTTGAAAGTCTCTCTCTTCCCAGCTAGATTGCAGTGGTGTCATCCTATTCATAGCTTATCCCACCTCAAACTCCTGAGCTCAAGCTATCTTGCCTCAGCCTCCCAAGTAGTTGGGACTACAGGCGAGTGCCACTATGCCCCTTAATTTTTCGATTTTCAGTAGAGATGGGGTGTACCTTCTTGCTCGTGGTGGTGTGGACCTCCTGAGTTCAACCATCCTTCCGCCTCCACCTCAAGAGTGCTAGATTACAGGCATGAGCCTCTGCACCCAGCGGAGAAAATACATTTTAAAAAAACTACACAAGGTATACAGAGAATAGTTTTCCTAATTTCACTTGTTTTCCCCTAGAAGGTAACCATCATGAGTTTTATGCCAGATTTTTTTTTTTTTTTTGAGATGGGGTCATGTTATTTTGCCCAGTGCGTTATCGATCTGTGGGCCACAAGCTATGCTCTTGCCTTGATCTCTAGGTGCTGGGATTACAGATGTGAGTCATAGTGCCTGGCTATGCCAGAATTTCTATATCCTACTCAAGTTATAATATTTTTCTTTTTTTGAGACAATCTCAAGCTGTCACCCTGGGTAGAGTGCCATGGCGTCACAGCTCACAGCAACCTCAAATTCTTGGGTTTAAGCGATTCTCTTGCCTCAGCCTCTCAAGTAGCTGGGACTACAGGTGCCCACCACGATGCGGGCTATTTTTGTTTTGTTGTTGCAGTTGTCATTGTTTGGTAGCCCGGGTGTAAGTGGCCAGCGCCCTAGCTGCTGAGCTACAGGCGCCGAACCTCAAGTTAGAATTTCTAAACCCTGGAATACACTGGTGAGTAGGTATGCTCTTATCTTGTTTAACTCCTCTTAAGAACCCTCCAATCTGCCACCGAATTTAATAGTTTCCATTTGAGCTGAATAACTGAATAACTCCCCCTCCCCCTTCAGTTACTCCTAAAGATGCTTAAAAGAGGAACTCCTTAAATCTTTGCTTTTCGAGTTCTGGTTCAAACGATACCCAGGCTCTGTCGCCTGGTAGTTAGTGCAGCTCCCTGCGTCGCGCGTCTGACGTCATTCCGCAGCGCTGAATGATGACGAGCAGGTCCCAGCGCCCTCGGAAGACGGGGGTACTGGGAGGAGGTAGAAATTTGGTTATTGGTGTGGCAGGGTCATGAAAAAGCGGCGGCGGTGGGAGAGAGGAGGAAGAGGTGGTGGGGGTGTTAAACTGCGGTAGCTGCCTGCTGGGCTGGTGGTGTGGTTTGTGGGGAAGGCGCAGTTTTCAACCCTCTTTCTGGGCAGCAGCCGGGGCTCGGGGCTGAGAGCGGCGGTGGAGCCGCCTCCCCGGGCCCCCTGGCTCCGCCATGTTCCGCAGGGCACGCCTTAGCGTGAAGCCGAATGTCAGGCCTGGTATAGGCGCCAGGGGCTCCACCGCCCCTAATCCCCAGCGTGGACAGGATTCTCCCAGGCCGCCGGAGCCTGCGGCTGACTCTGCTTTGAAGTCAATAGAACCTACAGATGTGCCCACGGTGGATTTTGGGCGACCGGAGTCTAAAGAAAAGCCTTCTAGGAGCAGGTAAGAGCTTGCAGAAGGGAGTATTTTCATTTGCCAGCCTCTCTGGGACTGTCATCTGGAAGCCGAGGAAATGAACTTTACCATAGTACTCTGGCTTGCTTTAAGCTTTTTAGTTGAGTCTTCAGACTTCATTTTGTCCCTCTGACCCACAGGGTGTGGCATGTCTATTGATTTTCTTAGAGAAGACCGTGTCTTCAAGTGATCATCCGAGAGTCCGGGTGTAACAGTTCTGAAGTGGAGAATATCCACACTTCATTTGAGAAATTTAGATTACTATAGTTTTCATTTTACTAGAGTACTTTACAGATAAAGTGTTTTTTAATTGTTTATTTTTAAGAGAAAGGGGTATTGCTTTTGTTCTGCTGACTTATGTCAATGGGAAGGAGTTCTGGTTACTTTGCTCCTTTTACTGCGAGGAACATGCCTGTGTTTCCCAAATGGAGAAGCCTGTCATTAGCGTCGTATACCGCGTTTGGATTCAGGACTGTTCTACTTTTTTTTTTTTTTTTAAGACTTGTGATCTCAATCTGTCTTTTTTTTTTTTATAATTAATTATTTTTTATTAAATCATAACTTTGTACATTGGTGCATTTATGGGGTTCAGGGAACTGCTTCAATATACAATGTGAAATGTTTACATTGAACCAAGTAACACATTCACATCACAATTATACTCATTTCTTAATAGTTTTGAAATGTACCATTGCATCATGCACATTAGGTGCGGTCCCCCCCCCCCAATACCCTCCCTTCTCCCAGATTCCCTCTCCCCACCCCTCTCTCTCCTCTTCCCCTTCTACTTTATGGATCAATCTGTCTTGAATGCAGTAAGGATTGATCATGGCTTACTGTAACCTCCAAATTCTGGGCACAAGGAATACTTTCTGCCACGGCTTCTGGAGTAGCTGGGAGTATAGACTTTAGTGGAAGGTGGCTATGCTGCCCATGCTGGTCCTGAACTTCTGGCCTTAACCTGTTCTGCTTGTGCCTTCCAGAATGCAGAGATTACCTGCATATAAGCTGCAGTGCTTGGCCAGTGCTCCTTTACTTAATTTAATAATTTAAGTAGACTTCCCAGGAAGAATTTATTTATCTGTAAAATGGGGAGAATATGATCTATTCAGTAGTTCGAGGCTGGAATGTGCTATGATCACACTCCTGCTCTCCAGCTTGGGTAACAAAGCCAGACCCTGCCTCTAAAAAAAAAAAAGGCTGGTCTCCGTGGCAGTCCTAGGTGAGTGGATTGCCTGAGATCCCTAGTTCAAGCCAAGCCTGAGCAAGAGCAAGACCCCAGGCCAGGTGCAGTGGCTCACGCCTGTAATCCTAGCACTCTGGGAGGCCGAGCTCAACAGTTTGAGACCAGCCTGAGCAAGAGCGAGACTCCCTCTCTACTAAAAATAGAAAAGCTGAGGGGAGAGGATCACTTAAGCCCAAGAGTTTGAGGTTGCTGTGAGCTATGATGATGCAACAGCATTTTATGTGGGGCACAAAGTGAGACTTTCTCAAAAAAAAAAAAAACCCAAAAAGCAGAAAGTCCCATCCCAAAACACCCAAACAAATAATTACCTGTTTGGATGCTTGGAGCATGATTGTGGAAATTAGAGATAACTCATATAAACTACATTGCATACAAGACATGACAGAATAGTTGCTCACCAAAATTTATTATTTTTTATTTCAGGCTAATATAAGGGTATGTACAAATATGTTACATTGTTTGCACTTGTTAGGTAAAGTTCAAATTGTAGTTCAACCCTTCCCCCAGGAGGTGTGCCATATACCCCTACATTGTACTGGTTAAGATAGAGCTTACCAACTCCTTTCCTCGGCTTCCCTACTTTCTCCCCCCTTCTTCCTCCTCCTTCCTTCCTTTATCAAATTATTTGTGTTTAAAAAGGTAACAGAGGCTCAGTGCCTATAGCTCAAGGGGCTGAGGTGCTAGCCACATACAACAGAGAGCTGGCGGGTTTGATTCCAGCCCAGGCCTGCCAAACAACGACAACTACAACCAAAAAAAAAAATTAGCTCAGCGTTGTGGCAGGCGCCTGTAGTCCCAGCTACTTGGGAGGCTGAGGCAAGAAAATTGCTTAAGCCCAGGAGTTGGAGGTTGCTGTGAGCTGTGATGCCATAGCACTCTAACCAGGGCTTGAGGCTCTATCTCAAAAAAAAAGGATAAATAAATAAAAAGGTAACAGAGTAAGACAGCTCAGGTTAAGATGGTCTCTGTTTCTATATTATATATGGGGAAACCAGTAAACAATCCTTTTTTTTTTTTGAGACAGAGTCTCACTGTGTCGCCCTTGGTAGAGTGCTCTGGCATCATAGCTCACAGCAACCTCAAACTCTTGGGATCAAGTGATTCTCTTGCCTCAGTCTCCCAGATAGCTCAGATTACAGGTACCTACCATAATGCCTGGCTATTTTTAGAGATGAGGTCTTGCTCTGGCTCAGGTTGGTCCCAAATCTGTGAGCTCAGGCAATCCACCCACCTTGACTTCCCATAGTGCTAGGATTATAGGCTTGAGCCGCAGTGCTGGGCCCAGTAAACAATTTTTTTGAACCTGCCACCTCCAGTATATGGGGCTGGCACCCTACTCCTTTGAGCCATAGGCTCCGCCCCCCCTTCTTTTTTTTGAGACAGTCTCACTATGTCACCCTGGGTAGATTGCCGTGGCATCACAGCTCACAGCAACCTCAGACTCTTGGGTTTACGCGATTCTCTTGCCTTAGCCTCCCAAGTAACTGGGACTACAGCAGGCCCAGGCTGGATTTGAACCCACCAGCTCCAGTGTATGTGGCTGGCACCCCAGCTGCTGAGGTACAGGCACCCAGCCCCCCGTAAACAATCTTAAGTGACAGTTAAGATGGTAGAAATTCTGTTTATGGTCTGGGTGCCTGAAGCTTGGTGGTTAGAGTGTCAGTACTGTATGCCAGGGCTGGTGGGTTTGAACCTCGCCCCGGCCTGCTTAACAACAACAACAAAAAGGCAGTACAGTAGTTCAGTGGGTAGGGCACCGGCCACTTAAACCAAGGCTGGTGGGTTTGAACCCAGCCTGGACCAGCTAAAACAACAATGACAACTACAACAACAATAGCAATAAAAAAATTGCTGGACATTGTGGCAGGTGCCTATAGTCTCAGATACTTGGGAGACTGGGGCAGGAGAATTGCTTGAGCCCAATAGTTGGAGGTTGCTGTGAGCTGTGATGTCACGGCACTCTGCCTAGGGCAACAGCTTGAGACTCTGTCCACCCCCAGCCCCACCAAAAAAAAAAGGGGGCTGGGCGCAGTGGCTCATGCCTGTAATCCTAGCACTACGGGAGGCTGAAGTGGGTGAATTGCTTGAGCTCACGGAGACCTGCCTGAGCAAAAGCGAGACCCCGTGTCTACTAAAAATAGAGAAAACGGAGGCAAGAGGATTGCTTGAGCCCAAGAGTTGGGGGTTGCTGGGAACTAAGACACTACAGCATTCTATACAGGGCAACAGCTTGAGACTCTATTTAAAAAAAAAAAAAATCGGCAGCACCCACAGCTCAGTTGGCAGGGCGTTGGCCACATACACCAAGCGTGGTGGGCTCAAACCAGGCCCATACCTGCTAAACAGTAATAAGAACTGTAACCAAAAAATAGCTGGGCATTGTGGCAGGTGCCTGTAGTCCCAGCTGCTTGGGAGGCTGAGGCAAGAGAATCACCTAAGCCCCAGAGTTTGAGGTTGCTGTGAGTTGTGATGCCACAGCACACGTATCGAGGGCAACAAAGAGAGACTGTGTCTCAAAGAAAAAAAAAATTCTATTTATGCTATGACAGAAAGGTGAAAAATTTCTTTTTGGCACATTTTCCTCTATTGTTCTGAACTGGTGCTGGTCATAGGGTGCTATTTTGATAACTCAGTGATAACCTACTAATTTCCAAGATTCTTAAATGAATTGATGTAAAAATTTCTACACAGAAGCCCAGCACAGTGGCTTAAGCCTATACTTCTTCACTCCAGGAGGCTGAGGTGGATGGATTGCTTGAGCTCAGGAGTTGGAGACCAGCCTGAGCAAAAGCAAGACCCCGTCTCTAAAAAATAGCCAGGCATTGTGGTTGGCGCCTAAAGTCCCAGCTATACAGGGAGGCTGAGGAAAGAGTATCACTTGAGCCCAAGAGTTTGAGGTTGCTGTGATCTATGAAGCCCTAGCATTGTACTGAGGGTGACACAGTGGAACTCTGTCTCACAAAATTTCTACACAGAGTGGAGATAAGTTTTCACAGATTTTGATAATCATATGTAATTATATATAATTGATTATTTTTTGAGACAGAGTCTCACTCTGTTGCTCAGGCTGGAGTATTACGGCATCAGCATAGCTCACACAACCTCAAACTCTTGAGTTCCAGCAGTCCTCCTCCCTCAGCCTCCCAAGTAGCTGGAACTATAGGCACCGCCACAATGCCAGGCTAATTTTTCTATTTTTAGTAGAGATGGGTCTCTCTCTCTCTCTCTTTTTTATTTTTTTGAGACAGGGTCTCACTCAGTTGCCCTGGATTAAGCACTGTGGTGTTATAGCTCACAGGAATCTCAAACTCTTGGGCTTAAGCGATTCTCTTACCTCAGCCTTCCAAGGAGCTGGGACTACAGACACCTGCCACAGTACCTGACTATTTTTAGAGATCAGGTCTCACTTTTGCTCAGGCTGGTCTCGAACTTGTGAGCTCAGATGATCCACCAGCCTTGGCCTCCCAGAGTGCTAGGATTATAGGTGTGAGTTACCTCATACTGCCTGTTTTTTTAATTCTTATATTGCTTCTTTTCTTGACTTAATTTGCTTTAGTACCATTCTTGAAATATTTATGTCTAAACTGTACCATACTATGTATAATAGTATGTAGTTTGGGGTAGCTGAGCAATTTTTTTTTTTTTTTTTTTGTTTTGAGACACAGCCTCAAGCTGTCACCCTGGGTAGAGTGCCATGGCATCACAACTCAAAGCAACCTCCAACTCT
>NW_003852412.1:5901520-5910138 GCF_000181295.1 Otolemur garnettii
TTTTTTTTGGTTGCAGCCATCATTGTTATTTGGTGGGCCTGGGCTGGATTCGAACCCGCCACCTTAGGTGTATGTGGCTGGCGCCTTAGCCACTTGAACCACAGGCGCCGAGCCTAAGCGATTACTTTTGACTGAAGAGTTTATTCTGTATAAGTAGAGTTATACCTCAAACAGAATTTGGTTTGGCTTATGTAGCTAAATGTATATCTTCAAAAACAATACAAATATTTCAGAGGCTTGAAGTTTTGTGTATTTGATTTGACTGATCTCAGATTAGCAAGTAAAGTTTAGAACAGTTTAAGGAGATATCACTGTGACAGGCTATTTTTGGTTACAGTTGTTTATCTGCCCCACGCCAGTTCAAGCCCACCACCCTCAGTGTATGTGGCTGGTGCCATAACCGCTGTGCTACAGGCGCGGAGCCTTTTTTTTTTTTTTTTTCTTGAGGCTTTGTAACCTTTCAGCTTGAAAAGATTGCAGTGACATAAAACCTAACACCATGCTATCGACTTAGAAATTTTAAAATTATGTAAGAAAGGTGTTATAGATAAGTCTCTTTTTTTTTTTTTTTTTTTTTGACACAGAGTGTCAGTATGTTGCCTTCAGTAGAGTGCTATGGCCTCTGTCACATCTCACAGCAACCTTCAACTCTTTGGCTTAAGCGATTCTCTTGACAAAGCCTCCTAAGCATCTGGGACTACAGGTGCCTGCCACAGTGCCTGACTATTTTTTTTTTTGCAGTTTTTTTGGCCGGGGCTGGGTTTGAACCCACCACCTCTGGCATATGGGGCCAGTGCCTTACTCCTTTGAGCCATAGATGCCGCCCAACGCCCGGCTGTTTTTCTGCTGGAGTTGTCATTGTTGCTTAGCTGGCCCAGGCTGGGTTCAAACCCATCACCCTCAGTATATGTGGCTGGTGCCATAACCACTGTGCCCATAAACTTAATTATAAATTATTATTTTTTAAAAAGCATCTCTTGGTTATCTGGTAATTCAAATTAGCCTAATTAAGCTTTGTTCTGTAACTTAGTTGTTTTTTGTTTGTTTTGAGGGAGCTAAGCATATAATTATGTGCTCTAATGTAGTTAGGGACTTGAAGTTTGAAAAAACTTGGCTCAGTGCCCATAGTTCAGTGAATAGGGCGCTGGCCACATACATGGAGGGTGGCAGGTTCGAACCTGGCCTTGGCCTGCTAAACAACAATGACAACTGCAACCAAAAAGTAGCCAGGTGTTGTGGAGGGTGCCTATAGTCCCAGCTGCTTCGGAGGCTGAGGCAGGAGAATTACTTAAGCCTAAGACTTTGAGGTTGCTATGAGCTGTGAAGCCACAGCAGTCTGTGGAGGGTGACATAGTGAGACTCTATCTCAAAAAAAAGAAAGAAAAAGAAAAAGTAATGGTTTTTATTAGAATTGACATAAAGTTTTATTAAATATATATGTTTTTTGCAGTTTTTGGCTGGGGCTGGGCTTGAACCCACCACTTCCAGCATATGGGCTCAGCGCCCTACTCCTTTGAGCCATAGGTGCTGTCCTAAATAAATTTTTTATAATCTTTGTCATCAGTAGCACAAATCTCAAGTTATTTTTTTTTTATTTTTAAATAATGAGACTTTACTATTTTCGACTTTTACCAGGTTATGTTTTTACACTAGTGTGTATAAAGGAAGATTAATAGTGCCCTTTTTTTCTTTTTAAATTTCAGCAGCGATGAAAAGACTGGTGATGGGAAAGATGTTGAAGAATCCAGTAAATCTTCCTGTATTGTTTCCCACAAAAGAAAGCGAATGCCAAGTACTTCTAGTCTTGTTAAACCTAGTGTTAGTATTCCTTCAGAATCTCATCCCTTATCCACAGTTAACCAAGAAACTCCACAGCCAAACCCCAGTCCAACGAAGGAGAAACAGCCATGCTCAGATAGATATCGGATATATAAAGCCCAGAAACTGAGGGAAATGTTAAAAGAAGAATTGAGGAAAGAGAAGGTAAGGCAAGACAATTAGAATTTTTATATTACCTGCTGGATTTCTGTTTTTGTGTTAATCAGGCATCATTTGGAAGAAAAACATCTGTGGCATTTTGATTAGAGCATAAAACCATATACCATCCCTTGTTGTTAGAAAAATATTCTTTTGTTAGTCCGTGAAGAAGCCCAGTGGACTTAGTAAACCACTATTCTCAGTGATGGTGATTTTTACTTTTTTTTTTTTTTTTTTGAGACAGAGTCTCACACTGTCCCCTTCGTAGAGTGCTGTGGCATCACAGTTCACAGCAACCTCAAACTCTTGGGCTTACGTGATTTTCTTGGCTCCTCCTCCCAAGTAGCTGGGACTATAGGTGTCCACCACAGTGCCCAGCTATTTTTAGAGATGAGGTTTCACTCTGGCTCAGGTAGTCCACCTGCCTTGGCCTCCCAGAGTGCTAGGAATACAGCTGTGAGCCTCTGAGCCTGGCCCTACGTATTTTATTCATTTGTATTTTTCATATTTTTGGTGAAGATCTCAAATAAAAAGTTTTATGTACGTAATATAGATACTCAAACATTTATAAAATAAACCTTCAGTTATATTTTTACATGAAGATATCCAAGTGACACGTGGTATGCTTACTTGAATTCAGACAAATATAGTTGAGGAAAATGAATTGCTATATTTTTTTTGAGATGGCCTCAAGCTGTTCCCCTGGGTAGAGTGCTGTGGCATCACAGCTCACAGCAACCTCCAACTCCTGGACTCAGGCGAGTCTCTTGCCTCAGCCTCCCAAGTAGCTGGGACTACAGGCGCCTGCCACAACGCCTGGGCTTTTTTTGGTTGTAGCTGTCATTGTTGTTTGGTGGGCCCAGGCTGGATTCGAACCCACCACCTTAGGTGTACAGTGGCTGGTGCCTTAGCCACTTGAGCCACAGGCGCTGAGCCTGAATTGCTATTGTGTATTTATTTATGAATGTATTTATTTATGAATGACAGAGTCTCACTCTGCTGCCCTAGGTAGAGTGCCAAGGCATCATAGTTCACAGCAACCTCAAACTCTTGGGCTTGTCTCAGCCTCCTGAGTAGCTGGGGCTATAGCTGCCTACTACAACTCTTGCTCAGGCTGGTCTTGAACTCCTGAGCTCAAGCAGTTCACCTGCCTCTGCCTCCCGGTGTACTAGGATTATAGGCATGAGCCTCTGCTTGGCCTAATTGTTTTCTAAATTGGCAATAAGGAAAATTACAAATAGGAAAAGTTTGTAGTATGTTTAATAGTCCATGTTCTTTTTAATCTTAGAGATTGATTTTTTTTTTCCCTTTAAGAGTAGTATAACATGGCTCAACTCCTGTGGCTCAAGTGCCTAAGGTGCCAGCCACATACCCCTAAGGTGGCAGGTTTGAATCCAGCCCAGGCCCACCAAACAACAATGTTGGCTGCAACCAAAAAACATAGCCAGGCATTGTGGTGGGTGCCTGTGGTCCCAGCTACTTGGAAGGCAGAGGCAGGAGATTCGCTTGAGCCCAGGAGTTGGAGGTTGCTGTGAGCTATGATGCCACAGCACTCTACCCAGGGGGACAGGTTGAGGCTCTGTCTCAAAAAAAAAAAAAAGAATAGTATAACAGTAGCGAGGTATGCTGGCCGTGGAGTTAGATACATGAGGTTTGACTCTTAGCTTCATCCTTTATTAGCTGTGTGACTTTGGATAATTTAATTAATCTATATCTATTCCTCATCTGTAAAACAGGACCAATAATGGCACAGGTTCAGCATCCCTAACTTGAAAAATCTGAAGTGCTACAAAATCTGAAACTTTTTGAATGCTGGTGTGGTGCTCAAAGGAAATCAGAGCAGTTTGGATTTTGGATTTTCAGATTAGGGATGTTCAACTCATATGTACTTTTATTTCAAAATGTAAAGAAATATTAAATCTGAAACATTTTTGTCCCAAACATTACAATAAAGGCTATTCAACCCTTATCTATTTCATTGGAGGGTTGTGAAGATTAAATGAGTTAATACATGTAAAAGACATTTAAATTGCTGTCTTGCAAATTGGTATTAAGTGTCCAACCACTGTCAGCTCATGGTATAAAAAAAAGGATACTACTTTTTTTTTTTTTTTTTTAAGAGACAGAGTCTTATTTTGTTGCCCTCGGTAGAGTGTGGTGGCACCTCAGCTCTTGGGCTTAGGCGATTCTCTTGCCTCAGCCTCCTGAGTAGCTGGGACTATAGGCTCCTGCCATGAGGCTTGGCTATTTTTTTGTTGCAATTTGGCTGGGCTGGGTTTGAACCTACCACCCTTGGTACTTGGGGCTGGCGCCCTACTCACTGAGCCGTAGGTCTGCCCTAATTTTTAAAAACTAAAAACTATTAAGGGTCATGTACTACAGTCTTTTTAATATTTAGTTTATAAAATTACGTAATTGGAGTAAGGATAATAATAAAGCATTTGCAATGAATGTAACAATAGACTGTGTATTTGAATATAGTACATCTCAAATTCTTCTATATTTATAAAATAAAAGTGGATCTGTGTGTTTGTACATATAGAAGCAATGGAAAAACAAATGTGCTATAAGTGAAAGTCAGAAGCCACGAGATCGTTCAAAAATGACTATGAGAGACCTCATTTATTACCTGCCAGATAACAATCCAATGACGTAAGTAAAATTTGTTTTACTTTTTTGGGGTATGTAGTGGTTTAAATATCACATTTAGAGTACAAGTTCATGTTCTAAAAACCAGTTGTCAAATTTGTAATACATACAATAGCCTTTTACACAGAATTGTTTTTTTCCTGTGAAGATCCCAGAAGTGTGTAGATAGAATTTTCTAACCAATATTAGTGGTGTTTCAAGTAACTGCTTACTGGGGATGGTAAATGATGCTTTTTATCTCTAAGATTAAAAATAAATTTCCTGGGCCAGGCACGGTGGCTCATGCCTGTAATCCTAGCACTCTGGGAGGCCAAGATGGGTGGATTGCTTGAGCTCACGAATTCGAGACTAGTCTGAGCAAGAGCAGGACCCTGGACTATTCAGGATGCTGATTCAGGAGGATCACTTGAGCCCAACTATTTGAGGTTGCAGTGAGCTGTGATTGCACCACAGCACTCCAGCCTGGGTGACAGAGTGAGAACTTGCCTTTTAAAATTTAAAAACAAAAACCAAAAAACACAGCTTTTCTTTTTTGTTACATTAATCAGGCACGTAAAATCAGCTAAGCAATTTTTTTTAAGATTGTAATTTCTATTTTTTATGTAGTGGCAGTTTAATAAATCCTCCAAAAATAAACGTAATAAGGAGATTTATTACTTTCATGTCCGCCCCACCCCAGGCTAATTTTGAATAAAATTTATTTAGAATAATTTAGCCTAGGGTGGGGCGGGCAGGAATGTAATAAATCTCCTTGTTGTGTGCCTGAGGTAGAAGTTGTGGCATGTTCTTCTGAGTAGTCCTTGTTTACATTTATCACGTCTTTGGCCTGGTTGATGGAAGGGCTAGAAACCTAGGTTTTGAGTTGTCTGATACTGAGCAGTTGAATAGAGAAAGCTACCTGGTTGCATCACACCTTGGGACTGGTAACTTCCCTTCACTGAGGACTTAGGGGGTAAGAGTGTTCTCTACTTAGTGCCTACCACATTATTTTTGCTTAAGGAGAAGTTTTTGACTGAAAACTGATTGTTGGACTGCACTGTCATTAGTTATGTGCTATAGTATGTTTAAAAAACCCCCATGGAACTTAGAATACTTTGCTTTTTACCTATAGATAGAATTGATAAGATATAAATTAGTAGTGTATAATATAAGTGTTCTGTTATTTGTGTTTAATAGTTCTTCACTGGAACAAGAAAAGAAAGTGGAAAAGTCATTGCCTGCAGTCCAGACAAGAGAGTAAGCATGCTTTTTTAAAAAAGTATATTCTGGCTTGGTGCTTGCAGCTCAAGTGGCTAAGGTGCCAGCCACATACACCAGAGCTAGTGGGTTCAAATCCAACCCGGGCCTGCCAAACAATAATGACAGCTGCAACCCCCCCAAAAAACTCAGGTGTTGTGGCAGGCGCCTGTAGTCCCAGCTACTTGGGAGGCTGAGGCAAGAGAATCGCCTAAGCCCAGGAGTTGGAGGTTGCTGTGAGCTGTGTGATGCTACAACACTACCCAGGGAGACAGCTTGAAGCTCTGTCTCAAAAAAAAAAAAATGTGTGTGTGTGTGTGTGTGTGTGTGTGTGTGTGTGTGTGTGTGTGTATTCTGTTATGACTCCATTAAAAATATGAAATTAGGGCCTGAGCACAGTGGCTGACAATTGTGATTTCAGCCTTTTGGCCAGCCAAGGTGGAAAGATAATTTGTGACCAGCATGGGCAAAATAGCAAGATCTTATCTCTTTAAAAAAAAAATAAAGAAAGGAAAAGAAGAAAAATTAACCAAGGCGGTGCTAGTAGCTCACTGGGAAGGGCATGGGCCATATACACCAAGGCTGGCGGATCCAAACCTGGCCCTGGCCAGCTAAAACAGTAATGCACCTGCAACAACAACAAGAAAAAATAGTTGGGCGTTGTGGCAGGTACCTGTAGTCCCAGCTACTTGGGACGCTGGGGCAAGAGAATCGCTTAAGCCCAAGAGTTTGAGGTTGCTGTGAGCTGTGATGCCAGGGCACTCTACTGAGGGTGACATAGTGAGACTCTGTCTCAAAGAAAAATTAACCGAGTGTGGTCGTGTGTGTCTAAAAGTCCCGGCTATTCGGGAGGCTGAGGTGAAAGGATCACTTAAGTCCAAGAGTTTGAGGCTGTGGTGATTAGCCTGAGCAACAGAGTGAGACCCTGTCTCTTAAAAAAAAAAATGAAATCACATAGTGTTTCCTTTTATAATCAAATTACATGTATGTGGAGTTTGAAAATAGACTCAATAAAAATTGGAGTTACTGCCCTTTTGTAATAAATCAGTATGAAAGTCCTATACTACTTTGGTATTACATATGTAACTGACCAATATTATGATTTTATTTACTTATTTTATTATTCATTTTTTTTGAGACAGCCTCAAGCTGTCTTCTTGGGTAGAGTGCTGTGGCACCACACGTCACAACAACCTCCAATTCCTGGGCTTAAGCAATTCTCTTGCCTCAGCCTCCCAAGTAGCTAGGGCTATAGGTACCTGCTACAACATTCAGCCATTTTTTGGTTGTAGTTGTCATTGTTGTTTGGCAGGCCTAGGTTGGATTTGAACCTGCCAGCTTTGGTGTATGTGGCTGGTACCTTAGCTGCTTGAGCTACAGGCGCCGAGACCAATGTTATAATTTTAAATTAAAGCTTTTATAATTAAGAAAGCCTAATGTTGGCTTGGTGCCCATAGTATAGTATTGATGGTGCCAGCCACATGCATCGAGGTTGGTGGGTTTGAACTGGCCCCGGCCAGCTAAACAACAGTGACAAGTGAAACAAAAAATAGCTGGGCATTGTGGCAGGCGCCTGTAGTCCCAGCTACTTGGGAAGCTGAGGTAAGAGAATCGCTTAAGCCCAACAATTTGAGGTTGCTGTGAGCTATTTCCCATTGCACTCTATCAAGGGCAGCATAATGAGATTCTGTCTCAAAAAACAAAGCCTGGTGGCTCATGTCTGTAATGCTAGCCCTCTGGGAAGCCTGAGGGGGATGGATTGCCCTGAGCTCACAGGTTCCAGACCATCCTGAGCAAGAATGAGAACCCTGTCTCAACAAAATAGACTAGCCAAGCATGTTGATGAGTGCCTGTAGTCTCAGCTACTTGGGACGCTGAGGCAAGAGTATTGCTTGAGCCCAAGAGTTTGTGGTTGCTATGAGTTGTGATGCCACGGCACTCTACCAAGGATGACAAAGTGAGACTCTTGTCTCAAGAAAAAAATAAGAAAGCTTTGTTTTGTCTTAGAATAGTGATGTATATGCACATGCTTCAAAATTCAAGAGGACCAAAAGTGAATACACTGAGTAGTCTTCTGATTCATTTTCTGTAATCTTCTGTCCCTGGACTGAACAAATGTTACCAATTTTTTTTTTTTTTTTTTTTTAGCTGGGGCAGAGTTTGAACCCACCACCTTTGCATATGGGGCTGGCACCCCATTCCTTTGAGCCACAGGCACCACCTAGTTACCAATTTTTTTAATGTATCATTCCAGTTCTAGTCTTGCTATCTAAGCAAATGTGTATATATGTGTTTCTTTTTGTATTTCTTCACAGGAAGTTAGAATGCCTTATATGCTGTCTTGCAACAGCTATATCTTTGGTGTCATTGTATGTAGTCTTCTTTTCTGTACAAACTTCCTTTAGTCTTCCATGTACATGACTGTCATAGGTTAGCTAACTCTCAAGAAATCCTGCCAAGAGACCCTTCAGGAAGTTACTGTAGCATTGTACAATTCTAGTTATTGTAGCCTTGTAATTTGAATTGGGATACTGTGGAAAATTATCAGAAACATTGGGAGTTCTCTAGTTTTTACTTTAAGGGTTAATTATTGATCATTATTTGCCTAGAATCTATATTGTTTTAAAGCAGTTCATGGAAGCTTTAAAAATAGTTAGGTTTTACAGGTTTATAGTTTGTGCTTGTTTTAATAAAACCTTAAAGAGGCCAGGCACAATGGCTTATTCTTAGCACTTTCACTTTTTTTTTTTTTTTTT
>NW_003852412.1:5912084-5914913 GCF_000181295.1 Otolemur garnettii
GCAACCTCTAACTCCTGGGCTTAGGCGATTCTCTTGCCTCAGCCTCCTGAGTAGCTGGGACTACAGGCACCCGCCACAATGCCTGGCTATTTTTTGATTGCAGTTTGGCCAGGGCCAGGTTTGAACCCGCCACCCTTGGTATATGGGGCTGGCGCCCTACCCACTGAGCCACAGGTGCTGCCCTTAGCTATTTTTCTTAAGTTTACTTTTTTCCAAAAAGGACAAATTATTATTAAGTACATAAAAAAGAATAATGGAAAGTCTTTTGACAGTTTAATTAATGAAAAATTTTATAGCATTTACATTTTATGATAATCAAAAACATGATATAATGTTTTGTTTTTGCAGGCTGTTTTCCATTAGTTTGTGATGATGATTTTATTTGTTATTAAGTGGTTGAAAGCATATTTAACTGCTTTGTCATAATGTAAAATATAAATATAAATGCTTATATACATTTCTCAATATTTGGGAGGCCTATTACAATATTATATATTGAATAAAGGAGGCATGCAAAGTAAATAAAGCAGGTACTTTTTTAGGTGGTCTGAGGTTTTTCTTTAAATTTTTTAAATTTATTTGAGATAGAGTCTCATTATATTACCCTTGGTAGAGTGCTATGATGTCACAGCTCACAGCAACTTCAAACTTTTTTGGGTTTAATTGATTCTCTTGGCTCAGCCTCCCAAGTGGCTGGGACTATAGGCGCCTGTCATAATGCCTGCCTATTTTTTTTGTTGTTGTTGCAGTTGTCATTGTTTTTTAGCTAGCCTGGGTGGGGTTTGAACCCACCAGCCTCAGTGCATGTGGCCTGCACCCTGACCACTGTGCTATGGGCACTGAGCCTTTTTTTTGTAGAGATAGAGTCTCACTTTATTGCTCTTGGTAGAGTGCGGTGGCGTTACACAGCTCACAGTAACCTCCAACTCCTGGGCTTAGGTGATTCTCTTGCCTCAGCCTCCCGAGTAGCTGGGACTACAGGTGCCTGCCACAGTGCTCGGCTATTTTTTTTGTTGCAGTTTGTCTGGGGCTGGATTTGAACCTGCCACCCTCAGTATATGGGGCTGGTACCCTGCCCACTGAGCCACAGGCACTACCCCCCCCCCTTTTTTTTTGAGACAGAGCCTTAAGCTGTCGCCCTGGGTAGAGTACTGTGCCATCATAGCTCACAGCATCCTCCAACTCCTGGGCACAGTGATTTTCCTGCCTCTGTCTCCCAAGTAGCTGGGACTACAGGTGCCTGCCATGATCCTTGGCTATTTTTTGTTGCAGCCTTCTTTGTTGTTTGGCAGGCCTAGCCTGGATTTGAACCCATCAGCTCAGATGTATGTGGCTGGAGCCTTGACTGCTTGAGCCACAGGTGCTGAGGCCCAACCCCCCCCTTTTTTTTTGAGACAGAGTCTTACTCAGTTGCCTTGGAGTTGAGTGCTGTGGCATCATAGCTCACAGCAACCTCAAAGTCTTGGGCTTAAGAGATCCTCTTGCCTCAGCCTCCTAAGTAGTTGGGACTACAGGTACCTGCTACAACGCCTGGATATATTTATTTATTTGTTTGTTTGCTTGTTTATTTTTTGAGACAGAGTCTGACTACGTCTCCCTTGGTAGTGTGCTGAGGCATCACAGCTCACAGTAACCTCAAAGTCTTGGGCTTAAGCGATTCTCTTGCCTCAGCCTCCGAAGTAGGTGAGACTACAAGTGCCTGCCACAATGCGCGGCTATTTTTTGTTATAGTTGTCATTGTTGTTTAGCTGGCCCAGGCTGGGTTTGAACCTGCCACCCTCGGCGTATGTGACTGGTGCCGAGTCTGCCTGGCTATATTTAGAGATGGGGTTTGTTCTCATGTTTGTTCAGGTTGGTTTTGAACTCCTTAGCTCAGGTAATCTACCTGCCTTGGCCTCCCGGAGTGCTAGGATTACAGGTGTGAATCACCATTCCCAGCCTTCTTTTTTTTTTTTTGCAGTTTTTTTTTTGGCCAGGGCTGGGTTTGAACCCACCACCTTCAGCATATGGGGCTGGCACCCCCTGCTCCTTTGAGCCGCAGGCACCACCCCATTCCCAGCCTTCTAAAGATATTTTTTGTAAATATTATATTGTTGCTATGAATTTTGAAAGTAAGTTGGCATTTATTTCTACCCCCTGGGAATCATGTCTTAGGTAAAAAATTAATAGATGCTTAGAAAATGCCCATATTTCAGCTCTGTGCCTATAGTTCAGTGGTTAGGGCACTGGCCACATGTACCGGGGCTGGTGGGTTCGAACCCAGCCTGGGCTTACTAAACAACCATAGTAACAACAACAACAAAATAGCTGGGTATTGTGGTGGGTGCCCGTAGTCCCAGCTACTTAGGAGGCTGAGGTAAGAGAATAGCTTAAGCCCCAACAGTTTGAGGTTGCTGTGAGCTATGATGTCATGGCACTCTACTGAGGGCGACATAGAGAGACTCTGTCTCAAAAAAAGATAAAGAAAATTCCCATATTTCAAATGTATATATTATATTTTTTATATGACTGCAGTCCTAAATTTCAAAGTATTAACTATTCAAATCTCATTTATGGCCATGCATGGTGGCTCACATCTGTAATCCTAGCACTTTGGGAAACTGAGGCAGGAGGGTGTCTATGACAGCAAGTCTCTGAGGCAGGAGGGTCACTTTGAGACTCTCCTGGACAACATATCAAGACCCTGTTTGAAGGAACAAAAACAAAAAATTTAGGCAGGCATGGTGTATGCCTGTAGGTCTCTGGTATGCTGGAGGCTAAGGAAGGAGGATCTCATGAGCCTAGGAGTTTGAGGTTGCAGTAAACTTGTGATGATGCCACTATACTGTA
>NW_003852412.1:5916249-5919012 GCF_000181295.1 Otolemur garnettii
CCTTTGCATTTATAACTTGGCTAACTGTTTGGCACAAGGGGCCTAGATTTTGGTCTGTCTTAATTTTTTTTTTTTTTTTTTTTTTGAGACAGAGTCTCAAGCTCTCACCATGGGTAGAGTGCCATGGTGTCACAGCTCACAGCAACCTCAAACTCCAGGGCCTGAGCGATTCTCTTACTTCAGTCTCCTAAGTAGGTGGGACTACAGGTACCTGCCACAATGCCTGGCTACTTTTTTTGTTGCAGTTGTCATTGTTGCTTTAGCTGGCCTGGGTTGGGTGCTAACCCACCAGCCTCAGTGTATGTGGGTAGTGTCCTACCCACTGAGCTATGGGGGCTGCCTTTATGATCATTTTCTTTGGAAATTTTCTCTTTGTAAAGTTCCTGTAGAAAAAACATTGAAGTGATAATTAATACTGCAGTATTAATAATGTTCTGACTCAGATAGGATTATATAATAAAAGCTTCTATAGGTTAATAATTGCCTGTTTAAAAATGTACACTGTCCTTCTCTGAGCAAGAGTAAGACCCTATCTCTACTAGAAATAGAAAAATTAGATGGTCATGGTGGCTCACACCTATAATCCTAGTACTCTGGGAGGCCGAGGTGGGTGGATTGCCCAGAGCTCACGGGTTCGAGACCAGCCTGAGCAAGTGCGAGACCTCGTCTCTAAAATATAGCCAGGTGTTGTGGTGTGCGCCTGTAGTCTTAGCTACTTGGGAGGCTGAGGCAAGAGAATCACTTGAGCCCAAGAGTTTTAGTTTCTCTGAGCTGTGATGCCATCTCACTCTACCGAGGGCGACATAATAAGACTCAAAAAAAAAAAAAAAAAAAGAAAAATTAGCTAGGCATTCATTGTGACCTGTATTCCTAGTTACTTGGGTTGGTCAGGCTGAGGCAGAAGAGTTCCTTGAATGCAGGAGTTTGAGGTTGCTGTGAGCTAGGCTAATGCTTTGACATCCTAGGTTAGAAAACAGAGTGAAATTCTTGTCTCAAAAATAAATAGGCACCTGGGTGTTGTGGTAGGTACCTTTAGTCCCAGCTGCTTGGGAGGCTGAAGCAAGAGAATCACTTCAACCCAAGAGTTTAAGGTTGTGTGAACTGTGACGCCACGGCACTCTACCAAGGGTGACATGATGAGACTTTCTCAAAAAAAAAAAAAAAAAAAAGCTGTAGGCTGAGTACAGTGGCTCATGCCTATAACCCTAGTACTCTGGGAGGCTGAGGCAGGTGTATTGCCTGAGCTCATAGGTTTGAGACCAGTCTGAGCAAGAGACCCTATCTCTACTAAACATAGAGGATCGCTTGAGCCCGAGTTGGAGGTTACTGTGAGCTATGATGCCATGGCATTCTACCCAGGGTGACATCTTAAGACTTTGTCTCAAAAAAAAAAAAAAATTTGAGCTGCTTTGGTATTATTAGCATGCCAATTTCTTATACTACATTTTTTAAAAGAATGTTTAAACAAGGTGTTTTTAGATATTCTATGAGAATATTTCCAATAAAATTAAGTATTATTGAATTTACTTTTAACTCAGAATATATGCTCGTATAAGATTTCTTTGAAATGTTGAGAGGATTAATTTTTTTTTATTCTAAATCTTTTATTTTTACAGAAACAGATATGTTTTTTTTAGCCATCAGCATGGTGGGAACGGACTTTTCCATGATTGGACAGCTTTTTCCTCACAGAGCAAGGATAGAAATTAAGGTATAGTAAACCCATCATTTCGCTAGTTGAAAGGAGACCAGTATTACAGATGTTATTATTATTTTATTATTTTATTATTTTTACTTTGGTTTAAATCTCACTCTGTCTTTTTTTACTGTTATGTTTTTGTTATATTTGTCCGTCTACGGATTGAAAAGTGATTTGATATTTCTCAATTCTCATATGAGTACATTCTTTTTAGTGTTAGTATACTATTTTCTTATAAATACCTTGTCCACTTCTAAATTGAAATTGAGGTTAGTAACAGTAAAAGCACTGAAACTAAGATAAAAAGAAATAGATAATGAAGAGGAAAGAAAGTGTATCAGAATACTTAGACTCGGTGCCTGTGGCTTAAGTGACTAAGGCGCCAGCCATGTATACCTAAGGTGACGGGTTTGAATCTAGCCTGAGTCTGCCAAAGAACAATGATGGCTGCAACCAAAAAATAGCTGGGCGTTGTGGTGGGTGCCTGTGGTCCTAGCTACTTGGGAGGCTGAGGCAGGAGACTCGCTTGGACCCAGGAGTTAGAGGTTGCTATGAGTTGTGATGCCACAGTACTCTACCCAGGGGGGACAGCTTGAGGCTCTGTCTCAAAAAAAAAAAAAAAATACTTAGCTTAAGAATAGCTTTTCTGGGCAGTGCCTCTGGCTCAGTGGGTGGGGCACCAGCCACATACACAGAGGGTGGTGCGTTCGAACCCAGCCCCAGCCAAACTGCAACAAAGAATAGCTGGGCGTTATGGCAGGCGCCTGCAGTCCCAGCTATTTGAAAGGCTGAAGCAGAGGAATTGCCTAAGCACAGGAGCTAGAGATTGCTGTGAGCTGTGACGCCACGGCACTTCATCAAGGGCAGTAAAGTGAGACTCTGTCTCTACAAAAAAAAAAAAAAAGAAAAGAATGGCCTTTTTTAGGCCTGATGCAGTGGGTAATGCCTGTAATCCCACTGTGGGAAGCCGAGGTGAGTGGATGCCTGAGCTCACAAGTACCAGACCAGCCTGAGCCAGAGCAAGACCTTGTCTCTAAAAATAGCTGGGCTTTTTTTTTTTTTTT
>NW_003852412.1:5919686-5933166 GCF_000181295.1 Otolemur garnettii
GGCCCGGGCTGGATTCGAACCCGCCACCTTAGGTGTATGTGGCTGGCGCCTTAGCTGCTTGAGCCACAGGCGCCGAGCCTAAACATACCTTCTTGACCATCAAATATATTTCAGAATTTTCTACAGAAGCAGAAAAAGAATAATTCTGAATTACATAGTTTTCATTATCTAATTTAACTATTACTTTCCTAGGCCACCTTAACACTGGGAACAACCAGTGGTACTATTAGCAAAACTGATGTCACTTGCAGCTGTAGTTACCTGAGAGGATGAGCTTTCTCTGTTTTTCTTTTCTTTTTTTTTTTTTTTGAGTCACAGTTTTACTCTTGTCACCCTGGTATAGAGTGCCATGGTATCTTCATAGCTTACAGCAACCTCAAACCGTTGGGCTCAAGCCATCCTCTTGCCTCAGCCTCCGAAGTAGCTGGGACTACAGGTATCTGCCCTCATGCCTGGCTGGGTTTTTCTATTTTTAGTAGAGACAGGGTCTCTGTATTGCTCAGTCTGGTCTTGAATTCCTGAGCTAGATCCACCTGCCGCGGCCTCTCAGAGTGCTAGGATTACAGGCGTGAGCCATCACATCTAGACATTCTTTAATTTCTTTGTTGAAGAACTTTATAGAAGTTTCCTGGATTGGAGTGCATTTGAATACTATTATACTCTGTTGCCATATGCTTTCTTAATTGTGGTGAGATCTTTACCCTACTGTGGGCTCTCTTCTTTTTTTCTCTTCTCCATCTTGTTCATTTCATTAATAAAAGGGAACCTCTCCTTGGCGCCTGTATCTCAGAAGCTAGCCACATACACCGGAGATGGCGGGTTTGAACCCAGTCTGGGCCTGCCAAACAATGATGACAACTACATCCAAAAAATAGCTGGGTGTTGTGGCGGGTGCGTATGGTACCAGCTACTTGGGTGGCTGAGGCAAGAGAATCGCTTAAGCCTAAGAGTTTGAGGTTGCTGTGAGCTGTGACGCCACCATACTCCACTGAGGGTGACATAGTGAGATATTATGTCTCTCCCCTCAAAAAAATAAAGTAAAAGGGGAGTCATTAGGAAAGATAAGCCTTATACACCTAGAACCGTAGCTAGGTATGGATTGTGTGGGACATTACATAAGGGGCATCGTACAGTATAATGCAATACTTGTGTTTCTGCAAGAGATAAGGAACTATTTATATTTATATTCATTTTGTAATGTTGATCTTTGTTAAAGGAAAAGAAAATGTTAAAATTCTGTGAAGGCTAGAAGTTGCTTGTCTAGGGTTGGAGTTCTCTGATGATCTGAGTAGACTGACTTCTGTCAAAAATCATTTAGTCTCTTCTCTTAAAGGTTTAGCGTGGTTCCAGCAGGTCTTTGGGCAGAGTGTCCTTTCTGGTGCTTTTCATTCATACCTATCCATCTGAACAACAAATCTACTGTTGAAAAATTTTCTCAGCTTTCATTTATCTGACTGTCCTTATTTCAGCATTGTTTTTGAAGGGTAACTGATATTTAGGTGCATGCAGAATGATCTGGTTTGACAATTTTTTTTTTTCATCTTTTTTGTGGGAGTAGGCGGATAGAGTCTCACTCTGTTACTTGCCCCAGGCTAGAGTGCTGTGGTGTCATAGCTTACAACTTCAAACTCCTGGGTTTAAGCAATCTTCTTGCCTCAGCCTTGTGAGTATCTGGGACTATGGGTGTCTACCATGAGGCCCAACTAGTTTTTCTATTTTTAGTAGAGACGGGGTGACACTCTTGCTCAGTCTAGTCTTGAGCTCCTGAGCTCAAGTAGTCACCTGCATTGGCCTCCCAGAGTGCTAGGATTACAGGCTTGAGTTATCAGGCCTGGCCTCTTTTCATCTTTTATTTATTTTTATTTTTATTTTTATTTTTTGAGACAGAGCCTCAAGCTGTCCCCCCTGGGTAGAGTGCCATGGCTTCACTGCTCACAGCAACCTCCAACTCCTGGGCTCAAGAAAGTCTCCTGTCTCAGCCTCCCAAGTAGCTGGGACCACAGGTGCCCGCCACAACGCCCGGCTATTTTTTGGTTGCAGCCATTATTGTTGTTTGGCAGGCCCGGGCTGGATTCGAACCTGCCACCTTAGGTGTATGTGCCTGGCGCCTTAGCCGCTTGAGCCACAGGTGCCGAGCCCTCTTTTCATCTTTTAAAGATGTCATTTTTTTTTCTCTTTTTCTCCAGTGTTTCAGATGTATAGTGGGCAGCCATGATTCATATCATTTTTCTCTCTATACGTGTATATGATGGATTGTTTTTCTCTGGCTGTTTTCCAGATACTTTTTCTTACGTGTTTAGCAGTATGATGATGATGATGATGATATGCCTCATCTTTGGGTTTGTTGAGTTTCTTAGATTTTCAGATCATTTTTCATTCTATTGGGAAATTTGAAATCATTATTTCTTTTACTATTTCTTGTGCTTTTTATTCTCTCCTTCTGGGATCCCACTTAGATGGTTTACTATGTGACACTGTACTACAGCTTACTAAAGCTCTGTCCACTTTTTCCCATTCTTTTTTCCTGTGTTTCAGTTTTGAAAGTTTGAAAATGTTTTATTTTATGTTTTTAGTAAAAGCTTGTAGATCACTGATCAGCAAGAGATTGGCTGACTGTTCCTTCTCTTAAGATTGAATGCATCATTAGACATTTTAGACACAAACTTATGCCCTCTAACTTCCTAATGACCTTATAATGAAGTTTTTCCATCTGTTTATTTTTTTTTACTTTTTATTTTTTTTAGAGACAGAGTCTTATTTTATCGCCCTCGGTAGAGTGCTGTGGTGTCACAGCTCACAGCAACCTCCAGCTCTTGGGCTTAGGTGATTCTTGCCTCAGCCTCCCGAGTAGCTGGGACTACAGACACCTGCCACAATGCCTAGCTATTTTTTCTTGTTGCAGTTTGGGTGGGGCCTAGTTCAAACCCCTCACCCTCAGGATATGGGGCCAGTGCCTTACTCACTGAGCCACAGGTGCCACCCACCATCTGTATATTTTATTTATTTATTTTTTTGAGACAGCGTCTCAGTTTTTCGCCCTTGGTAGAGTGCAGTGGCATCATAGCTCACAGCAACCTCAAACTCTTGGGCTTAAGTGATTCTCTTGCCTTAGCCTCCCAAGTAACTGGGACTACAGGTGCTCCCCACAACTCCTGGCTGTTTGTTGTTGTTGTTGTTGTCATTATTGTTGTTTAGCAGGTCCCGCCTGAGTTCGAACCTACCAGCCCTGGTACGTGTGACTGGTGCCCTAACTACTGAGCTATGGGGTGCTGAGCCAAGAGTTTCATTTTAATGTTTAAGAAAATCTTGTTTAATTGGAGAGAATTACTATAAGTTTTTTTTGTTGTTGTTAACAGAATAAATTTAAACGTGAGGAGAAAACAAATGGATGGAGAATAGACAAAGCATTCCGTAAGTATTAAGACTTCTTTTACAAAGAGTCGCTTAAAGAGTATTCAAAATGACTGATCTTTTCTCTTTGGCTTTGGTGTGTTTTAGATTTGTTTTGTCCCTATATTGGCATAGGAAAAATGAGACTGGAAATTTTTCTATTTTGCTGCATGGGCTTGGTAGTTGCTATAAATCTGTAGGCAAGAGATTAGTCAAATCATCCAGAAACAGGTAAACAGATTTCTCATTTAAGTCCAGGAGCTTATAGAGGAACTGATGGTTCCTGCCACTTTTAAGTCTTCTTTGTTCTGAAGGAACTGTATTTAAGGGGATAGGAGATACTTGTTTTTGAAAGTTAGAACACTGAAGATCTTTTTCCAGTGTTCAGTTACTCAGTCCGTAACACTGACCACCTGCTCTGTGCTAGTTTCTATTCTAGTTATTGAGGATATGATGGTGAAGAGGGCAGATGAGAATCCTATGTAATTGGATGGAGGAAAATATATAGTTGGTAAACCTGATAATTTTACATACTGATAAGTTTCTGAGAAGAAATAAAAAGAGGTTGTTGGGGGTGAATGTTTGAATTGAGCAGAGCAGCTCTTTGAAGAGGTATCATTTGAATTGAATTTAAACTGATTTGAGGGAATAATAGATAACTGTTTAGCTTCTAACTAATATTCTCATTAATAACAACATTTTTTCCTTTATTTAAGTCTAGAGAAAGACATTAAGGGATGTCTAAAGGAAAACAATTAAATTTACTTTTTAAAGTAGTTTCTGGGGCTGGGTGTGTTGGCTCATGACTGTAATTCTAGCACTCTGAGAGGCCGAGATAGGTGGATTGCCTGAGTTCAGGAGTTGGAGAGCAGCCTGCGCTAAAGCGAGACCCTGTCTTTACTAAAAATAGAAAAACTGAGGCAAGAGGATTGCTCGAGCCTAGGAGTTTGAGGTTGCTATGAGCTATGATGCCATGGCACTCTATAGAGTGAGACTCCTGAGCTGGGTGGCTTGGACCTCTAATCCCAACTACTGGGGAGGCTGAGGTGAGAAATTCCCTTGAGCCCAGGAGTTCTAGACCAGTCTGGGTAATATAGCAAGACCCTGTCTTAATAATCAATCAATCAATCAATAACATTTTTATATCTTTTCTTCGGAGCGTATATATTTTTCATGGAACCATAATTATCAGTATTTTATTATTATGAGATGTTCATGAAACCATAAGATTAACTTTAGTGTTAATTATAAGAATAAAATTCAAGTATAGAGAGAATTTAAATTGTGTAGCATTTATGTTTATTTTATGCATAACAACTAAGGTATAGGAGTGGATCCTATACCCAGTGCTATATTGGGTCTTCAGGAAAACAAACTACCACCAGGCATGGCTCATAGGTGATCTGGGATATTGTGGTCCTCAACCTACTGCATGTTAGTGAAGTAGTTCTGGAACTCTTCATTATGTTTAATACATTATAATCAGAAAATAATGTATGAATACATAAAAAATCTACTTAGAGTGTGGGGCCTTTTTGAAGACTATTAGAATAGTTACCTTTAGGCTCGGCGCCTGTGGCTCAAGCGGCTAAGGCGCCAGCCACATACACCTAAGGTGGTGGGTTCGAATCCCCAGCCCGGGCCCGCCAAACAACAATGATGGCTGCAACCAAAAAATGGCCAGGCGTTGTGGCGGGCGCCTGTGGTCCCAGCTACTTGGGAGGCTGAGGCAGGAGACTTACTTGAGCCCAGGAGTTGGAGGTTGCTATGAGCTGTGATGCCATGGCACTCTACCCAGGGGGATAGCTTGAGGCTCTGTCTCCAAAAAAAAAAAAAAAAATAGTTACCTTTAAAACTTGCAGGTTGGGGAAGGCGCCTGTGGCTCAGTGAGTAGGGTGCTAGCCCCATATACCGAGGGTGACGGGTTCAAACCCAGCCCCAGCCAAACTGCAGCAGAAAATAGCTGGGCGTTGTGGCGGGCGCCTGTAGTCCCAGCTACTTGGGAGGCTGAGGCAGAAGAATCGCCTAAGCCCAGGAGTTGGAGGTTGCTGGAGCGAACTCCGCTGCACTCTACCAAGGGCGAAAAAGTGAGACTCTGTCTCTACAAAACAAAACAAAACAAAACTTTCTGGTTGGTACAGTGGGATGTATCTATATTTCCAGCTACTCAAGGGTCGGTTTGAGCAGCGGTGTCCAACCTTTTGTCTAGTTGTCTTGGGTCACACATATGTACAAATACTAACAAGTGCTTATGATTAAAAATAAGTCCATGCATAATTTTTTTTTGGTGATATGTGCCACTACAGATAAGTATTTAATAAAGTCCTAACATAATAGTCTGAAGCAGGCGTCCTCAAACTACGGCCCACCTAGGATATTTATCCGGCCCGCCGGGTGATTTTGGCTGCCGCTGCCTGTCCTGCTTAGCAGCCGACTCGTCCCGCAGCCTGCAGTCCGGCCTTCCAACGGTCTGAGGGACGGTGAATTGGCCTCCTGTTTAAAAAGTTTGAGGACCCCTGGTAAGAATACAGCAGCCTGTTCAGAGAATTTTATTTTATTGATTAAATTTAAATTCTTACATCAAATTGATTGATGGTTTTTAGAGACAGAGTCTCACTTTGTCACCCTGGGTAGAGTGCTGTGGCATCACAGCTCATAGCATCTTCAGCTCTTGGGCTTAGGTGATTCTCTTGCCCCAGCCTCCTGAGTAGCTGGGACTACCGGCGCCTACCACAATGCCCGGCTATTTTTTGTTGCAGTTTGGCTGGGCCAGGTTTGAACCCGCCACCCTTGGTATTTGGGGCTGGCACCCTACTCACTGAGCCACAAGCGCTGCCCAGAGAATTTTAAAGTCATCAAACAGGTTGCAATCACTAATATAGAAGATATACATATCTAAGTAATAGAGTATATTTGTTTTTGCTGTATATATATATATATTTTTGGCTGGGGCTGGGTTTGAACCCACCACCTCTGGCATATGGGGCCAGCACCCTACCCACTGAGCCACAGGCACTGGTCCAACTTTCATTTTTTTTGCAGTTTTTTTGGCCGGGGCCACCTCCGGCATACGGGGGTGGCTTCTTACTCCTTTGAGCCACAGGCGCCCCCCTGATTTATATTTTTTATTATAAATGTGAGCAGCATAAAACTAGTGGTGTATTTGGTATTGTATTTGAGAAACTAATGCATCAGTATCTGGTTTGATGGAAGTTGTAATTCTCCATGAGTTGTCAAGATGCCTATCAGATATTTTGCTTCTAATTTTACTCTTAATGTACTTCATTCTTAAATAGTTAATTGTAAATTTAGAAGTTGTCAAAAAGTGATAACATGAATTCAAGATGTGATTGTGAGGTGAGGGATTATTTGTCCCTGGGAAGATACGACCTCTAAAGTCCAGTAAAGAGACGTGATTAATTTTTTCCTTAAGTCCAATGTCAGAATGCAGCTCTATGCATTTCATTTGAAAACTGGCAGGCAACATATTTATGTTGACTAAAAATAGACCTACATATTGATTATTTTCTTGGAAATGTTGAAATCTGTTTTAAATTCTTACATCAAATTGAAGTGCAGGGTTACATATTCTTTCACTGTTTACAGGACCATGTTTAGCCAATAGCTAACTTGTCAAAGTGAATGAAATTCTTTGCCTTAATTTGAGTTTGCTATAATTTCAGTTTCATCTGCAGCACTGTTATGGATTCAAGCATTTGGCTTGGCACCTGTAGCACAGTGTTTGTGGTGCCAGCCACATACACCAGCTTCATGGGTTCGAGCACAGCCCGGGCCAGCTAAACAACAATGACAACTACAACCAAAAATTAGTCGGGTGCTGTGGGTGGGTGCCTGTAGTCCCAGCTACTTGGGAGGCTGAGGCAAGATAATCGCTTAAGCCTAAGAGTTTGAGGTTGCTGTGAGCTGTGATGCCACAGCGCTCTACCGAGGGTGACAGAGTGAGACTCTGTCTCAAAGAAACAAAACAAACAAACAAAAAAACCCATTGTATTGATAAGTTATGTTTCACCTTGAAGGCACACATTTACCTTTTTTTTTTTTAAACTATTTATTTATTATTATTTTTTGTAGAGGCAGAGTTTCACTTTATCGCCCTTGGTAGAGTGCCGTGGCGTCACACAGCTCACAGCAACCTCCAACTCCTGGGCTTAGGTGATTCTCTTGCCTCAGCCTCCTGAGTAGCTGGGACTACAGGCACCTGCCACAACACCCGGCTATTTTTTGGTTGCAGTTCAGCTGAGGCTGGGTTTGAACCCATCACCCTCGGTATGTGGAGCCGGTGCCCTACCCACTGAGCCACAGGTGCAGCCTTCACATTTACCTTTTTTATATGAGCAGTTAAATCCAATAAATATGGTAAATCTGGATGGCACCTGTGGCTGAAGGAGTAGGGCACTGGCCCCATATACCAGAGATGGTGGATTCAAACCCAACCCCAGCCAAAAATAAAAACAAAAACTGCAATAACAACAACAACAAAAAAGAAAAATGGTAAATCTGTAAAGCAGTTTTATCATTAAGTTCTGGTGCAAATTTGTTTTTAATACCATAAATGAGTTGATAACATGTTGTCAAGTCATAAAATCTTTTCAGCATTTGGCCTTGGCATTGCTGCCTTACTTCCAAAAAGTAAATGATTTTGCCATAGTCAGTCAGCACAGTACTTTTAAGGAATTTCCAGATTGGCAACGATTCAATCCCGTGGCCCTCATGAAATTCAGTCTTGATGATTTGCATGATGCTATCTATTTTTAAAGCTTTTACACATCAGTTTTGTTGATGTACTGTGCCATTATATTTCATCAAAAGTGAGTTTTGGGTGGCAATTCCATTGTCGTCTATTAATTTTACAAGTCCCTCTCTTTTATCTACCATCCCTGGGGCACCATCAGTAACTATACCAGATATGTTGACAGTGAACAAAGAGTGCTGCTTTAACATTTTTTTTCTTTGCTGTTTCCTTAAATCTTGATTTAATTGTGTCTTTTAATGACACTAAAGAAGCCATTTTGTCAGTGACATTATATTTGTCATCAATACTTCTAATCAAAACGTCAAGTTGAGCTATATTGGTAGCATCACTGCTGTCATCCATCGCTGAAACATAAAATTTAAAATTAGCAGCTTTGAGGCTGAGCGTGGTGGCTTATGCCTGTAATCTTACTACTCTGGGAGGCAAAGGTGGGTGGATAGCCTGAGCTCACAGGTTTGAGACCAGCCTGAGCTAGAGCAAGACCCATTCTCTAAAACTAGCTGGGTGTTGTGGCCTGTGGCTGTAGTCCCAGCTACTTGGGAGGCTGAGGCAAGAGATTGAGCCTAAGAGTTTGAGATTGCTGTGAGCTAGGATACCAGGGCACTCTACCAAGGGTGACAAAGTGAGACTGTGTCTCAAAAAAAAAAAAAATTAGCTTTGTTCTCCAAGTTTCTTTTGATTTTCTGATTTCTTTAATTTGTTTGCCTACAGTCTAGTGAGACAATCTGATTTTAGAAATATCCCTCCTTTTTTCAGGGCAAATTCTGTCTGCTATGCTTTTCGTACATTGCTTAAGATAAGCTCTCGCTCAATAAATGGTTTTGATTTTTTTGCTGTTAAATGTGCTACCACATAACTAGCTTTTACAATAGAATCTGAGTGGTTACTCCTTTAAAAAAGTTTTGGTTGAGAAGATAGACTTTTCTATTTCTACTCTTTTTTCCTTGTAACATAGTTCTTCCTGTGTATTAAATTTGGCAGCATGTTTTTGCATATATTGCCTTTTCAAATTTGCACAATTTTCCTACAAATTAAGCACAGTACTTTACTATTTGTTTTGACAAAAAAGCAGTCATCTGTCTACTTTTCATTGAGTAGTATTTCTTCATCTATAATTTTTCTATGTTTTTGCATTCTGTTTTCTTTTAAGATGTTGTAGAAGCCATGCTGGTATTAAAAACATGATAGTATATAAGGGACTATAATTACTTTTATTATGAAAATTAGTTGACAGAAAAATAGAAGCTACATCTGTCTGTCGACAGAAGGTGTGGGCAGTGGGCCGATGCACAATGGGTAAGGCACCACCAAGGTGTTGAAGTATGCTTAATAGTCAAATAAGAGACCCGGCATGGTGGCTCATGCCTATAATCCTAGCAACTCTGGGGAGTTGAGGCTCATGCCTATAATCCTAGCAACTCTGGGGAGTGGACCACTTGAGCTCAGGAGTTGGAGACTAGCCTGAGCAAGAGTGAGACCCTGTCTCTAATAAAAATAGAAAAATGAGCTGCTGTAGTGGCTCACACCAGTAGTCCCAGCTACTTGGGAGGTTGAGGCAAGAGTATTGTTCATGCTCAAGAGTTTGAGGTTTCTGTGAGCTATGATGATGCCAGGGCATTCTACTCAGGTTGGCAGTCTATCCAGGGAAGAAGAGTGAGACTTTTTTTTTTTTGAGACAGAGCCTCAAGCTGTCCCCTGGGTAGAGTGCTATAGCATCACAGCTCACAGCAACCTCCAACTTCTGGGGTCAAGTGAGTCTCCTGCCTCAGCCTCCCAAGTAGCCGGGACCACAGTCGCCTGCCACAACGCCCGGCCATTTTTTTTTTTGGTTGCAGCCGTCGTTGCTGTCTGGCGGGCCTGGGCCGGATTTGAACCCGCCACCCTAGGTGCACGTGGCTGGTGCCCCAGCCACCTGAGCCACAGGCGCTGAGCTGAGACTGTTAAAAAAAAAAAAAAAAAGAATGCTCACCTGACTTTTAAGTAACATTATGCACCTAACATTGCAGTGGTAGGTTAAAATATTATTGACAATCACTGCCTTGCCAAGTCATGGTGAACACATGTAAATTCTGATAGTGTCAATTTGACTGTACTTGGAAGATAACACATAACACACTAGAAGTGGAACACTGCTATAAAACTGAAGCCTTGTGTGCATATAAATAGAGCGTATGTATATTTTACATGATACTGTGAGACAACATTGTCGTCTACAATGTTCATGCTTGAGAACTGTGTAATTTGAGTTCCACTAGAAAATCACAAAAAAAATCTCATAATGTTTTAAGTAAGCTTAGTATTAGGCTGCCTTCAAAGCTGTCCTGGGCTGCAAGCAGTCCCGGTACCACAGGTTGGTCACCCCTGGGCTAAAGGATCTCTTGATCACAAAGGAATCACAAAGAAATCCCTAAAAAAAATTGTGATTTTTGTGAGAAAATCACAAAAAAATCTCATAATGTTTTAAGTAAGCTTAGTATTAGGCTGCCTTCAAAGCCATCCTGGGCTGCAAGCAGTTCAGGTACCACAGGTTGGTCACCCCGGGGCTAAAGGATCCCTTGATTCCAGGAGGTCAAGGCTGGCTTGGCAACATAGTAAACTCAGTTTGAAAACACTCATTTTGGACGGTGCCCGTAGCTCAGTTGGTAGGGCTCCAGCCACATAAACCGAGGCTGGCGGGTTTGAACCTGGCCTGGGCCAGCTAAAACAGCAATGACCGTTGCAACAAAAAAATAGCCTGTGTTGTGGTGGGTGCCTGTAGTTCCAGCTACTTGGGAAGCTGAGGCAAGAGAATTGCTTAAGCCCAAGAGTTTGAGGTTGCTGTGAGCTGTGATGCCACAGTACTCTACTCAGGGCAACATAGTGAGACTCTGTCTCAAAAAAAAAAAAAAAAAAAACAACACAAAACCTTGCTCATTTTGGGTGCTGTAGTGAAATAACAAAACACACAATAAAAACACCTACATAAGTTTTTGGGGAACTTATGTTTTGAATTTCTCAGGGAACCGTGTGGAGAGCCTTTATGGATTCTTTGAATGCTAAGTGTGTCTTTCATAATCATTGTTGTGGAAAGTCAGAACAGATGAGGTCTTGGTCTATAGCAGAACAGAGCCTTAGGAATTCCAGATTTGGATTTGGCTTCCTGAGAGTGTTGTTAATTTACTATATACTTCCTTTTCTGAGGCCATCTTATAATCAAACCAGTCTTTGGCTTCTGTATATAGAGTATCATTTTCTTTTTTTCTTTTTTTTTTTTGAGACAAAGTCTCAAGCTATCACTCTGGGTAGAGTGCTATGGCATCATAGAGCAATCGCCAATTCTTGGGAGAGTTGCCTCAGGTTTTTGTATTTTTAGTAGAGATGGGGGTCTCGGCTCTGGCTCAGGCTGGTCTTGAATCTGGGAACTCAAGCAATCCACCTGTCTGGGCCTCTCAGAGGGCTAGGATTATAGGAGTGAGCCACTGAGCCCAGCTTAGAGCATCATTTTCTCAACATTGACTGTAAGTTTAGCTTGTACGAAGATTTGACTCCTGTACTAAATTCATTCTTGGTTTGCTTACTGATAGTTGTTTTTTTTTTGATACTAGTGCCTTCGATTGAGTATTCAGTGAGTGTTCTTGATTAACATTCATTTATTTCCACTTTGCTCAATTAGGAAGAGTAAATGGTGAAGTGTTTGCGGTAAAGGTAGGCCATATGGTAGCGACGGGCATTTTGAGAACTTCCCTAGCCATCTTTGTCATTTTAAAAAGTTGATACATATTTACACATAGTTCAAAGTATAATTTGAGTTTTGATAAAGAATATACTTGTGTACCTACTCTCCCTAAACAATATATGGGAACATTTTCATCACTTCAGATGAAAATGTTTCCTTTTCTAATCAATCAGATGCTGTCCTTTTAGCTCAAAGCAACCACTATTTTCATTTGAACCATCACAGATCAGTTTAGTATGTTCTAGAATATCTGATTCTTGGAATTGTACAGTATACATTTTTTCATATGCAATTTCTTTCACCTTGTTTTTGAGATTCATCCATATTATTGCTTGTATTAGTAGTTTGTTGCTGTTTAAAAAAAACTAATTTATTATTTTTATTGCTGAGTGGTGTTCTATTGTGTGCTTATTTACCCATTCTGCTGAAAGAAAAGCCCATTTGCTTTTATGTTATGATACTTAAATAAAAGTTAGAAGTAGTGTTTTTAAAACAAAAACTTGAAAGTTCTTTTCCTTTTTTTTAAACAGAGGAAAAGCGTCCTTTTGACTTCGATTTTTTTGCTCATTTGCTTCAGAAAGTTCTTGCTGAAGAAGAGAAAAGAAAACAAAAGTCTACTAAACATCACACTTTAAAGGAGAAGAAATCCTCCAAACCACGGAAAAATGTAAAAGGTATTGATTTTAAAACAAAATGTGTTATTTTAGTTTAGTGGTAATAAACTTGTAACATTGTCTATCAGGTCTTTGAGAGCTCATGTGTATGTAGCTCTGGTAGTTATTATCATCAGGGCATTCAGTGGAAGGGAATTAATTTTTCTTCATTGTGCCAGTTATGTGTGCCTAAACATCAGCGTTCTTTTCTTTTTCTTTTTTTTTATATATATGACATATATAAAAGGCCCAGCTATTTTTGGAAACAAAGTCTGACTCTTGGTCAAGCTGGTCTTGAACTCCTGAGCTCAGGCAATGCACCTGCCTCGGCCTCCCAGAATGCTGGGATTACAGGCATGAACCACTGCAACTGGCCTTGTTTGTTTTTTTTTTTAATAATTTTTATTTCAAAATGTTGGGTGTAAGTTTCATGGGTGAATGGTAAAATGCTGAGTTTAGGGCTTTTATTGTACTTGCACCAGAATAATGTTCATTTTACCCTGAAGGTGGGTTTTTATCCCTAACCTTACATTAACTTTTTAAATTGGCTGTGCTGTTTGACATGTTTCTAGAACAGTGTTCTTCAACCTTTTTTATCTCAGGGCACACTTGAACCTATAGTTAAACTTCTGCAGCACACTTAACATTATATTGATCAAAATAAAAGAGTGAAAAAAAGAATATATGGGCCGGGTGCGGTGGCTCATGCCTGTAATCCTAGCACTCTGGGATGCCAAGGTGGATGGATTGCTTGAGCTCGTGAGTTTGAGACCAGCCTGAGCAAAAGTGAGAGCCTGTGTCTCCTAAAAAAAATCGAAAAACTGAGGCAAGAGGATCATTAGAGCCAGGGTTTGAGATTGTTGTGAGCTATGATGCTATGGCACTCTACCCAGGGCGAGAGCTTAAGACTCTGTCTCGGCTTGGTGCCTGTGGCTCAAGCGGCTAGGG
>NW_003852412.1:5933355-5936612 GCF_000181295.1 Otolemur garnettii
AAAAAAAAAAAAGAAAAAACAAAAAACAACAACAACAACAACAACAACAAAGACTGTCTCAAAAAAAGAATACACTAAATGTGCTTTGAACTTCTTTGGAAAATAACTGATTTTTTTTTTTTTTAACTCACACACTTGAGTTAACTTGCCTTGGCCTCCCAGAGTGTTAGGATTTCAGGTGTGAGCCACCATACCCGGCCTAAAAATTTTCAAGGCATACCTAAGATCTGCTCATGGCACACCAGTGTGCTATAGCACATGGGTTGAAAGTCACTGCTCTGGAGCATAGTTGTAGCTAATCATGTTTCATGTTTGGTTATATATTATCATTTTCCTCTGTAAAACAAATCGGGAATAAAATTCTCATATTTAAAAAATGGAATTCTGATATGTTAGGGTTGTGACTAGATTGTATTGTTTGAGTGTAACTTATTTCTGAAGATTAATGTTGACTTGAACAGATAGGAAGCTGTTAAAATGTAGGTATTTTTATTTTTAGGCCTGTATTTTCGTAAGTATTTGAACTCTGCCCTGTAAATACTGACCTAATTTAGAGAAACCATTCTGAACCTCAGAGTCAAAGCATTCTATGATAGACATACTTTTATCTGACAATGTGAATGTTATTTTTTTTTTGCATTATTACTGTTATTGCTCAATATTTTGTTGCAGGAATTGTCTGATTTCTTTTCCAGTTATATTTATCTTCCTTCATTCTTTACGTGGTTTTTGTTTCTAGTCCTTATCTTAAACATTGTTATTGTTATTAAATTTTAAGCCTCTATAATTTTGTGAAGGCAAAAAGTGGAAACCAAATAAACACACATACCTGTATAAAGAAAAAGAATCTGAACAAGTACACACTCACAGGAGAGCAAAATGCAATTAAGTTAAGTTGGGATGGAGCGGGAAGAGGATGGAGAGAGAGAAGAGGGAGAGGGATTGGTGTTCTCTCACCTCGTGGGCACAATGAAAGGATGCATATGGCACATCTCTTGGGTGAATGCTTCAACTACAATGTGGACTTCACCTAACAAATGCAAAGAATGTAACCTAATCATTTGTACCCTCATATTAATCTCAAGTTAAAAAAAAAACCCATCTTGGAACATTATATTAGTTAGCTAGCCAGTTTTCAGCCCCCTTTCCATTTGTTTTGATTACTGAGAACAAGCCCTAGAAATCCTAAGACTTTTTCCTAATGTCTTAACACTGTTAGAAGTGGCAGAAGTATGAATCAAATCTAGGACTATGAGAGCTTGTATGGGAGTCCCCAAGACCACTCAGAAGTTAATATCCTCTGTCTGGCATGTACCAAAATTCTGGCCTTCCAGAAGGAAAGCTGTTCAGCATAAAGCACATTGTCTCTACAGTTTACACATAGCCACTGTATCTAAACTTAACCATTAGGGTTGTAGGAACCCTTCCCCAAACCAAATTCTCAGATAAGTAGCGGGGACAACAGGTGCCTGCCACAATGCTGGGCTAGTTTTAAAGACAGGGTCTCGCTCTAGCTCAGGCAGTACACCTGCCTCGCCCTCCCAGATTGCTGAGATTATAGCTGTGAGCCACCGTACCTGGCTTTGAGTCACTGTGCCCGGCCTAGCTCAGTATAGTCTTAAACTCCTGGGCTCAATTGATCATTGTGCCTCAGCCCCCCAAGTAAATAGGACTATAGGTGCATACCACCATGTCTAGCTAATTTTCCCCCCACTTTTTTGTAGATATGGTGTCTCATTATGATGCCCTAGCTGGTCTTAAACTCTTGGCCTCAAGCAATCCTCATGTTTTGGCCTCCCAAATTGCTGGGATTAAAGGTGTAAACACCGGTCCAACTTTTATGAATAGTTTTTTACTTAATATATATTTTCTTGGAAGATTAAAATAGATACAGGAATTTTTCTTGTGATTATCATGTTGTAGGTAATAGCATGAGTATTTCATTGAATGTCATTTAATGTAAGAACTTTTCAACTATATTATTGTAAGTCTCAGAATTTAAAAATTTTCTGGTTATTCTGATAGAATAAATCAAATCTTTTTTTCTTTTGGCCAGGGCTGGGTTTGAACCCACCACCTCTGGCATATGGGGCTGGTGCCCTACTCCTTTGAGCCACAGGTGCTGCCCATTAATCAAATCTTATTTTCTCTCTCTCTTTTTTTTTTTTTTTTCTGGAGTTTTTGGCTGGGGCCAGGTTTGAACCCACCACTTCCAGATATGGGGCCGGCGCCCTACTCCTTGAACCATAGGCGCGGCCCGCTTATTTTCTCATTTTTAAATTCTTTTGACTTTTTAAAAAATATTATTCTTTGAGATGAGATACTTTTGGAGAAGATGTCTGGCCAGCTATGTTTATGAAGTTAAGCTTGCTTTGGTTTGAATGCTTGGATGCTGTCTGACTTCATTTCAGGTGCTATCACAGAATGGCTGACACTGGGTAATTTTTAGAGAACAAATTTATTTCTCACAGTTTTGGAGGCTGGAAAGTCCAAAATCAAGGCAGTGTCATGTGAGAAGGGCCTTTTTGCTGTGTCGTCCAGAGTGCAGTGAGAGGGAGCACCCGGGGCCGAGTGGGAAGGGGGGCAAATTTGTCCTTTTATAGCAGCATTAATTCCACCAGGAGAGCAGAGCCCTCATCACCTCTTTTTTTTTTTTTTTTTTTTTTTTGAGATAGCCTCAAGCTGTCACCCTGGGTAGAGTGCTGTGGCGTCACAGCTCACAGCAACCTCCAACTCCTGGGCTTAAGTGATTCTCTTGCCTTAGCCTCCCAAGTAGCTGGGACCACAGGCACCCATCATCGCCTCCGGCTACTTTTTGGTTGTAGATGTCATTGTTGTTTGGCAGGCCCAGGCTGGATTCGAACCCGCCAGCTCTGGTGTATGTGGCTGGCGCTTAGCTGTTGAGCTACAGGAGCTGAGCCTCCTCATCACCTCTTAAAGCTTCTACCTTTTAATACTGTGAAAACGGCAATTAACTTTCACTTTGAGTTTTGGAGGGGACGGACTTTCAAACCATAGCAGCTGCTGTTTCCATGGTGATTTCTTTTTTTTAAAATTTAGTTCATGTTTTAATTAATTAAGTAATTTACATTAAATGAAGTTAAATTCAGTTGACTATTAATATGCCTTAATAGGAACCATACTGGAAATTATTATTATTTGTTTTAGAGATAGAGTCTCACTTTGTCGCCCTTGGTAGAGTGCTGTGGCATCACAGCTCATAGCAACCTCCAGCTCTTGGGCTTAGGCGATTCTCT
>NW_003852412.1:5936632-5942063 GCF_000181295.1 Otolemur garnettii
TTTTTTTTTTTTTTGGTAGAGACAGAGCCTCACTTTATCGCCCTCGGTAGAGTGCCATGGCATCACACAGCTCACAGCAACCTCCAACTCCAAGGCTTAGGCAATTCTCTTGCCTCAGCCTCCCGAGTAGCTGGGACTACAGGCACCCACCACAATGCCCAGCTATTTTTTGTTGCAGTTTGGCTGGGACCGGGTTTGAACCCGCCACCTCCGGTATATGAGGCCAGCGCCCTACTCACTGAGCCACAGGCGCCGCCCACTAGAAATGATTTTTTAAAAGGTCGTTCATTGAAAAAAATTGTATGGAAGATAAATTCTTGAACTCTTCCTACCTGTCTCTCAAAGTGAATTCTTTGGATTTCCTTGAGATAACTATCTAATCACTATTTTATGTATATGTATGTGCAGGTGTGCCTTAGAGTATACAGATAGTCCTTTCCTTCCATGGTTCAACTTATGTTTTTTCACCTTGGTAACAGTGCAAAAGTAATGCACATTTAGTAGAAACCACACTTTGATTTCTCACATACTCATTCTGTTTTTCACTTTTGGTACAATATTCAGTAATTACATGAGATATTCAACACTTTATTATAAAGATCTTTGTGTTAGATCAGTGGTTTTCAACCTTCCTAATGCTGTGGTCCTTTAATAAGTTGAGAACCCCTGTGTTAGAGAACCCCTACTAATTTTACCCAGCTATAGGCTGATGTAAGTGTTGGAGCATATTTAAAATAGGCTGGGCAGCCCACACCTGTAGTTCCAGCAACTTAGGAAGGTAATGCAGGAGGATCTCTTAGGCTTAGGAGTTTGAGGCTACAGTGTGCTATAATCCTTCCACTGTACTTCAGCCAGGGTGACAGAACAAGACTCTCTCTCAAAAACAACAACAAAAAAAGGAGGCTAAACATGATGTTAGGTGAATTAAATAAATGCATTTTGACTTATAATATATAGTGGGTTTATTGGAACATAGCCCAATTGTAAGTCTAGGAGCATCTGTACATGTAGTTGTTTTTTAAAGTGTTATCATATATATTCTACCATTTGATTTTTCTTTCTTTCTTTTGAGACAGAGCCTCAAGCTATCCCCCTGGGTAGAGTGCCATGGCATCATGATCACAGCAACCTCCAACTCCTGGACTCAAGCGAGTCTCTTGCCTTAGCCTCCCAAGTAGCTGGGACCACAGGCGCCCGCCACAACGCCTGGCCATTTTTTGGTTGCAGCCATCATTGTTGTTTTGGCGGGCCCGGGCTGGGGATTCGAACCCGCCACCTTAGGTGTATGTGGCTGGCGCCTTAGCCGCTTGAGCCACAGGCGCCGAGCCGATTTTTCAATATAACAATATGTTTTGAAATTTTTCACATTGTAACATATTAACTTAACCTCCTGTTGTTATCGGTTACCTGAATTTTTAGAGCATGGATGTACTGTAACTTATTTGGTCACTTTATATTGGACATTTTAGGTTGTCTTCAATTTTTTTTTCTCTTATAAATAACACTACAGAGGATATCCTTGAGTATTTATTATTTCCATCTTTATGAGCTTTTCTGTAGGTTGTTTACATATTTATCAGCACTTCTCTTGTTTTCAGTGAAAAAAGTTGCCTGTGAAGAAGTGAATAATGATCCAGATGAGTCTGTGAGTGCTATAATTTCAGACTCAGAAAGATCGCCAAAGGATACTCAGCCAGCTGAAGAAGAAGAAGAGCCTCTGACTTTATCAGGGCAAGATTCAGAACAGGTTGCATTAAATCAAAAGAAAAGGAGAAGTAAGAATCAAGAAGAAGCTAATGAACAGGAAATAAACAGTGCTTCAGGAAATGCCACTGTTCACTCAAACCCGTCTGAAGGAGAAGAGCTCCAGAGTAAGTGTCTCACATATTTTAACAGCCTCTGTGTTACTTGAGAGGATGTGTTACTTGAGGTATATTAACTAAAATACCTTCCTTCTATTTTATCTTTATTTATTTATTTTTATTAAGTCATATATACATAGATCATGAATACATTTATGCCTTTGTGGGATTCAGTGTGTTGATTATTTGTAAAAATTGGAGTGCTTACATCCTACTACTTTACATAGCTTTTACCTCATTTACTTAATCAATGTTAAGACATTTGTATTCTATACTTGATAGATTTGACTCGTACCCTTCCAATATGCTCCAGAGGTGTGGTCCCACCATTAATCCTCCCTCTATTGAACCACCCCCATCCCTTCTCATTCCTCTCCCCTTCCCTCCTTTATCCTGGCTATAGTTGTGATTCATCTTTCATTAGAAAGTGTGAGTGATTATAAATTGGTTTCATAGTAGAAAAATATGGAACGCTTGACGAATTTGCATGTTATCCTAACTCAGAGGCCATGCTAATCTTCTCTGTATCATTCCAATTTTAGTATATGTGCTGTGAAGCGAGCACAATGCCTTCCTTCTAGATAGTAACAGTTAAGCAATTAATCATGCTTATTAATGAGTTCTGTGTTTGGACTGGTTTAAATCTTAATTAAAATTCATTATAAAAAACACAATTAAAGGGCAGTGCCTGTGGCTCAAAGAAGAGGGGCGCCAGCCCCATGTGCTGGAGGTGGTAGGTTCAAACCCAGTCTCAGCCAAAAACTGCAAAAAAAACCCAAAAACCCAAAAAACCAAATTAAGTGGGGAGATTTTTCTCTAAAGTTTGTTTCTAAGCTGTATCACAAACTATGCATTCCTCTTAACAGTGAAATCGGCTCGGCGCCTATAGCTCAACCGGCTAAGGCGCCAGCCACGTACACCTAAGGTGGCGGGTTCGAATCCCCAGCCCGGACCCGCCAAACAACAATGACGGCTGCAACCAAAAAATAGCCGGGCGTTGTGGCGGGCGCCTGTGGTCCCAGCTACTTGGGAGGCAGAGGCAGGAGACTCGCTTGAGCCCAGGAGTTGGAGGTTGCTGTGAGCTGTGATGCCATGGCACTCTACCCAGGGGGATAGCTGGAGGCTCTGTCTAAAAAAAAAAAAAAAAACAAAACAACAGTGAAATCACACGTATGTAGTTAAATGTACATTGCTTATGTCTGTTAATAAATGACAGATTTTTATGTTGTACTGCTACAGAGTGTCTTTGGGAACCCACAGTGGGTTGTTTAATTTTTATAAAAGACCTAATGGAATAAGTATTTCTCTCATTTTTCTTTTTTATCTTAGAATGCAGGCATATTGACATGTAGGACTTACTTGGGGGTGAGGGCTAAGAGTTTAGGGGATGCTTGGTCCCTCTCCTTAGGAGTTCATATACAGATTATTTAAAAGAAGATAATTAACAAAGAGAAGAGGAAAAGGAACAGACCAAAATAACCTTTTATAAAATTTATAATCTGTGTGTTGGCTTTACTAATATGATTTTAATACATGAGTTTTGGTCATTAATGTATGATTTATAGGCATTACAATATTATTCTCTTTTGTGGCTTACTAGTAGAGCCATTACGAATAAAGCGGAATAATGATTCAGAAATTAGATTTTAGAAATCAAACAGACCTTGCTTTAAATTCCAGATCTTTTATTTGCTAAGTATGTGTATTACATTGAGCAAGTCACTTAAAAATCTCTGAACTTAGGTGCTTCTCTTTGTGATGGATTTAATATTAATACCTTGAAATAGAATTATTTTGAGTATTAAATGAGATAATACATCTGATGGATTTAAGAGTTCCTGCTGCATTGTAAATACTCAATAAGTGATAACTATCACTGTATTATTATTACACTTCGGAAGGAGCAAAAGAATAGCCAAATCTACTTTTAGTTTCTTGACTAGACTCACTTTAATCACTTAAAATTTAATCAAGATAAGGAAGATGCTGTAAATTGCCATGGAAAAGGGGTGACTCTAAAAACACCAGTAGTTGTATGTTGATCGAATTTTCTTTTTGCTCTAAAAATAAGATGTATTTCTTGCAAATGACAGCTTGAATATTGAATGGATTAATGTTTTGTAGGAAAAGATGATGTATGTAAATTCCTTTCTGCTTTAAAAAAATAGATGTTTTTGCTGTTACGTTTTAGAATAATGTGCATTCTTTATTCATAGCTGAATGTCAATCTTTAAAGCCTGAGGTAAATGAAGATGAATGCAATAAGAAACAGAAGCTTTCCTGTGTACAAAACATAGATGACAATGCAAGTTTAGCTTCCAGTGAAAAAGTTGAGAAAATAACTGACCCCATCCTTTCATCAAGGTATCTTCTATGTTTTTTCTGCTTTTCCACATCTGTTGATTAGTGACAGACCAGTGTTGAAGTTTCCAGCTGCGATGGTGCATTTGCCTATTTCTTTTTTCAGTTCTATTTGTTTTTTCTTCATGTATTTTGAAGCTCTATTGTTAGTTGTGTACATAACTAGGATTTCTGTGTCTTCTTGGTGAAATCTCCTTTGTCATTTTGTGCTATGCTTTTGTATTGCTTTTCTTACCTGATGTTTACTTTGTCACTACAGCTTTCTTTTGGTTAGTGTTTGCATGGGTTTATTATTTTCCATTTTCATTTTATGTTTGGGTTTTATTAGTTTAAATATGGAATATCCTGCTATGTGTGTTTTAAATGTGGTTGTCTTGGATATGGTGGCTCATGCCTGTAATCTCAGCACTTTGGAAGGCCAAGATAAGAGGCTCACTTGAGGCCAAGATTCAAGGTTGCAGTGAGCTGGGTGATAGAGTAAAGACCCTGTCTCTTAAAATCTATAGAGTAATTAAAGCAGTGGGGTTACTGGTATAGGAGTTGACGAGTTTCCTCAGTGAGACTAGGAAGAGTCTATGAAAGATATAGGAATCTTTTTCTTTATCTTTACAGCACTTTATGTTGCTGTTGTATAGGAATCTTTGTAGTTGGGGTAGCTTTTAGAAATTAGTGGGCAAAGATTAAACTAACTAGTTATTCATTAGATTGTAATAAGATATGAAAAAGGTAATATTGTCTTTTTTCTTTTCCTGGAGTCAAAAGTCTCATTTTGTCACCCTGGGTAGAGTGCTGTGACATCATAGCTCATAGCAACCTTAAACTCTTGGGCTCAAGTGATTCTCTTGCCTCAGCCTCCTAAGTAGCTGGGACTTCAGGACCCTGCCACAATGGGGAAAGCTGAGGTGAGAGGATTTGTTTGAGGCCACGAGTTCAACATAGGGAAACCCTATCTCTACAAAAATTAAGGGAAAAATTTGCGGGGAATGGTGTTGCATACCTATCGTCCTAGCTACTTGGGAGACTGAGCTGGAGAATTGCTTGAGCCCAGGAGTTAAAAGATGTAGGGAGCTGTGATTACACTACTGCACTCCAGCCTGAAGAAGAACCTGTCTCTTTTTTATTTTTTTGAGGCAGAGCCTCCAGCTGTCCCCCTGGGAAGAGTGCTGTGGGCATCACAGCTCACAGCAACCTCCAACTCCTGGGCTCAA
>NW_003852412.1:5942170-5944010 GCF_000181295.1 Otolemur garnettii
CCTGCCACTTTGGGTGTACATGGTTGGCGCCTTAGCCACTTGAGCCACAGGCGCCGAGTCTAGAACCTGTCTCTTAAAAAAAAAAAAAAAAAAAGCAATGGCTCAGCACCTGTGGCTCAAATGGCTAAGGTGTCAGCCACATACACCTAAGCTGGTGGGTTCGAATCCAGCCTGGGCCTGCCAAACAACAATGACGGCTGCAACCAAAAAATAGCTGGGCACTGTGTTGGGCGCCTGTAGTCTGCCTGTAGCCCCAGCTACTTGGGAGATGGAGGCAGCAGAATTGCTTGAGCCCAGGAGTTGGAGGTTGCTATGAGCTGTGATGCCATGGTACTCTACTGAGGGCAATAAAGTGAGACTCTGTCTCTAAGAAAAAAGCAAACAAAAACTTTGCCATGTCAGAGATTTCTTAAGACAGAAAGTATAGACTTTCAAGGATAAGACTGATATTTGACAGTAAAATTAAATATTTCTATTAAAAAAGGCATCATTAAGAAAGTAATGATTTCCTTTTTAGTGGTTTTATGGTTACTCAATAAAAATATATATATAGAGAGGCTGAGTGCAGTGGCTCATGCCTGTAATAACAGCACTTTGGAAGGCAAGAAAAGAAGATCACTGGAGCCCAGGAGTTGAAAGCTGCAGCAAGCAATGATCACACTAAGCCTAGACAACAGAGTGAGACTCTGTCTCAATAAAATAAACAAAAAAATTCAGAGAGAGCAGGCTTGCATGTGTAAGATTGAGAGAAAGAGAAAACTCTTAATGAATCCGGAAAAAATGAGCTTAAAAAGTATGGTTAAATGTGAATAGTGCTGGTTAGCATGTAAATATAAATGATATTATTAGCTGAAGTATTTCATAATACAGTGCATCTTGGTTTGCATAGGACAGTGTAAACTGTGACTTGAGCTTATTAGAACTGGTTCACACAGTACCATGGAAAGCAGGGACTACCTATATAGAATTTTAATAATAGTTAATTCCTAAATATTACTGTGATTTTACACATGTATTTGTTTGGTGAACTCTATTAATAATCTTTTATTTTGAAACTTCTTTGAGCACTTTCCCAAGCCTGTTAATGTATGGCTGCTGCTTTCTTTGAAGGTGTAGTTCTTTATAAAATGATGCAAGAAAGAGTCTGGAAAACTCAGCATAAAGGTTTTGATTATTCCATAATAAGGAAGTATCATCTTTCAAAGTGGTATTTTCTGTATTTATAATTTTTAAAAAATATATGTATTTTTATACTAAGGAATTCTTTTCCCCTTGTATATTTTTATTTCCCTTAGTAATCATCAAGGTGCTATGTCAGTAGCAACTGAGTCTTCAGAACTAAGCACATCAGATTTGCCTTCATTAGAACTTGGAATTAGGGAATTGTGTAAAGTGAATAATGCTGACAGTAGTTGTCCAGAAGAAAGAAATATTGACCTAAAGAATACATCACTGTAAGTATTTTACATTCTTTTTTTTGGAGTGCCAATGTGTCATGGCTCACAGCAACCTCAAACTCTTGGGCTCAAGTGATTCTATTGCTTCAGCCTCCCAAGTAGCTAAAACTACAGGTGTCTGCCATAATGCTCGGCTATTTTTAGAGATGGGGGGTCTCATTCTTGCTCAGACTGGTCTTGAAATCATGAGCTCAAGCAGTCCACCCACCTTGGCCTCCCAGAGTGCTAGGATTATAGGTGTGAGCCACTGTCCCTGGCCCATTTTTGTCATCTGCATAGACTTAAAAATACTATCTATTATCCTGACCAGATGCAATAGCTCTTGTCTATAATCTCAGCACTTTGGAAGGCTGAGGCGGGAAGATCTCTTTTTTTTTTTTTTT
>NW_003852412.1:5944194-5950678 GCF_000181295.1 Otolemur garnettii
CCGGGCTGGGGATTTGAACCCGCCACCTTAAGTGTATGTGGTTGGCGCCTTAGCCGGTTGAGCTATAGGCGCCGAGCCGGGAAGATCTCTTGAGGCCTGCAGTAGAGCCTGGGCAACATAATGAGACCCTGTTTGTGTGGAAAATAAAAATAAAATAGACAGCTGTGATGGCAGGAGCCTGTAGTCTCCTCAGCTTCTGGGAGCCGGAGGTGGATTGATTGAGCCCTGGAGTTCCAGGTTATAGTGAGCTATGATTGGGCCACTGTACTCCAGCCTGGGTGACAGAATAATATCCTGTTTCTTAAAAAAATATATAGTATTTCTACCCTATTCCTCTTATTTGGTCAGGGATATGTAATTCCTTCCTCCCCTCACTCCAGTTTATATATTTTTAAGGCATGGTAGAGTTACTTTGTTGCTTAGGCTGAACTTTAACTCTGGGGTTCAAGAGATCTTCTTGCCTCAGCTTCCTAATTATCTGGGACTGTAGGCTCTTGCCACTGGGTCTGGCTTACCTCAGGTTTTTCATTTTAAAATTTATAACCTTGCTGGGTGTGGTAACTCATACCTGTAATCCTAGCACTCTGGGCGGCCGAGGCAGATGAATTGCCTGAGCTCACAGGTTTGAGATGAGCCTGAGCCAGAGCAAGACCCCATCTCTATTAAAAATAGAAAAACTGGGCTCGGCACCTGTGGCTCAAGTGGCTAAGGCACCAGCCACATATACCTAAGGTGGTGGGTTTGAATCCAGCCAGGGCCGCCAAACAACAATGATGGCTGCAACCAAAAAAAATAGCCAGGTGTTGTGGCGGGCGCCTGTGTCCCAGCTACTTGGGAGGCTGAGGCAGGAGACTCGCTTGAGCCCAGGAGTTGGAGGTTGCTGTGAGCTGTGATGTCACAGCACTCTACGCAGGGGGATAGCTTGAGGCTCTGTCTCAAAAAAAAAAAAGAAAAACTGGCTCGGTGCCCATAGCTCAGTGAGTTGGGCACCGGCCACATAAACACCGAGGCTGGCAGTTCGAACTCAGCCTGAGCCTGCTAAACAATAATGACAATTGCAACAAAAAATAGCCAGGCATTGTGGTGGGCACCTATAGTCCCAGCTACTTGGGAGGCTCAGGGAAGAGAATCACTGCAGCTGGAGAGTTTGAGGTTGCTATGAGCTGTGATGCCATGCCATGGCACTCTAATTGAGGGTGACATAGTGAGACTCTGTCGAAAAAAAAAAAAAAGAAAGAAAAACTGAGGCAAGAGGATTGCTTAAGCCTGAGTTGGAGGTTGCTGTGAGCTATGATGCCGCAGCACTCTATCCAGGGCGATAGGTTGAGACTCTGTCTCCAAAAAGAAAAAAAAAGAAAAGAAAATTTATACTCTAAAGAAAAGTTGAAAGAATAGGATAATGGAGCATCTGTATACATGTGTGATTTCCCTTAGATTCCTTGATTTTTATAATCTTGTCAAATTTGTGTGTTCTTTTTCTCAGTTTAGATTTTTTTTTTGTAATTTTGTCTGGGGCTGGGCTTGAACCTGCCACCCCTAGTATATGGGGCTAGTGCCCTACTCCTTGAGCCACAGGTGCCACCCTTTTCAGTTTAGTTTTAATATGACTTATTAGGAATGAAATGAAATTTTTTTTATCTTTTAAACCTATTTTTTCTTTTTCCTGAGATAGTTTCACTATGTTACCCTCAGTACAGTGCCGTTGTGTCATAGCTAGAGTGCATTGGTGAGATCATAGCTCACTGCAGCCTTGAACTTTTAGGTTTAGGTGATCCTCCCATCTTAGCCTCTCAAGTAGCTAGGACTATAGACATGTGCCACCACATGTCTAATTTTTTGTAGTTCATATTGAGTTTTGCTTATTGTCTAGGCTGATAACTCCTGGTCTCAAGCAGTCCTCCTACCTTAGCCTCCCAAAGTGTAGGATGAGAGGCATGAGTTACCACTCCTGGCCTGTGAATGGTGTATGTTTAGCATCTGATAGAGCAAGTTACAGTCTCTTTTCCAATTTTCTTTTCTATTCTTACTGTAAATGAGCATTTAAAGGAGTTCTTTGTGGTTATTTTAGAATTTTTTTTGTAGAGACAGAGTCTTACTTTATCGCCCTTAGCGGAGTGCTGTGGTGTCACACCGCTCACAGCAACCTCCAACTCCTGGGGATAGGTGATTCTCTTGCCTCAGCCTCCTGAGTAGCTGCGACTACAGGTGTCTGTCACAATGCTTGGCTATTTTTTGTTGCAATTGGGCCAGGGTGGGTTTAAACCTGCCACCCTGGGTATATGGGGCTGGTGCCCTACCCACTGAGCCACAGGCGCTGCCTTATTTTAGAATTCTTTAGAATTTCATTTAGGCATGACTACATGTTGTATGCAATTTAAATAATAATAATTTTTTAGGGAAACGGATCAAACAGAAAATGTTAAGCCAGTGTTAAGAGGTCGACTTCAGAGACCTAAACCAAATTTATCAAGGGCAATTGTGAAGAAATCGGTTCTTTCAAAAGGCAAAACAGATTCAGAGAGCAAGAATTCACATCCTGAAGCTTCAGTTGATAAGGTATGGAATAAAAATTTCCCTTAAATATTGTAGTTTAGTAAAAATTCTTAGTTTGTAATTAAAAATTATTATTGCTTTTGTTAGAACAGGTGCAAGAACTTACATATTATTAACATTAGGTTTTTATCTAGATGTAACCAGTCTTTTCACATGTATCCTTTTAGGTTTTCCTTTTTTGAGTGTTGTCATTCAGATACATAGGATAGGTTTTCTTTTATAACACTGAATAGTGGTATGAATTCAGCTTTGTATCCTTTAATAATTAAATTAACATTTCATGATTATTTTTCATGTCATTTAACAATTTTTGAAAGCATGATGTTTAATTAGTTCAGAATAGTTTATCAGCGGAGTATAACTGAATTTATTTCAGTTATTAGATATTTTCCCTTTTACCGTGATTAATATTTTATTTGTTCTACTTAAAATAGAGTTTTCAGAGTGATATTACTGGGTCGAAGAATAGGAACATTGTTAAGACTCTTGATTCATATTGGCTGAAGGCCTTCTAGTAATGTATGAACTGTCTGTTTTATGTTATTGCCATCTACATTTAGGATATTTAGAAAATCTTATCTAGGTAGAAGCACAAAAAAATGAAATTCCATTGTTTTATTTTCTATTCATTTATTATATAAAGTTTGGACTTTTTTACAGTAGGTAGGTTAACTGTAAAGTATTAAATTCACAGAATCAAATGGAAAAAGATAAAATGAATTCATCTGACAGTTCTGGAATGGAGAATACAGAAAGAGAGAATCCAGAAGCTAAGACTCCATCTAAGTAAGTATTTAAGTAGTAGTGTGAAAATAGTAACTCTTAGGAATGATTGTAATAACTTGTGTATGAGTCCATTGAGTTAGCAATTATATTTTTTCTCAAGTTATTAATAAGATATCTTGTTAAAAAAATGGTAAAGGTAGATGAGTTGTATGTGGTGAAGTTCCGGGATACTTTTATTTATATCAAGGATTTTAGAAGGGAATATTTAACTTGAAATGGAAGATCTAAAACAGGCTTCATTCTAAAGTGAATCTGACCATTGGGTTTATGGCTATTCCGGGAATACCATTTATACCATAATTTGGGGCTAATCGTCTGGAGTTATACATTACATAATATCCTTAATGAGGAATAGTATATATATTTTTCAGATGCAGGCTTTTTTAGTTTTATAATGAAATTTGATTTAAAAGTACTTTCTATAGTGAGGCTTCCAGGATTATGTCTGTTTAGGGCACTTGTGAATTATTTTCTATTCCATATGATTTACTTATTTATACCAGAGAGGAGGAAATACTGAAAAGCCAGCGAGTTTGAGAATTCCGAGTAAACATTGATTTTTTTTCTTTTTGTGGTTCTAGTTTGAGTGAAAAAAATTATTTGCAGGAAGATAATCAACCGAAGGCTCTTAGATCTGCAAGAGTAATGAGGGGCCGATTGCAAAGGCTAAAGCCAAATGTAGGCAAAGCTGCTGAAAAAAAAGAAATTTTTGCATCACAAGAAAAAATTGAGGCCAATGTAGATAAGAATGAAAATGAATCCTGTACTAATAGAGATGTAAGTAGTCTAATTCCTCCCCATCATTTTGTTAACAGGACATAAGCTTGCCTTCACTCCTTTTTTAAAATAGCAATATGGCACAATTTATGTGTGTCCTTTATTAAATTTATGTTCTAAATCTTAAAGCCAGAAGCATAATTGTAATGTCATTTTAGAATTTCAGCATTTAAGATAATAGATATTCTGCTTTTATCTTACCTTATATTTGGACTTGCTTTTCCTTGTAACTCAGCAGATGTTTGAATCAACTGTCCTTTTGGAAGTGATACGTATATAAATGAATTTTAATATTAGTTTAAACAATAAAATATTAAAAGCTTTCTACTAAAAATTCTGAGAACAAAGATCATGGATTTTATGATGATAAAATAGTAGTTTTCATGATAAGGGTAAAAGTTGGGTGATTTGAGATTTGAATTTCTTATAATTCCCATTAATTATGATAATCTGAATGATTCAGAAAGATAGACCCCCATTGAGTAATTCTAACAGATAGGACTGCAGTAATTACTTGCTTTCTGATTGAGAGAGAAGAAGAAGGGCTTTGAGATGTGGTAAAGGTTGACTTAAGAAATTTTCTAAGGTATCTACAGAAAAAAACATTAAAAAGCACCCTTTGAATATCATTTTATAATTTTGAAATTTTTGCCATTTTCCTTATACTCAAATGAGACAGAATTTTCAGTGAAATCTGTTAAAATTTTATGTTTCATTTAGATTTCCCAACAAATGGAAGATCAATTGTGTAAAAATATTGAATGTGAAGATGTTACATCACAGCCTGCAAAAAAAGATTCTTCTCAAGGTGTGCAGCTAGAAGAGCCAAAGGTTCTTAATGAATGTATAAAGTAAGCATCATTTTGTATACATAATATTTGAATTTTGCTTTAAACAAGCAAATTAGATGGGTTTGTTATCTTTGTATCAAGGTACACAGTGCTTAAAACCCTAACTTTGGCTGGGTGCTGTGTTTCACATCTATAATCTAGCACTCTGGGTGGCCAAGATGGAAGGATCGCTTGAGGTCAGGGGTTTGACACCAGCCTGAGCAAGAGTGAGACTCTGCATCTACAGAAAAAAGGATTAAACTAGAGAAAGAAGTTCAAACAAGCAATAGCATACTTCTTGATAAGTATACAGGGTATACTAAGGTTGCCTATAAGTCACCATACATAGGGAAAATGGGAAATGGTAGTGAAATGTACCTTTATTGACAAAATATTCCTGACAAAATTTTACAAATGTTGGGTGTCTAATGGGACAGTGGCTAGCAGAGGAGATGGCGCTGAGGAAAGTACAAAACTTACACTGAACTTAGTGTGTAACACTGAAAGCCTGTAAAAGCATACACGGTTTTATGTGCTTTGTGGCAGCATGAGAACAATGCAGCACCTGTCCTGATTCCTGGAGTGTTTTTATTGGGTGTATAACAGAGTATATGTTCAAGAAGCACAGCAGTCAGTAGTCAGCAGTCAAGGTTGAAAATGAGAGAGGGGAGATTACAGCCCCCAAGAAAATTGGGTAAAGGGTAAACAGCACATAGGGTAATGAAACATCTGAATTGGCCAGATAACGGTACAACTAGAAGAGAGAGGGGGAAAAGCCAGTCTCATTTCCTTCAACGGCCTTTCCAGCCCAAGATACTAGTTGATGGTCTTGGCTTGTCTGCAATGCTGATTTCCCCATGCAAAGATAATCACAGAGACATTCCCCTGACTGGGCACTTTACCTAAGTTGGAAAGTCTGTGAGGAATCCAGACTGTCTGCCTCCCACATACATAGGAAATATTTGGTAAAATTTTGTCAGGAATATTTTGTAAATTTGGTTAAATTTACCTGCAGTTTCCCATTTTGTCTATGTGTGGCGACTATATGGGCAACCTTTGGGGGACACCGTGTGGTTGTATACTTGTTCAGCCAGATATAGCTGAATAAACTTTGAGTTTTTAATTTAATATATCTTTTGCCCAAGATTAATCATCTTTTCTAACTAGTCATTTTATCATCTATTAATCTATTATTAACAGAACACAAAACAGTCCTGCTCTTCTGGAGAGCCAGGTGCTTATTCTGGATATGATTTTATGCCTAATAGCATTAGGCAAATGTATATTTAATCTGTCCTTTTATTCTCAATTTGTATTATGAAATCAAGAACTCAGAGAAATGTCTGTATAAGAAATTTCATTTTTAATTGTTTTTAAAAAGGGGGGGATATGTGGTTCTTAGTTAGAAGACTTTATTATATTCAAGTTATTATACTTTTATCCAGCTTTTTTTTTTTTCTGAGACAGCTTCAAGCTGTCCCCCTGGGTAGAGTGCTGTAGCATCACGCTCACAGCAACCTCCAACTCCTGGGCTCAAG
>NW_003852412.1:5950767-5953245 GCF_000181295.1 Otolemur garnettii
GGATTCGAACCTGCCACCTTAGGTGTATGTGGCTGGCGCCTTAGCCGCTTGAGCCACTGGTGCCGAGCCTATCCAGCTTTTTGAGCTGGCCTGGTTTGTTAGGGCAAATTCTATGTGTTGATAAAACATAGTAGGGGCATAGAGGTAGAAATAGCAGATGCACCTTGATGTCACTCAAGTATAGAGGAATGGAAAGTTTTCCCCAGGCGGTATTTGCATACTGTGGAATGGACAATTCAAAGGGACTATTTAAGACCAAATAGCTTCTACAGTGATTGACCTTTTAAATAGATTATCTCTATCTATATCTATACAAAAGTAGATGTATTTAATTATTTAAAATTTTTATTATAATTTCAAAAGATAGAATTTTTTTCTTCCTCTTAACATTGAAATTCTACTCAGTGATTTCCTAGGGCTTATACAGTTTTTAAAAAATAAATTCACATTTTATTTAGATTGAAATAAAGTATACAAAATTGATTTTCTTCATCACTGAATGTTTTTTGAGATTTTCGGGTGTTTCTCTAATAATTTCTCAAGTATCATCTCCTTTTGGCTGTCTGGTTTAAAACCTGATTGTGGGCCAGGTGCAGTGGCTCACGCCTGTAATCCTAGCACTCTGGGAGGCCAAGGTGTGTGGATTGCTTGAGCTCAGGAGTTTCAGACCAGCTTAAGCAAAAGCTATTAAAAAAAAAAAAAGGCCAGGCATTGTGGTGGGCATCTATAGTCCCAGCTACTTGGGAGGCTAAGGCAAGAGAATTGCTTGAGCCCAAGAGTTTAAGGTTGCTGTGAGCTGATGCACTATATTGAGGGCAGCAAAATAAGACTCTGTCTAAAAAAAAAAAAAAAAAAAATGCATATAAATAAAATAAAACGTGATTGTGTGTCTTTTTTTATAGCATTCAAGAGGATAATAAAGCACCTCCACTCAAACAAGTCCCAATTCAAAGGCCTCGATTTCAGAAACCAAAGCCAAACATAGGAAGAGAAATTGGAAGAAGAAAAATTTCCTCAAAGGAGGTGGTATCAGAGGAGATTCTTGTCTCTGGGGAAGGAACAGCAGCTTTGAGAGAAACTGTTAGATTAGACACTTCACTAAGACAGAAAGTATTAGTGGAGATTAATACTGCTAAGGAAATGGAGTCTGATTTAAAAGAAACTGAAAAAAGCGACATTTCTCCTGGGGAGAAGATACCAGAAGTAGTTGATGTCATCATGGAAGTGGAGACAGGTTTAAAAGCAACTGAAAGAAATATATCTCCAAGGAAGAAGACACCAAAGGTGATTGATGCCACTGAGGAAATAGACACAGATTTGGAAGAAAGAGGAAGAAGGAAAATATCCCCACAAGAAAATGGGCCAGAAGAGGCTAAAATTATATATGAAATGGAGACAGATTTGAAAGAAACTGCAAGAGAAATGCCCACAAGAGAGACAATGCCAGAGCTGATTGGTATCACTGCAGAGAGACAGACAGATTTGGAAGAAACTGAAAGAAGAGAAATAACCACATGGGTAAAGGCCCCAGAGGAGTTCAAAACTATAGGTGAAATGGAAGCAGATTTTGCAGAAATTCAGGGGAAAATTTCCCAAAGGGAAAAGGCAATAGTGGAGGTCAGTGCCATAGAGGAAGGGGAAATTGATTTAAAGGAAACTGGAAAAAAAGAGATTTCCTTGATGGAGAAGCCATCAGAAAGGATGACTGTCATTGAAGAAATGGAGGCAGATTTGGAAGAAACTAGAAGGGAAATTTCTTCGAGGGATAGAGGATCTGAGGAGATCTGTGTTACTAAGGAGATGGTGGCCGATTTGGAAAAAACGGGAAAAACAGACATTTCTTCTCCAAGAGAAAATGAACCAGAGGAAGCTGGTACCTCAAGACAAACTGAGCCAAATTTAATGCAGAACAACAGTGGGGACTGCAGTGCTACGCCTTCCCTAGATATAAAAGTATGTATTTTTGGTCCATTAAAAACTTTTTTGAATGCATTTTTCAAAGAAAAGTTGCCAAAGTAATTTCATAATTGTTGCCCTTAAGTAGAAAAAAACTTAAAATCTCTAGAAGTCTAAAATTTCTTTCTAGTCTTAAGTTTCTGTTTTAGGGGCTTGAAGAAACTATTCTTTAAAAAACAAAAACAAAAAATTAAAAAATTTTTAAACTTTATTCAAATTAATATGAGGGTACAATATTTAGGTTACATTGTTCTTATTTCCAGGGTAAAGTTCCATTGAAAATTTTTTTATTGTGGAAAAGATTCTTGTTTTTTCCCTTTTCCAAGTCAGGCAGGTAATGTGTAACATTGTAACACAGTTTGAGGAAACTTCTCACATTTGAGTGTAAAAACCTAGTCATGGCTCGGCGCCTATAGCTCAACCGGCTAAGGTGCCAGCCACGTACACCTAAGGTGGCGGGTTCGAATCCCCAGCCCGGACCCGCCAAACAACAATGACAGCTGCAACCAAAAAATAGCCGGG
>NW_003852412.1:5953427-5965909 GCF_000181295.1 Otolemur garnettii
TTTTTTTTTTTTTTTTCAAAAATCTTTTAGCCATTTAATTAGGTTCTTTTTAAGAAATTTAAAACACCATTTTATGAGGGTAAGCTCCATTTGTCAGGGCAAACATGGATCGCAGGTAGCCCTGGAGCTGAGGAATAGCCTTGATTTTCAGTAAAATTTGCGAGTCCACAGTTTTTTGATCAACCTTGCGCTGTTCTGTTATCTTGTATTTCTCTTTTTCTGTGGTAAAGATCTCACCTTCCTGGTGTCTGGGCTTCCGGAGCTGCTGCTTCTTGAAATAAGCATCAGTAAGATGCTTTGGGATTTTAACATTACTGATGTCAATTTTTGTGGTGGGTGGCGATGACAAATTTCTGGTGTGCCCTTCATAAAGGAACTCCATTGAAGGACAGAGGTCCAGTCACAAGTAGCAAGCCACTGCCCAGTTGCTTTAGGAAAGCCACTCTCTTGCCTCTGTGGTGCCCAGTGAGGATAATTAGAATGGTCCTAGGTGTGATGCTAGATCGCAGTTTTCTCACATGCTGACTACATGGTTTTTTGCCCTGGCTCAACAGCTTTCGAGGCACATCTTTGGTGGGATAATATCTAGGCATTTTGCGAGTTTAACCACCCGAGTACCACCATTCTTGTCCCCACCAACTGGTTTTGTAACAGTGGCGAGGACCTTCGCCGTCTTCTTCTTTTCAATCTTGGATTTAGCTGCTGTGTGTATTTCCCCTTATACATCGCCTTTCTGGAATACATGGCAGATCAGGAATATCTGCCTATTCCTCTGACCAGAACAGGATTTCGGCTGCAGTGGGGCATCCCCTTCTTGGCCTTAGGCTTCTTCTTTTTATTAACAGGCTTCTTCTCTTTAGAAGCTGGTTTCTTCTCTTTAGAAGCTTGTTTTTTCTCTTTAGAAACCAGCTTCTCAACTTTTTCACCCACCATCTTGCAAGACGGGAAAGAGACTTTTTTTTTTAAAGACAGAGTCTCACTCTGTCATCTTGGCTAGAGCACAGTGGCATTGTCATAGCTCACTCCGACCTCATACTCTGGGGCTCAAGCAATCCTCCTGCCGCAGCCTCCCCAGTAACTGAGACTACAGCCATGCCCCACCATGCCTGTCTGATTTTTTTATTTTTTGTAGAGATAGGGTCTTGCTCTTGTTCAGGCTGGTCTTGACTCCTGAGCTCAAGCAGTCTTCCTACTTTGGCTCCCAAAGTGCTAGGATTACAGGTATGAGCCACTGTGCCTGGGCTGAGATGTGACTACTGTAATGCCAGTTTTTTTTTTTGTAGAGACAGTCTCACTTTGTTGCCCCTTGGTAGAGTGCTGTGACATCACAGCTCACAGCAACCTCCAGCAATTGGCTTAGGCTATTCTCTTTCCTCAGCTTCCCGAGTTGCTGGGACCACAGGTGCCCACCACAACGCCTGGCTATTTTTGTTGCAGTTGCCACTGCTGTTTTAGCTGGCAGGGGCTGGGTTTGAACCCGCCATCCTCAGTATATAGGGCGGGCACCCTACTCACTGAGCCACAGGTGCTGCCCTGTAATGTCAGTTTGAAGTGACTCTTTTAGATAAAAAGAGTATAGGAAATGGACTGAAATTGTAGTAACTGTAGTATGAACATACTAGAAGGGTTTTTTTTGGCCTTAACTGTATTTGTTTCTCTTTTCATTTCCTGCCCTGCTGCATTTAACTCTTTCTAAAAGTTCCTTTCATTAAAATTTCCAGTTTCTTGAAGTTCATGCTTTTATAACTTTTTTCAAGGACTTTTTCCTAATAGGTAATGTCATTTGTGGTTAGAAAAAGTCATAATATGCAGTATAAAAGAAAAAGTTCCTCAATTCTAGGTTTTAATTACATTTGCAAGTAAATTTTATTTAAAAATTGAAAACTTAGGCTAAGCGCAGTGGTTTGTAATCACGTCTGTAATTCTAGCTCTCTGGGAGGCTGAGGTGGGTGGACTGCCTGTGCTTAGGGGTTTGAGACCAGCTTCAGCAAGAGTAAAACCGTGTCTTTAAAAATAGCCAGGCATTGTGGCGGGCATTTGTAGTCCCAGTGACTTGGGAGACTGAGGCAAGAGAATCACTTGAGTCTAAGAGTTTGAGGTTGCTGTGAGCTGTGATGCTATGACACTCTACCAAGGGTGGCATAGAGAGACTGTCTCAAAAAAAATAAATAAATGAATGAATGAATAAAAAAAAAGAAATTGAAAAAAAATTGAAAACTGACCCTACGTTTTTTTTTCTGAGACAGTTTCTGACTTTGTTGCTTTCCATAGAGTGCCATGGCATCATAGCTCACAGCAACCTCAAACTCTTAGACTTAAGTGATTCTCTTGCCTCAGCCACCTTAGTAACTGGGACTATAGGCACCTGCCACAACGCCTGACTATTTTTTTGTTTTTAGCAGGCTGGGGCTGGGTTCTAACCCGCCAGCCCTGGTGCATGTGGCCATTGCACTACCTACTGAGCCATGGGCACTGCCCCCTGACCCTACATTTTTAAAGGGATGTGTATAGAAGAATGTGGTAGCTTTTGTTTTGTTTGAAATGTATGACATAAGAGTCTTCCATATGTGCTGGTTCACTGTGACTATTCCTTCAGAATATTAGCAGTGAAGTACTATTGGTGATGCATACATCTGTAGAAGAAAAAAGAAATTCTGAAAAGGACTTACCAAGTCACTTCAAGATTTCTTCACAGACTTCTGAATTTGATAAAACAGAAGACCTGGTGATGCAACCTCCAGATGTTCCAGAGCAGTTTTCAGATGTTAATTTAAGGTATAAGTGTGCTTCTAAAGAAAAAACCGTGTAAAGTGATATTTGCAGATTAAACTAAGTCAGGTTTCAAGATATGACATACACATAGCAATTTTAATTTTTTTTCCTTTCCTATTTTTTTTCTTTTAAGAATAGAAGGAGAGGTTGTGGGGAAGGGGAGAAAAAAAAAACACATAGTGAGGGCACCGCCTGTGGATCAATGGGTAGGGCACTGGCCCCATATACCAAGGGTGGCGGGTTCAAACCCAGCCCCAGCCAGACTGCAACAACAACAACAAAATAGCTGGGCATTGTGGCGGGCACCTATAGTCCCAGCTACTCGGGAGGCTGAGGCAACAGAATCACCTAAACCCAGGAGTTGTAAGTTGCTGTGAGCTGTGATGCCATGGCACTGAACTGAGGGTAATAAAGCGAGATTCTGTCTCTACCAAAAAAACCCAAAACACACATACTGATTTTAAAACAGTTTTGGAAATACTGGGAGAGAGGATCGAGGTCATTCTGACAGTTGATTGTGAAAATAACAACACAAAATTGTATATAATCTTCAAAATCAACACAGGGTTGAGACTGGAATTTTCTCTGGACAAAGATGGTGTGGTTCCTTGGCTCATACTTGGATTGTACCACTCATGTTTTTAAGGATTCACCAAGTAGTTACTTTTGTTTTCCTGTTAAGAGAATTAAGGCTGGGCATGGTGGCTGACGCCTGTAATCCTAGTATTCTCGGAGGCTGAGACAAGAGGATTGCTTGAGTTTAGGAGTTTAAGTCCAGCCTGAGTAAGACCGAGACCCTGTCTCTACCAGAAATAGAAAAACATTAGTCCAATGTAGTGGTGGTCACCTGTAGTCCCAGGTTAAGTCCAGGAGTTTGAGGTTGCAGTGAACTATGATGATGCTACTGCACTGTAGACCAGGCAACAGAGTGAGACTGCGTTTCAAGGGAAAAAAAAAAAAAAAGAAAGCATTAGAATTAAATGTTTACTGCCAAACTGTATGGTTGTCCTAACACACTGGTTCTCAGGGCCCTTCCAGTTCATTCTTAAGTTTGATAATCTTTGTTCCAATAGCAAATCTCTTCCTCAAGAACAGAAGCCACTTGAAGTTAAGCCAGCACCTTTTGTGAGAAGTCGATTCAAAAGACCAACACCAAACTTAGCAAGAGCAGCTTCAAAGAGAGAGACTGTAGAAGCAAAAAAATATGTATGTGGGAAGAAATCTGAAACTGATAAAACGGAGACTATTGTGATACAGCAGAACAGTGAACCAACTAATACTCTCCCTTCTCAACATGTGAGTGATATTTAAGATGTACGTTCTGTGTGTGCAAGTTTTTGTTACTGTGGTTGCTAAAATAAACATGAATTTAAAATATTATAAATATTTCTTCATAACATTGTCCCCACGTGGCATTGTTCCTGTGTGTAACGTGCTTCATTGTTCCACGCAGTTTGTGTAAGAATCTTAGATATCTGATGATGGGCAAGTGTGTCATGGGATAGCAGTAAGGAGGACTCCGATCTATTATAAGTTCTGGTTGTGTGACCATAGGCAAATGATGTAACAAGTGTCTTCATAGGGAAAATGAGAATAACAGTCCTTTATTTCACCTTGTTGTGAAACTGAAATGAAAACTTAAAAGCTTGATGTGAGTTAAAGGAGCTATTTTATTTATTTTATTAACTTGGTCCATAAGAGATTAAGTTTGTATGATATAACATTAATAACTTTGATTTCAAATATTAATACTTCTAAGTTATGTGTTTTCCACATATAAGTACCTTCTGGTGTTAAAAATTTTTTTTTTTTTTTTTTTTTTTTGAGACAGACTCTCACTTTGTGTTGCCCTGGATAGAGTGTGGTGGCATCATAGCTCACAGCAACCTCAAACTCTTGGGCTCAGGCAATCTTCTTGCCTCAGTCTCCTGAGTAGCTAGGACTACAGAGGCCTGCTGTAATGCCTGGCTATTTTTAGAGACAAGGTCTCCTTCTGGCTCAGGCTGGTCTTATACCTGTGAGCTCAGGCAGTCCATCCACCTTGGCCTGCTAGAGTGCTAAGATTACAGGCATGAGCCACTGCACCCTGCCTGGAATTAAAATTCTTTTTGCCATATTAAATAGGTTAGTTCCTTACTGTGTATCCACATCAACATTTTACTTTTTTTTGAGACATAGTCTTACTCTGTTACCCAGGCTAGAGTGTTATGGTGTCATCATAGCTCAGCGCAACTTTAAACTTCTGGGTTCAAGCAATCCTCTTGCCTTAGTCTTCCAAGTAGCTCGGAATTTTTTTCTAATTTTTCTATTTTTAATAGAGATGGGGCCTTATTCTTGTTCAGGGTGGTCTCAAACTCCTGAGCTCAGGCACTCCACCTGCCCTGGCCCCCCCGAGTGTTGGATTACAGGTGTGACTCATTGTGCTCAGCCAGCATTTGTACTTCTAATCATATGTATCTATATATTTTCCTTTTCCTTTTTTTTTTTTTTTTTTTTTGGAGACAGAGCCTCAAGCTGTCCCCCTGGGTAGAGTGCTGTGGCATCACAGCTCACAGCAACCTCCAACTCCTGGGCTCAAGTGAGTCTCCTGCCTCCGCCTCCCAAGTAGCTGGGACTATAGGCACCCACCACAATGCCCAGCTATTTTTTGGTTGCAGCCATCATTGTTGTTTGGCGGGCCCAGGCTGGATTTGAACCCACCACCTTAGGTGTATGTGGCTGGTGCCTTAGCCACTTGAGCCACAGGTGCTGAGCCTTCCTTTTCTTTTTTGAGACAGAATGTCACCATGTTGCCCTGGGTAGAGTGCTATGATGTCACAGCTCACAGCAATCTCAGACTCCTGGGCTTAAGTGATTCTCTTGCCTCAGCCTTCCAACCAGCTGGGACCACAGGTGCCTGCCACAATGCCTGGCTGTTTTTTTGTTGCAGTTGTGATTCCTGTTTAGCACACCTGAGCTGGGTTCCAACCCGCTAGCCTTGGTGCATTTGGCTGGCACCCTACCCACTGAGCTACAGGTGCCACCCAAATGTATCTCTTCTTAAAATTGAGACTTCTTTATTTTCCATCCCTCCTTTCAAGTTAAATCATATACCAATTTTGAATAGATTTACCTAGACTTTTTTTTTGAGACAGAGTCGCTCTATATTGCCCTTGGTAGAGTGCCGTGGTGTCACAGTTTACAGCAACCTCAAACTCTTGGGCTTAAGTGATTCTCTTGCCTTAGCCTCCCAAGTAGCTGGGATTATAGGTGCCTGCCACAACTCCTCACTATTTTTTAAAATTAAATTAAATTAAATTAAATTAATTTATTTTTTAGAGACAGTGTCTCACTTTATCACTGTTGGTAGTGTGCTGTGGCGTCACAGCTCACAGCAACCTTCAGGTCCTGGGCTTAGGTGATTCTTTTGCTTCAGCCTCCCAAGTAGCTGGGACTACAGGTGCCCGCCACAACGCCTGGCTGTTTTTTTTGTTGCAGTTTGGCTGGGGCCAGGTTTGAACCTGCCAACCTAGGTATATGGGGCCAGTGCCCTACCTACTGAGTCACAGGCCTTGCCCTATTTTTTTTTTTTAGTTGTTGTTGCTATTATTTAGTTGGCCCAGGCCAGGTTCAAACCCGCCACCTTTGTTATATACTTTTTTTGTATAGATACTTATTTATAAAATAATAAAATGTGCAAGTTTTTTTTTATTATTATTAAAATGGCATCACTTCTTGCTTTTTGATTTTTCCACTTAACATAGTACTGTGAACATCTTTTTAGGATTAGTACAAAGAAACTTATCTTCTTTGAAATGGCTATATACTAATTGCATTATAAATAAATTGAGATTTATTCAGTCCCCTACTGATTTGTCTCATTTCTAATTATTTATTTATTTATTTTTTGAGCCAGAGTCTCACTTTGTCACCATTGCTGGAATGGTATGGCATCATAGGTCACAGAAACCTCAAAGTCTTGGGCTCAAGCAATCCATTTGGCTCAGTTTTCATTTTTACTCTTGCTCAGGCTGGTTTCAAACTCGCGAGCTCAAGCAATCCACCTGCCTTGGCCTCCCAGCGTAGTAGGATTATAGGCGTGAGCCGCTGCACCAAGTCTTTATTTATTTCTTCTTTTATATGTGTTGGAGAAGTTCTTAAATTGGTACAATAAATGCCTTTGTGTATGCTTTTCTAGGTACTTATTTCAGTACTTTTATAAGATAAATTTCTAGCAGTAGAATTGCGGGAAATTTAAGATTTTAGTAGATAATACCCTATTTATCTCTACAAAGACTTTACCAATTTCTTCTTTTAATAGTGTATGAAAGTTTTTATTTCCCTATACTTTCACCAACTCTGAATGAATTTTTTTTGTTTGTTTATAGGATGATCCTTCCCTAATGGCACCAAGAGAAGATGACACATCAGGTCAAATGGAAGAGGAGACTGTGATATTACCATGTACACAGACAGAAAAGGACCTTTCACCTTCAAATGCTTGTGGACCTAAAGAGGAGTCTCTGTTAACACAAGCCAAGGAAGATGATTTAGTTGTTTCTATAGGGTAAACAGTAATATGTCTTTTAAAAGAAGAGAGACACTTCTTTTAAACATTTCTTGAGTTTTTAAATTAAGATATGATAATGGATTTTGAAAGTGAATGTAAGGAGTATATGTAATTGGTTTAATTTTATTGATATGGCAGAATGCCTAGAATAGAAAATCAGATTGAATCTAACACCTATTAATGCTTGCCTGCTTATCCTTGCTGTCAGCTGCTTCAGATGCTATGCCAAGTAAATATGTTAAAAGAGTACGGGTTGTGGCCAGGCATGGTGGCTCACGCCTATAATCCTAGTACTCTGGGAGTCTGAGGCAGGTGGATTGCTTGAGGTCAGGAGTTGGAGACCAGCCTGAGCAAGAGCAAGACCCTGTCTCTAAAAATAGCAGGGTGTTGTGCCTGTAGCCCTAGCTACTTGGGAGGCTGAGGCAAGATGATTGTGTGAACCAAAGAAGTTGAGGTTGCTATGAGCTATGATGCTGTGGCACTCTTTGGAGGATGACAAAGTTAGACTCTGTCTCAAAAAAAAAAAAAAGAAAATACAGATTTAATGTCTCTAGTCTGAAAATCTAACTTCCTCCAAAATTTGAAACATCTTTTTTTTTTTTTGAGACAGAGTCTCAAGCTGTTGCCCAGGGTGGAGTGTCATGGCATCACAGCTCACAGTAACTTCTAAGTCTTGGGCTTAAGCTGTTCTCTTGCTTCATCCTCCCAAGTAGCTAAGGACCACAGGTGCCCACCACAGCACCTGGCTATTTTTTTGTTGCAGTTGTTATTGTTGTTTTAGCTGGCCTGGGCTGAGTTCCAACCTGCCAAACTTGGTGTATGTGGAGCCCTATCCACTGAGTTATGGGCGCCATGCCAAAAATTTGAAACTTCTCAAGAGGTTATGTAACTTGCAAAGGAAATGCTCATTGAAACATTTCCAATTTTCAAATTAGGAATGCTCAACTAGTAAGTACAAATGCAAACACATATTTTTCAAAATTTAAAGAAATTAAAAATCTGAAGCACTTCTGGTCCTAAGCATTATGGGTAAGGGATACTGAATCTGTGTGTATATAAGCTATCTATTTAATACCCTTCTAAAAATTGATAAAATGTATTTATGACAGATAATTTACAATTTTTTTTTTTTTTTTTTTTTTTGGGACAGAGTCTCATTTTATCGCCCTCAGTAGAGTGTTGTGGCATCAGCTCATAGCAACCTCAAACTCTTGGGTTTAAGTGATTCTTTTGCCTCAGCCTCCCAAGTAGCTGGGACTATAGGCACCTGCCATAACGCCTGGCTATTTTTTGGTTGTAGTTGTCATTGTTGTTTGGCAGGCCTGGGTTGGATTTGAACCTGCCAGCTCCGATGTATGTGGCTATTAGCCCTAGCTGCTGAGCTACCGGTGTCACTCTGATAATTTACAGTTTTAATTCTTTTTAATGTATAGTACATTTTCATTGTTGTGCAATGACCACCACCATCTATCTCCAGAGCTTTTTATGTTTCAGAATGAAACTGTTCCAATTAAACATTAATTCTCCATTACCCCTTCTTATGTTTCTGACAACCACTATTCTACTTTCTTTCTGGAGATTTGGCTACTTAGGTACATTATACAAGTTTATTACCTTTTGAGAATTAAAATAACTATTTTCTTTTCTAAAATAAAATATGTTTATACCTAGAAGGTAATTTTCCTTTAATATATGTGGCCCAGTGGCTACAGTGAGTAGGGCACTGGCCCCATACACTGAGGGTGGCGGGTTCAAACCTGGCTCTGGTCAAACTGCAAAAAAGAAATAGCCAGGCGTTATGGCCAGGTGCCTGTAGTCCCAGGTGATCGGGAGGCTGAGGCAAGAGAATCTCCTAAGCCCAGGAGTTGGAGGTTGCTATGAGCTGTGTGAGGCCATGGCACTCTACCGAGGGCGATAAAGTGAGACTCTGTCTCTACAAAAAAAGATATATATACATATATTTTATAGAGAGGTAATTAGAGATTAAAATTTTATAATTCTATAGTGGTTTTCAACATTTTATAGTCAAGCTCCCTTTCTTTCTTTTTGTTCCCTTTTCTAGGAGTCATAATATAAACACTTTCCAAGAAGAAGTCAAAGAAAGTGTTATCCAAAGTCCTCACCCAATAAGAGGTCGACTTCAGAGACCCAGACCAAATGTAAGAAGGGCTGGACAGAGGCAAATAGCAGGAAAAGGTGAAACCAAAGGCATAATTAAGGAAGAAAGAACAGTACTACAGAAAGATGAAATTAATAATAAAGATCTTATTGCGGTAAGTTACTGTTATGTAATTAAATTTGGTCTTTTAATGCATATTAAAAAGTCAAATAGTAGCTGAGACTTGGCTTAGAATATAGGCATTTGACACTTATTTTACCCAGGGAATACAGTATTCAGTTTTGTTTCAGATTTACTCTTCTGAATATTTTTTATAAAATGTTAACAGAATTTTTCTGTAACTAATAAAGCTATTAATTATGAATATTTAATTTAATACAAAATAATATGATAAATATCCCAAATTTCTGTACCTTGAGATAACCACTGAAAACCTTTGGCATGTCTGTTTCCATGTACATGTTTGTGCACAAGTATTTGCAAAGTATTCTCTATGTGTTGGTTACATCTTTGTAAAATTTTATAATGAATATTTTGTAAATAAAGGTATATTCAACTACAGTTTCTCATTTTTCCTAATATAGGGTTAATTTATAAGGACCTTTGGGACCCTAAAAATGCCTGAAATGTCCATTTTAGCTAGTTCTTATTTTTCTGTTCTTTTCTTGGCCTACCAAGGCAAAATTTAGATTTAAAGTGATTATAATCCTTACTTGAACCAAAAATCCCTTTTTATAAAAAACCCATTAAGCTATTTTTTTTTTTTTTTTTAGACAGAGCCTCAAGCTGTCACCCTGGGTAGAGTGCTGTGGCATCACAGCTCACAGCAACCTCCAACTCCTGGGCTCAAGCGAGTCTCCTGCCTCCGCCTCCCAAGTAGCTGGGACCACAGACGCCCGCCACAACGCCTGGTTATTTTTTGGTTGCAGCCATCATTGTTGTTTGGTGGGCCTGGGCTGGATTCGAACCCGCCACCTTGGGTGTATGTGGCTGGCGCCTTAGTTGCTTGAGCTGCAGGCGCCAAGCCTATTTTTTTTTATCATTGTTATTTTACCATGTCTCTCCTAGGTTGGAAGGCAATGGAAGAAACATAGCTCAGCTAATTTTTCTTATTTGTTTAGAGATAGAGTCTTGCCAGATTGCCCAGTCTTGTTGCAGACTCTCACCTCAGCCTCCCTGATCACTGGGATTATGGGCAAAAGCCAGTGTGCCCACTTATTTTTTAATTCACAGCGGGCGAGTGTTAATAGCTTTTAAAGCATTATGTAAACATACTACTGCAATAATCTTTGAAACTTTCTCTCTGAGGTAGGGATTCTTATTTTGGCAGCAGAATATCAGTATTTTACTACCAAAAATATATCCAGTCTGAATCTTTTTTTTTTTAAGAGTCTTGCTCTGTTACCTAGGGTAGAATGGAGTTCTAACATCATAGTTCACTGTATCCTCAAACTCCTAGGTTCTAATGATTTTCCTGCCTCAGTAGCTTAGACTGTAGGCAGGTGCTACCACACTGGGCTAATTTTTTGAGTTTTGGTAGTAATGGGTTCTTGCTCTTGCTCAGCCTGGTCTCCAACTTCTGACCTCAAGCTGTCCTCCATTCTTAGCTTCCCAGAGTGCTGAGATTATAGGTGTGGCCCTCAATGCCTGGCCCTAGTCTGAATCTTAATTTTAAAAACAAAACATATTTTGGGCAGCACCTGTGGCTCAGTGGCTAGGGTGCCGGCCCCATATACCCAGGGTGGCAGGTTTAAACCCAGCCCTAGCCAGCTAAAACAGCAGTGACAACTGCAACAACAACAACAACAAAGCCAGGGGTTGTGGTGGACACCTCTAGTCCCAGATACTCAGGAGGCTGAGGCAAGAGAATTGCTTAAGCCCAAGAGTTGGAGGTTGCTGTATGCTGTGACACCAGGGCACTCAATCGAGGGTGACAAAGTGAGACTGTCTCAAAAACAAAAAGCAAAAAAAAAAAAAGAAAACATATTTCTTAATGATTGAAATATTTTAAGATGTATGGCTTTCTGTTAACAAAAAATTGTACTTATGATTTTCGTCTTTTCAGTCAGATTCTCAAATTGGAACTGAAGTTGAAGTTACCTCCTCTAAAGTTTCAGAATGTGGAATGCATGAAAATCAGAATGACATGGTTCTTGTAGAAAGCATTCATGTTAACAAAGTAAATGTCCTAGATGGAAAGACGAGGTGAGTTTTCTATTAATGAGAAACTTTTCAAAGATAAAGGTTGAATTTATGTACAATTGACTTTATGTAATTTCATATTCTGAAAATTCTGTAATTTCCTATTTCTGAAAATTTTATGAAAGGATAAAGTAATCATTATGAAACTAAAATACTTTATGCTTCTCAAATACTGTAAGAATTGCATGGCTGATCTCTTAATTTGTAATTTCTCTGAAAAGGTTGGGAAGCATCCTCATTTTGGTATGAAAACTTTTATAATAGACAAAAGTTCTTCATAAGTTCTTTGTATTTTAAGAAATGTATTACCTACTAACTAAAATTTATAAGTAGGAAGTAATATAAAGTATTTATATATGATATTTAGAGGTAATATATGTAAAGCCACATGGTAAAATTGTATCTTTTAAATGAGATGAGCTAGTAGAGTGAAGAAATTTTAGCATTACCATTTTTTTACTTGAAATTTGCTTTTATTACTAATTTTATTATGCACTGCTGAGTCACAGGATACTTTATTTTTGTTACATAGTATTAAAGCAGGATGTGTTAGATTCTTTAGTTAAAAACAACTTTTCTTTTTGTATGTAATTCATGGTACATCTAATTTACTATCTTTGTAACTAGAACTTTTTTTGTTTAGTATTTATTAATTTCCCTTTAGGATGTCTTTAGTACTTAGCAGTTTACTTTGAATATTTCAGCTTCCTTTAATTATATAGAATGACACTAATTTTTGGGGGGGAGGCTTGGCGCCTGTGGCTTAAGTGGCTAAGGCGCCAGCCACATATACCTAAGGTGACAGGTTCAAATCCAGCCCGGGGCTGCCAAAAACAACAA
>NW_003852412.1:5966172-5967943 GCF_000181295.1 Otolemur garnettii
ATTTAGACAGGTTAATAAGGAAGTTTTTATTTTAGTATAGTTTTTTTTTTTTTTTTTTTGCAGTTTTTGGCCAGGGCTGGGTTTGAACCCCCCACCTTCGGCATATGGGGCTGGTGCCCTACTCCTTTGACCCACAGGCACCGCCCTTTAGTATAGATTTTTTTGTTTCTTTTATTTTCTTGGGAAGTCTTTAAACATTTAAAAATTAACACGTAATAGTTGTATTTGTGGACTACATGTGATATTTTGATATATACAACGTATAATGATCAAATCAGGGTAATTGTGGTATTCATCACTTTGGACATTTTTCTTTGTGTTCAGAACATCACAACTCTTTTAGCTATTTTGAAATAAGTAATTATTGTCAACTATAATACTGTACTGTTAAATATTAGAACTTAGGCTTTCTACCTGCATTTTGTACGCTTACCAAATCTCCTCATTCTCCCTCACCCCCTTCCTTTCCCAGGCTTTGCTAAGCACCCTTCTACTCTCTAGCTCTGTGAGATCTACTTTTTTAGCTTCTACATGTGAGTGAGATCACATGATATTTGTCTTTTTGAGCCTGGCTTATTTCACTTAATATAAATGATCTCTGGTTCCATCCATGTTGCTGCATATAACAGGATTTCATTCTTTTATGTGACTGATTAATATTTTATTGTGTATATGTATCACATTTTCTTTATCCATTCATGTGTTTATGGGCACTTAGGTTAATTCCACGTCTTATCTATTGTGAATAGTGCTAGGGTAAACATGGGAGTGCAGATATCTTTTTGGTGTACTGATTTTCTTTCTTTTGGATATATACCGAACCTTGGGGATCATTGGATCATATAGTTGTTCTAATTTTAGTTTTTTGAGGAACTTCTATGCGCAACTGTTTTTCATAACGACAATACTACTTTACATTCCCATCAGCAGGGTACTCACATTTCCCTCTCACCACGTGCTTGCCAATATTTTTTTCTTTTTTTGGAGGGACAAGGTCTTCCTATGTTGCCTAGGCTGGTCATGTTTAGCCTCCAGAGTGCTGGGATTATAGGCGTGAGCTGTTACACCCGGCTTAATATTTGTTCTTTATTGTCCTTCCCCTGATAGCCATTTTAATTAGGTTGAGATGCTCTCAGTGTGATTTTGATTTGCTTTTCTCTGATGATTAATGATGTTGAGTGTGTTCTTATATACCTGCTCACCATTTGTATATGTTGAGAAGAAGTGTCTATTAAGGTCTGTTGCCCATTTTTAAATTAAGAGTTTTTTTGGGGGGGGGGTGCTATTGAGTTGTTTGAGGTTTTTTTTTTTTTTTTTTTTTTTTTAAGAGATGGGGTCTTGCTCTTGCTCTGTTGGTCTGAAACTTTTTTGCTTAAGCAGTCCACCCATGTTGACCCCCTCCAGAGTGCTAGGATTACAGGGGTGAGCCACCGCACCTAGCCTTTGTTTGAGTTTTTTATATATTCTGATTATTAATTCTTTGTTAGAGGGATAGTTTATAAATATTTTCTCCCATCTTGTAGGTTGTATTTTTACTATAGTGATTGTTTCCTTGCTGTGAATTGAAACACCTTTTTATATTGCATTTATTTCTACATTTAAGGTCAATTTTTACTTTGCATTAATTTCGAGGTCCTTAACCAAGCCATTTCTTCATTTTTTTTTTTTTTTTTTGAGACAGAGCCTCAAGCTCTCCCCCTGGGTAGAGTGCCATGGCATCACGCTCACAGCAACCTCCAACTCCTGGGCTCAAGCGAGTCTCCTGCCTCAG
>NW_003852412.1:5968747-5971504 GCF_000181295.1 Otolemur garnettii
GCCTGTAGTCCCAGCTACTTGGGAGGCTGAGGCAGGAGACTCGCTTGAGCCCAGGAGTTGGATGTTGCTGTGAGCTGTAATGTCACGGCACTCTACCCAGGGGGACAGCTTGAGGCTCTGTCTCAAAAAAAAAAAATTAATTAAAAAATAAAAAAATTAGCTAGGCATTGTGGCTTGCACGGGTAGTTCCGTCTATTTGGGAGGCTGAAGTGGGAGGATTGCCCTAAGCCAAGAGTTTGAGCTTGCTGTGAGCTAGACTAATGCCAGGGCACCGGAGCTTGGAGCAACACATTGAGGCTTTGTCTCAAAAAAAAAAAAAACGTATTACGAATACACTTAGAAAGGCTATATTGGATTATATTGATGGTTGATCCCATGGGATAAGTCATCTCCCCCTAGGGAACACTTTCTTCATTCATTAGAGACAATGTTAGGAATGTTTACATTATTCCTAATCAGTAATTTTGGGTTATTTTCCATGTATAATTTTTTTTTTTGGGCTGGGGTTTGGTCCGAACCTGCCACCTCTAGCACATGGGGCCGGTGCCCCACCCTTTTGAGCCACAGCTGCTGTCCCTTCCATGTATAATTTAATCCCTTTTTGGTCTTAAGAATTATAGAATTTTGCCACTGAAAAGAACCTTCTCTTTGTACGTTCACTTATTCCACATTTTAGCGTCTCTTGTGTGCCAGGCATCATTGCTCTAGAAGCTGATAATATAAGAATGAAGAAACAAAAAATCCTGTTGTTGTGGATTATATTTTAATTGGGGAAACACATTGTAAATAAGAGAAATAAGTTGAATGAATGAGTAGGGAGAAATAAAGGAGGAGGGAATAGAGAGTATCATGACTGAGGATTTACTTTTTAGTTAGCAGTGACCAGAATGCTTCATTAAGAGGGTACTGTGGGAAGCTCTGCATCCGTAGCTCAGTGAGTAAGGGCACCAGCCACATACACCAAAGCTGGCAGGTTTGAGCCCAGCCCGGGCCTGCTAAACAACAATGACAACTGCAACAAAAAAATAGCTGGGCGTTGTGGTGGGCGCCTGTAGTTCCAGCTGCTCAGGAGGCTGAGGCAAGAGAGTTGAGTAAGCCCAAGAGTTTGAGGTTGCTGTGAGCTGTGACACCATAGCATTCTATTGAGGGCACCATAGTAAGACTCTCTCTCAAAAATAAATAAATAAATAAATAAATAAAGTCAATATAGAAAAAACTCTTAACTTAAAGAAAAAAAAAGAAAAAAGACCTGCAAGAAGTGAAGGATCATGTCACGGGAATGTCTAGGAAGAGGGAACAATATTTCAAATACACCAAGAGAAGAGTATGCCTTATGTTCTTGAGGAAAAGCAAAGAATTTAATGTAGGACAGAGAGCAAGAGTAGGTAGATGTGTCGTATGTAAAGGCTGAGAATGGAGAAGAAGAGATTATGGAGGGCTATTGTGAGGATTTTGATTTTTACCCTAAATGAGCTCTCAAAATATTAGTGACTTTTGAGGTCAGTCTCTTTTAATGCTTTTATTTATAATTGACTAAATATAGATCTAAATTACTTACCCAAAGTAACATTAGCAATTTAGTATTTTGGATTTATGAATTTCAGACTAGCAAATTACTACAGTTAAATAGGTAGTGTTTCTTGAGGAAAACTTTGTATTTCAGATTGTTTTGTGCTTTGTGTTTGTATTTCTTCTTTTTTTTTTATTAAATCATAGCTGTGTATATCAATGCAATCATAGGGTACAATGTGCTGGTTTTATATACAGTTTGAAATATTTTCATCAAACTGGTTAACATAGCCTTCACGGCACTTTCTTAGTTATTATGTCAGGACATTTATATTCTACATTTAGTAAATTTTGCATGTACTCTTGTAAGATGCACTGTAGGTGTGGTCCCACTGATTACCCTCCCTCTACTCATCCTCCCACTTCCCCTCCCCTCCCCTTGTGTTTGTATTTCTTTTTTCCTTTGAGTTTCACTTTGTAGCCCTTAGAGTGCTGTAGTATCCTAGCTCACAGCACCTCCTGGGCTCAAGTAATTCATTTGGCTCAGCCTCCTGAATAGCTGGGACTTCAGGTGCCTGCCACAATGTCTGGCTATTTTGTAGAGATAAGAGTTTTGCTCAGGCTGGTCTCAAATTCGTGAGCTCAAGCAATCCACTGGCCTCAGCCTCCCAAGTGCTAGGATTATAGATGAGCCACTGTGCTCTGCCTTATAGTTTTTTTTTTTTTTGAGACAGAGTTTCACTATGTCACCCTCGGTAGAGTACTGTGGCATCACAGCTCACAGCAACCTGAAACTCTTGGGCTTAAGCGATTCTCTTGCCTTAGCCTCCCAAGTAGCTGTGATTACAGGTGCCTGCCACAACGCCCAGCTGTTTTTTTCTTTCTGTTGTTGTGGTTGTTGCAGTTGTCTTTGTTTAGCTGGCCCAGGCCGGGTTCAAACCCACCAGCCTGGGTGTATGTAGCCGGCGCCCGACCTACTAAGCTATGGGTGCTGTCTGCCTTATAGTTTTTAAATTAGCTTATTCTTATGTCCAGACTTCTTTTGTCCCATTTGACCTAAGTAGCACATTGGGCTTATGTATATTTCATTCTTAAATAGCTTTGCTTAATCACACTTGATTGTAAATAGCTTATACTTAAATATAATGTGTTTTTTTCCCCTAAATTCATTAGCCAACACTGACTTAGCCAGCATCATAACCTTGTTAGAAATTCCTTCAAACTTCCTTTTTTTTTTTTTTTTTTTTT
>NW_003852412.1:5972059-5974447 GCF_000181295.1 Otolemur garnettii
CAAAAAAAAAAAAAAAATCCTGGCTTATGTTAGTTTTTAAACCTCCTAATTCAGATCCTTGCTATTTATTAAAATAATTTCCAGGAAACCTTAAGATAGCTATTTGGGTTGCTTTTGGAGCTGTGGCTGCTCTGTTGACTTAAAACCTTATCTTTTCCTGATTTGGCAGATAAAAATGGGTAATGTTGAAAACCTTATGATGTTGGCTGTCAATAAACCCTTTCAAGGAGCTTTCAGGCATGTACTGAGAGAATAGATTCTAGCTCTCAGGCTTGCTCTTGATTCAGGACCAACATGGGTATGACCGTTGTCTGTTTTTTCATACTTTGCACCCCATCTGAAGCCATTTGTTTAAAGTGACATTATGAACTCTATTTTCAGTTATTGCCATTTTTTGGGTATCTAGTTTTTTCTCTGAATATTACTTAAAGTAACATAAAATTACATATTAGAATTAATGAATGAAAAAAAAAGACTAATGTTATTGTAATACTGTTCCCCAGGCTATACAGAAAATAGAAGCTATAAACGCTTTTATGTTTTTACTTTCTTATCAGCAATGTGTGGTTTCATTTTACATGCTTGGTTTTATAGCCTTTTGAACATAGACTTGGTTACTATTCAAAATTGTTTGATTTAACAGCTGTTACATCAACAAGAAATTCTGATTTTGTCCTTCAGTGTGATTTGTATTTCATTCTAGACATGGAAATGAACCGTATGTTTCTAGTCCCGCCCCAGTGATACGAAGGAAATTTCAAAAGGCTAAGCCAAATCTGGGAAGAGCACACGGTAAGAAAGGGAAGCCAGATACAGGAAAAGGCACAGCAGATCAGAGTGAGGCAAGCAAGCCAGAAGATAACTTACTTCAGCAAGGAGATTCTGACACCCAGCTCCATCTAAAAGTAAGTTTGGAAATTTATTTATTTAGTTTTTACTTTTGTACTACAGCTATTTTCATGAAAAGTGAGTGACTTCCTAGTGTTAAAAAAACTAGCAACTCATCACTGTGTGTATGTGTAAAATTAGAGGTTTAAGCCCAACTACAAAATGAAACTAAAGATTGTTTTTGGAGTAATATTAGCTAATTTCTTCTTAAATTTAAGGAAAAGGTGGAGTTCTTGAGCTCTCTGGAGGTTTCAGCAAGAAATGATTGTATAGGTTCCAACGAGTCAGATTTGGCTCCCAAACATGCTGAATTAGAAGAAGTGGGACCATTGGGAAGAGGTGGAGAGAAACCTGTAGGAGACAATTGTGTGACTTCAGTCATTGAAGAGCCGTATCTCAATAAACTAACAAGGTAATGTTTTATTTAACAAATACTTTCAGAGTAGGAAATAAAAATTACCTTTACAGATGTCCTACCTTGGCTTTCTCGTACAGTGGTTCTCGACCTTCCTAATGCTGCAGTATATTTTCATTATTACAAAGGGGTTGCGACCCACAGGTTGAGTACCGCTGTAATAGAATAAAAAGATGACTTGTTAATATAAATAGAGGCTGTTTTTGTTGACAGATCTGATTTTTCCTTACATTTGATTTTTATTTACAATTTTTTCTTTTTGTAGGAGGATTTTTCTTTCCCATGTTTAAAATTTCTGGGTATTAGGCTGGGTTTGGTGGCTCATGCTCTGGGAGGCTGAGGTGGGTAGATTGATGGACCTCAGGAGTTCAAGACTGACCTGAGCAAGAGCGAGACCCCTGTTTCTACTTAAAGTAGAAAAATTAGGCTCCTTGTCCATAATTCAGTGGTTAGGGCGCCAGCCACATATACCAGGGCTGATGGGTTCGACCTCACCAAGTTCAAGATTGCTGTGAGATATGAAGCCACGCCACTCTACTGAGGGTCACAAAGTAAGACTCTTGTCTAAAAAAAATAATTCTGGCTGTTGAGTATATTAGACATGAACAGAAGCCTGACCAAAGAGTAGTGTGTATTACCTAAGTATTTAGGGTGCTAATTCAAGTGGGGTCACAGACATGAATGTACCCTACTTTTATAGTTTTCAAAGAAAGTGGAAGGGAACGTTAAGTTGTGCAAAACAGCATTGCTTTGATGGATTTCTGCCTGTCCCTTTTAACATACTGGCAGTCCCTGGGTTATGAATAAGATAGGTTGTGTAGATTTGTTGATTCTGCATGTAAGTCAAAATAGGTGCATTTACCTATTACCTGGAATAGCTTCTGTTTGTAAGTGCAAGTTGTATGTCAGTTGGATGTTTGTAACTCAGGGACTTACTATATTAGCCTCTGGTCTTAAGTTCAAATTGTATGTAAACATGGGTAACTGACACAATAATCAGACTGTAAGTCTGGTGTTCGTAACTCAGGAACTGCCTGTAATCTCTTTACCCAGGAGGATAAACCAGTATCACTTTTTAATCCTGT
>NW_003852412.1:5974663-5988012 GCF_000181295.1 Otolemur garnettii
GGATTCGAACCCGCCACCTTAGGTGTATGTGGCTGGCTCCCTAGCCGCTTGAGCCACAGGCGCCGAGCCTAATCCTGTACTCTATATTGGTTTTGTGTCTTTTATCCATTTTTCTTCTAATAATTTTCAGCTTTGTATATATTTCATCCTTTTTTCATATTGCAGGAAAAGATAGTCCATAATTAAACATAGGAAAAATTTATAATTAGTTAACTAAGAATTAACTCTGAATGAGAAACTAGTAGTTAATTCCTTATTTTCATAGCATAAGGTTTTAAAAGAACAGATGGTAGTAGTTCTCATTTTAATGACTGGAATTGGGATTTTACTCTTAAAGTTTGGTTTTTATTAAAATTATCCTTATGCATGTATGTATGACCATATTCTTATTTTGATTAAATAGCCGTCCACAACCGTTGAAAGGATCAAATTCCTCTAAAATTGCTTCTGATCAAAGAACTATTTCTAATGCAACTGAATGTGAGATAGATCATGGTGAAAAGAGAATGCATAGAAAGACTAAACCAAATGTCACCAGAGGGCGTGGATCAAAACGAATTCGGAGTAAGACCTCTAAGAAGGAACCTAGAGCTTCTAAGTCCACGCTGGTGACTCTTCGGGCTTCCCAGGAAGAAGATGAAGATGATGCTGAAGATTTTGAGTCTGACTATGAAGAAGAAAGTTATCATCTTGCTCCAGAAGAAGTAAACAAAGCTCCAGTTTTTGTTCCTATTGGTCTCAGATCACCTGAACCTGTTCCTGCTCAGATTGAGGAAACCATGGAAGAGGTATTTTGGTTTCTTTTTTTTAATTCTTGGCACTTTGTCTTACTTGGTTTTTCCTTCTTTTTTGTTTCTGGATCTTTATTGCTTTTAGTGAAATTGGGATTTCAAGAGTTCATTTTCTTAAAAACCTCTTCCAAATATAAATTTGTTTGGGGTCTAATGAATAGCTTAAGGAATTAGTGGAAGTAGCTTTGTGTGGCTCTTGTGATTACTCAGCCCCTGTGGCCCAAGTCCAGTAAGGGAATTAGTGTAACAATAGTGATAGAGGCTTGGCACCTGTGGCTCAAGTGGCTAAGGTGCCAGCCACATATACCTAAGGTGGTGGGTTTGAATCCAGCCTGGGCCTGGCAAAACAACAATGACGGCTGCAACCAAAAAATAGCCAGGCGTTGTGGCAGGCACCTGTGGTCCTAGCTACTTGGGAGGTAGAGGCAGAAGACTCACTTGAGCCTAGGAGTTAGAGGTTGTTGTGAGCTGTGATGCCACGGTACTCGACCCAGGGGGACAGCTTGAGGCTCTGTCTCAAAAAACAAACAAAGAAACAAAAAAATAGTGATAGAAATCTGCTTGCACTTATATCTGGAAGTTGCTTAATCTACCTTCTGATTAATATTTAAACATTTTGGCAGGTGTTTCTATTAACTCTTTGTAATAGGCTCAGGTTACGTTCAGGTTGGCACAAGAGGTAGAATGGACTTTTTTTTTTCAAAAAATTGTGGTAAAATAATTAATTTATCATTTAACTGTTTTTAAGTGTATAGTTTAATGCCATTAAGTACATCCATATGTACATGTAGTACTACCAGTACCAACATCCACCCACAGAATTAATTTCATCTTGTAAAACAAATTTTGTAGCCATTAAACAATAACTCTTCATTCCCCCTTCATTCCCGCAGCCTTTGGCAGCCACCATTCTACTTTTTGTCTCTATAAATTTGACTACTTTAGGAACTTCGTATAAGTGAAATTGTACAGTGTTTGTTTTCTTATGACTGTCTTATTTCCTTTAACATATTTTCAGGGCTCACCTGTATTGTAGCATATGTCAGAATACCTTTCATTTTTTTTTTTTTAATATAAACTGTCATTTATTTATTTATTTTTTGGCCGGGGCCAGGTTTGAACCTGCCACCTCCAGTATATGGGGCCAGCGCCCTACTCCTCTAAGTGACAGGCACCTCCCGAATACCTTTCATTTTTAAGGCTGAATAATATTCCTCTGTGTGTCTGTGTGTGCGCATGCGTGTGGGTGCCTGTCACTTTTTGTTTGTTAATTAATCTATCAGTGGACACTTGGGTTGCTTCCACCTTTTAGCTATTGCAAATAATGCTGTTGTGATCACAGTTACAGAGATACCTCTTTGAATCCCTACTTTCATTTCTTTTGGGGAAGTAGAATTGTTGGATCACAGGGTAATTCTGTATTTGTTTTAGCAAACTTCATACTGTTTTTCATAGGGGCTGTATCATTCTGTAGTCCCACCAAGAGTGTACAAGGGTTCCAATTTCTCCACATCTTCACCGATAGTTATTTTCTTGTTTTTATTTATTTTTTATTTTATTTTATTTTATTTTTTTTGAGACAGAGCCTCAAGCTGTCACCCTGGGTAGAGTGCCGTGGCATCACAGCTCACAACAACCTCTAACTCCTGGGCTCAAGCGAGTCTTCTGCCTCCACCTCCCAAGTAGTTGGAACCACAGGCACCCGCCACAATGCCTGGCTATTTTTGGTTGCAGCTGTCATTGTTGTTTGGCGGGCTCAGGCTGGATTCGAACCTACCCCCTTAGGTGTATGTGGCTGGCGCCTTAGCTGCTGAGCCACAGGCGCAAAGCCCCGATAGTTATTTTCTATTTTTTTTTTTTTTGATAGTAACCTTTCTAATGGGTTTACAGTAGAGAACAATATTTACCTTTTTTACTCTTCTGCTTCTTGGTATAACATTCCAACTTGGTCAAACTTCTAAATTTTCTCTTCTGCCTCATTTTATAATCACTTGTTGGCTTATAGAACAGTATGTTTGTATCAGTTTTATATAAGCATTTGTGATAGTTTCTGATAGTCGTTTGAAGCAGAATGAGTTAACTAAGAAAGTAGTGATAATAAGAGAAGCAGTAGGAACCATAAGATAATTCAAGTAATATTTAAGGTCATTAAGGTATTTGTTAAATATTAAGGTGTATCCTTAAGAATTAATGGATTTTCTGAATCTATAAAGTCACATTTATGAATGAAAGTCAAAATTTACCTTTATATTATTTACTGTTAATAACAATATAGTAAATGTTGTAAAGCAGTGGTTCTCAACCTTCCTAATGCTGTGGCCCTTTAATACAGTTCCTGTGGGTTGTGACCCACAGGTTGAGAACCGCTGTTGTAAAGTAAATGAGTTAATAAAATGGCATAAGCTAACTAAAATGATCCAAAATGAGGTTGTTTCTTGTAACTAAAAGTTCAAACTAAAGATAGCAAATGTAAGGTTTAGTTAAAATCAAGAAAATGCAAAGGAAAATTAATTGTGAGAGGATAGTAGGTTAATACTGCATGAGAGTTCATTCAGCTGTTTTGTATTTTTCTTTCTTTGAGTGAAGGCAAATTGCTAGTCTAATATAAGAAATTTCTTTCTTTTTTTTTTTTGTTTTTGTTTTAGAGACAGAGTCTCATTTTATCTCCCTCGGTAGAGTGCTGTGGCATCATAGCTCACAGCAACCTCCAACTCCTGGGCTCAGGCAATTCTCTTGCCTCAGCCTCCCGAGTAGCTGGGATTACAGGTGCCCGCCACAATGCTTGGCTATTTTTTTGTTGCAGTTTGGCCGGGACCGGGTTCGAACCCCCCACTCTCGGTATATGGGGCCAGCGCCCTACCTACTGAGCCACAGGCGCCACCCTAATATAAGAAATTCATGTTCTAAAATGTATCCCTGTATTAGTACAGACTGTCTTCTTCAATAGCATTAATCATAATAATTGAACAGAAAAAGGTTAAAAATTATGTATCTTATGGCCAGCTTGCTAAAACAAAGAAATTCATTTGTATGTTAGAAAAAATTTCCTTTAAAAAGCATTGAAACATAGTGTAATATTTCTCACTCATGAAGGAATATATAGTAGATGCCACAACATGGACAAGAACATCATGCTAGTGAAAGAAGCTGGTTCTATGGCACCACGTGTTATATGACTCCATAACAAGAGAGTCTGTTACCCAGGCTGTGTTCAAACGCCTGGGCTCAACTGATCCCCCCCTCCTCAGCCTCCTGAGTAGCTGGGACTACAGTTTCCTGCTGCTATACCCACTTGAATGTTTAAATTTATCCCAGACCTGTCAGATATTAGCAAAGAGTTTTCTTTAAATTTTGCATCTGATAAAACAGACACAGAAACATGAGTTATTATGAAAATATGGCTTAAAGGCAGATTCTTAGACTTGACTCTTTACTCACAGTTTCTGTTGAATCATGGCAGCCTTTTATATTCTTTATAAGAGAATGGGAACCAGATTGTATTGTATATATTTTAGGGATACATGAGTATCTTTTGAGCTCCCAGATTATAAGGGTCTTTGCCTAGGACTGCCAAATGAAGAGTGAATGTGAGTGACTTAACTGTTTTATGTTGTTATTGCTGTGAGTATTAAGAATCATGGAAGCTGTGGGGTTGTAGGGGCAATTGTGGCGGGAGTGGAATCATAGTCTTTTTAAGTGCTTTCAACTCATCTCTACTACAGCATTTATGACAACATATAGTTAGTTGATTATATATCTGTATCTCTTAGATTATGAGTTAATTGAGGGCAGGAACCAAACTTGTCTTATTGCACTTTGTATGCCTGTACCCAGAGCCTTCTGGGTTTTAGGAAGTACTCCATAAAAGTTAACAGACTAATGAAAGAATGAGGGTAAAATCAAGGCAAAGTGGCAACAATGGAAAATGAAATGCCAGGTACTAAAATTAGCCTTAGAAATTTTGTTTATGGTTGTGTTCAAAAACTATAAATGTTTACTTTTGTTGAGTTGCTGTTAATCAGTTTAAGCACACTACATTTCCAGCAGGGTGCATTGTGTTCTGCCTGTAAGCCTAGCACTTTGAGTGACTAAAGCGGGAGTATCACTTGAGCCAGGAGTTTGAGACCAATGTGGGCAACATAGCATGACACTGTCTCTACAAAAAATTTAAAAATTACCTGGGCATGATGGCACATACCTGTACTTTGAGCCACTCAAGAGGCTGAGTCAGAAGGATTACTTGAGCCCAAGACTTTGAGGTTGCAGTGAGTTGTGATTATGCCACTATACTCTAGTCTGGGAGACAGAATGAGACTGTTTTGTATTTTAAAAAAAGAAAGAAAGAAAAAACAATTACTACATTTCAGTTTCTTTTGTTTTTTTGAGACAAGGTCTCTCTGTTGTCTGGGCTACAATGTAGTGACATCATCCTAGCTTACTGCAACCTCAAACACCTGGGCTCAAGTGATCCTCCTGCCTGAGCCACCTGTGTAGCTGGGATTACAGGTGCATGCCACCACACCTATCTTAATTTTTGTATTTTTTTGTAGAGACGACGTCTCACTATGTTGCCCCTGCTGGTCTCAAACTCCTGGCCTCAAGCAGCCCTTCTGCCTTGGTACCCTAAGTGTAAGGATTACAGGTGTGAGGCAGGCCCATTTCAGTTTCTTAATTGTATATGAACATGGATCGTTTGTTCATTTTACCATTAATTTTACTTATTAATGTGGAAAATGAGATTTTGTTTTGCTGTTTGTAGTACGCCAAAGTAAAATATTAAAACTTTATTTTGACAGCTTGAAATAACCGTGAATGTCCCAGATATAGGATGCATGGCTGTTGTTGAGCATCCGCTCTCAAACACAGATGTGACTACTCAGGAAATGAAACAGGAAGAAAATCTGAACGTATCATCATTTGTAAGCATCCGTTGTAATGTTTTGGCCTTTTATTTATTTCCTTGAAAACATAGGAGTTTTATTTTGATAGCTTTTGGTTTATAAACTGTTAAGTAGCTAATTTTTCTTATGTAGGGAACTGTTAGTATGACAACAGCTTAGTATTACAATCATTATTCATAGTGACTAATCCATAGATTTTATACTTGACTTGGAAAGCATTTTTCTTTTTTTTTTTTTTTCATTTTGTATATAGATAAAGCTCTTAATATTCTCCTAGGCTTTTTTTTTTTTTTAAAAATCAGAATCTCACTCTCTTGCCCAGGCTAGAGTACAGTGGCCAGTTCACAGGTCACTGCAGCACCGCAGACTTAAATTCCTGGGCTAAAGCTTAGCTTATCCTCAGCCTCCCCAGTAGCTAGGACTATGGATGTGTGCCCCTATACCCAGCCTTTTTTTTAAAGAGATGGGGTCTTGCTATATTGACAGGCTGGTCTCGATCTCCTGGCTTCAAGTGATTCTCCCACCTCAGCCTCCCAAAGTGCTAGGACCATATAGACTTTTACATTAAAATTCTACTTCATTAAATTTATATTAAATGTAAATTACTTAAAATGTCTTTAGTTGCATTTTGTTTACACTCTTCCATATTTGGTAATTTGTTTTTGTAAGTGAAGAATTGGAATGGTAACTTTTTTAAAAAGTTGTTTTGGTGTTTTTTTGGAGACATTCTCATTCTGTTGCCCAGGCTAGAGTACCATGGTGTCAGCCTAGGTAACAGTAACCTCAGATTCTTGGGTTTAAGTGTCTCATCTTCCCGAGTATCTGGGACTATAGGCCTCCACCACAATGCCTGGCTACTTTTTCTATTTTTAATGGAGATGGGGTCTTGCTTGTACTCAGGCTGGTCTCAAACTCCTGAGCTCAAGGGATCCTCCCTCCTTGGCCTTTCATAGTGCTGATACTGTAGATGTGAGCCATCTCACCCATCCATTAAACAGCTTCATTGAGATAATTTGTACACCATAGAGTTCACTCATTTAAAGTGCATGATACATTGATTTTGTATGTCTTCACAGAGTTGTACAAACGTAGTTATGGTTAATTTAGGACATTTTCATCACCTCAGAAAGAAAACTGATGAATATGTTGGCAATTACTCCTCATTTTTTCCTGAACCACCCCAGGCCAGGCTAGGGAACGAATAACATACTTTTTGTCTCTATAGATTTGCCTATTCTGGACACTTTATAGAAGTGGAATTATAAAATCAACATATGTCAGTACTTCATTCCTTTTTGTAACCAATTAATATTTCATACAGTTATACTACATTTTGTTTATCCATTCATCCATTTGACATTTGAGTTGTTTATGTCTTTTGTCTAGTATAAAAAAATATTGCTATAAACATTTCACATACAAGTGTTCATGTGGATATGTTTTCATTTGGGGGCTTTTATTTCCTTTATTTAGAAATACTTAAAACAGATTAAAATAGATTAACTCTATCAAATAATCACTCATACGCATCTGACCGTGTAATTTCAACAGTTTGATATCATAACAAAAATCATTAAAAAAGTACATTTAATTTTTAAAATGTTTAAAATTTCTCATGAATTTATCAACGACTGTAAAATTACTATAAAACTTTCTTTAGGATTGGAAATTTCTGGAATTACTACATGCACCATGCAGTCTTATTATTAAAAGGCAAAAGCTAAGCAAACAATGAAATTAAAAATCAAAGTTATTTCTCATATTTATAGTGTATGAAAATAAGTCTCCTATCCAATAATCAGTACATAATATATTAGAGATTATGCTTTTGAAATAAATCTATTACCAGTTCCCAGTTGAAAAGATGCGGTAGAATACACAATTTCTTAAAACTTATCTCAAAGTATAAAAGCCCCTCATGAATGCTAAAAATATGCCTCGTAGGATTACAATATTGATTTCCAGACAGTCATTGATGAGGAATATTTGTTTCTTATCACTCTTCTGTCAGTATTTTGTGTCACTGGAAGGCTGTTTTCTCTCTAGTCCTTGATTGCTTCTTCTCATTCTTTGCATGAGTTAAGATATGTTTTCATTTTTGTTGGGTACATTCATGTAAGCGTAACTGCTGGGTCATTTAAAGAACTGCCAGATTGTTTTCCTAAGCTGCTATTTCATTTTACATTCCTACCGACAGTGTGTGAGGGTTCCTATTTTTTCACATTCTTATCAGCACTTGTTATTTGACTTACGTCACTTGACTAGTGAGTATGAAGTAATATCTCATTGTGGTTTCAAGTTGGATTTCCCTAGTGATTAGTGATGTTGTGCTTCTTTTCACGTGCTTATTGGCCATTTGTCCATCTTCTTTGGAGAAATATCTGTTTAGATCTTCTGTGAATTTTTTTATCGAGGTATTTGTCTTTTTTTTTTTTTCTTCTCGGAGACAGACTCTTGCTTTGTTTCCCTGGCTAGAGTACAGTGGTATCATCATAGCTCAATGCAAGCTCAAACTTCTGGGCTCAAGCGATCCTTCTGCCTCAGCCTCCCTAGTAGCTGGGACTACAGGTGCGCACCACCATGCCTTGGTAATTTTTCTTTTCTTTTTTTTTTTTTTGGAGCGACAGGGTCTTCATGTTTAGGCTGGTCTCGAATTCTGCACCTTAAGTGATTCTCCTGCCTCTCAGAGTGCTAGGATTATAGTCATGAACCCCCCACTTGGCCTGTTCGTCTTTTTAATGAATTTTAAGAATTCTTTATATATTCTGGATACAAGTCGCTTATTAGAAATATGTTTTGTAAGTATTTTCTCTTTTTCTGTGGGTTGTCTTTTCATTTTCTTGATTTTTCTTTAAAACAAAAAAATCTTAACTTTGATGAAGCCTGGTTTATCTAGTTTTTCTTTCATTGCTCATGCTTTCTAAGAATCCTTTGTCAAGGTGGTGCCCATAGCTCAGTGGGTAGGGTGCTGGCCACATACACCCAGGCTGGTGGGTTCAAACCTGGCCTGGGCCAGCTAAACAATGACAACTGCAACAAAAAAATGGCCAGGCATTGTGGTGGGCACCCATAGTCCCAGCTGTGTGGGAGCCTGAGGCAAGAGAATTGCTTAAGCCCAAGAGTTTGAGGTTGCTGTGAGCTGTGATGCCATGGCACTTTACCAAGGGCGACATAGTGAGACTCTGTCTCCAGAAACAAAAACAATAACAACTACAACAAAAGAATCCTTTGTCAAATCCAAGGGCCTAAAGATTTATGTCCATTTTTCTTCTAATAATTTATGGATTTTTCTTTTACGTTTAAGTCATTGATACATTTTGAGTTAACTTTTCTATATAGTATGATAGTCTCATTATTCAACTTCATTCTATTGCTTGTGGCTATCCAGTTGTCCTTTCACCATTTGTTTGAAAAGACTATTCTTTTCTTAGTCTTAGTACCTTCATCCAAAATCAGTTTTCCATAGATGTATGAACTCTGCGTTCTATTGATCTGTGTGTCTGTTATTATGCTGGTGATACTGTATTGATTGATGTTGATTTTGTAGTACATTTTGGAATTAAGAAATGTGAGTTCTTCTACTTCTCGCTTTTTCAGGATTGTTTTGGCTATGGTGGGCCTCTTTTATTTCTATACGAATTTTTAAGTCTTACCAGTTTCTACAAAAAAGTCTTCTGGGATTCTGATTTGATTCCATTGCGTCTGCCTGTCAGTTTGAGGGATGATGCAACCGTAACAATGTTGAGACTTCATCTATGAACATGGGTTGTTTTCCCATGTATATGGATCTTTATTTTCTTTCAACAATGTTTTGTAGTTTTTAGAATATGAGGTTTGCATTTTTTAAACTCTTTTCCAAATATGTTATTTTCTGAATGGGATTGTTTTCTTAATTTCATTTTTGGATTGTTCACTTTAAGTGTATAGAATAAAATTGATTCTTATATATTAATTTTGTCTCCTGCAACTTTGCTGGGCTCTTTTATCTGGTAGATTTTTAGTGGATTCTTTAGTATTTTCTATATGGAAGATCAGGTCATCTGCAAATAGAGATGATTTTACTTACTGCTTTTAGTGTTACTTTCCTAGGATAGCTGTAACAAAGCATAGAGCCCCTTTAGTTTATGATGAGGTTACATCGGAATAAACTCAGCATGATGTTAAAAACTCCTCTAAGTTGCAAACTGGACCACAAAATGCCTGATATAAGACATATAAAATGTATTCTCTCACAGTTCTAGAGTCTGGACGTCCACAATCAAGCTGTTAGCCAGCCGTGTTGGTTCCTTCTGGAGGATTTGAGGAAAAACCATCCCATGCTTTTCTCCTGCCTTCTTTTGGTTGCCTGCCGTCCTTGTCATTCCTTGACACATGGCAGCGTAATTCCAACTTCTGCCTCCATTGTCACAGACCATTTTCCCCTTGTGTGTGTTTATGTCTCCTCCTCATATAAGGACATCAGTCCTGTTGGGTGAGGGTTAGGACCAACCAACCCTAATCCAGTATGACCTCATCTAAACGTGATTGTATCTACGAAGACTCTGTTTCCAGATAAAGTCACATGCACAGTATTAGGGATTAGGACCACAACATGTCTTTCTGGGAGACACAATTCATTCTGTAGCACTTATTGATCTGAGTGTCTTATCTTTCTGCTCTTGCTTAATTGCCCTGGCTAGAACCTCCAGGTCAATAGAAGTGGTGAGAGTGGACATTTTTGTCTTGTTCTTTATGAAATTAGTTGTGAGTTTTTCATAGATGCTCTTAATCAGGTTGAAGTTTTTGAGTGTTTATTGAGTGTTTTTACCATGAAAGGTGTTGGAATTTGTCATATTGGTTTTTCTGCATCTATTGAGATGTTCATGTGATTTTAAAAAACTTGTATTGATTTTTGGATGTGAAACTTAACTTTGAATCCTGAGAATAAATCCTACCTGGTGATGCTGTATAATTTCTATATGTTATTGGCTTTGGTTTGCTAGTATCATATTGATGATATTTATTTCTATATTTATAGTAGATGGTGGTCCATAGTTTTCCTTTGATGTGAATTCCTACTCCCATGGGGAAGAATGTTTTCCAGCTGGCACCTGTAGGGCACTTGTTTTCTTGGCTACAGCAGTCTGAGTCCCCAGCTTGGTGAGCTGGGAGAAAGGAAGGCGAGAACAGTCTTGATCCACGTAGATGCTATCTTTTTAGTGAATTTTTATGTACTTTTTTTTTGGTGGTAAAGTTGTACTCTGTTGCCCTCAGTAGAGTGCTGTGGCGTCATCATAGTTCATAGCAACCCCAAATTCCTGGGTTCAGGAGATTTCCTTGCCTCAGTTTTCCTGTTAGCACAGACGGGGGTCTTGCCCTTGCTCAGGCTGGTCTCAAACTCCTGAGCTCAGACAATCTTCCCACCTTGGCCTCCAGAATGCTAGGATTACAGGTATGAACCACTGTGCCTGGTTATGCTTTCTTAAATAGGTGCTTCTTCATTTGCTTTTTGCCCTTAGGACCATTTCTAGAAACTTTATGTTTTTTTACATTTATTTTAATTCTATTGTTATTTTTTTGTGACAGAGGCTCACTCTGTTGCCCTGGGTAGAGTGCCCTGATGTCATTGTAGCTCACAGCAACATCAAACTCTTGGGCTTGAGCAATCCTCTTGCCTCAACGTCTGGAGTAGCTGGGACTATAGGTGCCCTCCAGGACACCCAGCCAGTTTTTCTATTTTTAGTAGAGTCAAGGTCTTGCTGTTGTTTGGTCTGGTCTCAAACTCCTGAGTTCAAGCAATACATCCACTTAGGCCTCCCAGAGAGCTAGGATTACAGGTGTGAGTCACCTTGCCTCACCTTGCCTGGCCTGTTTTGTTTTTTTAAATCCGTTTTCTTGGAGAGTGAGTCATTGGAGCTCCTCAAGCTGTCACTCTGGGCAGTGATCTTGTAACTTCCTAATTTCTTAAAATTCATTTAAGTTTTAAGCCACTTAGTAGTGTAAAAAACTTGCAATACAGGCAGTCCCTGAGTTAAAATCATCTGATTTACATACAACTCACACTTACAAATGGAGGCTATTACAGGTAGTAGGAAAATGTACCTATTCCAACTTACATCCAAATTTATCTTGAGAACAAACCTATAGAACCGATCTTGTTCATAACCCAGGGACTGCCTGTACCCTCCAGGCCTTGGTTTTCACTGGGCAAAACCCTGCAGCAGATATGACTAGAGTTGAGGAATTATGACAGTGAAGAAGTAAAGTAAGAATGATAGATGTATGTAGCAATATGATCCAAGTTAAAATTTGCACATAATAAAAAGGAAAATCGGGGCTAAGAGGCAAAGGAATTTGGCTTTTAAGTTATTCTTGTTCTTAATGAAATTTTATGAATGATTATAAATTAGGAAAAAAAAGTTTCCACTTTAGGACTAAAACTATAGAACAACGTGTTCAAAGTAGTTCTTTTTGACAAGGAGAATATGTATTTAGGGAAATATTTACTTAAGATGTTACTTTGACAAGGAGAGACTTGACTTTGACAAGGAGAATATGTATTTAGGGAAATATTTATTTACTTAAGATGTTACTTTGACAAGGAGAGACTTTACTTTGATAAGGAGAATATGTATTTAGGGAAATATTTATTTAAGATGTTACTTATCTTTTCCTCTTTTAGGAAATGACCACAGGTGAATATACTCAAGATGAACCAGGTAACTTAATAAGGAAACTGCTAAAGCTACTTGATTAATACTAGTGCAATGATTTATAATAATTGGTGATGGTAAATGAGTCAGTTTATGTGGGAGTTGAACAAAAAGATTTAGCTATTGAATATTTTATATTGATTAAAAACTTGGATTCTATAAATGTTTTACCTTAGAAGGTGAGTTAAGAGTTAAGTGTTTGGTAAAGAAATATTTACTGAGTGTTTCTTTTGTATCTGCACAGATGAAAGCATTTTTTTGAAGATATTATTATTATTATTTTGAGACAGAGCCTCAAGCTGTCCCCCTGGGTAGAGTGCTCTGGCATTACAGCTCACAGCAACCTCCAACTCCTGGGCTCGAGTGCGTCTCCTGCCTCAGCCTCCCAAGTAGCTGGGACCACAGGCGCCTGCCACAACACCTGGCTATTTTTTGGTTGCAGCCATCATTGTTTTTTGGTGGGCCCGGGCTGGATTTGAACCCACCATCTTAGGTGTATGTAGCTGGCGCGTTAGCCGCTTGAGCCACAGGCACCGAGCCTTGAAGATATTTAATAGCAGGGAGGTGTTTGCAGTGAGTAAAATCTGCAGTGATGATTTCTTTATTTGTAGTATGCAGCCAGAACAAAACACTCCTGTAGTAAGAGAATATTGATACAAAGGATATAGAAACCTGTCATTACAAGATAAATATCTGAATTAAAATTTTATTTATTTATTTTATTTTTTTGCAGTTTTTGCCTGGGGCTGGGTTTGAACCCACCACCTCCGGCATATGAGGTCTATATCCTACTCCTTTGAGCCACAGGCGCCACCTTTTTTTAATTAATTAATTAATTTATTTATTTAAGACAGAGCCTCAAGCTGTCGCCCTGGGTAGAGTGCTGTGGCATCACAGTCACAGCAACTTCCAACTCCTGGGCTTAAGCGATTCTCTTGCTTCAGCCTCCCAAGTAGCTGGGACTA
>NW_003852412.1:5988032-5996140 GCF_000181295.1 Otolemur garnettii
TTTTTGGTTGAGGTTGTCATTGTTGTTTGACAGGCCCGGGTTGGATTTGAACCCACCAGCTCTGGTATATATGGCTGGCACCTTAGCTGCTTCAGCTACAGGCGCCGAGCCTTAAAAATCTTTTTTAAATAAATAAATTTCCAGATTCTTCTGTTTTAATATTGGTATATTTCCTCACAAGGTGCCAATGATGGAAGCACTGAAGCTGCCATAACTTTACTTACAATGGGAGATCTACTATTGCAGTCAGAGATCACTACTGTACAGGGTGATGGTAAGAATGAAAGATAAGTCCTACTAAAAAACAGAAACTTAAAGATCTAACTTTTAAGAAATTATACGTACGTTTGAGTAATAAGCTGTTTACCATTTGAAGTTGTCATCACTTTGTTGTTTTTTCAGAAAAGGTGATATGTGTGTGTTGGTCCGTCCACTATTTTACTTAACCTCTGTAGGTGTACTGACAACTCATTTGAGGTCACACACTTCATTTATTAAGAATAACTTGTATTCATGGAATAGTGTGGTGAGTCCTCTGTCTTTACCATCATAAAGGTGTCATTGGTTAACTGAGCTTATCGATCACTGCTCATTATCGCCATCTTTCTTTAGAATTAGATGACAGGTACAGTGTGAAAGGGGAATAGTAATTATTGAGACAATTTAGACTATTTTGATAGTTTGGACAGAGCCAAAAGATATGTCAGCCCAGATTTTTCATGTATTGGGCTTAATTTACAGAGAAGATATGGTCTTTAATATTTCCGTATCTTTTAGCTACATTAAGTAGATAATTATGCTAATTATATTCTTGATACTTATTTTGACTGGTGATGAGTGGCTTACTATTCATTGTAGGTGTTAGATTTATCAGGAAAGTCTCTGATTTTGTTCTAGGTGGGGCTTTTTTCTCAATGGCAGAGTATTGCAGTGGAGCCTGTCACAGATTTCTATAACGTAAAATACAGGTTTTAATAAATTATAAATGAAGGCAATCCTATCTTGAAATCCATCTGAGGTTATGTAATTACTGAAAGTAACAAAAAGATTCATTTTTACTCATTTTTGGCACAAAGTTTCAGCCCCTGAGAATTACTAAACTTACAATGGGTCATATCCCTGGCAAGAAATATAAGATTATAAATTTAAGTTTTGAGCCATCGGTCAAACTTTAACAATAATGTAGAATTTTACAGTGACTGAATGTTGAAGAAATTATTTTATTTGAAATATTGGGCTAATTTTAATTCTCTGTTTTTTTCCTGCAGTAGGAGTATGTGTACTTCCTCATGTTCATTCAGAGGATAAAAGCCATATTCCTTTTAGTCCAGACAGTGTACATCATGAAATTCTGCAAGAATGTCAGGAGGTTTCTTTACCTGTCATTAGTACGTTTCCTGCATCCTTTGAAGAAAATAAGATTATATCGGAGGAGCAAAGTGCCAGAGAAGAAAGGGGTTTAATGGAGAAAGTAAAGGAGAATGCGACAGCAACCAGGTTTATTTTAATATTCAATTAATAAATATAATTAAATCTGCCATCAGTTAGATAATAGCTTTATTTAATGCTTATATTAATGTAAAGTAAGTAATGCTAATTTCTTACTCTTTAAGTAAAGATTGGCTGATTTTGGTTTTAGTTGAATGGTTTGCAAGTTAAAATTATAACATTGTGTATTACATGTCTTTGAAGCTTTAATGAAATAGATTTATGTAAATGTAGTCTGTTTTACAAATGTGATCTGGATTCTCTTCTTAAGACCTTTAGTAAAGTTACTCCTTTGTAATTTTAGTGTTAAGAAATGAACACTTTGGGTGGTGCGGGCCCCATATACCAGAAGTGGTGGGTTCAAACCTGGCCCTAGCCAAAAACTGCAAAAAAAAAAAAAAAAAGAAAGAAATGAACACTTTTAGTATGGGTATGGTAGTTGACAACTGTAATTCGAGCATTTTGGGAGGTGGGGGTGGGAGGATTGTTTGGGCCCAGGAGTGCAAGGGCCCCTGTCTCTACAAAATAATAAAAAGGATTAGCTGGGCATGATGATGTGTACTTACAGTCTCTCCCCCTCCCGCCGCCCCCACTACTCAGGAGGCTGAGGTGGAAGGATCACTTGAGCCCAGGAGTTTGAGGCTGCAGTGAGGTATAATGATACCACTGTATTCTAGCCTGGGCAGAAGAATGAAACCCTGCCCTCCTTACTCCCCAGAGAGAACACTTTTAGACAGTGTGGCACCCAGTGGGTGGCATGTTACCTGTATTAGTGTTAGACAGAATGGAGTGCTGGGAGAGAGCGAGATCTTATGTGGTTGGTAAATTTCTCTCCCTCTCTCTCTATTTCTAGGAATACAGCTTCTAAGATAACCAACAATTTGAGAATGAGAAGTAGATTTGCTAAACCTAAACTAAATCTGGAGAAGATTTTAGGGACCAACAGGCTTGATGCTCATGCGGAAGTTCCCAGTTTGTGTATAACCAAAGGGGAATTACCACAACCACAAAGAGGTAAATTTATTCTTCTCTTAAACTTGCTCTGTCAAAGAAGATTGCATTAGCATTCAAAGGAATATTAATTCATTAAAATTGTTTCAAACATACAAAAAAAGTAAAATGAGCTGTAAAATACTCATAAATCCACCACCTAGTTTTAGTACTGGTACCATTATGTTACATTTGATCAATCATTTTCTCTTTTTTTACATATAGACACACATATTAGTTGATCCTTGAATTAGACACGCTGAACCCCTGTGCAGTCAGAAATCCGTGTATACTTTTTGACTCCTCTAAAACGTAACTACTAATAGCAGCGACTGGTAGCCTTACTGATAACATATATTTGATTAATACATGTTTTGTATGTTATATGTATTAGTTACTATATTTTTACAGTAAAGCAAGCTTGAGAAAAGAAAATATTAGGAAAATCATAAGGAAGAGAAAGTACATTTATAACACCGTACTATATTTATCAGTTACCTATAGTTTATTTTGTCAGTTTATAAGATGATCAGTAATGGGCAAATTTAGCTGCAGACCTCCATTTATAGTACATATCGAGCAATTCAAATTTAGTAATGTCATGACTTTTCTCTGCTTCTTGGAGGCACTTCTAGCATCATTAGTGTACTCACATATGGATTTCATGGTGATGTACAAGGTTTATGGCATAGCAATAAACAAAAAATATATGAGAACTGCAAGAGATCTCTTTTTCAGATGCTTTCTCAGTCTGAAGGCTTCAATCATCTCTTTTTTAGGGATTTTTTCCCCCTCCACTTTGTAACATTACTCTTTGCTACACAGCTTGTTTCCCAAGATTTCCTCTAAGGTGGAACTAGCCAGACCTCATGTGTACCCACCTATAAACTCATTTGTACATGGACTTCTAATTATTAGTGCTGTTACCATAATGTGAGGGTATAATTGCTGTGGTATCTAGGAGTGAAATATCTGCAGTGAAGATTTATTAATCTTCTATTTTCCTGTTCAAAAATATCACTTACCAGGACCACCCTCTGCCATGTGAAATAAACTAGGTCTTTTAATTAGGAGAATTCTGAACGAGTCACTATCTGTCAAAAGAGAGTATGTTTGTAATACAGAGATTTTAGCTGTACTGTTTGGGACTGTATCTTCAATTGTATTTATAGAGGATTAAACATCATACTTACTACAACAGCCACCTTATCATAACGCGACATATATTTTTTATTTAAGATACTGAGAAAAATGCTTCTAAAACAACAGAATTAGAAGATAAAAGCCTCGGACCAGTTACAGTAGCAGAGAATAAGGAACAGAGCAAATTGGCATGTGTACATGATATCAAAGGGACCAGTATTTCTCAAGAAGTAAACCTGACCGAAAGGTAAAAGAGGGAAGAGATTCTGAGATTCTGTTTCAGCTATAGCCATAAGTTGTAGCTGTAATAAATTGCTTGAAAAGGGAGTTATTGTTGCTTTAAATATATTCTAAAACTTTGAAAACCACCGAATTAGATGATTTCTTTCTATTTTTGAGACAGAGTCTCACTGTGTCACCCTCAGTAGAGTGCTGTGACATCACAGCTCATAGCAACCTCAAACTCTTGGGTTTAAGTGATTCTCTTCCCTCAGCCTCCCAAGTAGGTGGGACTACAGGCGACCTCCACAACACCTGGCTGTGTTTTTTTTGGTTGTTGTTGTTGTCGTTGTTTAGCAGGCCCTGGCTGTGTTTGAACCTGCTAGCCCTAACCACTGAGCTATGGGCACTGAGCTTGTGTACCCACCTATAAACTCACTTGTACATGGGTTTCTAATTATCAGTGCTGTGGCTGGCGCCCTAACCACTGAGCTATGGGCACTGAGCCAAATTAGATGATATTTGACATACCTAGCTCTAAAAGTAATTCTGTAGTTGTTTGCCTGATTTCATATGACATATTTAAATTCTTTTTCAGAAATGAAGATCAAGAAGTGGGATCTCAAGAAGTTCAGATATTGTCAGTTGCTCCAGTTGTTTCTTCTGAGACAGCGCCCCACACACTTGCTTTGGGTATGGTTCTTGCTGAGAGTTCTGTTGAAGAGCCTCTAAGAAAGGATTCTGAAGGAGACAGTGTGCCAGAGGTAAAAGAATGTAAAATATAACAAGGACCTGCAAGGCGATTTTCCCCATTTAAAAAAATTAAGTTATAATTTACATAAAACAACTTTCACCCTTTTTAGTATACAGTTCTACAAGTGTTTACAAATATATGCCAACCCCCCCCACATTGTTTTGTGCCCTCTTATGTCACCCCTTCTCCCTATTCCCAACCACTGACCACCACTGTTCTATTTTCTTTCCCTATAGTTTTGCAAAAATATATTGTGATAGAATTTTAATTGAGTGTGTTTTCAGTCTTCTGGAACCTAGAGATGAAACAGCTAATACCTACCTTTCCCAACAAAACAGCTTTGTTGTAGGAGCATTGAAAAGGAAATGTTTAGTACCCTGAAAATTCACTTCTTGCCCCTTAGCCACTGGATCTGAGGCGTTCATTCACAGAGCAAATGTTTATTGAGAGTTTATTGTTAAGTATCTGACATTGTTAGGTGGTGAGGATACAAATTTGTGGGAGACAGATGAATGTTTGAGTCATGCTGTGATAGAGATTTGCACAAGATTCTATAGGAGTCATCCTTAACCTGGTCTGGTTAAATGAATTTCTAGGAATGGGGCCCAGGCATTGACTTTGTAAAGTTCCCCAGGTGAAAGAATTCTTGATTTTGAAAACGTATAAATTAGAAAGTTAAAGGGAGAGGGGAACATGTGTAAAGAAGAGCATGACATGTTCAATGACTATAAGCAGTTATAAGTAGGTTACAGATAAAGTTAGAAATGTAGCCTGCAGGCAGATTTTATAAAGGGATTTTTATGACATAATAAGGAGTTTGGGCACATCTGATGTTATAAGATACCCCCCCAACTTTTAAATTTATACTTTTTATTTTGAAATAACTTCAAAGTTAGAAAAAAGTTATAAGAATCTTAAGAATTCTTCCATACCCTTTACTTGGATTGACTGATTGTTAATCCTTTGCCTCATTTGTTTTCTCTCTCCCCATTTTGCTGTCCCTGTCTATATAGACAGATACTTTTAAAAACTGAAACCTTTGAAAGAAAGTTGCAGACCTAAGAATTCTTTTCTTTTTTCTTTTTTCTTTTTTTTTTTTTGTGTTGGAGTCTCACTGTGTTACCCTCGGCAAAGTGCCTCAGTGTCATAGCTCACAGCAACCTCAAACTCTTGGGCTTAAGCTATTCTCTTGCCTCAGCCTCCCAAGTAGCTGGGACTACAGGCGCCCCCCACAACGCCTGCCTATTTTTTGTTGCAGTTGTCATTGTTGTTTAGCTGACCCTGGCTAGGTTCGAACTCGCCAGCCTGAGTCTATGTGGCTGTTGCAGAAACCACTGTGCTATGGACACCGAGCCAATAATTTTTTTTTTTTTTTCTTGAGACAGATTCTCACTTTGTCACCCTTGGTAGAGTGCTGTGGCATCACAGCTCACAGCAATGTCGAACTCTTGGGCTTAACCAGTTTTCTTGCCTCAGCCTTCCAAGTAGGTGGGACTACAGGTGCCTGCCACAACATCCAGCTATTTTTTTGGTTGCAGTTGTCATTGTTTAGCAGGTCTGGGCTGGGCTTGAACCCACCAGCCTTGGTGTATGTGGCTGACGCCTTACTCACTGAGCTGTGGGCGCTGAGCTGTACTTTTTGGTTTTTTAAGTTCAGGATCTAGTCAGGTGTTTCATACTGTATGTATTTCTCTTTACTTTAATCTAGAATGTTTCTCCTGTCTTTTTCTTTTTCTTTTGTGAACTTGGTATTTTAGATGTGTCAAAGCTGGTCTACAGTCTAGTTCTTTTTTGCTTCCTCATTAGTGGATGCACGGTTACTACATAGATAATGATGTGGTCTTTCTTTTACATTTCATCAGGAGATACATATGTCAGTTTTCCCATTCTTGGTAATGCTGACTGATTACTTGGCCAGAATGGTACTTGTCAGATTTCTTGATTATCATAATGGCATCTTTTCCACTTTGTATTAGTAAATAATTTATTAAATGAGATCTGGGTATATGTCACCCAGTAGTTTAAGTATCCATTGAAGAGTCTTGCATGAATCAATTCTTGGTGTTGGCATTTTTTGGTTGCATAATGAAAGTTAAGATGTTATTCAGCATTAGAGGCCAGGCACCGTGGATCACGCCTATAATTTTAGTACTCTGGGAGCCTAAGGTGGGTAGATTGCTTGAGCTCAGGAGTTCAGAACCATCCCAAGCAGGAGCAAGAGCAAGACCTCATCTTTTCTAAAACAGAAAAAATTAGCTTGGTCTTATTGTAGGTGCCTGTAGTTCTAGCTTGGGATGCTGAAGCATGAGGATCGCTTAAACCTAAGGTTTTGAGGTTGCAGTAAGCTATGATGATGTCATGCTACTCAACCCTAGTGTCACAGAGTAAGATTCTGTCTCAAAAAAAAAAAAGAAGATATATTAAGCAGTAGAGAATTACAGTCAGGATTGCATTTTAGAAAAAAACCAAAATTTGACTAAACTCACTATTTTGATTTTTTTATGGCAGTGTTCACCAACGAGTCTTCCAGAAGTCCAACAAGAGAATATAATCAATCCTCTAGACCTTACAGGTATGATAATCTGTTCAATGAATTGTCATACATGTAGAACTTAATAGTATGATTTTTTTTATCTTTTAATTATGGATGGAAAAACACGAAACAGTGTTTTTTAGTATATGGTGACTTTAAATTTTAAAAAACCTTAAAGTATTTTTGTACCAGTTTACAGCGTTATATATCTTTTCCATAGTGTATCATCTTTATCCTTTATTAAATTACTCTTATTTTGGTCTTAGTTATTTACCATCCTAGTAACAAGTTGTTCTGAGACTGTTTGGAGATGAAATTAATCAGTTTTTTTTAAATTTTATAGTTCAGCTTTTCATTACTAACTTTTAAATTTTGATAGCGAATCTAATTCCTAATGTACATCAAGATGGAGAAGATGAACAAACATTCATTTTAACTCTGGTGGAAATCCCAGCCAATGCAGTTGAAGACTTTACAGATACTGCTGCACAGTTAATGCCAAACACTTTACTGCCAGCACCCATTTTGGTCAAATCAGTGAATGCTGAACAAAAGGGAGACATGAGGTAATGAATGAGTTAAACTGTTTTTGCTTGGGGGGAAGGTGCTTTGTGAATTGAGTAGTATTGATAGAATAAACTGTTAACCCACATTATTTGTAATTGTTGTGGACATCTATTGGGTATTTATAAGGTGCCTTAGAGAAGAAATATAATGTGGTTGATTTTTGTATCTAATAAAGATGCTATTTAAATGTTTAATATGGCTGGGCATGGTGGTTCATGTCTATAATCCTAGCACTGTCTTAGGCTGGGGCAGGAAGCTCTCTTGAGGCCAGGAGTTTGAGACCAGCCTGGACAACATAGTGAGTCCCTCTGTCTACAAAAACTTAAAGAATTAGACGAGTATGGTGGTGAGTTCCTGTAGTTTCTTGAAAGTCCAGGAGTTCTAAGTTATGGTGAGCTATGATCAAACCACTCT
>NW_003852412.1:5996445-5997948 GCF_000181295.1 Otolemur garnettii
GTGGCTGGCGCCTTAGCCGGTTGAGCTATAGGCGCCGAGCCAAGATCTTGCCTCTTACTAAAAATGTTTAATATGGTAATTTTGTATGAAATTTCTTGGATATTTTATTTTGAAACCTAAAAATACATAGTAGTCTGGGCCAGGGGCAGTGGCTCATGCCTATACTTTCTAGCACTTTGGAGGCTGCGGCAAGAGGATTACTTGAGGCCAGGAGTTTGAAATCAGCCTGAGCAATGTAGTAAGACCCTGTCTCTACAAAATTATTTATTTATTTCTTTATTGAGACAGAGTTTCACTTTGTCGCCCTCAGTAGAGTGCTGTGGCATCACAGTTCACAGCAACCTCCAGGTCTTAGGCTTAAGGCAATTCTCTTGCCTCAACCTCCTGAGTAGCTGGGACCACAGGCACCCGCCACAGCATCTGGCTATTTTTTTGTTGTAGTTTAGCCAGGGTTAGGTTTGAACTGGTATATGGGGCCAGTGTCCTACTCACCAAGCCACAGACGCCACCCTCTACAAAATAATTTAAATAAAAGTTAGCTGGCTGTGGTGGCATGTGCTTAGGCACCAGCTACTTAGGAGAGTGAGGTTAGAGGATGGCTTGAGTAGACGAGTTGGAGCCTGCAGTGAGCTATGACTTATCTGGTCACTGTATTTGAGCCTGGGTGACAGAATGATACCCTATGTCAGGAAAAAAAAAAAAAAAACAACAAAAAACTAGTATTTTGGAACATCAAATGGCATCTGTAAAAAGTGTGGTTACTTTGGCCGGGTGTGATGGCTCATGCCTATAATCCTAGCACTCTGGGAGGCCAAGGTGGATGGATTGCCTGTGTTCACAGGTTCAAGACCAGGCTGAGCAAGAGCCAGACCTGGTCTCTAAAAAATAGCTGAGCAGGCTCAGCACCTGTAGCTCAAGTGGCTAGAGCGCCAGCCATGTACACCAGAGCTGGTGGGGTTGAATCCAGCCCAGGCCCGCCAAACAATGACAACTATGACCAAAAAATAGCCAAGTATTGTGGTAGGCACCTGTAGTCCTGGCTACACGAGAGGCTGAGGCAGGAGAATTGCTTAAGCCCAAGAGTTTGAGGTTGCTGTGAGCTGTGATGCCATGACACTCTACCCAGGGAGACAGCTTGAGACTGTCTCAAAAAAAAAAAAGAAAAAGAAAAAAAAATAGCTGGGTGTTGTGGTGGTGCCTGTAGTACCTGCTACTTGGGAGGCTGAGGGAAGAGAATTGCTTGAGCCTAAGAATTGAAGCCTAAGTTGAAGGTTGCTGTGAGCTATGAAGCCATCACACTCTACTGAGGGTGACAAAGTGAGACTGTCTCTAAACAAAAAAGTGTGTTTACTTTGTAAAAACACACAGAGACTCTGGATTATTTTTATTTATTTATTTATTTATTTTGAGACGGAGCCTCAAGTTATCCCCCTGGGTAGAGTGCCATGGCATCACAGCTCACAGCAACCTCCAATTCTTGGGCTCAAGCGAGTCTCCTGCCTC
>NW_003852412.1:5998881-6013592 GCF_000181295.1 Otolemur garnettii
ACTCTACCCAGGGGGACAGCTTGAGGCTCTGTCTCCAAAAAAAAAAAAAAAGTATTTTTCTTAATACTCTTAGTTCTTCACTGTAGAAGTGTTATGTTGTATTTTAACTTTCTTTGTTTAAGGCACTTGGCACTTAATTGTCTATAAAGTAACATTAGAAATTAGAGCTTTTTTTTTTTTTGGAGACAGACTCTCATTTTGTCACCCTCGGTACAGTGTTGTTGTTGTGTCATAGCTCATAGGAACCTCAGACTCTTGGACTTAAGAGATCCTTTTGCCTCCTGAGTAACTGGGACTGCAGGCACTCTCCACAATGTGTGGCTAACTTTTCTATTTTTAGTACAAAGTCTCTCTCTTGCTTAGACCTCCCAAAATGCTAGGATTACAGGTATGCACCACTGTGCCCAGCCTAATAAGAGCTTTTTATATGAGGAAGGAATGTTTTAGATTGAATGCTTAACCTTTACAGACAAAGAAAATACTATTTATATACTTTAGATTTAATCAAATGTTAATGTAATTTAAGTTTTGAGCCTTTAAGTATTAATGAAACTCAAAGTTAGAATTTTATTTTATTTTTTCAAAGTTAGAATTTTTAAGGCCATAGTCATGTACATATTATTTAGGCTGGAGTGCCATGGCACCAGCCTAACTTATAGCACCCTCAAACTCCTGGGTTCAAGTGATCCTTCTGCCTCAGTTTCACTAATAGCTGGAACTATAGGTGCCTGCCACAGCACCCACGTATTTTTCTATTTTTAGTAGAGACAGGGTCTTTCTCTTGATGAGGCTGTTCTTGAACTCCTCAGCGCAAACAATCCTTCTACCTTGGCCTCCTAGAATAGTAGGGTTACAGGTGTGAGCCACTTCTCTTAGTTTGGAGTTTTTTGGTTTTATTGGAATTTTCATTGCAATAGCTCAGCCCTTAACCTCAGTACGTGACTTTGAATTCACTAATTTAATATGTATTAACTTTCTATGCAGTATTTGCTTACCAACAACTTCAGTTGGTCAGGATGCCATGTGTTTATTTGATTCTGGAAAAGATGGTTCTGAAAACCTTCCTGCTAATTTGGACATTACGTGCAGAAAGAGATTTCACTGCAGGCTTGACAAAAGTGATGTTCCTCCTGCCAAAAAAACTTCACCTATTTCAAGAGATGATTGTCAAGAATATACCTCTGAGGTAAGATAGAATCTTGAAGTCAGTAAGATGGCCATATACAGATCTTTTCCTGTTTGTTCCTTTAGACTCTTCAAACTTGCAGGTGTATATAAAGATATATCTGTAGTTCTGACACATTTCATCATAAACAATCTGGTAAAACAAGTGTTGGATTATCAATTTCAACTTGATGGACGCTCATGGAAATTGATGGACATTAATCAGGAAACCACTCCCAGCTCTGTGGCAATAACTAAAAATAAGGCCCAAAACATAGAGATCTGCATTTTTTCGGTACCATCTCTTAGCTGCAGGACTGTAGGCCTCTCTGAACAGGTTTCCTGCTGTTTAAATGATAATTGTAGTATTATCATCACAATGCTTAAAGCTTCCTGTTGCTCTTAGGAATAAAAGCAGAGCCAGTAAAACCCAGTATGGTCGGTTCCATTTCTGTGTCTCATCTTACTTTGTGCTAGTCTCTGCCTCACTTTCTAGCCACGTTGGCCATCTCTCATTTTCTTGAATGCACTATAATTCTCCATGTCCTACGCATTTCATTTGCTGCCCCTTCTGTGTGAAACATTCCCTTGCAAAACATACAAAATTCCTTAGCTGAAATGTTACTACCTCAGAGAGTTCTGGCCAGACTATGAAAAAATGATTACCAGCCACTGTGTTGTAGGCTTTCTAGTACTCTCTTGTTTTGGTTTCTGGTACTTATCATAATTTGTAACTACACTATGGAAAAGTCAGTTCAAAATCTATAGGTTCTCCCAGGAAAAGTATTTGTTGGGTGATAGCAGATGCAGAGCAAGTGTACTTTCATATATTCGATAGGTAAAAAATAGTATATCCCGGACAGCGCCTGTGGCTCAAAAGGGTAGGGTGCCAGCCCTATATGCTGGAGGTGGCAGGTTTAAACCCAGCCCCGACCCCACCCCAAAAAAGTTAAATAGTATATCCCCAAGTAGTTTTAATTTCTCATGTTATGGGTAATATTAAATATATTTTCATATGTTTAAGAGCCATGTGTATTTCCTTTTCTGTGAAGTGAGTTTTTATATTTTTTACCCATTTTTCATTTGGGTTGATCTTTTCCTATAGAACTAGAAAACCCCAGTTATGTATATGTTTGTGATAATGAGCTGCAGGTATTTTTTTCCTAGTTTGTCATTTGTCTTTTGAGTCTGTTTTTTTTGGTTGTTATTACTGTTTTCTCATGGAGATTTTAAAAATACTAACTTTTTAAGATGAAAGATTTCAAACATAGAAACCTATTAAAGTTGGTAGACCAATAATTTATCAGCATTCCATCTATAGATCATTCTGTTTTGTTTTTAAAGTATGTTGAGGCTCAAGTGGCTAAGGCACCAGCCACGTACACCTAAGGTGGTGGGTTCGAATCCAGCCCGGGCCCACCAAACAACAATGACGGCTGCAACCAAAAAATAGCCAGGCGTTGTGACGGGCGTCTGTGGTCCCAGCTACTTGGGAGGCGGAGACAGGAGACTCGCTTGAGCCCAGGAGTTGGAGGTTGCTGTGAGCTTTGATGCAACAACACTCTACCCAGGGGCTTGAGGCTCTGTCTCGAAAAAAAAAAAAAGTATGTTGAAGCCAGGTATGTCTGCTGTCTCTGGATGGACTTGGGAGGCTGAAGCAGGAGGATCTTTTAGTCCAGGAATTCGACTTTAAGTATGCTATAAATGCACCTATGAATACCTACTTCATCTCAGCCTGGATGACATAATGAAGCCTAATTTTATTTTCAAAACACAGTATGCTTAATGACATGAACACAAGACCATAGTGCTTCACAAAACTAGGTCACCAGCTTATAATATACCATTTTAAAAATGACATTTGTACAGTGGTGTGAATATGTAATAATGTCCATTTGTCTTATTTGCACTTTTTATTTTCTAAATGTTTTTAGCATTTACATTTAGCATTTAGCATTTTAACAATAAAAATTTTGCTTGTGCAGATTGAGTATGCTTTTTTCAAAAAGCTTGGGACCAGAAATGCTTCAGATTTTTCAGACTTTGGACTATTTGCATTATACCTACTTGTTCAGCATCCCAAATCCAAAAATCCCGAATCTGAAATGTTCCAATGAGCATTTTCTTTGAGTGTCATGTTGGCACTCAGAAAGTTTTGGATTTTGGAGCATTTTAGGATTTAAATTTTTTGGATTAGTATCCTCAACCTGTACAAAATTCTAGAATGTATACATGGCTGTGTTCAAATAAATTTGCAAACTTTTTTTATCTTTCTGTTTATCAATTCTTTTATGTGTGACTTCTGGATTTTATGTTATACTTTGAAAGTCCTTTGAAATGAAAATTTCTACCTAATATGATTTTCTAGCTAATGTTGTTGATTTTTTTTTTTTTTGAGACAGAGCCTAAAGCTGTCGCCCTGGGCAGAGTGCTATGGCATCATAGCTCACAGCAACCTCCAACTCCTGGGCTCAAGCAAGTCTCCTGCTTCTGCCTCCTAAGTAGCTGGGACTACAGGCACCCGCCACAATGCCTGGCTATTTTTTTTTGATTGCAGCCATCAATGTTGTTTGGTGGGCCCGGGCTGGATTCCAACCCGCCAGCTCACGTGTATGTGGCTGGCACCTTAGCCGCTTGAGCCACAGGCGCTGAGCCTATTGATTTGTTTAAAATGCATTTTGGTGGCTTGGCACCCATAGCTCAGTGGTTAGGGCACCAACCACATACACTGGAGCTGGAGAATTTGAACCCAGCCTGGGCCTGCTAAACAACAGTGACACTACAACCAAAAAATAGCTGGGCATTGTGGTGGGCGCCTGTAGTCCCAGCTACTTGGGAGGCTGAGACAAGACAGTCGCTTAAGCCCAAGAATTTGAGGTTGCTGTGAGCTATGACGCCATGGCACTCTACCAAGGGTGACATAGTGAGACTGTGTCTCAAAAAACAAACACAGAAACAAACAAAAAAATAGCTGGGGATTGTGGTGGGCACTTATAGCTCCAGCTATGAGGGAGGCTGAGGCAAGAGAATCACTTGAGCCCGAGTTTGAAGTTGGTCTGAGCTGACGCCAAGCCACTCTACTGAGGGCGACAGTGAGACTCTGTCTAAAAAAAAAGAATATATTTTTGGTAGGAATAGGGGCAACATATTTTCCCTAGATGCCTGTAACCATTTACTTTGAATGATTTTTTTTTTTTTAAATCTTTTTCCACTGATAGGAAAGTCTGCTATTTTTATTTATTTATTTATTTATTTATTTATTTTTGGAAACAGAGTCTCACTGTGTCACCCTTGGTAGGGTGCTGTGTCATTACAGCTCACAGCAACCTCAAACTCTTGGGCTTAAGCAATTCTCTTGCCTCAACTTTGTAAGTGGCTAGGACTACAGGCCCCTGCCATAATGCCTAGCTAGGAATTCTGCTATTATCAGATACAAAATCTTCATGTGTGTTTGATATATTCCTGAACTTCTTTTTCTTTTACATTGATTCCCTTATTTGTTCTGGGGCCATTATCACACCGTTTTAATTATTGTAGCTTTATAACGTGCTTTAGTATCTTACAGGGATAATCCTTCTCCAAACTTTTTATATTTTCTTCATTTTTCAAGTTTCTCCTCATTGTTTATATGTTCTCAGACTTATATGAATTTTGGAATTAACATGTTTAGGTCTCTAAAAATGAATTCTACTGGTATTTGTATTAGAATTGACAGAGTATTTTAGGAAAAATTGACACACTAATTATAATATTGACTCTTCTCATTCAAAAACATAGTATGTCTTTCTGTTTGTTTAAGACTTGTTTTTGTGTTTTTCAATTTTATGTTAAGCTTTTCTTCATATAGCTCTTCTATTTTGTTAGGTTATTGCTAAGAATTTTATCTTTTTTGTTATTGAGGTTTTTGTTTTGTCTTTCTTTATTTTAATTTTTTGAGATAGAGTTTCAGTCTATCACTAAGGCTGGAGTACAGTGGTCATAGCTTACTGCAACCTCAAATTCCTGGGCTTCAGCAGTCCTCCTGCCACAGCTTCTGTAGTAGCTGAGATATATAGGCTCACGCCATCATACCCAACTAATTTTTCTTACTTTCTGTAGAGATGAGGTCTGGCTTTGCCATGGCTGGTCTTGAACTCCTGGGCTTCAACCTCCTAAAACACTGGGATTATAAGCAGCATGAGCTACTGTATCCAGCCATCATAGATTTCTTTTCTATCTAAAGAGCTTACTGTATTCCCTCATTGTGCATAGTAATTTTTCCTTTGATTCTTTTGGGTTTTAAAGAGAAACAAACATCATCTGCAAATATAATTTTAATTCTTCTCTTTTGCTTCTTATAGTTCTAATTTTGCTTTTATTGGCTAATATAACTCAAACAAGCTTAAAAGCTTAAAAGTCCTAATAGTACATGCTTTTTCTTATTTCTTATTTTAATCCAGTGTTTATTATGTGGTATACTAGCTTTTGGATTGCAATAGTTTATATTTTATGGTGTTAAGAAAATGTCTATTCTGCATTATTTCATTAACTTTTTTCCAAAATGAATGTTACTGGATATATCTTTTGCGAATTACAGATGGGTTGCCCCCTGAGATCTGTTGAATTACATTAGATTTTGCAATGTTGAATCATCTTTGCATTCATGAAACAAACTCTACTTGATTGTGACATATATATTAGTCTTTTTATGTGCTTCTTGTACTATTTCATATGATATTTTTGCATTAGCGTTAGGTGAGACTGGTTAGTTGGTATCAATGTTACACTTGATTTATAAAAGGCATTTGTTGGCTTTCTCTTTTTTAGTGGGCTCTTTTCCATAAATATTTGTTAGAATTCCTATAAGATGTATCTGATTCTAGAGCTTTCTGGAAGGTGCATGCTTTTTTATTTAAAGAAAGGAAATTAATTTTAATTCAATGTGATAAATGGATTTTTAATTTTTAAAAAATTTTCTTAAAACAGGTGTGTTCAAACGAATTAATAAATATTTTTGAGGAAAGAGGTGAGTAAAATAAATTTTAATACGACTGCATTTTGCTAAGTACCCCTCATTATTTTTGATGCATTTTGTTCAAATAAGAGATTGAAGCAGAGTTATGATCACTTTTCTCTAAGAGTAATGCTGTTATTATCAGTAATTCTTTCATCTTGCTAAGGCCTTGGGTTTGGTAGTTTGATAAGTTAAAGAAGCTTCTTTCATCCTCTTGTCAATAGAAAACCATATGGCTTTTAGCAGCTACCTTTTAGAAATAGAAAGCTAAGTATAATGGCATTTTAAAAAATAAGTTCTTAACTTTACCCTGAAAATTAGTTTCGTACTAGAGATCTTTTCAAGCTTAAGTCACTTAAGCAAAAGATTATAGACTTTTCTGTTTTTTAAAAGAATTTAAAATCTTTTATGGGGTATTAAACCATTTAGGCTCTATTTTTCCTTATAACTAAGGCAGCCAAAGATTTCTCCCATCTATCTCCTCTCCAATAAGTTTTTTTTTTTTTTTTTTTGAGACAGTTCAACTTTGTAGAAGTAGAGTGCTGTGGTGTCATACCTCACAGCAACCTCCAACTCTTGAGCTCAAGCAATTCTCTTGCCTCAGCCTCTGGACTAGCTGGGACTATAGGTGCCCACCACAACGCCTGGCTCTTTTTAGACACGGAGTCTCGCTCTTGCTCAGGCTGGTCTCGAACCTGTGAGCTCAGGGCAATCCACCCACCTTGGCCTCCCAGAGTGCTAGGATTACAGGTGTGAGCCACTGCTCCAGTCACCAATAAAAGTATTAAACAAATTACAACATATTGAAATTTTAGTGATATGTTAAACACATAGACCAGCTTCAATTGGATTATTTCCTTTAGCAGATATACTTACTAATGTCATTCTACCTTCATGTAACTATGACAGCTGTCCTAAGGGAAAATAGGGTTTTTATTTAATAAATTTATTTTGCCTTAATTGCTACTTTGGCTTTTGTCTATTATTTAGTTAAGGAAAGAGAACTCTTTAGCTAAACCTGAGTGGTACTCAGGGATTAACCATCTATATTTGGGGTTGGTTAAACCTCTACATTTTAACAAACCCTAGATTCTTTTATTTATTTATTTATTTATTTATTTATTTTTTCGAGACAGAGCCTCAAGCTATCCCCCGGGTAGAGTGCTGTGGCTTCACAGCTCACAGCAACCTCCAACTCTTGGGCTCAGGCGAGTCTCCTGCCTCAGCCTCCCAAGTAGCTGGGACCACAGGTGCCCGCCACAACGCCCGGCTATTTTTTGTGTGTAGCCGTCATTGTTGTTTGGCGGGTCCGGGCTGGATTCAAACCCTCCGCCGTAGTTGTATGTGGCTGGTGCCTTAGCCACTTGAGCCACAGGCGCCAAGCCTAAGCCCTAGATTCTTAGGAAGTAATGACCCTTATGTTTTGATAGTTCAAAAAATATTTCTGGAAAAAGGTTTTCTAGGTCAAAATACATTGATATAACTGTTTTGTATTTGAGAGCAAAAGTTGTTACTGTAGCTCCTAACCACTTAAAATGTTCTTAATTTAATTAGGTCCAATAACCTAATAATTATAATCTAGCTTACTCTTATTAGGATAGGCTTATTATAGAATACCATAGGTTTTTAACAAATATTGCCAGCATATAGAATATATTACATTTAGTATATGTGCTTACTATTTGCTTTCTTTTTTGAAGGGGAGCCTTACAAGAGACAAAGTATTTTTCCTACCTCAGGGAGCACACATACAACTCCAGAACCTCAAAATAAACAAGATGAATCAAGCTTTCAGAGTGTTGGGTCAAGATCTCTTGATAAAATAATAGATACACATACAGAAAAGAATATGCCTCACTTACCTCAGGATGAGATAATTATGTCTGATAAGGAAGAAAGAACTGATGCTGCTTCTAAGACTGAACAAAAGGATAATAGAATACCATCTTCCAAAGCTCCACTCTCCAGGTATCATGAAAGAATCTTTAATAAATCTCTCTGAATAAATATAGCTTACATGGAACACATGCGTGAAGATTAAATACAGATGGTGTTAAGTAAACATTCCTCTAATATAAAGGAAAGAAGTTTCAGCAAAGGAAATATAGTAATTAATGTTCAATCAAGATTATTATTATCACTATACTATACAGTGAAAGGTTTAAGTGCTGATACTTAGACTATTATAGATAGAAAATCCTTATTTTATTATTATTTTTTAAAGACAGTATCTCACTCTGTTGCCCAGGCTAGAGTGCTATGGTGTCACAGCCTAGCTCACAGCAACCCCAAACTCCTGGGTTCAGGGTATTCTCTTGCCTTAGCCTTCCAAGTAGCTAGGACTATAGTTTGGCGGGCCCGGGCTGGATTCGAACCTGTCACCCTAGGTGTATGTGGCTGGCGCCTTAGCCACCCGAGCCACAGGTGCCGAGCCGCTAAGAGGATCTCTTGAGCCCAAGAGTTTGAGGTTGCTGTGAGCTATGAAGCAAGAAAGTGAGACTCTGTCTCACAACAAAACAAAATATTAACATGGTATTGATGAGTTTGGTTGGGGGAGGACATATAGTAGCCTCCACTAAGGGAAAGGAAGGAAAGGAAATGTGTAGCTTAAAAAGGCATATTATTAAATTTTGTTTTCATTATCTAAATTATAGAAAGTAAAGCTCAGCAATACCTTTTTGGTCTTATTTTAGGGAAGTGCTGAAAATGGAATGAAGGCCAGGCACAATGGTGCATATCTGTAGTCCCAGCTACTTGTAGGCGGCTGAGGCTGGAGGATCACTTGAACCCAGGAGTTCAAGGCTTATATTTGTGCCTGTTAATAGCTACTGGGCTCCAGCCTGAGCAACATAGTGAGACCTTGTTTTATAAGGAAAAAAAAAAACAGAAGGAAAGAAAAGAAAGAAAATATAGAATGAAGGAAGCATCATAGGATCATGAAGGTTTAGATTAAAATAGGTTGAGAAGCAGTGTTTTTGAACAGAGGTAAGCAGACTTTTTTGTAAAAGTGGGAATATAGTACATATTTTAGGCTTTGCAGGTTTCTGTTCTAACTATTTAATTCTGTGTTTATATGTAAACAAGCGAGCATGGCTGTGTTCCAGTAAAACACATTCACAGAATCAGATGGTGGACTACATTTGGCCTGACCCCTGCTTCTCAGCCTTGCTCCTTAAAGCATAGTGCTGGGACCAGCAGCATAGACATCATTTGAGGATTTACTAGAAATACAGGATTCAGGCCACACCTGCTGTCAAAATTCTGTCAGGGTCTTCATTTTAATAAGGTTCTTGGGTGGTTGTATGCACTTCTAAGCTTGGGAAGCACCAGTTTAGAGTAAGCCTTGACCTTTGTCACAAATAAGTGTCATAGTATAGTAGTTATCAATTTTCAGTAGATTGTTCCATTGTAGCATTAGTGGAAAGAAGGTATTAAGAGCATGTCTTCCTGGACATTCTTTAATGTCTTTACATTCACATTTCTAGACCTGGCAGAAGACCCCTGGGATTTTTGTCTTTAATTTGTTCAAAGAGCAGTTTGGAATCTGATGAACCTACTCAGGTCCATAGTAAGAAGCGCCTAAGACCTCTCATACCCGTGTCAAGACAGAAGTTGAAAAGATCCAATCCATTCAGCGAAAGCCAGAAAAAAAATCAAGAGTCCTCTGATCTGCTTCCATCTCCAAGTGTTATTAACAATCATTCTGAGAATATTGGCTGTTTGGCAACTCAGGTATGTGATAATTACTGTATTTTATTGTTTGTATAGAATGATTTGGATTTCAGACTCAACGAGGGAAAACATATAATTGTTTTTTGAATGTCAGAAGTTATTTTAGAGCGTTTCTACCTCGTATTACCCCTCCAACTATGAAGTAGGAGTTACAACTAACTTAGTACAGAGATATTGACCTAGCCACAAATGAACACTTGATTGCCAAAGACCTTTCTGTCCCCACTCCTCCGAATCCATTCTAAAAGTGTTTTTCCATGGCATTATGGTAATAAGTTTTTTTAAAAAATGCTTTTACATTTTTAAATATTTTGACCCACCTAGAATTAATTTTGTTGAGGTATAGGTCTTTTTTTTTTTTTAACCTGAGGATGATTATACAGTTGTCTAACATCATATATTGAATAATCTAGAGTTTTTGGTGTTTTTAAAATACCACTTTTATCAAGTACTAAATTTTCACACACATTGGGGTTATTTCTAGTCTTCTGTTTCATTGATGTGTATGTCTGTTCCTGTGCTTATACCCTGCTGTCTTTATCGATTTGTTAAGTATGCTTAATTTTTGAGAAGGTTATCTTTGATTTCTGATGTTTCCTTTAGGTGCTGTTATGTTTCATGGGTCTGTCTATTCTTATGCCAGTAATTAGAATACTTCTGTTACAGATTTAATAATGTTATATTTTTCATTATTAAAATTTTGTTTTGAAAATTCAGAGTAAAGTAATGGATACTGCAGTTTATCTACTTATGTTGAGAGTTTAGTGCTTATAATTTTATAACTAAGGCTTATAAAAGTTATCTTGATAAAACTTATACTTAGGATTATTTACTTAAAATAACAGCATAGAAATGAAATTGTTGGGTCAGTAAGTATGAAATATATTTAAAACTTGATATTTATTGTCATATTGCTTTTCAAACCGATTATATCAATTTAGATTACCGTTAGCTATATATATATGTGTGTGTGTATACCCACATATATATATGTGTTTTCTCATGTGTTTTTTTTTTTAACTTAAATTTTACCTTTTTAGGTTTCTTCTGGTCAGCCTTCACTGAAGGAAGCATGTAAAAGTGGCCAAAAGCGGAGACGTGAAGAGGAGCCAACCACAGTCTCTGAATATTTCTTCAGTGATATCTTCATTGAAGTGGATGAAAAAGAGTAAACAGTCTCTTGTTTGTTCTTTTGTTTTTTGTTTAAGCCTGGGATTTCCCGGGTCAATTACATCAACAAAGCAGTATTTAGAGAAAAGCATCACTGTCTAATTTACTTTTGAGGTTTGATTTTGAGTATATAATGAGCTTGGTTGGAAGCTTTTATAATCAGTGAGAAACATTTCTGAGGTTCCTTTCATTCTGATGATTCAGCATTTTGGAAATACCAAGCAATTAAGACTGCTTTCTCACACAGAAATAGCAACTCTTGTTTACATTTTTGATTCTTCCTGCGCTGACCACACATGGACATTTGAGAATGTTGTGGATAAATTTCTCTGTATCAATCATAGTGCTGATGTATTTGGAGGTCGTTTGTATTGTATGTAACCTTGAGAAACTTCCTTACTTTTTTTTTCCCCCAAAAAAATATTGTGGTTTTTTGGATGTGGGATGATGAAGACCTTTTCAGTTGCCTCTGAGTACAGTTATGTGCCACATAACGTAACAATGTTTTAGTCAACAACAGACTGCATGTATGAAGGTGGTCCCATAAGATTATAATGGAGCTGAAAAAGTCCTATTGCCTGTTGATGTTGAAGCCATTGTAGTGCAACCCATTGCCTTTTCTGTGTTTAGATACATAAATACTTACCATTGTGGTATAATTGCTTACAGAATACAATACAGTAACGTGTTGAACAGATTTGTAGTTGAGGAGCAATAGGCTGTACCATATAACCTGGGGGTGTAATAGGCTGGGGGTGTAGTAATCTGTGGTCCAGATTTATGTAAGTTCAAACAACAGGGAAATGGCCTAACAACTCTGTTCATGGATTGTTAAACAACACATGACTGTATATGAAAACAAATTGTCAAACTCCACTTTAGTATGGTAAATGTTAAAAAACTTTTCTATTAGCAGCTGTTTGGCTGAATGAAAAATATGTATTTTTCTAATTTGTAGTATTATAACATTAACTCTAATTGAAGAACTAGCATTTAAGCTTATTATTTATAAAGATGAGACATCAAAGAACTTACTTATATTTAAAAGTTTTATTTAGAAGGGTATTCAGTTTTAGTTCTTTTTACCCCTCAGATTGTGGGTAAAGCAGGCATTAACAAGTTTGTTTGTCTCCTTTCCCTCTTTAATTTTAAAAATATTTAAAATGATACAACTAAAAATGTTTAGATAGTATATATGTTTTGAATATATATTTTTCTCATTGTTTATTGTATTGACTTTGTACTGTGAATTTTTTTGTTCTTATTTCTTGGATAATCTCAGGATGTTTCACGGGGCGAGGGGAATACTCTTAACTTTATTTATGAGGCAAATTTCCATACAAAACTGATGTCCTTTCTGTATATATATGCACACCACACACATTCCTTTTTAAGAAACTAATTTCTTGGCCAGGCGGGGTGGCTCACGCCTTCACTCCTAGCACTCTGGGAGGCTGAGGCAGGTGACCAGCCTGACCAAGACCCTGTCTCTACTAAAAATAGGAAAACTAGCGGGGCATGGTGATGCACACCTGTAGTCCCAGCTACTCAGGAGGCTCAGGCAAGAGGATTGCTTGGGCTTAAGAGTTTGAAGTTGTTGTGAGCTATAATACCATGGCACTCAACCCAGGGCAATAGAATGAGACTCTGTCTCAAAAAACAAAACAAAAAAACAAAAAAAAGGCCAACCAATTGCTTCATAGTTTTTTCCCCATTCTGCTTAAGGAATACTTGGTCCTTTAAGCACAGAGCACAGCTGTGATACTCAACAGAAAATAAGACTTTATAAAGTCAGTGATTATTAACAAAATGAATTACGGTTTGTTTTTAATTTCAAGATTTTATGATTTATATATGTAATTCTATTATCTACCCAAGCAAGATCTTTTGTCGTTCAAATTAAACTTCTGAAAGAACATATTTATTCTGATTTTATTTGCCTAGCCTTCTAGGTGGGCAGTACATTAGTTCAGAAGTTGGAAACTTTTTCTACAAGTTTGGGTTTGCAGGCAGGAGGGTCTCTGTGGCAGCCACTCAGCTTTGCCATTGTGTGAAAGCAGCCACAGGCGTACTTAAACAGAGAACTGTGGCTGGATTGGCCCCCACATCAGATAGTAATTTTCTTACCTTAAGGTGCTGATGTCTGTGTGTGAGTTATTTGTCGTTGAAGTTGTGAGTTGTGCCTAAAAGTTGAAATTGTGTTGATGATATTATATATGATTCGTATTTCAATTGAGAAGATATTTTAAAGTCTAGGTAACTGTGTTTGTATATTGAAAAAATGGTAGCCAGTTTTCAAGTTCCATATGTAAAAGGGAATGTCTCAGCAAGTTAAACAGTAATGGTAATTTATTGAAACTAGTGCTGTTAGAGCACTTATCCATTGCCCATTAGTGATATTTACAGCTTAACTTTTTTTGTCATAAAGGAGGATCTATCTGCAGTACTATCTTGGGTAGATTAAAAACAGAAAAAAGTTTTCAAAAAAAGGAGCTTTTATAATTCTGAGCAGAAATTCTCTAAAGTAGGCATTTATTTATTTCATATGATTAATATATCACAGAAATCATGGTAGTAAATCACGTTGCTGTTACTAATGCCCTGTTTTTGTAAATTTTAAAAAATATCATTCTGAAAAGATTTCTTTCTCTAATTAGTGTTAGTAATTTGGGTGTTATTTGCCATGACTAAACTATTATATATTCCTGGTGTAATATTTATTTTTTAACTTTGTTAATATCTGTCTCTTTTTCATCTATAATAAATTTATGGAAGATGTAATTTCTTGCTGTATAAAGAATACAGGCATGTTCATTGTATTAGAGCAGCGGTTCTCAATCTGTGGGTCACGAGCCCTTTGTAACAATGAAAATACATCGCAGTGTTAGGAAGGTTGAGAACCACTGTATTAGAGAATCAAGTCAACTGGCTAAATTATCTTGCTGTTAATATTCTTAAAACTAATCTTGGATAAAGAGAAATTTAATCAGTGTATTTACCTTGCGAGGTAGAAAGACCTATCTTAAATCTAGTTCATGTAAAGAGAAGATGTTAGAATGGACTTGTTGTTTTATAAATTTTAAAGGAGATATGATTAAAGGTTTTTATCTTTTCTTGACCTTTCCTCCTGAATGCTTACGTCTTAGCAAGTGACCAACTTGATGGTTTAAAAGGCTAGTCGTTGGTAAATGATTGAGGCACAGATAAAAATATTAATATCCACTGTTTATCATCATGTTATTTGAAATAGAAGTGACCATGTATACTATCTTGCTTGAGGAAGTCTTTGACAAAAAAAGCAATATCTATCATTTGTAAATTTTCTTGTTCTAAAGAAAGTAATTGTTATATATATAAATTATGTAAATAAAAGTTATTTTATACCATGTCTGTTGTGTCCTTTTACAACTAAAGATATGTGCCTTTATGTTCAGTTAACCAAAACTAGTAATTACTGTTTTTCAACTATAGTCTCATACCTTCCTTCCAAAAAAGTATAGTATAACTGGAAGAATTAAACTTTACTCTTGTTTACTTGCTATGAAGGATGTTATTCTGAGTTTGTAAGAATAAAGAAAGAATAGACTTTCCCCAACATTTGGGAATGGGAAGCATTGATTATTTTTTTGTGTGTATATTTTTTTTTTTTTTT
>NW_003852412.1:6014804-6024402 GCF_000181295.1 Otolemur garnettii
CTGGATTCGAACCCGCCACCTTAGGTGTATGTGGCTGGCGCCTTAGCCACTTGAGCCACAGGTGCCGAGCCATATGCACTATTTCATGATGGTTTTTGTTTGTTTGTTTTGAGACAGTCTTGTCTCCCTGGCTTGAGTACCATGATGTCATCATAGCTCACTGCAACTCTGAACTCCTGGGCTCAAGCAATATACCTGTCTTAGCCTTCTAAGCAGTATAGCTGGGACTATAGGCATACACCACACCACCAGCTAATTTTTCTATTTTATTTATTTATTTATTTATTTATTTATTTTTGAGACAATCTCACTATGTCGCCCTCATTCGAGGGCTGTGGCATCATAGCTCCCAGCAACATCAAACTCTTGGGCTTAAGCGATTCTCTTGCTTCAACCTCCCAAGTGGCTGGGACTACAGGCACCTGCCACAATGCCCAGCTATTTTGTCGTTGTTGTTTAGCAGGCCCTGGCCGGGTTTGAACCCACCAGCCCTGGTACATGTGGCTGGTGCCCGAACCACTGATCTATGGGCACTGAGCCTAGATTTTCTATTTTTTATAGAGATAGGGGTCTCATTGCTCAGGCTGGTCTTGAACTCCTGGTCTCAAGCTATCCTCTAGTTTTGGCCTCCCAGAGTGCTAGGATTATAGGCATGAGTCACTGTGCCTGGCCTGGTGTTACATATTTCCAAATATGATTATTCTGTTATCTCTTACAAAATTTTAGACATTAGCAACTAACTTGTTATGGTATGTAAGATTTTTATTTTTTGAGACAGAGTTTCACTCCCTTGTCCTGGGTAGAGTGCCATGGCGTCATAGCTCACAGCAACCTCAAACTCTTGCGCTCAAGTGATTCTCTTGCCTCAGCCTCCCATGTAGCTGGGACTATAGGTACCCGCCACAATGCCTGGCTATTTTTAGAAATGGGGTCTCACTCTTGCTCAGGCTGGTCTTGAATTCCTGAATCCAAGCAATCCACCCACCTTGGCCTCCCAGAGTGCTAGGATTACAGGCATGTGCCACTGTGCCAGACCAAGAATTCTTTTTTTTTTTTAACAATTTATTAATAACAAGATTGTCTGAAGTACATAAGAATATTAGCTCTTTTGAGTTTTTTGAGATGGTCTCTCTTCACCTGGGCAGAATGTAGTACCTAGCTCACTTGCAGCCTCCTAATTCCTGGATTCAAGTGATCCTCCTACTTCAGCCTTCTGAGTAGCTAGGACTACAAGTGCCTACCACAACACTTGGCTAGTTTAAAAAAAATTTTTTTTTGGTAGAGTCTTGGTATGTTGCCCAGGCTGGTCTCAAACTCCTGGCTTCAAACAGTGCTCCCACCTCAGCCTCCCAAAGTGCTGGGACCTAGCAAGAATTTTGACTTTCTTAACAACTTTTCCCCACCGTGATTTTTTTCCTGTTTTCTCCAACTATGTCAGTCACAGTTTGTGATTAGTCCATATTCAGTGTTTTCATTATATTAATTTTAATTACTCATTGCTTTATCACATAATGTACTATGATGACATTTTCTTTTTGGTATAACTTTTTTTTGGAGTTAATTGCCTTGTTCTGTTATTTTTATTTTTTTATTTTTCCAAGAAAAGAAGGAGAGATTTGTTCACAATGGTCACTTTTCACACCCTCCAGTAAGTCTGTAAAATACCCCTGCTTATAATTTTCCATATGGTCACATCCTCAGATAAACTGTTCCATTCTTTCCTTTCCAGGAAACTTCATGTAGCTCTTGCTTCTTGCTTTAATCTGGACTAATTGCTTTTGTATTATAGCTGTCAGCCTGGGACTTCTCTTTGCCATTATCTTGTGAATTTCTTACTTCTTACTCTGATTTGAATTCTGTTTCTGCAGCCTATGTCACTGTCTTTTTTTTTTTTTGGAGACAGAGCCTCAAGCTGTACCCCTGAGTAGAGTGCTGTAACATCACAGCTCACAGCAACCTCCAACTCCTGGGCTCAAGCGAGTCTCTTGCCTCAGCTTCCCAAATAGCTGGGACCACAGGCGTCCGCCACAACGCCCAGCTATTTTTTGGTTGCAGCCGTCGTTGTTTGGTGGGCCTGGGTTGGATTCGAACCTGCCACCTTAGGTGTATGTGGCTGGTGCCTTAGCCACTTGAACCACATTGTCTTTTATGGCTTCTTTTGTTTTAGAGAAGCACATCTTCCACTTGTTCACTCTAAAAGGGTCCATGAATGATAAAATTACTTGAGGCTTTTCACGTCTGAAAGTTCATTTACTTTCATCTTAGTTGGGCTACAAGTAGGATTCTTGAATAACTTGAAAATAATTTTCACTTAATTACTAAAGTGTGCTCCATTGTTTCCCAGTTTTCAGTGTTCAGAGGTTTGGTGCCATTCTGATTCTTTATCCTTACTTGCCTACTGTTTATGTATTTTTTGACCCTGGTGTTCTGCACTATAATGAGCCTTAATGTAAACCTGTTCCTCTTTCCTGCCCCCCCCCCCCACTGGCCCCCAATTCATGCTGTTGGATACATACTTCTTGGCCCTTTTCAATATGGAAAGTCATTTTCTTCCTTTCTGGGAAACATTCTTGTATTATTTCTTTCTTTCTTTCTTTTTTTTTTTTTTGTTAAGCAGGTCTGGACCAGGTCTGAACTTGCCAGCCCTGGTGCACAAAGCTGGTGCTCTAGCCGCCTAGGCGCCCAGCCTCTTGTATTATTTCTTTGATATTTCCTTCCTTCCATTTTCACTGTTATAATTAGATTTTGGACCTCCTTTACTGATTTTTTTTATGTTACCTTTTGTCTGATGTTTTCCATTTCTTTCTTCCTTTGTCTTCCTTTTTCCCTTTGTTGTTGGTATCTATTCCACATTTTCTTTTGGATAGGGATGGGGTCTCTCTGTGTTGCTCAGCCTGCTTTTGATCTCCTGGGTTCACAAACTTTCCTCCAACCTTGGCCTCCCAAAGTGCTGAGCTACTGCACCTGGCCTGGAATAAATAAATATACATATACATATATATATATATATATATATATATATATATGCGCGCGCACACACACACTCTCTCTCTCTCTCTCACATACACACACACACATATTTTTTGAGACAGTCTTACTTTGTCACCCTTGGTAGAGTGCCGTGTCGTCATAGCTCCCAGCAACCTCAAACTCTTGGGCTTAACCCATCCTCTTGCCCCAGTCTCACAAGTAGCTATGGCCACAACGCCTGGCTGTTTTTAGAGACGGATGTAGATATTTTTAGAGATGAAGTGGTAATTAAGAAGTGCTCGATAAATATGTGAATGAAAAAATTGGAGGCATTCTATACAGACTTTAATTTTTAAGGGTGTTTACTGTCCATTATTTTGGATCACAGTGCTGATGCCAACAACCTCTATCAGTATAAAAGCGAAAATAAAGGCTTATGCTGCATGCACTCTCTTGACAGGTGAGATTCACCAAAGTCGTTAACACAATCGCTACCGTGATCGTACTGATTGTGGCAATCCAACACCGATACAAACGGCACCGCAACTCAGTGTGCACAGCGCACCCGGGAGCGGGCCGCCACCGCGGACTCGCTCTTTCTCCCACCCACTGTCCTGCGCTCGCGAGGGGACGGGGCCTCGCGGGGCTGTGCCTCTGTCCCTTATTGGCTAGGCTGGGGGCGTGGCGCCTGGTTTTGACCAATCGTGAGCGGCGCGTTCCGGCACTTGAGGTAAAGGTCTGAGAATCTGAGAGGCCTGGACTGAGGCTGCAAGGACCCGAGCAGAGCTGCATTCCCGGCAGGGGACCCTTGGGGGGAAAGCACCGGCTGGGACGCTGTGGGCCGTTCTGTCACTCTCCCTCCTAGCTCTGCGCCCGCCACTATGTGGGCTGCCCTGAGGTTAGCCCTGCGGCCGTGCGCCCGCCCTGCTGTCCCCGGGCTGCGCTCCTATCACCAGGACTCGGTGGCCTCGCTGGGCACCAGACCGGACTCGAGCTCTGCCATCTACCAGGTAGGCTGGGCGAGTCACCTTGCCGGACCGGTGAGACTAGGTCCTGGCAGGTGGAGGGGGGTGGTGGTGTCACAGGTGAACAGTTGTTGTTCTTTTCTCCTGAGCCCCAGTCATGGTTCTGTAACTCACTAAGAGTATCGTCAAGTTTAAAAAAGAAAATCATTCTAAATAAAAAAAGTTTTAGTTCACTTTTAGAACTGGCACTGTACTTTGTCTTTGAAATCAGTGGTTCTCAAAACATAGCATTATCACCAGGGGAGTTTGTTGAATGTACAGGGGCCTGAGGCCCCACTCTGGACCTTCTGGGTCTCCTAAGTCTTGGTGTTTGCATTGTTAATGAAGTCCTTAAGGGGATTGGTGACAGCCAGCTTTGGGAACCACTGACCTAGCAGTACCCGAATAATTGGTTATAGTAATAGAAAATACTTAATTCCACAGTGTCTTTGAGTGTTTTTTCTTGGAATTGGCAAGCATCACAAGGTCAAAAAACAACTCAGCTTGTGAAATACCAGAGTTAGAAAATTTTAATCTGTTCACATGCTTTTTAAACTTATATAGATAGATACCATTTAAATCAGGGGTCTTCAAACTTTTTTTTTTTTTTTTGAGACAGAGCCTCAAGCTGTCCCCCTGGGTAGAGTGCCGTGGCATTACAGCTCACAGCAACCTCCAACTCCTGGGCTCAAGCGAGTCTCCTGCCTCCGCCTCCCAAGTAGCTGGGACCACAGGCGCCTGCCACAATGCCCGGCTATTTTTTTTTGGTTGCAGCCATCATTGTTGTTTGGCGGGTCCGGGCTGGGGATTCGAACCCGCCACCTTAGGTGTACGTGGCTGGCGCCTTAGCCGGTTGAGCTATAGGCGCTGAGCCTCCTCAAACTTTTAAAACAGGGGGCCAGTTCACTGTCCCTCAGACTGTTGGAGGGCTGGACTGTGGGCCCTGGGATGAGTCTGCTGCTAAGGCAGCGGTGGCAAAACACCCAGCCGGCCACATGTAGCCTGCGAGCCATAGTTTGAGGATGCCTGATTTAAATTGTACAAACGGTACACAGTGTTTAATGCAGAAACATTAAGTGGTAAGGGGTAAAAGTGGTCTAGGTATTTGGTATTGAAGTGTAAGGATGGAACTCATGATTTTGTAGGAAAGATGGACAAGAAAGCAGGTAACTTCAGTGCACTGTGGTAAGAGGGTGTCTAAAGCTTGAAAAATTGGTCATAGAAAGCTGCAGATAGGACATAATGAATGAGATGGATCATAGTTGGGTAAGAACTGGCCAGTTTCACGATGGAGATTGAGAGGTGAGACTGCAAACCAAAAGGATTACAAAGACACAGGTACTGAGTTTTAAAGGTGTATCTTTGGTGTGAGAACTTGGAAGTCATGGCTAGAGTTACGGTATTTGTGGAATAGTGTCTGGAGATGAGATTGATTTGGGGGCTAGATTAGAGGAGGGCCTTGCAGGCAAAGCCACATTTAGATTCTATTTTGTATACTATCCATTAAAATATTTAAGTAGAAGAGTGGCATGGACCTGCAGATATGGCAGATTCATTGATGTGGTGACAGTGTGGAGCAGGGGTCCTCAAACTTTTTAAACAGGGGGCCAGTTCACTGTCCCTCAGACTGTTGGAGGGCCAGACTGTGGGCCTCAGCACAAGTTGGCTGCTAAGCAGGACAGGCAGCGGCGGCAAAGACACCTGGTGGGCCAGATAAATGTCCTAGGTGGGCTGCATGTGGCCCACAGGCCATAGTTTGAGGATACCTGGCGTGGAAGATGGATTAGTAGTGTAGGGAATGCCTAGAGTTTGGTGCTAGTTGGAAGAGTTGTGTCCTGAGATGATAGGGTCAGTATTATGGTTGTTTGTGTCTGTGTGGGGATAAATACCTGTGGAGCAAATAAGATTATAGAGTTAATAACTGAGGGAAAAGGGAGGAAAATGGGTGGCAGTGGCACCCATAGCTCAGTGGGTAGGGCACCGGCCACATACGCCAAGGCTGGTGGGTTTGAACCTGGCCCTGGCCAGCTAAAACAACAATGACAAGTGCAACCAAAAAAACTAGCCAAGTGTTGTGGCAGGCACCTGTAGTCCCAGCTACTTGGGAGGCTGAGGCAAGAGAATTGTTTAAGTCCAAGAGTTTGAGGTTGCTGTGAGCTGTGACGCCATAGTACTCTACCAAGGGTGACATAGTGAGACTCTGTCTCAAAAAAAAAAAAAAGAGGGAAAGGAAATGGGTGACAAATCATGGATACCTTTGAAGTTTCTAACTGGGCAGGATATTTAGGTGGTGGTAGTGCCATTAACACAAGGAAGGCTATAGGACCAGTAGTGGGTTTGACAGATCAAAACTAGGATATTTGGTGAGGGTTTTGTATGAATCACCTTTTGCTAGGTTGTGCTTTATAGCAATATAAAAAATCTCAGTAGCTCACAATGGCAGATACTAATTTCTTACTCACACTGTGTGTGTTGGCTGCTATGACTGTTCCACTGCAGGGGGTTCAGGTCCACTCCATGTGATTTCTCATTCCTAGAGAAGGCTGAAGGAGCCCCCCTGATTTAGAGATGCTGTTCTCATGGCAAAAGGCACCAGAGCTAGAGGCTGAACACAAATTGGATTTAAAATTTCTGCTGGGATATGATGAAATTCCTGTAGACAGAGCAAGTCGTATGGCTAAGCCCAACTTCCATATTGTTGGTAGATATAAAGTGAATGACCAATTTCCTCTCTTTGTTGATTATACATAGGAACTATAATAAGTAATAATAATAGCAGAAATTATATAGTGTGCCAACCATTTCTCTAAAGACTTTATATGCTTTTACTCATGTATTCGTCAAAATAGTCCTGTGTGGCAGGTACTGCTATTATCTCTGTTTTATACATAGGAAAACTATGGTACATGGAGGTCAAGTAAGTTGTCTACAATAACCACAGCTATTTTTTTTTTTTTTGAGACAGACTATTGCCTCACACTATTGACCTGGGTAGAGTGCTGTGGCGTCATAGCTCACAGCAACCTCAAACTCTTGGGCTTAAGCGATTCTCTTGCCTCAGCCTCCCAAGTAGCTGGGACTACAGGCACCTGCCACAATGCCTGGCTATTTTTTGGTTGTAGTTGTCATTGTTGTTTGGCAGGCCTGGGCTGGATTTGAACCCACCAGCTCCAGTGTATGTGGCTGTTGCCCTAGCTGCTAAGCTATAGGCACAGAGCCAAGATAACCACAGCTATTAAGTGGCAGAGCTTGAATATGAAGCCAGGCAATCTGGCTCTTAACTATTGAGGCCAGGGTCTTGATTGTTGTTTTATAATGGTTCTTACACAGTCCTACTTAGGTAGATTCTATAACTGAAAAGACTGAGAAGGAGGTGGCCATTGGCTCAGCTCAAATTCATTATGACTATCAGGCACTAAGCCCTGTGGTTGCTCAGTTTCGCAAGAGTCTTATTAGTATACTATAGTATATACTGAGTATACTATACTTACTAGTATACTATAGTATACTTGTCCTAGAGGCTGAACGAATGAGAAAAAGAATGAGGATGAGTAATTGGTGGAAAAGGAAAGAGAAGTTTATTAATTTGCTAGCAAATGAAGGCAGCAGACTAGTATCTCAAAAGACCACCATCCTCCCTTGACACAGAAAAACAGGGCTGTTTTTGAAGGCGAGTTTTTGGTAGTTGGAGTTGGGTCTTTGTAACTGGTATCATATGTGCTTGGTTTGTGCTGTCATTGAACTATATAATTGGTTTTGGTTGACCTTATTTATCTCTGGGTTATAATCTTCTGACTCTTGTCCAGCTAATTCTGTGATCTAATCTCTTGTGGTTTAAGATAATAGAAAACAAACAGCAAAGAATAGTTTTCCACCCGCCTGATTACTGGCCTTGGAAAGAAAGGAGGTTCTAATTTTTTTTTTCTTTCTTGGAAAGAAAGCAGGTTTTAATTCCCCAAAAGGGTAGGTTGGGGGGCAGGGGTGCTTAAAGAGACAACTTCTCAAACATTTCATTGCCCTTTTCAGATCTTTACGTTTGTTAGAAAACCTATTTTTCTTTATTAGTCTTTTGTCTGGATAGTTCTATCCATTTTGAAAGTGGGGTATTAAAGTCTATTATTGTACAGCTGTCTAGTTCTCCCTTTAATTCTGTCAGTGTTGGTGGCACCTGTGGCTCAAAAGGATAGAGTGCCGGCCCCACATGCTGGAGGTGGGGGTTACAAACCCAGCTCTGGCCAAAAATAAATAAGTAAAGAAATAAAATAAATAATTTGTCAATGTTTACTCAATATATTTTGGAGCTCTATTGTTTGGTGCATATATGCTTAAAGTTGTTATATCTTCTTGGTGAATTGACTCTTTTATCAACGTGTAATGTTCTTTGTCTCATAACAAGTTTTGACTTAAAGTCTATTTTATCTGATATTAATAGCCACCTTTGCTCTTGTTGGGTTTCTGTTTTCATGAAATATCTCTTTTTATCCTTTCACTTTCAACTTCTATGTGGCCTTAGCTCTAAAATGAATCTCTCATACACTAAATTTTGTAAGAATAAGGGCAGACTCAAAGTCTGTGGGGTGATGAAGGATAGTCTTCTCATTGTGAACCTTGGCAAGGAAGGAAGAATTTTGAACAAGTAATAGAGTCTATCTCATGGCCTAAAATGTCTGCTTAAACTCCATCATGTTTGAATTCCGAAGTTGGAGGACGGGTGCCGCCCAGGGTTAAGGTGAGAGCCCCAAAGGGAAGATGCCGTTTGGGTGACAACATTGAGACAGCCACTGAGTCCATTTCCCAGAGCCCTTCTCTGTTACACTGTTTGGTTTATACTCAAGGAGGCCTTTTCCTTTACAAAGCCTATCCCACTGCTAGGGGTCTCTGAGATGATAAAGATAATCTGGTCACAGACCTTAATTGTGGGAGTGGTTTCTATCCAAAGAAACCAGGGGTGTCCAATCTGTGGCCCATGGGCCCCATGCAGATTATTTGAGGATTGTTTTGCGTATCTGTGGTGTCATGAAAAGTATGCACAGACCTTTTCTTTTGTTCTTCAGCTGTTGTGTTTGTGTATTTAATGTGTGGGCCAAGACATCTCTTACTCTTCCAGTGTGCTGCAGAAAAGAAAGAGGGTTGACATGACAAGTGGTGCTATATAAGTCATTCTAATGCTGCCTCTTTGGTGATGGCCTGTACAGACACACTCTGGTGCAGAGCTTTGTTTGTCTGAGACAATTCACACATTGGAGAATTTTTGCATTTGCTGTATGTGAGCAAAGGGGTCTCATCACCTGGGTTTAATAATAATAGAGAAAGTGTCAGGCTTTCCCCCATGTTATGTTGTTAATGTCGTGATACAAACATTATAAGTTCCAGTGGCAAAGAGAGGGGTTGCCTCTTATCAAGTCCTTTTTGGTGTTTTCCCAGTTTGTCCTGAGTGGAAACTCAGAAATGGAGATTATAGGACTGTGTCTCTCTGTTCTGGTTGCACATTAGAAACACCAGAAGAACTTTTAAAGCTCTAAATGCTTAGATCACACCTGCAGCCAGTGACATCAGAATCTCTGGGGTAGGACCAGTCTTCAGTGCTTTTTTATGTTTTCGTTTTCTTTTTCTTTTTTTTTTTT
>NW_003852412.1:6024760-6027091 GCF_000181295.1 Otolemur garnettii
TTTTTTTAAAGAGAGTCTCACTTTGTTGCCCTCAGTAGAGTGCTGTGGAGTCACAGCTTACAGCAACCTCCAGCTCCTGGGCTTAGGCAATTTTCTTGCCTCAGCCTCCTGAGTAGCTGGGACCACAGGCTTCTACCATAATATCCAGCTATTTTTTTGTTGCAGTTTGGCCAGGGCTGGGTTTGAACCCGCCACCCTCGGTATATGGGGCCGGCGCCCTACTCACTGAGCCACAGAGCCACCCTACAGATTCTTTTTTTTTCCCCCTGAATATTCCAGGGGGTACAAACATTTTGGTTATATATACTGCCTGTGTACTATTTGGGTCAAACTCACAAGTGTGCCCATTATGCAGATAGTGTGCATTGTACCTGTTAGGTGTGAATTACCCCATCCCTTCTCGCCCCAGTGCAAACCACTTAGTCCTACTTGATTTTTGATGTGTGCATAAGTGTTGATTGCTTAGTTCCAATTTATTTTTATTTATTTATTTTGAGACAAAGCCTCAAGCTTTTGCCCTGGGTAGAGTGCTGTGGGCTCAAGTGATCCTCTTGCCTCCACCTCCCAAGTAACTGGGACTACAGGTGCCTGCCACAATGCCCGGCTATTTTTTTGGCTGCAGCCGTCATAGGGTGTTGGCAGGCCCCAGGTATTAGTTCACCATTTTAAAAAAATTGCTGAGTAGCACTCCATGGTATACATACATGTATGTAGATCACAATTTCTTAATCCACTTGTGTATTGATGAACACTTGGGTTGGTTCTTGAGCCAAGTTCCCATCGGGTTCTTTTCCTTAGGATGCAGGGCTCAGTGGGATGAAAAGAGAAGTCCTCGCAGGGCTGTCAGACACATGGTTCAGGGCTTGGGACCTTTCTACCCCAGGGCTTAGGTTTGTTCCTTCCCTAACACCCTGCTGCTTTCTTTCTTTTCTTATTTTCTGGATTTTGCAGGGCAAGCGAATATAGCAAAAACCATGATCTCAAGAGCTCTTGGAGCTATGGAAAATGGAGCCATACTGTAAAGACTAGAAATTCATCTAAATCTGAACTGCTGGGAAATTGTTTAACGTTCTGTCAAATGAAAGGAACCAAATAACCAGAGATTTTTTTTATACATGAATGAGGATTGATTTTTTTTCCTCCCAGGCTTTTAAGTGTAATATGTCAATAAGGAAATACTTCTGTGTGGGTTTGACTCTCAGGATAGTGACTGATGGGGCAGATGACATGAGGTGGCATTCTTCTAACCTTTGAAAAGCTTATATTCCTTAAAATAGGAAAACAAAGTTAAGTTCATTGGCTGTTTAAGGAAGAAAGATGTTAAAGTGACGGGATTAGACAGAAATAACATTGGAGATGAGTTGAGACATGCATTAGGCTTTACAAGAGGGATAAGATTTGGAGAGATGGACCAGCCAGGTGGTGGTATCGAGGAAGAGCTTAAACAAAGGTAGGCAAAGGTGACGCTTGTCCACAGGATGGGGCTGCCCAGTGTGGGGGCCAGGAGGAGGAGCACAGACGGATGTTTTTCTTGACCCTTATTTTGGTAAAAACATGGTTGCTTTCTAATATTCTTCTCCCCTCTCCTTTGTTACTGTTTTAGGAGAATTACGAGCAGATGAAAGCATTAGTAAATCAACTCCATGCACGAGCACAGCACATAAGACTAGGTAAACCCAGCATTTATTCTTCAGTTTATGCTTTTAATGACGATCTCCCTGTATAGCTGTTAGTTTTTGAAAAAAAATATGGTAGCATTAAAACTACTACTCTTTTGCTTGGATGAAATGGTGTCTTAGAGAGGAACATAGTATGATAAGCTTTATTATTCCATTTTGCTGTTATTGGTATATATGACATTTTTACTTTGAAGTCCATGTTATTTGATATTAAAGGTATTTTCCAAATAAGATATTTTCTTTTCTCTTTTATTTTTTGAGATAGCGTCTTGCCCAGGGTAGTGTGCAGTGGGGCAATCATAGCTCACTATAGCTTCCAACTCCTGGGCTCAAGTGATCCCCCTGCCTTAGCTTCTCAGATAGCTGGGACTGCAGGCATGTGCCACCACACCTGTCTGATTTTTCATTTTTCTTAGAGACAAGGTCTCCCTATGTTGCCCACTGTGTTGCCCAGGCTGGTCTTGAACTCTCAGGTTCAAATGATTCTCTCACTGTGCTGGAAGTATAGGCATAAGCCCCCAAATCCAGCCTAAAATAAGATTCTTAATATGTTACAAGTACCTTATTTATAATAAGCTATATATGAGGCAGTATTTGCAAGGTATAAATTACAGAGAAAATACTATGTAATTTCTTTAAGTAATTATTAGTG
>NW_003852412.1:6027738-6054170 GCF_000181295.1 Otolemur garnettii
CCTTAGGTGTACGTGGCTGGCGCCTTAGCCGGTTGAGCTATAGGCGCTGAGCCAAATTAGGCTTTCTTAAAGGGTATGTTGTACTTTATAAAAGCATTATATTTTGGATTAAGTGTTATGTGTTTCTGGTATTAAATTAGTTAGAGATCTTGTATCATGTCAATTTATTCTAATCTAATGATGCTTTTATCATAGGAGGTGGTGAGAAAGCCCGAGAACGGCATGTTTCAAGAGGAAAACTGTTACCCAGAGAAAGAATCGACAGTCTTGTAGACCGTGGGTTGGTACACACCAAACTGCTAACTCTGATTGTTCTTTATTGCGTGGTACTTCATTAGACAGTTTTGTAAATAAATTATTTTGAATTCTGATTCTTATTGTAAGGTTTGGCAACGTATGTTTTTTGAGAGCTTATCATATGTCAGGCACTGTTCAAGACACTTGTGATATATCATTGAAGAAAATAGACAAAGAACTTCGTCCTGCTGGGACTGAAGGGTTAGAAAATAAGCAATAGACATCATAAATTATATAGGAAGTTAGAAGGTGACAAATGTCATAGAAGAAAGAAAAGGTAGGCCAGGGTAAAGGAAAGGAAGATGAGGGTCAAGTTGCAGTTTTAAGTGGGATAGTGAGGGTAGATGTCAGAGTAGAGCAAGGAGGGAAGCGAGAGAGCCTTGTAAAATCTCTAGGGAGAGAGTGTTGCAGGCAGAGGGAACAGCCAATGTGAAGCCCCTGGAGTGTGATGTGCCGGATCTGCTGATAGGGTTAAGGAGTGGCCAGGAGGCCCTTGCAGTTGGACTGGAGCAAGTAAAGGGGAGAGTAGTGGGAAGTAGATCAGATCCCTGAGGGTCTTTTTGGCCATTATAAAAGTTTTGGTTTTTACTGTGAGAATCTATTGTAGGGTTTTTTGGGGTTTTTTTGACATTGCAGAAGTTGTTTTTCAGGAATACTCACTGGTTTACAGAAATAACATTGATTAGTAATTGTCCACTTGTGGAACTATAGGGTGTGAGTTATGGTGTCCAATATATGACATTTGCAAGGTGTAAAGGGTGGTGCCCAGAGATGATGGGCAGAGAACGAAGAAGGTTAGGCCAGGTTTATTGAAAGGAACAGCGATCTGCCTGGGGCAGCTAGAGACCCCTTACACCTAGGGTAGAGCAAGGGCTGTGGTGAGTCAGGGTCCTTTGGAATGAACTTCAGGGTGGGGCTAACTAGTCTTGGGGGAGGGGGCACGGAGAGTTTGTGTAACTTTTTTTTTTTTTTTTGAGACAGAGCCTCAGGCTATCCCCCTAGGTAGAGTACTGTGTCATCACAGCTCACAGCAACCTCCAACTCCTGGGCTCAAGCGAGTCTCCTGCCTCAGCCTCCCAAGTAGTTAGGACCACAGGCGCCCACCACAGCGCCTGGCTATTTTTTGGTTGCAGCTATCACTGTTGTTTTGGCGGGCCAGGGCTGGATTCGAACCCGCCACCTTAGGTGTATGTGGCTGATGCCTTAGCCGCTTGAGCTACAGGCACCGAGCCAGTTTGTGTAACTTAACAAGCAGCTTCTCGGATTCCTTTGCTCCCAGGAAAGGTGGAGGTGATACATTCCAGTGCCTCCTTGGCCTGATAATTTAAAGGGGGGTTTGCATTCCTCAGATTAGAAGTTTCTTTCCTTTCTACCCCTAAGAACAAGAGCACTTAAGTGATGATAGACAAGGTTCAAACCCAAGTCTGACTGCCTTCAAGCTGTCACCTTCCACTCCATCACACTCCCTCCACTGTTACAAAAAAAACAGTCTCAAATTAAGCTTTTATCCAAAAAACACCAGCACAAGAAGCCATTTTGAAAGGAGTGCTCCAAGGTAGGGGAAGGAGCTTTAGCAGAAGTCAGTGAAGTTTAGCTCATGTCAGGAACAACTGGTCAAATCCCAAATTCTTCTTTTGAGTTAGCAACCAACCCTATTGTAGGGTTTTGAATAAGAGACTTTGTGTCTGTCTGACTGAGGGCTGCTGTGTTGTGAGAGGGCAATTGCAGGGACTCACTAACGGGAGTTGTGATGGGGAACTCAGACTAGGTTGATGGGAGTGTGAGGTTCAGGATTTCCAGGATTGTATATAGCATGAGAGGGAGAAAGAAGAGTAAATGAAAACTCCAAAACTATTTTTTTCTTATGACACATGCACACATATCCAACCTGGAGACGAACACTATTAATACCTGGTACGTATGCTTCTGGACCATTTTTGTTTATATGTGTTCTAGACATTTACAGTGATTTTAAAACAAAAATGGAATCATCCTAGATGTGGTGTTTTGGCCAGGCATGGTAGCTTACTCCTGTAATCCTAGCACTCTGGGAGGCTGAGGTGGGTGGATTGCATGAGCTCTAGAGTTTGAGACCAGTCTGAGCAAAACTGAGACCCTGTCTCTACTACAAAAAAAAAAAAAAAAAAAAAAAAAATAGAAAAAACTGAGGCAAGAGGATCGCCTGAACCCAGGTTGGAGGTTGGAGGTTGCTGTGAGCTATGATGCCATGGCACGCTACCCAGGGCAACAGCTTGAGACTCTGTCTCAAAAAAAAAAAAAAAACCAAAAACAAAATAAAAACTAAATGTGGTGTTTTATAGCCTGTCTTTTCCGCACTTAATGTACCTTGACCATTTAAGTGAGAGGTGGACTAATATAGTGGTTAAGAGCCTGATTCCTGGGCCAGATTGCTTACTAAAATCTCAGCTCTGCCATTTACTAATTGTGTGACTTAATCACTGTGTGTTTCAATTTCCTCATCAGTAAATGAGGGTCATAATAGGATCCATCTTAGAAGATAGTTCTAAGGAGTAAATGAATTAGTTTTTCTATCGGGTGTCTCAAAAGTTACCTGCAAAGTCACTATATATGGAGAAAATGTGAAATGGTAGCTAAATATACCTTTATATTTATAAAATAGTCATTACAAAATTTTACAAAGAAATGGCCAATGTGTAGAGAGTATTTCGTAAATATTTTGTAAAATTTTGTAATGAATATTCTGTAAAGGAATATTTAGCTACTTCTCAGTTTCTGTATGTATGGCAACTTTATTTTTTCTTTTTAAAGATAGTCTCATCCGGGCACGGTGGCTCATGCCTGTAATCCTAACATTCTGGGAGGCTGAGGTGGGTGGATTGTCTGAGCTCAGGAATTTGAGACCAGCCAGGCAAGAAGATTGCTTGAACCCAAGTTTGTAGCTACTTGGGAAGCTGAGGCAAGAGAATTGCTTAAGCCCAGGAGTTTGAGGTTGCTGTGAGCTGTGACTCCATAGCCCTCTACCATGGGTCACAAAGTGAGACTCTGTCTCAAAAAAAAAAAAAAAAAAAAGGAAAAGGAAAAGGAAAAGAAAACAGAGTCTCAGTCTATTTCCCTAGGCAGAGTGCTGTGGTATCATCATAGCTCACAGCAACCTAGCAACCTCAAAGTCTTTTTTTTTGAGATAGTCTCAGTATGTCACCCTCAGTAGAGTGCCGTAGCGTCACAGCTCACAGCAACATCAAACTCTTGGACTTAAGCAGTCTCTTGCCTCAGCCTCCCAAGTAGCTGGGGCTACAGGTGCCCGCTGCAGTGTCCAGCTATTTTTTTGTTGCAGTTGTCATTGTTGGTTAGCTGGGCTAGTTTTGAACCCACCAACTTAGGTATATGTGACTGGTGCTGTCACTGTGCTACGGGCACTGAGCCAAGCTCAAGCTCTTGGGTTCAAGCAATCCTCTTGCCTCAAGCTCCTGAGTAGCTGGGAATATAGGCACACATCACAATGCCTGGCTAGTTTTCCTATTTTTAGTAGAGGTGGGATCTTGCTCTTGCTGAGGCTGGTCTTGAACTCCTGAGGTCAACCAAGCCACCCGCCTTGGCTTCCCAGAGTGCTACAATTACAGGCATGAGCCACTGTGCCCAGCCTATATGATAAGTCTGTGGGTGGCTACTGGGGCACACTGTAAAGTTCTTAGGAAAGAGCCTGGCACATGGTAAGTAAGCATAAATGAGAGTTGTTATTCTGTTTCTATATTAAAAACACATTTGTACAACATCTTTTGAAATAAGTACCTACTGTTCTGCTATATAGATATGCTATATAAATCCTTAAAATATTCACAGCAGATTTTGTTTTAGATTTTTAAAATAGATTTTATATACAACATGCATATTTGAAACATTGTCCCAGTAAAGAAAAATCTTTTCTTTTTTTCATGTGTAACTGTTTAAATGCATGTGAATTTTTTAATGACATTAACTTAAGCATTGCTCTTTCTTCCCTTACAGGTCTCCATTTCTAGAATTATCCCAGTTTGCAGGTTACCAGTTATATGGCAATGAAGAGGTCCCTGCAGGTGGCATTATTACTGGTATTGGAAGAGTGTCAGGGTGAGTTTCTACCTGTGCTCTATAACGTGGGGCAGGAGGAAGACCTTGATGAGGTGCAGGCATCCAGCCCTCATGTTGCATATACGCAGTGAAGTTTTATGCTACTTATATTATTTGAAACTGAGGCATCCTCCCCAGACCTGTATTAGATTCACTGGTGGAGCTTTATAGACAAAAATTGAAGGGAAAAAATCTAGCAAAGATCCTTGGGATCCAATCCAAACCAGTTTCTTGGCAATCTTACGCAGTTTCCCTGACTGCTGTCTGTCCTTGGCCACCCTACTCTTTGTTACTTAGGGGGGTCCTCATACCCAATAACACACTGGTTTTGGTGAGAAAGAGCACTGTTGATGGCATACCTTTCTCATGTTTTCAGTATACTACTCATTGCGAATTTAAACGAGATAAATATTGTATTTTCAGCTTCTGTTAGGTGTACAAGAAACCACATGGCTGTAATGTTGAAGACCTTATGAAAATATAAAAAATAAATCTCAGTACTCTTGATAGGTCATTTTTCATTTTTGCAAATTATGCTCCTAAAAGGAAATATTGAGGGTTTATTGTGAGGGAGTTCTTTATCCTCAGGACTTGGATGGGAGTGGTGGCTAGCATTTATTATTTTTTTAGGACACTTTCATTCAAACAACCATTATGGAACGTGGCTTACTTAGGTTGTTAGCTTTTCACTACTAATATAGGATTGATAAGTCTTTAAAAATCAAGTATGAGTTTGTGAACTTGTTAAAAGTAATCATTGTGTATTATATAAATGAACACATGAGCTGTGATTAAAGCTTGCATTTGCATCCTAAAATTGTCTATTAACGAGTATCATTGGTGGTAGGTACTAGAAATTGACGGTCACATTGGTGTGTCTTGTAATGAGTGTAATTGGCCTTTAAATTTGAAGAAGTATCTCATATTCTCTACCCAATGAAATTTCTGCCTTTCAGAGTAGAATGCGTGATTGTTGCCAATGATGCCACTGTCAAAGGAGGCACCTACTACCCAGTGACCGTGAAAAAACATTTACGGGCACAAGAAATTGCAATGCAGAACAGGCTCCCCTGCATCTACTTGGGCAAGTCATAAGAGTTGTAAAATAAGCTATCGTTAGCTGCTAAAATGCAAGAATGTTTAGAAGACTATATGTGACATCAACAATGAGTATCTTAAAAACTTGTTGATTTCTCCCATAAGTAAAAATGTTCTTTGTTGAAAATTCTGGGGGTGGGGGTGATAAATAAATAAGAACTACACATAATAATATCAATGTGGAATAACCCTGATAGTATCTTGGTGTACTCCAGTTTTTTGACTACAAATCTGTGAATTTTTTTCTTTTATATTTTTACTTTTCTGTTAACCATAATGGATTCAACATATTAAAAATTAATAGTGAATATTTATAGATCTCTTGAGTGCCAGGTACTGGGTTAAATGCTTAAGTATTATACATATAATTTGAGCAGATATAATTTAAAGCAAATTCAATTTCCAATAGGAGTAAATTTATATTTGAAAATGAAATACATTTAAATCAAAGGATATTTCAGGCTGGGCATGGTGGCTTACACCTGTGATCCTAGCACTCTGGGAGGCTGAGGCGGGTGGATTGCCTGAGCTCAGGAGTTTAAGACTAGCCTGAGCAAGAGGAAAGCCCTATTTCTACTAAAAATAGAAAAACTAGCCAGGCCATTGTGGAGGGTGTTTGTAATCCCAGCTACTCGGGAGGCTGAGGCTGGAGGCTTACTTGAGCCCAAGAGTTTGAGGTTGCTGTGAGCTATGATGCCACATCACTCCACATAGGGTAATGGAATGAGACTGTCTCAAAAAAAAAATCAGAAGATATTTAAAAAAAAACGTAAATGCAAAGCAGCTTAAAATGAGCACTTGCTGGATATTGAGTTAGTGTGATAAAACTCCAACATATATTGTTCATTTATTCAGGTACTTAAACAGGTACTGTTATATAAGTCCTCCGCCTCCCCCCCACCTCCGTGGGAAAGTATGTTTACCTGTTTGACTGACAATGTTAACAGCTTTTCACAAATAGAAAATAGCAGATGAGACCCAGCTTCTTGCCAAACTCTATAGGGGACACACTGGAGAGGATTATGTTGTCTCTGTTTCAGCAAGCTCATAATGAGCTAGAGACAAGATGTAGTGTGTTAAAAACGAGAAACTTAGGCTCGGCGCCTGTGGCTCAAGCGGCTAAGGCGCAGCCACATACACCTGAGCTGGTGGGTTCGAATCCAGCCCTGGCCTGCCAAACAACAATGACGGCTGCAACCAAAAAATAGCTGGGTGTTGTGGCAGGCGCCTGTAGTCCCACCTACTTGGAGGTGGAGGCAGGAAAATCGCTTGAGCCCAGGAGTTGGAGGTTGCTGTGAGCTGTGATGCTACGGCACTCTACCCAGGGTGACAGCTTGAGACGCTGACTCAAAAAAAAAAGAGAGAGAGAGAGAGAAACTTAGTGGTTGTGGGCAATGATAATAGGTATAGGACTAGCTGATTTTTTTCTTAACATTTTCTATGTGCACTGAGTATGTGCTGAACTAAGTGCTTTACATACGTTATTTCCTGTCATCCTAATAACAATTGTCTTTTTTTTGTGTGAGACAGAATCTCACTATGTTGTGCTCAATAGAGTGCTGTGGTGTCACAGCCCACAACAACCTCCAACTCTTGGGCTTAAGTGATTCTCTTGCCTCAGCCTCCCAAGTAGCCTGGGTGCTAGCCTCCTGCCACAATGCCTGGCTATTTTTTTGTTGCAGTTGTCATTGCTGTTTAGCAGGCCTGGGCTGGGTTCGAACCCGCCAGCCTCAGTACATGTGGCCGGTACTGTAACCACTGTGCTACGGGCGCTGAGCCATAACAACTGTCTTCTGTTGTCATTGAGATAGCTGCTGTCGTTTTCTTCATTTCATGGGTGAGGAAACTGAGGCATATAAGGGCTAGGAACCACCTGTGAGCACACAGCTATGAAGTAAAGACTGTTTTGAACTCAGCTGACATAGTATTCACCACTCCAATCTGCAGTAAAAACAGTATCAGAAGGCCATAATTGTATAAATTGTCACATGAATTCTGTAGATGGTTTTGGTTTAAAAGAGGGAAAGATACTTTTTCACCTTATCTGGTTAAGAATTCATCATGTTTCCAGGGCTTTTGCTAATCCTCAAAGGAGAGAGGGTCCTAAACATTTCAAGGAGAATTGCACAGAGGCAGGAAAACCTAATGGGTTTGCGGGAAACTGTGAGTCCTTTCAGTTATCTTGGGGGACTGGAGAACGAAGCTCTAGAATATTTTAGAAAGGAAGGACAGATTTTTTGTAAACTTGATTGAGAACTGACGCTGTCATTGATACAAGTTTCCCTATGCATAGCATGTTTTGTTCATAGCCATGTGCTTATTTTTCTCATTTTCCTTGTCTTCAGTTGATTCAGGAGGGGCAAATTTACCTCGACAAGCAGACGCGTTTGCAGATCGAGATCACTTTGGCCGTATATTCTATAACCAGGCAAATATGTCTTCTGAAAATATCACACAGGTAATTTGTCATTAATAGAGTATATAGTATTGCTTTTCTTTTTTTAAAGTATTGCTTTTTTATTCCAAATATCTTTGTTAATTGGATACCCTGAGATGTCTTAAAAATGAAACAATTTCTTTTTACTCCAAATATCATTTCTAATTAGATACTCTAAGATGGCTTAAAAATAAAATAATTTAATCTTTTCCACAGAAGGTATCTCAAGGTCGTCTCTAATTAGAACCTTTGGTTAATTATAGGAATACTCCTATTGTGTAATACAGGTTATTTACCTGAGAAAAACAGGTTTTAAAAGAAAGGGTACCAGTAATGCATTTTCTAGTTGCTGTACTCTGGGGAATCTCTAGGATATGTATGAGGAGATACAAGAAAAGTACATTATAGCATCATTAGAGCAGAAGTTAGAGAAATGACCTTAATGTCCATCGATGGACATTAATAATACAGATATTAGCTGTTAAAATGAATGAACTAAAGTTGTGTTTATTAACATGAATAAGTCCCAAAAATATGTTCAGTAAAAGAATGGAATAAACGTATAGCTCATTATTATATATGTAAAAGTTAAGATCATCATGTCATACTATATATATATACACTTTTTTTTTTTTTTTTTTTTTTTTGCAATTTTTGGCCAGGGCCAGGTTTGAACCTGCCACCTCTGGTATATGGGGCTGGTGCCCTACTCCTTTGAGCCACAGGCACTGCCCCACTCTTACTATATATCATTTGTGTATAAACATGCACTTGGGATTGATATACTCAACTTTAAAACAGTGGTTGCCTCTGAGGTGGAAGGGAGGAGAAAGGGCTCAGGTGGGAGGCATATAAGGATTCAACTATATCTGAAATATTTTACTCCTTTAAAAAAATGATCTAAAGTAAATTTAGCCAAATGTCAAGATTTGTTAAAACTGTTTAGGTAAATGGATGTTTCTTACTCTCTGATCTTTTTTACATAGTTGAAATACTTCATAATATCCATGTTGCTTCTTTGTTTCCATTTCCCTGTTGGGTTTCTTAAGTTTGTGATATTTTATTAATATTCCAATTAATTGGTCTTTACTTTCTTTTTTTTTTAGAGACAGAGTCTTACTTTGTCGCCCTCGGTAGAGTGCTGTAGTGTCACAGCTCACAGCAACCTCTAGCTCTTGGGCTTAGGCGATTCTGTTGCCTCAGCCTTCCAAGTAGCTGGGACTATAGGCACCTGCCACAACCTGGCTATTTTTGTTGCAGTTTGGCTGGGGCCAGGTTTGAACCTGCCACCCTCAGTATATGGGGCCAGCGCTGTACTCACTGAGCCACAGGCGCTGCCCTAAGTGGTCTTTACTTTCAATATTATATGGCTTTTGATTTTCTTTTTTTATATTGTCTCATTTATTTTTGTTTTTAAAAGCATCATAGAAATTATTTAAAATTTTTCTATTTTACCAAGTCTTCAATGAGGTATCTTCCATATAAAAGTAGGAGGAAAATTAGACTCAAAATCTCTTTTGATTTTGTATCAACATAGTAGTAGGTTGTGGTTATTTATTGCATATTTTACTGTTAGGCATGACCTTGCCTACCTGTATGCTTTGTTTATCTAAGTAAAACCTTCAGCTTTACTTACTTTTGCATAGATGGCTCTTTCATTATCCTGTATGAAATTCCTTTTCTTCATTTTTGAGCCAGGGCCAGGTTTGAATCTGCCATCTCTAGTATATGAGGCCGGTGCCCTACTCCTTGAGCCACAGGCACCACCCACTGTATGAAATTCTTATTGTGATCTTTTGTTTTATGGGGAGGGGGGAATTAGCTCATTTAATCCTGTATTGTAATTTTTATAGCTGACCTGTGTTAGTTTCCTGTGGATGCCATAATAAATTCCGACAAACTGTAGGGCTCAAAAGAATAGAAATTTATTCTCTCAAGTTCTAAAGGTCAGAACTCTGCAATCAAAGTGGTGGCAGGGCCACATGTCTAGAGGAAATTCTGTTCCTGGCCTTTTCCAGATCTTGGTGGCTTGAGGTGTTTTGTTCGCTTATGGTGCATCGCTCTAATCTGGACTTCTGTCTGCACGAGGCCTTCTTCTCTGTGTGTCTGGGTCTTCTCTCTTCTCTCTTATAAAGGCAGTTGTCATTGGATTTAAGGCCCAGTCAGGTAATCTAGGGTGATCTCATCTCACTGATCTTAATTGTATCTGCAAAGACCTCTTTTGCAAATGAGGTCACCTTTCAGGTTCTGGGGATTAGATGTGGACATATCAACCCCCTTGGACCTCTGCTATCTTACCTGCTTATTCTTTGCTCTTTCTGCTCATGAAGCTTCTGTGGAGAGTATCTAAAACCTCAGCTGACATCTAATAAATAAGTATGGAGGATCAACTGTATGTTTTGTGCAATGTGCTGGTACATAAAACCAGATGGGGTCTCTACTACCATGAAACTTAAAGTTTGAAGTGCTATAATATCAAATCTTTTTTTTTTTTGAAATAGAATCTCACTATGTCACCCACTTGGTAGAGTGCTGTGGTGTCACAGTTCACAGCAACCTCTAACTCTTGGACTTAAGTGATTCTCTTGCCTCAGCCTCCCAAGTAGCTTGGACTATAGGCACCAGCTATAACTCCTGGTTATTTTTTGGTCATAGTTGTCATTGTTGTTTGGCAGGCCTGGCCTAGGCTCAAACTCGCCACCTTTGGTGTATGTTGTTGGTGCCCTGGCTGCTAAGCTACAGGCTCTGAGCCTTAAAATCAAATCTTTTTAAAATTAAAAGCGTACATTTGGTCAAATGCTCTTTAGACATTCTGGATTTTTTTTATCATGGCAGGTATTTATTAAAAAAAATGTACACTTAAAATCAAATGTTTTAAAATTAAAAGTATACATTTTTTGAATAAATAGTACCTACTATGATAAAAAAAATCCAGAATGTCTGAGAGCATTTGACCAAATGTCTTCCTTTTTCCTATTTCATTTTTGTTTTTTAAGAACTATAACATCAGTATTTCTTTAATGAGCCGCATCTCTTTTAGTGTTTATTTTTTTCTCTTTCTCTTAAATAGGGAGTTTAGAGTTAAAGTTTACCTTCCTATATTTTTAAGAACCTCTTAGGATTTAAAAAGAAACTTCTAATTTATTGTAGATGACTCTTCATGTATCTATTCTAATCCCAATTAATACTACTTTATACTTCACTGAAAGTCAGACTTTGTATGGGTACTTTTCTTCTTATTAAAAATCCTACTACTTAATCTGCCTTCATTTATCCCAGAAAGAATTATTTCTCCTCTCCAGTGCTAAACCTGCTGTTTATAACCTTAATTAATACCAGCCCTTCCTTTTTGCTTCATCATTTATGCCATTTCTCACTTTTACTTTTTTTTTTTTTTTAATTTTTAAATATTGTTTTTGAGACTGAGTCTTGCTCTGTTGCCCAGGCTGGATTGCATTGAGGTGATCACAGCTTACTGTAAACTTGAACTCCTGGACTCAAGTGATACTTCTCCTACCTCAGCCTCCAGGAGTGCTGGGATTGCAGACCTGAGCCACTGCACCTAGCTTTTACTTAAATATTTTCTCATCTGCTTTTTTTCCCCCCTCACAGCCAAAAATTACATTGATATCCCTTTCTTTAAGGAAAAAAGAAAAAGCACCAAAACTAGTGCAAAAAGCTTCTACTCCTAGAAGCGTCTCTTCTTCCCCAGATGACCATGCTGCTTCACGTTCGGCCCAGTCTCTTCTCTGCTGACTGCTCACTTGCTCCTTGAGACCTCACTGCCCTCAGAGGCTCCCACTGAGAGGCGGGATTCTTACTTCCCATATCCTCTTGGCATTGTCATTTATTCTCTTTCCTGAAATTCTCCTTGTGCCTCATACCTTTGGGTTTCCCTTATTTTTTTTCTCTCCTTCCTTTCTTTCTCTCTTTCTTTCTTTCTGTCTGTCTTTTAGTTATTTTTTATTAAATCATAACTTTGTACATTGATGCATTTATAGGGTTCAGGGTACTGCTTCAATATACAATGTGAAATGCTGACATTGAACTAAGTAACACATCCATTACAATTATACCCATTTCTTAGTAGTTTTGAAATGTATCTATCATGCACATTGGGTGAGGTCCCCCCAAATACCCTCCATCCTCCCATATCCCCCCTCCCCTCCCCTCTCTCCTCTTCCCTTCTACTTTCTGGAGTATAGTTATGTTTTGCCATTCATATGAGTGTGTAGGTGGTTATATATTGATTTCATAGTGGTATTGAGTACACTGGATACTTTTTCCCCCATTTTTGAGATACTTTACTAAGAAGAATATGTTCTAGCTCCCTTCAGGTAAACATAAAAGATATGACGTCTCCATCTTTTTTATGGCTGCATAGTATTCCATGGTGTACATATACCACAATTTGTTAACCTATTCATGGGTCGATGGGTACTTGGGCTATTTCCATGTTTTGACTATTATTAATTGGGCTGCAATAAATATTCTGGTGCAAATATCTTTGTTGTAAAATAATTTTTGATCATCTGGGTATATACCTAGTAGAGGAATTGCCAGATTGAACAGTAGGTCTACTTTTAGTTCCTTGAGTGCTCTCCAAACTTCTCTCCAAAAAGATCGTATTAGCTTGCATTCCCACCATCAGTGTAGAAGTGTTCCCTTCTCTCTGCATCCATGCCAACATCTGTAGTTTTGGGATTTTGTGATGTAGGCTAATCTTACTGGAGTTAGATGATATCTCAAAGTGATTTTGATTTGCATTTCTCTGATGATTAACGATGATAAGCATTTTTTTGTGCCATGAGCCTGTCTTCATCAGAAGGCCCATCTGTGAGCCTTCTCTAGCCCACATAGAAATGGGGTTATTTATCCTTTTCTTACTGATTAGTTTGAGTTCTCTGTAGATTCTAGTTATCAGACCTTTGTTGGAAGCATAACCTGCCAAAATCTTCTCCCATTCTGAAGGTTGTCTGTTTGCTTTACTTATTGTGCTCTTGGCTGTGCAAAACTTTTTAGTTTGATCAGATCCCAGTAATGTATTTTTGGTGTTGCTTCAATTTCCTGGGGGTCTTCCTCATAAAATATTCTCCCAGACCAATTTCTTTAAGTGTTTTCCCTGCCCTCTCTTCTAGCTTTTTTTTTTAAGACAGAGCCTCAAGCTGTCCCCCTGGGTAGAGTGTTCTGGCATCACAGCTCACAGCAACCTCCACCTCCTGGGCTCAAGTGAGTCTCCTGCCTCAGCCTCCCAAGTAGCTGGGACCACAGGCGCCCACCACAACGCCCGGCTATTTTTTGGTTTTAGCCGTCACTGTTCTGGTGGGCCCAGGCTGGATTCGAACCCACCACCTTAGGTGTATGTGGCTGGTACCTTAGCCACCTGAGCCACAGGTGCCGAGCCTCTTCTAACATTTTTATAGTTTCATGTCTTAAGTTTAAATCTTTTATCCAGTAAGAGTCTATCTTTGTTAATGGTGAAAGGTTGGGATCCAGTTTCAGTCTTCTATAGGTCACCAGCCAGTTAACCCAGCACCATTTGTTAAATAGGGAGTCTTTCCCCCACTGAATACTTTTGATAGGCTTGTCAAAGATCAAATAATGATAAGTAGCTGGGTTCATCTCTTGGTTTCTCTATTCTGTTCCATAAATCTACTGCTCTGTTTTTATGTCAGTACCATGCTGTTTTGATCATTATAGATCAGGTGTCCTCAATCTACAGCCCATGGGCCACATGTGGCCACCTGGATATTTATCCAGCCCACCAGGTGTTTTTGCTGCCACTGTCTGTCCTGCTTAGCAGCCGACTCATCCCTGGGCCCACAGTCCAGCCTTCCAATGGTCTGAGGGACAGTGAACTGGCCCCCTGTTTAAAAAGTTTGAGGACCCCTGCTAGATTTATAGTATAACCTAAAGTCTGGTAATCTGATACCTCCTGACTTGTTCTTATTTCTGAGTAATGTATTTGCTATTCGAGATTTTTTCTGATTCCATATAAAACAAAGTACTATTTTTTCAAGTTCTTTAAAGTATGGCAATGGTGCTTGAATAGGAATTACATTAAATCTGTAGATTTTTGCTTTGGGTAGTATGGACATTTTAACAATGTTGATTCTTCCTGGCTATGAGCATGGTATATGTTTCCATTTGTTAACATCTTTAGCTATTTCTTTTCTTAGAGTTTCATAATTCTCTTTATAGAGATTTTTCACATCCTTTGTTAGATAGATTCCCAGATATTTCATCTTCTTTGGTCTATTGTAAAAGGAATAGAGTCCTTGACTATATTTTCAGCTTGACTTTTGTTGCATATATAAAAGTTATTGACTTGTAAGTATTGATTTTCTGTCCTGAGACACTGCTGTATTCCTTGATCACTTCTAAGCGTTTTGAAGTTGAGTCCCTGGGATTTTCCAGGTATAGGATCATATCATCAGCGAAGAGTGAGAGTTTGATCTCCTCTGACCCTATTTGGATACCCTTGATCACCTTCTCTTGCCTGATTGCGATGGCTAAGACTTCCATTATTATGTTGAATAGCAGTGGAGACAGTGGGCATCCTTGCCTGGTTCCTGATCTGAGTGGAACTGTTTTCAATTTTACACCATTCAATATGATATTGGCTGTGGGTTTGCTGTAGATGGCTTCTATTAGTTTAAGAAATGCCCTTCTATGCCTGTTTTCTTAAGTGTTCTGATCATGAAAGGATGCTGGATATTATCAAAGGCTTTTTCTACATCAGTTGAGAGGATCATATGGTCTTTGTTTTTTATTTTATTTATGTGATGTATTATATTTATAGATTTGCGTATGTTGAACCAACCCTGTAACCCTAGAATAAAACCAACTTGATCATGGTGTATAATTTTTTTGATGTGTTGTTGAATTCTGTTTGCTAAGATCGTATTGAATATTTTTGCATAGATATTCATTAATGATATTGGTCTATAATTTTCTTTCTTTGTTGGATCCTTTCCTGGTTTGGGTATCAGGGTGATATTTGCTTCATAGAATGTTGGGAAGTATTCCTTCTTTTTTTTTTTTTTTTTTTGAGACAGAGCCTCAAGCTATCACCCCTGGGTGGAGTGCTGTGGCATCACAGCTCACAGCAATCTCCAACTCCTGGGCTCAAGTGAGTCTCCTGCCTCAGCCTCCCAAGTGGCTGGGACTACAGGTGCCTGCCACAATGCCTGGCTAATTTTTTGGTTGCAGCCATCATTGTTATTTTGGCAGGCCTGGGCTGGATTTGAACCCACCACCTTAGGTGTATGTGGCTGGCGCCTTAGCCACTTGAGCCACAGGTGCCAAGCTGAAGTATTCCTTCTTTTTCTATGCTTTGGGAAATGTTGTATAATATAGGTACTAGTTCCTCTTGAAAGGTTTGATAGAATTTGAATGTGAAGCCATCTGGTCCTGGACTTTTCTTTTTTGGGAGATTTCATATTGTTGATGCTATTTCAGTGCTTCACATAGGTCTATTCAAGATTTCTAATTCTTTCTGGTTGAATCCAGGAAGGTGGTGTGCTTCCAGGTATTGGTCTATTTCCTTTAGATTTTCATATTTCTTGGAATAGTGATTTTTGTAGTAATCATTGAGGATTTTTTGAATTTCTGAAGTGTCTTGTTATTTCTCCTTTATCATTTCTGATAGACGATATTAGAGATTTTACTTGTCTATTTCTGGTTTGGTTGGCCAAAGGTTTATAAATTTTGTTAATCTTGGCTTGGGAGAATCACTTGAGCCCAGGAGTTGGAGGTTGTAGTGAGCTGTGATGTCATGGCACTCTACCCAGGGGGACAGCTTGAGGCTCTGTCTCAAAAAAAATTTTTTTGTTAATCTTTAAAAAAAACTAACTTTTTGTTTCGTTGATCTTCTGAATGATTCTTTTGTTTTCAATTTCATTTAATTCTGCCCTAATTTTGGTTATTTTTTTTCTTCTGCTGGGTTTGGGGTTGCAATGTTGTCCCTTTTCCAGTTGCTTAAGATGATCCATTAAGTTGTTGGCTTCCTCTCTGTCTGTTTTCTTGTTGAAGGCTTCCAGTACTATAAATTTCCCTTTTAGGACTGCCTTTGCTGTATTCCACAGGTTTTGATAATTTGTGTCTTCGTTATCATTTTGTTCCAAAAATTTAGTGATTTCCTTCTTAATCTTGTCTTTGACCCAGCTATAATTTAGCCTAAGATTATTTAGTTTCCATGACTTTTTTGAGTATGAAGATTCCTGATGCTGTTGAGTTCAACTTTTATTCCATGGTGGTCTGAGAAGATACAAGGAATAATTTCTACACTTTTAAATTTGCTGAGGTTACACTTGTGTCCTAGAATATGATCTATTTTGGAGGATGACCTGTGAGCTGATGATAAGAATATATTCAGTTTTATTATGGTAAAATGTTCTATAGAGGTCTGGAATGTCCATTTGTTCTAGGGTCAGGTTTAAGTCAAATATTTCTTTGTTTAGTTTCTTCTTGGAGGATCTATCCAAAATTGTCAAAGGGGTGTTATAATCACCAACTATTATAGTGCAGGAAGATATCAAGCTGTTCATATCCATTAGGGTCTGCTTTATGAATAGAGGAGCATTCTAGTAGAGTGCATAAATGTTAATTATCAAAACTCTCCATGTTGAGCGTTTCCCTTGACAGATATGTAGTGACCTTCCTTATCTTTATCTTTGTGGTTTAAAGCCAATTGTATCTGTTATTAAAATTGCAACCCCTGCTTTTTTCTGGTTTCCATTTGTATTATATTATACAAATCCATCCCTTGTATTATACAAGTCCATCCCTTTACCCTGAATCTATTTTTATCCTTTAAGGTATGATGAGATTCTTGTATACAATAGATGTCTGGTCTGAGTTTATATCTCCAGTGAGCCAGCCTGTTCTTTAGAGGACAATGTAAACCATTCACATTGAGGGAATTGATAAGCCTGATTGTGTTTTGGGTGTCATGATTTTTGGATATCCAGTGGGCATTTTTAATCCTTTCACCACTGTGGATGTTGGGTTTTGTTCAAAAATTTCTGGGTGAATTTACTTTGGAAGTAGAGCATTGTGCTGGTCATTGTGGTGTATGGGTCTGAGACTATCCCAGACAGCTGGTTTAGTTGTGGCAAATTTCTTCAACATGTCTATGTCATTAAAGTATTTGATTTCTCCATCACAAATGAAACTCAGTTTAGCTGGATAGAGGATCCTGGGGTGGAAGTTGTTTTGTTTTAGGAGATTGAAGGTCGATAACCATCTTCTGGCTTGAAATGTTTTAGATGAGAGATCTGCAGTCATTCTAACATTTCTCCCTTGTAGGTGATGCTTTTCTTATGTCTGGCTGCTTGCAGAATTTTCTCCTTCATCTTAACTTTGGCAAAGTTAATCACAATGTGTCTAGGAGATGCTTTGTTTGGATTGAGTCTTGCTGGGGTTCTAAAACTATCTGCTATCTGGAGTTCTGTATCTCTTGCAATGCTTGGGAAATTCTCTTCCAAAATCTCTCAGAGGAGAGCATCTGTACCTTTAGGACCATCTCTTCTCCTTCAGGAATTCCTATAAGACAAATGTTTGATCTTTTGGAGTGATCCCACAACTCTCTCCGGGAATGATCAGTTTTTGCTCTCCATTTGTCTGCCTCTTTGAGTGTTGGGAAATATTCAAAAGCTTTGTCTTCAGTTTCAGACATCCTTTCTTCTGCCCTGTCAACTCTATTACTGAGCAATTCTACTGTATTTTGGAGCTCCTCAACTAACTTTTTTGTTTCCTTGAGCTCTACTATCTCTTTTCTCATTATGTCCATATCTTTGGTGACTTAGGCTTTGAATTCATTTCTTTCTTTCTTTTTTTTTTTTTTTGTAGAGACAGAGTCTCACTTTATTGACCTCAGTAGAGTGCTGTGGCGTTACACAGCTAACAGCAACCTCCAACTCTTGGGTTTAGGTGATTCTCTTACCTTAGCCTCCCGAGTAGCTGGGACTACAGGCGCCTGCCATAACACCTGGCTATTTTTTTGTTGCAGTTTGGCCATGGCTGGGTTTGATCCTGCCATCTTCGGTATATGGGGCTGGTGCCCTGCTCACTGAGCCACAGGCGCTGCCCTGAATTCATTAATTTCTTGAGACAACTTTAGAACTACTCTTTGGAATTCAATTTCTATCTCTTCTTCCGTTCTATTTATCTTATTTGCCATCCATATTCTTAATTTGATTTCTGACATTGCTGCTGTTTGTCTATGGATGGCATCTTCAGTTGTATCTCCTTTGTCATTTCTTGGGGGGTTGATCTACTCCTGTTATTCATGTTGCCAGAGTTCTTCCATTGAGTCTGCACTATGTTTATTTTCCACCATTTGGTTGTTAGAATTGGTAGGGTGAGATTGGATTGAGATTCCCAGGTAGTAGAGATAGCCCCTTACCAAAGTGCTAGGCTTTGTAATTGTGGCTTATCTCCTATAACCTTACAAAGGCCCCTTTCAGAATTTTGGCCGGAGTCTCTGAGGATCTACTTGGTGAGATAACACAAGCTAGCCCTGCTTTGATATTAGCCAACCTCTGAGACCTGAGAGCAAGGACGTGGTCCCCTGATTCCAACAGAACCTAAGAAACCACAGTGTTAGGTTTAAATCTCGACTGTGAAGAGATACAAAGAGGTGCAGCACCCAGCCTCTACCCTTCAGTTCTTTTCCACTACAGAACTTGGAAGGTCAACCTCAGAATGTCCCTGAGTGGACAGCCTCAGATACAGGTTCCAACCAAATTGTCTCAGGTAGTGCAAACCCTGCCCAACAGAGAGAGATTGAAGGGTCTCCAGTAGCACAGTTGGAGCCAGGGGTCTACACTCCTGCCTGCCAGACTCAGTCTACACTGTTGTTCTCTTCTCTGCTCACAGGCCCAGCTGAACCAAGGGACATGGCCCCACCCACCGATCTCAGTCTGTACCCAGCTATCCTCTGCTTGCCAGACCAGTTGGAGTCAGGGGACCACGCCCTGGCCTCCCAGTCTCAGTCCACTGCCTGACAAGCCTCTGTTGATAGGCTCTGTTGGAGTCAGGGCACTGGGCTCTGCTCTATAGTCTCAGTCCACACACAGCTAGCCTCTGCTTGCCAGACCAGTTGGTGTCTGGGGACCATGGCCCCACCTGCCAATCTCAGTCCATGCCTGGCAAGCCTCTGTTCACAGGCTCTGTTAGAGTCAGGGCACTGCACTCTGCCCGTAGGTCTCAGTCCTTGCCCTATAAGCCTCTGCTCACCAGCCCTGTTGGAGACAGGGGACCATGCCCTAGCCCTCTGGTCTTGGTTCACACCCAGTAAGCCATTGCTCAAGGGTTCTTTTGGAATCAGGGGACCACGTCCTTGCTCTCAGGTCTCAGTCCACGCCTATCAAGCCTCTGCTTACAGGCCCAGCAGGGGCTCATGACCAGCCCTGTCTGATAAACTCAGTCCACATGGGGCAACCACTCTCCCTCTGTGGGTGCTGTCAGAGCTAAAGTTTCTGCACCCCATCCCGCCAGACACAGCCCGAACTGAGGGTGAACACTACCACTGGCTGGGCATAGTCATAACCAAGGGACTGCTCCTCCTCCCACTATTCCTCCTCCCTCCTCTTTTTTCCCACACCCTCTTTCTTCCCTGTTAGTCACAGATTCTGTCCTGATGGTTGGTGGTCCACACTATGCCCAGATCTCTCAGGACAGGACCAAACACTCTGTGCTCTGCAGGGGGCAGAACTTCAGACCACTATGTGAGGAGGAAAGGGTAGCCTGGGAGTTTGGACTTGTGGGAAAAATATGTGTTCAATTTTATGCCTGGTGGGATGGGGTCTAGGTTCCTAACTGGGATCTCCCTTGAGAAAGAGACCTGAAGTTTATCTCTCCAGTGAGGTAAAATGAGAGGTCTTTTGTTCCCTGCTTGTTCACAGATAGCCTGCGGCAGGCCTCCTGCTTGAGGGCGGGGTCTCCTGTCCTCTAGTCGATAGGCTTTGTACCTGTAATTTGTTTTCTTGAATGATCTTCCTTGGAGTTAAATCTTAATAGATTTCTTTCTTGGCTCAGCTCCTCATCTTTGGCTTCATAGAGTCCAATTATGTCTAATTTTTCTTCCTCTGCTCAGGATCCTCTGCTACCAGTTGGCCATTCTCCTCTTTTTTTTTTTTTTTTTTTTTTAAAGACAAAGTCTTGCTTCATTGCCTGGGCTAGAATGTAACTTAAGACTTCTGGCCTCAAGCAATCCTCTGACTCAGCCTCCTGAGTAGCTGGGACTACAGTTGCGTGCCATCATGTCTAGTTAATTTTTTTTACTTTTTGTAGAGATAGGGTCTCACTTTTGCCCAGATTGAGCTTGAACCCTGGTCTCAAGCAGTGCTTCCACCTGACCTCCCAGAGTGTTTGGATTACAGGTGTGACGCACATTACTGGCCTTCACCTTCTCCATTTAATCTTCCTGACCCTACCCAAGAACTCACTCTTAATAATTTAATAAAATCTCATGGTTTTACGGATGATCTTCCTTAGGGGTTCTGCTATCTCTGTAGCTTTCCTGATACACACAGCTAGCCTCTGAGTGAAATAATAGGAAATATACATGTGGTCTCTGTCCCCAGTCCCGGGCACAGAGCCCCTACAACCCTTGTAATTTCCTGTGGAATAGAGGTGCTAGGAGAATCTTTTATTCCAGTGTTTGGTGTCTGTCCCAGTTCCTAAGACACAGTTCTCTAATACCCTTGTGGATAAGAAGCTACGGAGAATCTTTGTTCTATTATTTGGTCTTTGATTCCATTTCCTAACAGAGAGCTCCAAAATCTCTAGGAATTTCCTGGGTGACAAGAGCATCTTTTGTTCTAATGAGGCAACTCTTGATGTGCTCTGTCTAGCTCTGATCTCTGGAACAACCAAGTCACTATCGTAAGTGTGCAGCATTCAGCCCCACCCCAATTCTCCGGAGAGGGGAGAGGGGCTAGAAATGGCTTTAATAATCATGCCTAAATGATGAGGCCTCCATAAAAATCGCTGAACTACTGGGTTTGGAAAGCTTCTGGGTTGGCAAACATAAACAAGTGCTAGGAAGGTGGTACACCCCAACTCCATGGGGACAGAAGTTCCTGTGTTAAGGAACCCTCCAGACCTCACCTTCTATATTTCTTCATCTGGCTGTTTTTCTGTATCCTTTATTATAATACTTAATAAACTGGAAAACTTAAAATAAAGTATTTCCCTGTAGTCTGTGAGCCCCTTTAGCAGATTAATTGAACCAGAGGAGTGGGTAATGGCAGCCCTGATTTATAGTCAGTTAGAAGTACCGGTGGCAGCTTTGCACATCTTGCAATTAGTGTCTGAAGAGGAGGACAATCTTGTGGGACTGAGCCCTTAAGCAGTGAGATCTGATGCTATCTCTAGGTAGGCAGTGTCAGAATTGAATTAAATTATAGGACACCCTGGAGATTTGATTACTTGGTGTGTGTAGGGAAAGTCCCCACACAGTAAATGTCAGAAATACTGAGTGACTGTGTTCGCAAGTTTTATCTTTTCAGACTTGGGCTCAAACTAGACATTGAACACATTAACTTCTCCTAGGTCTTCTTGGGTTATTGTCTGCTGTTGGCCCTGCCTTCATGCTCTGTTCCTAGGGTTAAAACTTTGATGTCATTTTTGACTTTTTTCTCTGCATTTCCCCTACTTAATCCTTTTAGGTCAAAAATACTCATCTTTTTCATTTTTGTATCCTCAGTAGCTGCTGTGATACTGGCCACATAATCAGCACATCACAAGCCTTTGATGAATATTTTGGCGAGTCCTATTGAGTTTTACCTTTGCATTGGTCCTCTCCTCTCCATTCCTGCTGCTACCCCCATGGGCATTTCAGGCCTTCAGGCCCACTCAGGCTGTGGCACTGGCCTTGTCTGTTGGGTATCCCCACTATCTAGTCTTTCCTTTTCCATGTGGTGTCTGCACTGCTGCAGGGTTATTCTTACGTATCTCCCCTCTTACAAACTGTATTTTCTATAAAACAAACCTTATACTTCATGCCTTGCTCCCTAAGACTCCATGCGATTGGATTTTAGCCTTTCTAGTCTTATTGCTCATGGACCCTCACCTTCAATCAGCCTGAACCTCTCCCTCTTCTCCTTATGCACCATGGCCTTGTATGCCCATTTGCTCAGGCCTGTGCCACTCCCTCTCTCCCCTGATCCTTTTGGGTCTACGTCTCCAGCCCATTTTCCAAGGCACATCTCAGAGGCCACCCTTATAAGGGAATTCTGGAAGCTCTTGTTGGAAGTAATCTTTTTCTCTTCCCACCCCCCGTATTTCTTGCTCTATACCTAGCTAATGACATTTATCCATTTTGTCTAGATATATACAGATTAATTTCCCCTGTCAAACTTTTAGCCACTTGAAGTTAGAGGCAATATCAGATTTTTGTATCTTCACACATTTCTCTGAGAATGTATCAGATTCACACATTTCTCTGAATCTCCTTGTAACTGTTAAAGTGGTATCTAACATACTGAGTGGTTATAGTTCCCACTTGTAGTGTTTATTATTTAAGGCTTTAGCTTAGATGGATGGATTAAAATACTGTATTATTATTGTATAGATTAGTCACTTGTAACCCCCGTGATGGTGTGTATTCATTTTGACCATGAGCTCTGGCTTTTTTACTCAGATGCAGTTTCTATTTTACGTTTGCCCACAGTTGGGTTTCATTTAACGTCATTGAACTTGCCATTGTAAGTCCTTTTATCTACTTACTTCTGAGAGTATGTCTGTTCGCAATCATAGCTTTGTTATTTCCTATATCTTTGCAGCTATAAAACTGTGGACAGATTTCTAGAGACTTCCCAGGTTTCAACATTTTATATTTTTTGTTCTCAAGGTGAAAAGGCAGTTAAACTAGGTATTAATACATATTTACCTTTGTATTCTATTTCATCTTTATTTCCTTCATAGTAGGTCTTAGGACCCCTTATTTGGTTTTGCAGTTTAAATACTTGGTATATTAAGGCCGGGCATGGTTACTCATGCCTGTAATTCTAGCACTCTGGGAGGCCAAGGGAAGTAGATTGCCTAAGCTCAGGAGTTCAAGGCCTGCCTGAGCAAGAATGAGACCCTTTTAAATAGCCAGATGTCATGCCAGGTGCCGGTAGTCCCAGCTACTTGGGAGGTGGAGGCAAGAGGATCACTTAAGCCCCAGAGTTTGAGGTTGCTGTGAGCTATAATGCCACAACACTCTATCCAGGGTGAAAAAGTGAGACTCTGTGTCCAAAAAAAAAAAAAAAAAAATACTTGGTATATTGATGTCTTAATGGTTTTCCTTTGAGCCTCAGGTAAAGATACCTTTTCTGGGCCTTCTCTATATCCATGGTGTGATGCCCTGATGATCTTTAGAATGTGCTTTTATTTTCCCAATTCTATGATTTCCCCAAAAGTTCATGTGTTGTAGACTTGGTTGCCATTGTAGCTGTATCAAGAGGTGAGGCCTGGCTGGGTGCAGTGGCTCACACCTGTAATCCCAGCCCTTTGTGAGGCCAAGGCAGATGGATTGCCTGAGTTCACGAATTTGAGACCAGTCTGAGCGAGAGTGAGACCTCGTCTCTAAAAATAATAGCTGGGTGCTGGGTGTTGTGGTGGGTGCTTATAGTCCCAGCTACCTGGGAGGCTGAGGCAAGAGAATCACTTGAGCCCAGGCGTTTGAGGTTGCTGTGAGCTACTATGATGCCATAGCACCCAAGGCAACAGAATGAGACCTTTGGGAGATGATTGGGTAGAGCCCTCATGGATGGATTAATGCTGTAGTCACAGGGGGTGAGCCTCCCTGTCCTCTCTTTCCCTTTCTCCCCCTTGCACTTCTTTTCTTCTGCTATAAGATGACCCTTGCCAGATGGTGGTGCCATGCGCTTGGACTTCTTACCTTCCAGAACTGGGAAAAATAAGTTACTTTATTTATAGGGTACCCGGTCTTGGTGATCTATTACAACAGCAGCAAACAAAGACACAGGTTATGGCTTCCCTGTTGCCAGCTTTTTAAGTGAGACTTACAATCCTCCCTGGAAGTGGAATTTTCATATTCATTTTCTTTAGGTCTCACATTACCATTCGTTTTTAAAATTTGGTGATAGTCTAGTTTACTTAGATTGACCTTTGTTCTCATGCATCAGTTTTCTTTCTTGTTTTACTGTAAGTCTTACTACTTCAGTGACAAGATATTTTTTGTTTTAATTAACAGTTTATCTCTTCTGAAATAGGTGTCCTTGATCTAGCCATGTTTATTGCAGTTCCTCAGGCCTTTCACTGCTTTTTCCTTTGCGTTTCTTCCTATTTGCTCTTTTTAGAGATGTGTCTAAAATTATTCTCTGGTGTCCTTCCCTCTCTCTTATACCTTATCTTCCTCCTCTTCCCCACTTGGCTTAGGTTTTTTATTTTTTGTTTGTTTGTTTGAGACAGAGCCTCAAACTGTCACCCTGGGTAGAGTGACTGTGGTATCACAGCTCACAGCAACCTCCAACTCCTGGGCTTAAGTGATTCTCTTGCCTCAGCCTCCCAATTAGCTGGGATTACAGGCACCCGCCACAAGGTGTGGCTGTTTTTGGTTGTACTTATCATTGTTGTTTGGCAGCACCCATTGTTCGAACCCATCAGCTGTGGTGTATGTGGCTGGTGCCTCAGCTGCTTGATCTACAGGCACTGAGCCCCACTTGGCTTAGTTTTAAAAATGTTTTTTACTTTTTTTTTTTTTTTTTGCAGTTTTTGGCTGGGGCAGGGTTTGAACCCACCACCTCCAGCATATGGGGCTAGTGCCCTACGCCCTTGAGCCACAGGCACTGCCCAGTTTAAAAATATTTTTATTTATAATTTTTGGGACAGCGCCTAGGTTACAGTGCACTGGTGTTATCATTAGCTCAGTGCTGCCTCAAACTCCTGGGTGGGGCTCAAGTGATCTTCCTGAGACTTCAGGTGCTTATCGCCACCACAGTCAACTGATAGTTCTCTTTTTCATAGAGATGGGTCTCACCATGTTGCTCAGGTTGATCTTGAATTCCTGGCCTCAAGCTGTCCTCCTACCATGGCCTCCCAAAGTGTTAGGATTACAGGTGTGGGCTACCATGTGGCTGAGCTCATTATTATTAAAATGTATCTTGTTGGTTTTATTTAAGACCTTGGTGATTGTTTTGAGGGGCTTAGTTAGGAGGGGTCCAGTATCTTGTTTTAAAAAATATGTTACAACCTGTTATGGAGATAGATAAGGCCTAGGAGAAATGAAATGAGTCTGTTTTATTGCTTTGAGGCTCTGATAAATTTGAGGCTCAAATAAAAAGATCGAGGGATACACAGAATGTTCTGGGTAAGGTGGACTTTTTGTATTCTGTGTATTTTTTGGCCTATCTAGTTGTGCAGATAAGCATGATAAGTACAGAATCAGTGGTATTGGGCCGTCAGAATAGTTGATAATGTTCTTAAATTCTGCACAGCTATTGTATTGAGATGTGTATTTTGTGGTTTTTAGTTTTTAATGGTGGCTCTTCAGGTAGAGGCTCTATTTGCTTTCCACAATTACTTTGAATTGTAACAGAAGTCAGTTAGGGATTAAAAAAACATACTATTATATTTTTAATGGTTCCTTCAAGCAGTTGGAACTTTTACCCCTCCACGTTGTATGACATTTAGCACAATATTCCTTTGAACTGGATAGTCTTCTGTATTTTTGCAGTGGAAGAATGGAGGTCTAGAGTTCACAGCTTTTCAGAATTAGGTATCAAACCTCTTGACTCTCTGTCAGAGACCCTTTCTGTAGGGCAGGCTGATGACCTACAATATATAATTTGTTTCTGGTGCAGTGAGAACCAGTCTCTGTTCATGAAGACCTGAAGGGTAATGATATTTTTTCTGAAGGGTTTCCAGTGATTACCACTGTTTTGTTGTATCCTGTTTCTTTTTACTCAGAAATCTTGCTTGTGCCTTCCTGGAGGGGATGACAGGTACTGTTCCTGTTAGGTGCAAGTCATTCGTAGCCTCCTGGCTGCCTTCTTGCTCTTGATTCAAGTCTTAGAATTGTTATACCAGCAGGAGGGGTGTCTCCGTGTGCCTGTTGCACTGAGCAGACCCACCTCCCTGGTGACAGGGTGGACTGGAGTACTTTGATGTTAGCCTTTGTCCTGATACAGGTGTAGGTCCTTGCGGTGTCTCTGCTGGCGCAATGCCTCTGTTATACCTCTGAGTCTGGTCATGAACATTTATGGTCATGCATCTGATGTCCTTTCAATGTCCTCTCAGTGGAGAATGCGGCAAAAATTTCCTTTAGATCATTTGTCCAGTGAACTTCATTCATTGTGGCTTAGGGTGACCAGATGTCCACTTTTTAACAATTTGTCCTGGGTCCCATGGCGTTTTAAAAAAGTCCCGATTTTTGGAACGAATGGACGAACAGGTGGGAGAACAGGAAGGGAATATACGGTTTTCGGCTGCCATGTGGCTATTTTGCCAGAATATGAGTTTTATATTATTTTTGTTAATTTTATAATGTTAAACT
>NW_003852412.1:6055216-6057119 GCF_000181295.1 Otolemur garnettii
AGGCGCCCGCCACAACGCCCGGCTATTTTTTGGTTGCAGCCGTCATTGTTGTTTGGCGGGTCAGGCTGGGGATTCGAACCCTCCACCTTAGGTGTACGTGGCTGGCGCCTTAGCCGGTTGAGCTATAGGTGCCGAGCCCGCGTCAAGTCTTTAGATGCACTTTAATTATAGTTCACTAAAGATAGCTAGTTTTTAATATCTGTATTAGTTAACTATTGCTGCAGGACAAATGATCCCCAAACCTGACAGTGTAAAGCCACACATACTTACTATCTCACAGCTCCCGTGGGCTGGGAGTGCAGGCCCTGTGTAGCTCTGGGTCGCTCACATGGCTGAGTCATCCCAGGGCTGTTGGCAGCTTCGGGTCTTTTTAGGCCTCACTCATTTCCTGATGAGCTGCTGGCCAGAGGCCTTCCTCAGTCCCTCAGCACATGGCCTCTCTGTAGAGTAATTTTAAAAGCTTTTTATAGTGGCAAATTTAAAAAACACAAAAGTAGAGAAAGTATTACCATGAGCTGTTAAGTATACATCACCAGCTTCAACACAACCAACCTTACTTGAGTAAGATTTTTAGCTGGAATGTTAATATTAGTTTCATATTTAGACAGTGTCATGGCCAGGGTAACACAAAATATTAATAGCACTCATTTGAGAATTATTTAGGTATTTCTATGAGGTAAGTGGCAAATATTTAGGGAACTTACTGTTATTAGACTTGAAAGTTACCTTTTTAGTACAGTTGTGCAAAGTCATGGGAGTACTGTGGGTTCCTCCCGTCAGGTGCTCGGGCCAGTAGTCTGTCTGGCCAGGCTTCTCTCTGACAGGGAGATTGCTCATATATTTTGTAAAAGTGTGACATACACCCTTCAAAATGTTTTAATACAAGAAGTGAGGAAATGTATTTCAAATGTTTAGAGGACTTCATTTTTAAAATGATGTTTAAAAATGAAGCAGTATTGGCGGCGGCTGTAGCTCAGTGGGTTAGGGCACGGGCCACACACACCAAGGCTGGTGGGTTCAAACTTAGGCCCTGGCCAGCTAAAACAACAATGACAACAACAACAACAAATAGCCAGATGTTGTGGCAGGCTCCTGTAGTCGGAACTACTTGGGAGGCTGAGGCAAGAGAATCGCCTAAGCCTAACGGTTGGAGGTTGCTGTGAGCTGTGACTCTGTCTCAAAAAGAAAAAATGAAGCAGTATTGCCTGATCTCTGCAGCGTTTGTGGGACTGCGAACCAAACACTGCACAGTTTTCTGCTTATGCTGTGTCTCACGTATTTGTTGTGTGCTTGGATTCCAGATAGCAGTGGTCATGGGCTCTTGCACAGCAGGAGGGGCTTACGTGCCTGCACTGGCTGACGAAAACATCATCGTAGGCAAGCAGGGCACCATCTTCTTGGGAGGACCCCCCTTGGTAAGAACATAATCTCAACTGGTTGGTTGATTTATTGAAGTTAAATATACATAACATAAAATATGCCATTCTAACTATTTTTTTTTTATTATTGGGGATTCATTGAGTGTATAGGAAACCAAGTAAAACCCCTGATTGCATTTGTTAGGTAAAGTCCCTCTTATGATTGTGTCCTGCCCCCAAAAGGTGTGTCACACACCGAGACCTCAGCCCCCTTCCTCCTTCGCTCTCTCTGCTCTTCCCTCTCCCACCCATATCCCTCCTTCCCTCTCTGTTCTTCCTTTCCCCTACCTTCCTCCCTCCTTCTCTTTCTCTCTGCTCTCCCCTTTCCCCATGCCCCCATTTTAACTATTATTTAATGGTTTAAAAATACTGTGGTGTCCACGAATTGATCCACAAACTGTGGTATATGTACACCATGGAATACTATGCAGCCATTAAGAAGGATGGAGACTTTACATCCTTCATGTTCACATGGATGGAGCTGG
>NW_003852412.1:6057481-6066616 GCF_000181295.1 Otolemur garnettii
AAAAAAAAATAAAATAAAATAAAAAGTGAAAAAAAAACATAAAAATACTGTGGTGAAGTGAAATGTACATACCATAAAATTTACCTCTTTATTATTATTATTAGACTTCAAAGTTACCTTTTTAGTACAGTTGTGCAAATTTTTACAGTTCTGTGGCATTAAGTATATTTGTATTACTGTGCAACCATCAGTGCCAGCTATCTTCATCTTCCCCAGCTGAAACTCATTAAACACTTTCCTGCCTTCTCCCCTGCCCCTTGCAACCTCCATTCTCTTTCTATTTCTATGAACTTGACTCCTCTCAGTACTTCACCTGTAAATGGAATCGTACACGATCTGTCCTCTGTGACCGACTTACTTCACCTAGCATAGTGTCCTCAGAGTTCATCCATCAGAATGGGCTTCCTTTTTAAGGATGAGTAATATTCCATTGTATGTATATACCACATTTTGTTTATTTATCCATCACTGGACATTTGGTTTGTTTCTGCTCTTGGGTGGTTGTAATTATGGGTGTACAAATATCTGTCCAAGTTCCTACTTTTGTTTTCTTTGCCTGGGGGAGCAAATACCTAGAAGTGGAATGGTTGGATCATATGGTTGGATCATATAGTAATTCTAGGTTTAACTTTTGTAGGAATCACTTCATTCCTTTTTATGGGTGAATAATATTCCATTATATGGATATGCCAGCTTTTGTTTTTCCATTCATTAGTTGGTGAACATTCGGGTGGCCCCTACCTTTTGGATATTATGCACAATGGTGCTGTGAACATTCAGGCACACGTTTTTATATGGACATGCTTTCCTTTCTGTTTCTATATGCCTACTAGAAGAATTGCTGGCTCACATGGTAACTATGTTTAACATTTTGAAAAACTGCCAAGCTACCCGAAGCACATTTTATGTCTCCACCAGCTGTGTGTGCGTGTTCTGATTGCTCTGCATCTCTGTCAACACCCGTTACTGGGTGTCCATCTGGGCACAGACGTCCTAACGCATATAAGGTGGTACCTCATTATGGTGTTGGCTTTTTTCCCCCCAAACACCAACTCAAACCAGAGCATTGTGGTTTTGGTTTGCGTTTCTTTTTTTTCTTTTTTGCATTTCTTTACTGACTAGTAATGGTCAGCATCTTTTCATATACTTATCGGCCATTTGTATATCTTCTTTAGAGAAATGGCTGTTCAGATCCTTCATTGATTTCTTAATTGGGCTATTTGTCTTTTTGTTTAGCTGTAAGAATCCTTCATATCTTTTGAATACAAGTTCCTTTTCAGATACATGATTTGCAAATACTTTATCTCATTCTATGAGTTATTTTTTTACTTTCTTGATAATGTCTTTCTTTGAAGCATGAAAGTATTTGCTTTTTGTGATGTCTAGTTTGTGTACTTTTTTCTCTTGTTGCTTGTGGTTTTAGTGTCATGTCCAAGAAGGCTTTGCCTAATTTAAGGTCATGAATACTTAGTCCTTAGTTTTTTTGTGAGTTTTATAATTGTAGTTTTTACATTTAGGTCAGTGATCATTTTGCGTTAGTTTTTGGGTGGGATGTAAGGAAGGGTGTGCAAGTAGAGGTGCACTTGTCCCATCAGCATGTGTTGAAAGGGCTACCTTTTCCAACATCAAATGGTCATGGCTGGAGAAATAAACTTCTACTTATTTTTTCTTCTGCTTCAGCTCTGCTATTGTTTGACTCAAGGTCCATAACAAGCTGATAAATTGCTAAGTGAAAATGACAAGGTTCTTACAGTGTATTAACTTATGTGTAAAATGGAGGGAAATACACATTTATGTGCTTGTATGTGCATAAAGAAATTCTGGAAAAGACACAGTAAATTTGTTCAAATGTAGAGGAGAGGAAATGAAGTGGAAGAAAGACCTTTGGCTTTTTGAGCCTTTTTAATGCATGACCTATTCAAAAGGGTTAAGTTTTCAAAAATAAAAAGTAAGAACAAATTAGATAGAATAGCTGTGAGAAGTGCTCTCAGTTTTCTAATGCTAAAAACTTGATGAATGACTTCCAGAATCAGCTACAACGATTTGTAGACCTCAGTGCAAAATGAAAACGTGAGACCCCCTTGTTCAAAAAGCAGGAAAGAAATCCCGGTAAGGATGCTAAAGTAGCTTCCTCTCTGCTGTGGTCTCTTTACCTGTCGTAATCATTGTTGGATTTTTTTTTTTTTTAAAGTGATATGCCGTGTTGCCCAGGCTGGCCTTAAACTCCTGGGCTCAAGGGGTCCTCCCACTTTATCCTCCTGAGCAGCTGGAACTACAGGCATGTGGCACTGGCCCAGCTTGGATTTTTTATTTACTTTATAATGTCATGTGCTCTCAGGCATGGAAACCCCCCTTTCCCAGGCATCTCTGCTTCAATGGGCCTGCCATTCCAACCCACAGTGGACACATGGCCCCAAAAGGTGTACAGCCTTGATGCTGGGACATGCTGGGTGCCTGGAAGAGGGGTGGATGAGTGGCTAGCTTTCAGCCCTCACCTTGATGGAGAACACAGCACAGCATTGCCAGCCCTAAACCTACTCCACACCACTAGGGACAGATGTGGCAGCCAGTCCTAGGTGAAGATTGGGAGCAGGAGACAGGGCAGGGCCAGAACCCAAGTGCCAAGAACCCTTCCCAGGCAGAGGTGGTGGAAGGTAGACCATGCAAGAGTTGAGGCTCCAACCCCCAAGACACACTCTCCATTGTCCCCTCAGATGTCACTTTAAAGCTCAAAGCTTGAAAATTCCAAGAGGGTGACCACAGAGCAGTAAACTTCAAGTGTGGGGCTCATTGCGGCTTCCCTGGTTACCTGCCTGTGATGCTGGCACTGGCGACTGGATTGTGTTTTCCCAGGCTGTTGCTGACCTCCTGTTTGGCTCCATTCCAGTGATTTTGGTCATATGCCCATCATCCTGCCAGCTTATGTCACAGCACCACCTAGACGTCAAAGGAATAAAGACATAAGCACTTTATACATCTTCCAACAAAAATGCCCAGTGTATAAGTGAAACCCAAGAATATCCAATAGGTGAAAAGAAGGTGGTCAGGGAAATTAGAAAATCATACATACAAAAGAGTCTTATTCAGCCATAAAAACAAATGACATTTTGCTCCATGCTACAATGTGGATGAACCTCAAAAGCATTATGCCAGACACAAAGGACAAATACCGTATGATTCCGTGTCTGTGAAATATTTAGGCAGATTCATAGAGATAGAAAGTAGATTAGTGGCCACCCAGGACTGGGAAGAGGGGATAAAGGGGAGGACAGCTGATAAGTACAGGGTTTCTACTGGAAGTGACTAAATGTTTAGGATTAGCTAATGGTGATGGTTGCCCAATTTCATGAATTGTATGTTTTAAAATGATAAATTTTATGATATGTGAATTTTGTCTTAAAAAATGTATTGCTTCAAAAGTTTGTTAAAGAATCATCTTTGGTTTCAGAATACTACTGCACATTTATTAAAAAGTGTATGTTAAATAGTGCTTATGCTTTGATATAAAATAAGTATATTTTCCAAAAGATATGTGTTAATTTTTTGTAGCTTTTATTGTGGATCGGGTAAGCCTGAAGAGCTGCCATTTCCAAAAAAGTCTCAAGCCATTATTCAAAAAGCCTTCATCATCATCATCATCATCATCATCTTTTTGAGACAGAGTCTCACTATGTTACCCTCGGTAGAGTGCTGTGGCATCATAGCTCACAGCAACCTCAAACTCTTGGGCTTCAGTGATTCTCTTGCCTCTGTCTCCCAAGTAGCTAGAATTACAGGCACCCGCCACAATACCCAGTTATATTATTATTATTGTTTTAACATTTCTCTTGCTGTATGTGAAGGTTACATTGATTAAAGAGAGGAAAATGTACTCAAAATTTACCTTTGTATAGTAAAGGGTACACACTTTCATGAACAGTTCTAGTTTATTTTTTACTAGAAAATGAGTAAAAATATGACTAAACATTAAAGCATTTTTCTGACAGTATAGGCAGATCATAATAATGGAATAATATAAAGTGTTTCAGAGAGAAGATTTTGTCTGAGGGTCTGTAGTTAGAATGTCCACTCAGTGGATTTGATTTAACTCCTATGTTAGGAAGAAGCAACTTAGCAGCCAGAGAAATCTGAAGTTCTGCTAGAGAACTGACCCTCAATCACTCATCTACCTAAAAAGACCATGTTCACCCTCACAAAAATTGACTCAAGATGGATAAGAGACTTAAGTCTGAGACATGAAATGATAAAAATCTTAGAAGAATGTGTTGGGAAAACTCTTGATGATGTCAAACTGGGGAAAGATTTCTATGACAAAGACTTCAGTGGCCGTGGCAACAACAACAAAAATTAACAAATGGGACTTAAGCTGAAAAGTTTCTGCACAACTAAGGACACAACAAGTAAAGTAAAAAGACAGACTTCAGAATGGGAAAAGATATTTTCCAGGGTGTCAGTCTGACAGAGGGTTGATAAACTAGAATCTATAGAGAACTCAAATTAATCAACAGAAAAAGAGTAAACAATCCCATCTACCTCTAGGCAAGAGATATGAACAGAACGTTCTCTGATGAAGGCAGATGAATGGCTAACAAACATTTGAAAAATGCTCATCGTCCCTGATTATCAGAGAAATGCAAATCAAAATCACCTTGAGATATCGCCTAACCCGAGTGAGAATAGCCCATATTACAAAGTCTCAAAGCAGCAGATGCTGGTGTGGATGTGGAGAACACTTTTACACAGCTGGTGGGACTGCAAACTAATACAACCTTTTTGGAAGGAAGTATGGAGAGTCCTCAAAGAACCCAAACTAGACCTCTTATTTGATCCTGCAATCCCCTTACTAGGCATCTATCTAGAAGAAAAAAAAAGTCATTTTATCATAAGGACATTTGCACTAGACTGTTTATTGCAGCTCAATTTACAATCGCCAAAACGAGGGAAATAGCCTAAATGCCCACCAACCCAGGAATGAGTTAACAAGCTGTGGTATGTGTATACCATGGAATGCTTTTCAGCCATTAAAAAAGATGGAGACTTTACATCTTTTGTATTAACCTGGATGGAAGTGGAACACATTCTTCTAAGTAAAGCATCACAAGACTGGAGAAGCAAAAATCCTATGTACTCTATTCTAATATGAAGACAGTAGATGAGCTAATATAAGTAGGGGGTAGGGGAATGAGGGATTGGGGAGAGGGGAGGAGTGAGGGAAATGGGAAAGAGGTAGAAAAAGAAAAATAAAAAAGGGTGGGGGGAGACCATGTTTGTGGGAGAAAAAGCAGCAGCAGCCACACGTGCCTGAGAATTCTAAATTCTGACACTTATTTTGCTAAAAGTTGAGAAAAGGCTTTGGAGGTTTCACACATAGCTTTTAGTAGCTTAGAGTGCTTGAAAAAAACGGATTGTAAGAAAAGTTTTGAAGGATCTTTTTGTTCTTTTTTCTTTTGTTTGTCTTCTGAACTTATTTGGAAGGATGAGCTGTTTTAATTTTCTCCTTGACTTTTATCATCTCTGCACTTATCACAGCATCAGACATGTTGTGGGTGTTCGGTAAATATTAACCGATGGAAAATCCTTATTCTTTCAGTTGATATTAGTCAGATACCTGAAATAAATGCAGTGTATCTGTTGTTTAGTCCTTTTTAAAAATAATTTTAAATATCAGACACCTCTTATAATTAGCTATTGTCTGGATTGAATGCTATTTTACACTGAATTTTTTTGGGGAGAGGAGAAGTAAGAATTTAGCTCTGGGGGTGGAATAATCGGAGGTGAAAATTTTAATTCCCTCTCCCTGTGGAAAGATATTTTATTTAAGACAGATCTTTTGATGTAGTGAGTAATAAGTCTTTTCTATGCTACATTTTAGATTAATGTTCATTATTCTAATAAAACTTCTCCCTGTTTGAAGCAAAAGAAACAAATTAACCAACCTAAAGAAGTAGGAATCAATAAACAATTTCTAAGGAATCAGATTGCATTTAGCATTAAATGGTTTTCCTTTTTTGTTCCTAGTAGAATTTCTCAAAGTATAATTCAGCCATTCCTAATTTATTACTTGAGGTTTCTTTCTTTCTGGTCATATTCTGCTGGATCTTGGATTTAGATAATCTTGGAGATTGTTTTCTTACTTTAAAAGTATTACACAGAGTTTGTAACTGGAGTTTTTCAATATAGTTATGGAGTATTCAAAGATAAATAAATCACAGTACCTGTCACCAGGAATTCACAGCGTAATTGACAAAAATGGATGTGTATTTTGTATATGAAAATATGGTCCGGCAGGTGCCATGTTGGAGCTGTAAGTAGAATGCTCTTGGACCACAGGGGTACAGACATTGCTCTTTTGGTACCATGGGGTATCATTAATGACAAGAAGGCCTAAGTGAGTCAGGAAAGTGGCACAGAGCAGATGACATGAAGCAGAACTAGAAGAGTAAGTGGGAATTCGCCAGGTAGGTGAGAAGGAGAAGGGATTCCAGGCAGTGAGAGGAGTGCACACAGAGACACAAAGGTGTGACCCGTGTGTGGAGGCAGCATGACACATGGAAAGAGGATGGGCTTTCAGGTCACAAATCCCTGGGCTCGTGTCTTGCTCTCTTGCCTGCTCTGGAGCTCCAGGCAAATTCTTAGGGGTTCTGGACTCAGATTTTTCAGTTTTAGACTAGATAACATTCTCTAGGTTTTCTATAGGGGTAGAATGAGAAAATATGATGTTCTTGAGCTCCGTGGAGGAATGTAGGTAGAGTCAGGTGCGGAGATGTGAATGTGAGGAGAGCAGTTTTAGATCTGATGGCCCCATCTCACTGTTGATTTTTATCCTTGTTACAGGTTAAAGCGGCAACTGGAGAAGAGGTATCTGCTGAGGATCTTGGGGGTGCTGATCTTCACTGCAGGTGAAACAGACTCGGTTGTTTCTTTCTGAGACTCAGGGTTGTTTTGTTGAAAATTTTTACATTTTTTCCCAGTGCTAAACTTGCCAGACTAAACCACAGTTTTTTGTTTTCTGTCTACTGTTTTTGTGTGTGTGTGTGTGTGGGCAAAACAGCCTTTATTCCACTTGGGTGCAAGTGAGCTGAGTCTGAGAAAGGAGTCAGCAAGTGGGTTAAGATGGGTGGGAATACATAAGTTTGGAGGGGTATGGATTGGTGCATTCATTTCTTCCTGGGCAGGGCGTTCTATTTGGGTGGGTCCCTACATTCAGCCCTATCATCCCAGGCTTTTTAGTCTATTATAAGGAGGTGGGGTGATGGGCTACCTGTAAGAAGGGTAAGGGAGTGGTGTTTACAGGAGCGTTCCTGGGTCTTCAGTCTGAACTGGCTGATATCCACATAGGGCGAGGATATGAGCAGTTGTTTTTTGGATGACTGCCTTCCACTAGCAAAAATACCCAAAGTTTAGTTCTTGTGATCGTCCAGGGGGTGTCCTGATTCTCTGATGATCATCACTTTTCAACAGCTAGGCCCAAGAGGTCAGGAAGTTCAGCCAGGTCCTAGAAACAGCTATGAACCAGATCCTCAGAGGGATCTTACCATTAAATGGATGAATTTTGGGTGGGAATCGGAGGGGGTCACCTCCATTTTGCTTTATCTCATTGGAACCAGAGTCCATCTAGTTGGGTCCAATGGGTTGTATCTTGGCTCCTGAGCGGGCTTCTCCCTCTCCTGGGTTCTCGGCACCAAAATGAGAGGTTAAGGACCAATAATGAGAAATTATTCTGAGACGTGAATGACAGGAAGCAGAGTTCAGTTTCTGTGTGGGCAGTGCAGCCTTTATTCCACTAGGGTGCAAGTGAGCTGAGTCTGAGAAAGAGGTCTTCCATCTACTGTTCTAACGTTCAGTTCTTTGGACTGTAAAGTTGCATTTCCAAGCTAGAGCATCACCTTTTCCCTTATAGTTGAGAAGGACTGGAAACCAACATTTATTTATTTATCCAACATTGAGCACCTGTTATGTATCAGGTACCCTTCTAGGTGCTCAAGATAATAAGACAGACACTGTCTTTGACTTTAAGGAGGTTCCATTCTAGTCAGGAAGGTGGGCAGTGGCAAATACTTATCACAGAATTAGGCAAATGTGGCTGATATGTGATAAGGCTTAGGAAGGAAGAGAACAGGGAGAATGCTGAGGGTGGATCTGACCCAGGGGACTATAGGCAAATGTTTAATAACTGGTTCTCTGGGGGAGGAAAAAAGCCCTGATTTGTGGCATTTGCCAGTTTCAGTGGTGTAAATTTTTCCACCATGGCTGATTTGAAGCTACCAATATGATGGCTGACACTTTTTTCTTTGAGACAGAGTCTCACTCTGGTGCCCTGACTATAGTGCTATGGCATTGTAACTCACAGCAACCTCAAGTTCTTGGGCTCAAGAGATCCTCTTGCCTCAGGTTTTTCTTTTCTTTTTCTTTTTTTTTTGAGGCAGAGTCTCACTTTATTGCCCTTGGTAGAGTGCCATGGCATCATGGCTCACAGCAATCTCAAACTCTTGGGCTTAAGTGTTCCTTGCCTCAGCTTCCCTGGTAGCCGGGGCTACAGGCACCCTCCACGATGCCTGGCTATTTTTAGAGACAGGGTCTCACTCTGGCTCAGGCTGGTCTCAAACCCATGAGCTCAGGCAATCCACCAATTTTATTTTCTGGGTTTAGTAGAGATGAAGTCTCTCTGTTGCTCAGGCTGGTCTCCAATTCCTGAGCTCAAGCACTGCACCCGCCTCGGCCTCCCAGAGTGCTGGGATTATAGGTGTGAACCACCGCCCCTGGCCACCAGGTTGGCTCTTGTGAGTTAGGAGTGAGCTGGCTTCGTCACATCACTAGTCTCAGCATTTTAGGTTAGGGGAGTTAAGAAGACCATCTACCTCCTAGAATGTTGTGAGGAGCAAATGAGACATATTACATGTGAATTGCTTGAAACATTACCTGTTTTAAATAAGTTTCTATAAATACTAGCTGCCATTATTAGTGTGTTGTTTATCATTATAATTGGTCAATAAAGGTTTTAGACTCTTTTTTTTTGAGACAGAGCCTCAAGCTATCCCCCTGGGCAGAGTGCCATGACATCACAGTTCACAGCAACCTCCAACTCCTGGGCTCAAGCGAGTCTCCTGTTTCTGCCTCCTGAGTAGCTGGGACCAC
>NW_003852412.1:6066946-6073297 GCF_000181295.1 Otolemur garnettii
GGCAGGAGACTCACTTAAGCCCAGGAGTTGGAGGTTGCTGTGAGCTGTGATGTCACAGCACTCTACCCAGGGGGACAGCTTGAGGCTCCTGTCTCCAAAAAAAAAAAGACCAATTGGGAAACCATTGAAGGACTTTAAGGAGAAATGTGCTATTCTCAAATGTATTATTTAAAAAAGTACCTCTGGCTGCTGAATGGCAAATGCCTGGAGGGTTGGCAAGAAGGTAGACGGCTGTATCAATAGCACAGGTGAGGGATGCTGGTGGCTTTCGGTGGTCATAGTGGTAGTGAAGGTATAGGTGAGGGAACAGATTTGAGCTTTATTTCAGAGGCGGAATTCTTATGTATAGGGAGTGCAGGAAAATGAGGTGACAAAGATGATGACATAGAATTGTTTCACTTCCTGGAATTGGGACAGACGAGTGAGGAGGAGCAGATATGGGGATAGGGCAGGAGGCGGGTCGGGCATCTCTGACCTGATAAATTAGAGATACTGTGAGACATGCAAGTGGAGATTCTGAGTAGGCATTTGGCGGTGAGTGTGGAGTCCACCTGAGGGCTGGGTCTTTATTTGGGGTCATCAGCATAGAGGTGGAATTTAAACCAGTGGAACTAGATGAGCTTACCTCTGTATGGATGTAGATAGAGAAGAGGGCCCAGGACCATGGCCTAAGAAACCCGGACAAAAATGGCATGTAGCTCTAGTCACCGAGCTCAGTGGCCTGACAGGTGCAGCAGACCTCCCTTTGATCTGCCATGCCAGAAACCCGAGTGACAGGTGGCTGTGGGAAGAGTCCAGGATGTGGGAGAAGTATGGTAGAGAGCGGTATTTCTATTCTCCCATCAAAGCACACTGTCGCGCCTCTTGAATAGTTGGTGAAGGAATCTTTGCCTCAGCTTTTCATTCATTCCTTTCCCATCGTACACGTGGACAGTTTGATTGGACTAAGTGTTATGAGAAAAACAGAGAAATTCAGGCCTAGAACCTGCTCTCAAGGATTTATAATTTAGTCAGATGAGAGAAATAAATGCATGAATTAAAAAGAATGACAAAATAAGTGTGCCAGCCTGCTTCCAGTTTTGCAACTCAAGTCCAGAGGAAGAATGAGTACAGGAATGAGTAGAGAAGTATTCGGAAGACTCTCCTTCTCCTCGCTGGGGGGAGAGGTGGAGTTCTGCCTGAGCTGGAGCAGAGTGCTGTTTGTGTAGGGAAGAGCAAAATATGAGCATAGGTGCTCTGTTACTGTCTGCCCGGCTGTTTGCTGACTGTTACAGGGAGTGATTGGTGTGGCTGGAGTGGATGTTTCCACTTGGAGAGAACACGGCTACAAGCACAAAAAGGGTGAGTTAGGGGCACAGGAGGAAGCAGACTTCTGTTGTAGGTAAGTGCTTAGCCAACAGAAGGAGATGAGGAGAGTATTTGGGAAACATAAATTTTCAAATAATTTGGAGTGTTTAAAAAAAGTAAAACTAGAAGCAGCATATCAAGTTAGGGGTGTAGATTCTAGAATTTATCTTCTATTTGCCTCATTTATTACCCTTGTGATTTAGACAAATGATTTCATCTCCCCAAGTCTCATTTCCCTGTGTGTAGAATGAAGATATGAATAGTACCTACCTCATAGCACAGCGCCTGGTGCATACTAAGTACTCCGTTACGGCTGTTATTAGTCATCACGACCTGTCTAAAATCATGGGAAAATGATTAGGTGATGATGGCTCTTTTTTCTGAGCAGTGTAATAAAACTTACTATTTGCACATTGCTTTGGTTCTTATTTGTCATTATAAATACATATTTATATCTCTCCGATCAGTTATCCTTAAGAGCTAATTTGACAGAAAGATTTACATATATAGTATCTCATCAAGTTTCCCTTTCCTGCTGTTTTGATAAATGCTAGGCAGTTTTAGTAAGCGAACCCTTTATTCTAAATATTTACTGATTTAGAAGCCATTCCTTCTGCTTCTGTTGGTTGACTGAATTACAATGTAGTTAGAAGGCAGCAATTATAGGTAGCTGGAATTATGTGTGATGCATTCAAAAGGTATGGTTAGTCATAAAATGTGTTAAGTTAGAGAAACTGAAGAGTCTGCCATTTGTGAGCATCAGAGGACTAGACAGGAGGAAACGTAGTCTCTGTTCTTACTTGGGAACACTTGATCCAGAGGCAGAGAGTGGCGTGAAGTCACAGAGCCCCGCTCTGAGAAGTCTCCCAAGGGTTTTGTGTTTTGTCTAGATAAGATATCAAAATTTAGATCAAAGCATCTTAATCCTCACTCACAAAATAAACTATGTTTCTGCTTTTTTTTTTCTTCAGGTATATATTTTTGCCTGACTTTACAGATTTATTTTAAATCTTTCATAGGCAGTCATAGCACATTGGCATCTGAAATAACAAGCCATTTATTTGGGACAGAGCAAGCCCATGCTTCATTTACTTCACTTGGGAACTTTCATGGCTCTTCCCACAAAACCATTTGATCAATTCCCAGTTTCTCCCACAAGGACAGTGTAGTCAAGCCTTTTCATTTGTTGCCTATGACGGCTTATGGTCAGGTCTAGCCATATATGGAGGGGCTCAGCTGTTTCTCAGAAATGAGAGAGCATAGCGGGCATCTTCATCAGTAGCTCAGTTAGGTGGAAATGCTTTGTTAAGTTGCCAGCTACATTAGGAAAGGTGCCATCTGTGGTTGGACTAAATCCAACTCTGGTGAGGTGCAGGGGATGACCAGCTAATAGAAGGTGCATGATCTACGGAGGAAGGTCAAGTTTCAAAATAGGAAGTGTGAGTTCTCATGGTCCTAGGGCAAGACACTTAGGTGTACCTTGTTGCCACCTACAGGGCCCCCATGGCCCCTGGTCTTGATCACGCAGGAAGGAACGAGGCGTGATGCGGATTAGAAGTACAAGCTTGTGGGAGGCGGGCTAGCCCTTCTTTGCAGGGTAGCCCCGAGCAACCTCCGAACTAGCCTTTTATTGAGACAGCACAATACAGGTGAGAGGAGTAATTAACAATGACGGTGTGCTGAAGGCATAGGCTCTTTCTCAGTAAGAAGCTCCTGTGGGTGAATTGCCTGAGAATCCAGCCCCAGCTTAAATCATCTTGCTCAGAGGTGGTCTGGCTCTTGGCATCCTCTACAGTACCTTAGTTTTTTCTGTTTGTAAAAACAAGGATAATATCATTTGCCAGGGCCATTTGTTTGAGGAACAAAGAAGATGACATTTATTAAAATGTTTTGGAAGTAAAAGTGTGGCCTTGTCCTTGATTGAGAAAAGATACTTGGGCTTATAATATTTATTTATTCTCCTTTCTGTGTTCTGATTATTTTAGTGTGCTTTACTCTGTAGAAAGTCTGGAGTAACTGACCACTATGCATTGGATGACCATCATGCCCTTCATTTAGCTAGGAAGATCGTGAAGAATCTCAATTATCAAAAGAAACTGGATGTAAGTAGGATATGTTCTCATACCTTTTATGTTCCTGAAAAGCATTTGGCTCCTGTCACCTGGAAATCATGTCTTTAAGTCATTGTGTATTTCTGCAGGTTACCATTGAACCTCCTGAGGATCCTTTATTTCCTGCTGACGAACTGTATGGAATAGTTGGTGCTAACCTGAAGAGGACCTTTGATGTTCGTGAGGTATGTGGATGTGGACCTGTGAGTTGGGAACTGGCTGCTCGTCTCCTTGGATGTGAATCCATTTTCAGAGCTGAAGTTTGTTAAGATATGTTCATGCCTCGGGACTGATGTGGATCTTGGCAAGGCGCGACGCACACAGGGAAGATCTCTTTCCACAGCGCACGGATCACTGGTACACAGTAAATACCGAAAGAGAGGGGGGAAACTTTTTTTTTCATATCAGAGGGGTAACGTGCTGGAATTGTAACAATGCGTAAGGGAGGCATATCTCATAGGTGGGCATGAAAATGCAGTCATCACATTTATGAACAACAGAAGGATTGAAGGGACAACTTCTTCCTTAGAAGAAATGAAGTCTTCTTATCATTTTCATCGCATGGTGACAAAATATGATTTGTTCATAAATAGGATTCCATATTCCTGTGACATTTGTAATGATATAAGGCAACTACATAATTTTCAACTGTTTCTTTTCCTTGTTCTTATTTCATGAAAATGGCAGTAAATTTTTAGAAGAGAAAGACATATCCTTTTAGATCAATATTACATTAGCAAAGATTAGACCTGAGTACAGTTAGGTGTTGCTGTGGTTACAGATGGTTGCCATAGTCTTCTGTAATCTAGATTGACAACTTTTAGTGTTTGTATGGAGCATGTAGTTTTTATTTAGTTCAGTATCCATAGCTGGCAGTATAGTTTTTAACTTAGGAAATATTTTAGTATCAGGTTCTGTGCTAAAATTTTTTATATTTTAAATTACTTTTCCTGGGGTGGTGCCTGTGGCTCAGTGGGTAGGGCTCTGGCCCCATATACCGAGGATGGCAGGTTCAAACCCGGCCCTGACCAAAGTGCAACAAAAAAGTAGCCGGCTGTTGTGGCAGGTGCCTGTAGTCCCAGCTACTTGGGAGGCTGAGGCAAGAGAATTGCCTACACCCAGGAGTTGAGGTTGCTGTGAGCTCTGTGATGCCACGGCACTCTACCAAGGGTGAGAAAGTGAGACTCTGTCTCTAATAAAAAAACAAAATAAATTACTTTTCCCCCTTGACTATAAAACTGTTAATATATTATTTGTGAAAATGTAGAAAATATAGAAAAGGAAAATACAGAAAAGGGAAAAATATTGCTTGTAATTTCCATCATCTTGAGAAGGCAACTAATATTTAGATGTTTTAGCTTAATGCACATGTATATGTTTTTATGTGGTTGAGTTAGTTTTTTTTAATTCAGTTTTTCCAGTTTAAATTTTTTAAAGTTCTTCATGAAACATTTGCCATGGAATGGCTAAGTCTTACCTCCTATAATAGTGATTAGCAACATGGTAGACACTCAATAAATATTTTTTAAATAAATTGAAGAATATGACATTCCATTGTATGAATAATGAATTTGTACAATTACAGTAGAACCCCCATAGTTGACCTCCTCCTTAAATTGACCTAATTTTCATAGACCAGACGTGTACCACATGTACGTAACACTAAGCACAGTAGGCCTAGTTCCTTATGCTGACCAACTCTGTATGTTGACCAATTTACTATAGTACCTTTGGGGGGATCACCTTACAGAGGTTCTACTGTATTAGGTAATATCTTGTTGCGAGAACCTCATTAATCCTGGATTTTATAGAATTTCAGCTAACTACTTTACTTTAGTAAGGTGACTTAGTTAACTGTAAATTTGTGAATTAGGTTTTTATTTTGACTTTTAATTATGTCACAGAAAAAATTGGTGCTTATACTTTGATATGCTTGAAAAATTAGTGGTTCCAGATAGTCAAGTTTTCTAGATGGCTGAAAATTCCTTCTTTTTAGCATAGTGACTTTTTCATTTATTCAATAGTATTTTTTGAGTACATGTTCTATGCATATGTGTTTGGGGTGGCAGGAAGAGAGCTAAATGGATCCAAATGCTGCCTTCGTCTTGTTTCCATTTCATTTTAATGGAAATCTTTTCAAAATGATAGACTCCTCCTTTCTTAAATAGTAACCTGGACCTTTGCTTTTTGCTGATTCATGCTGATTGTTGTGAATATAATTTATTAAAATATTCTATAGTAGGGAAGAAGCCTTATATAGAGATCTTAATAGTGCATGGAGCTTTGGGACAGCCCTGGAATCTGAATTGAAAACTTGGGCTCGGCTTGGCGCCTGTGGCTCAAGTGGCTAAGGCACCAGCCACGTACACCTGAGTTGGCAGGTTCAAATCCAGCCCGGGCCCGCCAAACAACAATGACGGCAGCAACCAAAAAAAAAAAAAAAATAGCCGGGTGTTGTGGCGGGGGCCTGTAGTCCCAGCTACTTGGGAGGCAGAGGCAGGAGACTCGCTTGAGCCCAGGAGTTGGAGGTTGCTGTGAGCGTGATGCCACAGTACTCTACCCGGGGGGACAGCTTGAGGCTCTGTCTCAAAAAAAAAAAAAAAAAAAGAAAACTTCAGCTCTAGTTCTTATTCTCCTACTCAGTGGTAACTGGCATTTAGCCTCTCTGAGCATCAATTTCTGCTTCTAGAAGTAAGAATAGAGCCAGATTATCTGCTTAATGAGGTTTGGATTTTTTGGTGAAGATAAGTTAATGTATTTTGTGTGGCTGGGTGGTGTTAACTGTAAAGCAAGTATCAGAAGGTTTTATACTAAATGGCTTTGGATTGTTGTGCCCTTGAGGGGCTCTACCTTCCTGTGGAGGAATGATTGTTAAAGGTACAGTGTTAGGGGT
>NW_003852412.1:6073381-6079899 GCF_000181295.1 Otolemur garnettii
TGTGGCATAGCTCACAGCAACCTCCAACTCCTGGGCTCAAGCGAGTCTCCTGCCTCCGCCTCCGAAGTAGCTGGGACTACAGGCGCCCACCATAACGCCTGGCTATATTTTTTCAGTTGCAGCCGTCATTGTTGTTTGGCAGGGCCCAGGCTGGATTCAAACCCGTCACCTTAGGTGTATGTGGCTGATGCCTTAGCCACTTGAGCCACAGGTGCTGAGCCAAAACAAATAACTGTTACACTCCCATTATATTATTGGATCTTTAAGGAAAGTTACTAAGAAATAATTCAAAGTAAGCTTTGACTTCATGGAGTGAAAGGAGTGATGAAGCATTCACTTATTTTTCAGGCTCTGCCCCTTATAAAAGAAGGCTTTGGTTGAGGTAAACAGAAAAGGGAGGTGTAAACTATGTAGAAAAATGCTGTGTCATCCGAAACAGCTTCTGAAGCTTAGGAAATGCTTCCTGTTTAGGATTTTTTGAAATAGTCTGGTGCATAATGACAGCTGCAAGGATAAACTATTTAGTACTTTCTACTCCTTCTGGATTAACACTGTGTATGTGGATGATCCTTCAAGTCTTTCTGGTTCAGAATTGATAAATCTCCATGGATGGCTTTATAATAATAATGATATTTACCTTTTAATGAGAGCCAGATGTAGTAGTATGTTCTAGTTTGCATTTTTTAAATGTTATTTTTTTTTTAACAGCTGACAAAACTGAGTCTTAGAGGATTTTTGGTAACCAGCCTATGACTCTGCTTTCTCAGTGGTAGAGCTGGGAGCCAAAACCAGTGTTTCGTTTCAACATTGTTTTCTTAGGACTCTTTACTGCCAGTACCTCATATCTTCACAGCTTTGTTTCATAATTCTAGAAGTGAAAACTTAGACTTAAAAGGGTTAAAGCGTTCACTTTAGGATGCATAAATCCAATCTGACACTTGAAGTTGGAGCACATCTTCTGACTGTAAGCCCTGTCTATACCCAGCTTTCTGATTAAATGCCTGGACTTCACCAAGACACTGGAATGGGCCCTCTAATTCCAGCAGCCAGCCCTTGGAGTCTCTTCTGCTTCTCTTGTGTGCAACATGATATTGTTGCTTTTATCGTGAAATGTAATATCAGAGCCCAGAATGACTTCAGGGAATTAACTGTGCATGTCAAGAGAAATTCTAGTGAGAGGATTTTCTGTGAGAAGGACTTTAACAATGGAAGGAATAAAAAAGATTTTCTGTTTTGGATGAAATTTTATGAAAGTGACAACTTCACTGTGAATTGTTTTCCTTTTAAGTAACTTTGGGCTGGGCTCCATGCTCAGTGGTTAGAGTGCTGGTCTTATAAACCAGGGGTTGTGAGTTTAATCCTTGCTGGAGTATCTGGCTGCTTTTAAAAAATTAAATAAATAAATTTTATGCAAAAATTCTTTTGTAATACAGTTTCTCAGAGACATTGTTATTTTTCCTCTCAGGTCATTGCTAGAATCGTGGATGGAAGCAGATTCAATGAGTTCAAAGCCTTATATGGAGACACATTAGTCACAGGTATAAAGGTCAAGAATCGAAAATCTGAACATTTTCTGCTGCTCTAAAGCAATCTTTCCTCTCAAGGCTTTGATACACTTGGCATGAGCTCTCTTATTTAGAGCACTACAAATGTGTGAGTCAGTTTTCAAAAGGAGCTGGTTTATACAATCAGATCGATTGTAGCTGAGTGTCTTCGTGGATCCAGAGTTTAAAATGATGATGGCTAATGCTGTGGTGTTAGCCCTTATCCACGACTTTGTGGCATTAGCTGTGTGGAAAGGTTCTTAGAGTAAAATCGGGAGAAAAGTATTTGTAGTTCTTTCCATTTCTCTGGGTAACTATAATTCTTTTGAAAATTTCAGCACTGTCCTGTTCATCTAGGAGGTTTTATATGATGATTAGCTTCCCAGAAGATGCAGAGTGAGTTAAACCTTCTTGTAGCCTTTGTGTAGGTCTTAAGCTGTTTCAGGCAAATACTGGATTGATAATTCAAGATATTATACCATGTCTGGGAAAACAAAATTAGGATATTTATAAAAGATAATTCTTTTGTCTATAGTGTTAAGTCCATAGGTCTTTGAAGAAAAATATTTGAAATAGATGCTAAACCCATAATAATTTATCTTGGGCAAATGGGAGAATGAATTTTGTGGATTTTGCTTTGTCATAAAATGCTTGAAAATCTGGTAGTCTGAAAATAACAGAAGCAGGGAAAAAACTAGCTGCAGAAATCCATATTCCGCGTATACACTGAGGCTTAAGAATAAGTCACGGCACTTTCCCCTAGTTTGATTTGTGAGCAAGAGAAGGTTCACACCAGGAGTGGAGTTCATGTTTTCATATCCTGTGTTAAAGTGAAAGAGAGCTTTGTGTTTGATATATAGACAGGATTTGTCACCTATAGTTTAGGATGTAACTTGCATTATGCAGCAGTTTAAAACGCATCAAAATTGTTTCTGGTCTTTCTAAAGATGGATGGGCTGTCCTTGTCCTCTGCTTTTACGGATTTTCCCTGTACTTGCTGAGAGACTTGTGGCAGTCTTGTCTGCTAGAATACCAGGAACAAAACTTTCCTTCATCTCTTTTTGACTGTATAGAAATTCAAATAAAGTTTGAGAAAGGGGTAAAAGAGTGAGAAGGAGAACAGGGGAATGAGATGGTACAGATGTGGGGGTGTGAGTTAGGGCTGAGGAAGGAAGAGGTGGGGGAGGCAGGGAGAAGGTGAGGAGGTCTGGGGGAGAAGAATAGAGCTTTATGAGTCTCGGGTTCTCCTGTGTTTCCTCCTGCCTCAGCACTTGCCCTGTATCGTCTCTAATAGTTTCTTTTCCTGTTTGGAACTGAGGTTTGGGATCAGGCAGTTGGGGAAGGCCCTTCCTCTGTGGGTGTCCCTAATGGGATGGGGACACGTGCCCTACTCGGCACGTCCTGTCTGGGCCTGGAGATCCCTGAGCAGGGCTCAGTGTAGCTTGAATGCCAAGTGATTGACAGGTTGGTTGCAGGATGCAGAGGAAGCATCTCACAGGGAATCTCTCTGTGGGTGAGGCAGGACTAAGAGTGGATTGCTAGAGCTTCTGGAAGCTTGCTCCTCTGAATTGCTTCTGCAATTGGCAGTGCCATTTAGGATGTGCACCATGGGCTTTGGGCCGGGATTTTAGGCCTGAAAGACAAAAAAATTCAGATGAAATCAGTATTTGTATGAATTTTTGTATTTAGATGAATCAGTATTTCATTTTATCACACAAAATAAGCATGATGATTTTAAAAAGGTAATGAAATCAAGACAAAGACACAGTAAAAAACAGAAACAAATCTTTAAATTCAGTATCTAGCACATCAACATGTTGATACTTTCTCTTATCTGTTAGTTTTCCTTTTTTTTTTTGATATTAAGAAATTATGTATTTTTTCTAATATCCCTAATGTCTGGTATATATTAGGTACCCAGATATAGTAAATGAATAAATGGATAATATACCAAGCCAGTCATTTAACCAAACCAACCAAAGACAAATGGGTAACATGTAACATGACCCTTCTAGAAAACAAACAGACAAAAAGAAGCAGAACTTTATTAACTTAGGAATAAAAAAAATTGATAAGAGCTCTCCTGTACTATAGGAAAAAAATCTCTTTACAGTTTAAATTTTGATCTGAAATTAAAGGTGTATAAATATGCTTCTTGACTCTGCATGAAATGTCCTCCAAAACACATAAATCTTCTTTGAATTTTCTCTTGAGGATTTGCTCGAATATATGGATACCCGATAGGTATCATTGGAAACAATGGAGTTCTCTTCTCTGAATCTGCAAAAAAGGTAAGTACTGAAATACATTTTAAGACAGTCTTAAAAAAAATAGAAAACCAAATAAAAAACGTTCAATATTCTTTCAAAATTTAACATAGTAAACTTTGAAGATCAAGTAATTAATAAAAATTTTTCATATAAAAGCTTCAAAATGTTCAGCCAGATGCCTTAGTAAACAGAGCACTGTGTGCACGCGTGTGTGCTCATGCATGTGCATGCGGTTAGTGCTGAAAACAGTCTTTATGGTGATTTACATTAACGTGATGTGATGAACTTTCTGGAACACTACTAAAAAAATCAAATGTACTCATTTTAGGAAAACTCCTTGAATTATAATTGCTTATGGAAGACACATAAATATCCCGAGAAGATAAGGAATCCTGTCCTGAAAGTGTTTCTTTCTCTAAGGCTTCATGCACTGGAAGGATTCAGAGATTTCAGTCAGGCGGTTCTGAGACACGACCTGCTTGTTCTCCTCTATGCCATCATCAGTTTAACTTTATTGTATTCTTGCTTTTTTGGAAATGGGAAGATAGTGGGTCTTTTTTCCTGGCGGTGTGACTTTAAAAGAAAAAGTTCTTAAATATCTTTTAGCTTAATATTTGATTTCATACATTGTTGTCTTAGATTTACCTAAACTTGGATAAATATAGTTCAGATACTTATTTGATGAAATCTTTTCTTAAGGAAAAAAGTGTTTAGTGTTGTTCTTCCTCTTCAGATGACAAGGTGTAGAGTCTCTTATTGATGAAGGTAACAGGCAGTTAAGCTCTTTCATACCCAAATTGAGGGAGAATTTGTCTTTGGTGAAATATTTTCTTTTTTTTCTTTTTCTTTTTTTTTTTTTTTGAGACAGAGCCTCAAGCTATCCCCCTGGGTAGAGTGCCATGGCATCACAGCTCACAGCAACCTCCAACTCCTGGGCTCAAGCGAGTCTCCTGCCTCAGCCTCCCAAGTAGCTGGGACCACAGGTGCCCACCACAACGCCTGGCCATTTTTTGGTTGCAGCCATCATTGTTGTTTGGCGGGTCCGGGGTTGGGGATTCGAACCCGCCACCTTAGGTGTATGTGGCTGGCGCCTTAGCTGCTTGAGCCACAGGTGCCGAGCCATGGTGAAATATTTTCATCAGTAAAATTGGTTCTATTCATCATTGTTCCCTCAACTCAATTATAAAATAAAAACAAGAAAGTAAAAATCACCCATAATCATACCAGAAATAACCTTTACTATCTTTTTGGGGGGTCTGTACAGCTGACCTGGCAGGCTACACTACTTAGTTTCTTCTTTAAAAAACAAACAGACAAAAATTGACACTCTCATATGTAGACAGGTTTTGCTTGTTTTTGTTTAATAATGTTTAGTGGTTCTCAAAATATTAACTATTCCTGAAATAATGACCTTTAATGAATATTTAATATACTTATATTTATAATAGAGAATGTCAGAGGCCAAACTAACTCCACCTGATTTTATTTGTTGCCTGGCACAGAGAAACCCGGGAAGAGTTATGCTGGGCTTAGTCTGACATTTCATTTGTTGAACTAAGCCCCAAAGGTCTGTGTGATTTTCTCATTCTTGTAAACATAGCCATATTGAGGTTGAACAATTACTTTGCAATTTTGTACTTGCTATGACATTTTCAGCAGAGGTGAACAGATCTGCAAATAGAGTAAAGCATAAAGAAAATGGTTTGTGAGAGTTTTCTTACTCACATAATCTTTAGAAGATAGGGAAGGAATAGTTATAATATAGAATCATTAGATAATTTCCTAAACTGAAAGTTAGAAGGTACTCATTCTCGCTTTTGGGGGGGCCAGTTTAGTAAGAAAGAAATATTTTACTGTAATCTTGATTCATGAAAGAATTTCAGATAGTAATCAAAATACAAATGTCATTCTTGATATCCAAGGGGGGCTTATATTCTATCTTTCTAAAGTGGAGAAATAGAGAATTATGGCAAAGTTCAACAATTCTCACTGATATCAGTTCTTTTTGGAACGTTAGTGATTGAATTCATCTCTGACACAGCAGTTGACTTACAGCCACGTGCCGGGGCTTAGACAGGTGATCGTATAAAATGAGTGTGGTACAGACCCATAGTTTCCTATCTCATTGATAATGGGATAGTCCTGTACACTTACTGTTTGTATTAATGTAAGGTCATATTAGCTAAACAGAAGTTGCCTTCTCTTCCCTCCACTCCCCTCCCCTTTCTTTTTTATTCTTTCTTGTCTTTGAGCCAAGTTATGGTGTTTGTGGGGTACATGATGATTATGGTCTAGAGTTGTTAATTCCCTTTATAGAAATGTTTATGTTATTTGCTTTCTGGTATTTTATGTTATTTGCTATTTTGCTTACAGGGTGCTCACTTCATCCAGTTATGCTGCCAAAGAAATATTCCTCTGCTGTTCCTTCAAAACATTACTGGTAAGAAATTAGCTGAATCGGGTGGCGCCTCTGGCTCAGTGAGTAGGGCACTGGCACCATATACCGAGGGTGGTGGGTTCGAACCGGGCCCCAGCCAAACTGCAACAACAACAGAAGAAATTAGCTAAATCAGTTTGGTTGAACTTATTCTACATCTGCCCTCTTGAGTGTGACTCCCCTATTGAACAGCACAGATCGAGTATAGACCACTCTGTTCATAGCAGAAAGTTCTATTGGACATGCTCTTTCTAGAGTCTTTGTTTT
>NW_003852412.1:6080034-6083140 GCF_000181295.1 Otolemur garnettii
GCCTGCCACAATGTCCAACTTATTTTTTGGTTGTAGTTGTCATTGTTTGGCAGGCCTGGGCTGGATTTGAACCCACCAGCTCCGGTGTATGTGGCTGGCACCCTAGACACTTGAACTACAGGTGCTGAGCCTTTCTAGAGTCTCTTAAGAGTTAACGTTTTTCTTCGTGAATGTTAAATATGCTGGAGACTATCCACATTTTCTCAGTGAAGCAATTTCTGCATCACCAGCATTCAGACGGCCTCACCTATTCCTGCACATGTGGTGCCCCCACACCCAGAAGGCAGCAGACCGTCCTCTGCCAGGGACACCACCTGATCACTGCCCAAGAGGGTTACCTTTTCCCTTGGATTCTGATTCTGTTCCCCCTAAAGGATTTCAAACACATGCTGTGCTCTTTTCTTTATTTTTTATTGTGTAATTAATTCTACCTGAAGCAACATCTTTTTAAAATGTACATTTACGTTCTGAACCAAGGTCTGGGGATTTGTGTTTTGACCCCAAAGAATGGGGTGAACAAAGTGAGTCACGTCACCTTGTGGACTTCATGTTCATAGATGATCTTAAGGATGGTAGATGAACTGACTTTCCTACAAGTCTGTGATTCTCTGAGGTACCCCTTTGTATGTTGCACTGTACACCCCCCAACCCCTGCCCAGTCTTCCGAGTTGTACCCGGTTACCTCAGGCACCGAGTAGGAGAGGCTCTTAATAGTTGTCGGGATCAGGCATTACCAAAGGAGAAGTCGGGTTCTTGGCAGTCCCCAGGGCTTTAAAAACCACATAAAAGGGCAGGCAGATAAAAGGATTCTACAGCCTAACTGGGCCAGGAACCTTGTTCCTGATGCTGATTCCCAGACGGTTAACCACCAGTGATTAAACATTGTGCTTGGAAGACACCTACGTTTTTGTTTTGTTTCGGCCGTGTAGGATACAGAGGACAGAGGTGGAGTTCAGTGTTGCGCTGTTGCATTAGAGGGATCTGTGAGATGTCCATCTGGAAATATGTAGTGGGCAGCTGGATAAATCTTAGCTGCGGGTGAAAATCAGCTCCAGAGAAATTCTTTTTCGAAGGCATCCTTAGAAAATGGAGGTGGTACTTAGAGCTGTGGGAATAGATGTTTACCGCTGAGAGAAGGGAGGAAGGCTGAGGGATGGTCTTCTAGTGACTCCAATTTCTTTCACAGAGATAAGAGTAGAGGAAGAGGGGGAGCATGATGATGCAGCTTTTTAAGATAGGAAGGAGAAAGATTTGAGACAGCCAAGTACAATGGCCTCACTCTTCTTTTTAAAGGCCAGACCCTCTACAGAGAATAGGCAGTGGTGGTTTGGGATAGGAGATAGGAGCTGAAGAGAGCTGATGTTTGAGACAGTGGCAGTGCGAGTATCACATTATACTTGTGGACTGGATGAGGTACATCCAGGTGTTTCGGAGCTTTTTGAGGGCCAGGTTGAGAAATGTAGCTGGAGGAAGCAGAGAGTACCTGGGGAAGGCACGGCTGTGCTGTTGTTCCAGTGGTGGCTGCAGCAAGTACAGGCACTCTGTAGGAACTGGCCGACTTGAATCGGATGACCAGATACTGAGATTGCAAAGCAGGAATAGTGACAGTCAGTTATGCAAATGTGTATGGCACACAGATGAAAGAAAGCCTTCCCGGAGACCAGGTTGGGGAGGGAGGCAAATGAAGCCTGAGTTTACAAGGTGAAGAGGGCGCAGGAGCCCAAGTCCTGGGAGGCACAGCTGGAGCTCCTCTGTAGCTTATAGAGAAGTTTCAACAGAGCTGAGGGCTTGAAGAAGTAGAATTCTGTAATCACAATGAAACCAAATGTATTTAAGCCTCATTGTTGAGTCACTGGCAGAGACTCTTAGCTTCTCTATGAAACATTCATCTTTATTTCATCAAACTTTTAAAGCATCACTTAAGAAGGAACAGTCTGTATTTTTAAACCAGGTCAGTGAATACCGAAGCCTTCCCGGTTTGGCTCGGCACAGTACTTTGTCCTTAGCTTGCCATGTCACATTTTTTCAGCATCAAGCTTCTGCTTTGAGATCATCTCTTGAAGATAGTTTGTGTCTTATGTTGTTTGATGCTTTCTGTGTATGTCCACATGAACTGTTTTGAGAAAGTTTGAAAAGTGATCAGAGAAAATTTTTATTTTACCTTTTAAAGCACACGTATTTGGGGCATATTTCACATGTAAATATTTTGTTAGGGTACGAGATTTATAGTAAAATTAGTTTGAGGCAAGATGTCCTTCCAGTACCTTGGCTCTATTTCTGTTCTTTCTCTTAGGGTTTATGGTTGGAAGAGACTATGAAGCTGAAGGAATTGCCAAGGATGGTGCCAAGATGGTGACTGCCGTAGCCTGTGCCAAAGTGCCCAAGATAACCGTCATCATCGGGGGATCATACGGGGCTGGAAACTATGGGATGTGTGGCAGAGCGTTCAGGTGGGTCAGCATGGTTTTCTCTGAAGGGAAGGAACATGCTTCAAGTATAATTATACGTGGTTAGTTTATTTCAAGTTTACTTACAGAACAATAGCATTCACAAATCTTGATCAATTATACTATAATTGGTATCATCTGGAGGGATGAAATTAAGTTTAATGTTAACAGTGCTATCTGGAAGAAATCTTCAGTGGGAATCAGGAAACATTTGAAATAGCTGACAGTGAAAATACTACACATTAAGACTATGTGAGGCATATATTGGAAAAGAAGTGAGACTGAAAATCAGTGAGCTGAGCGTTCAGCTCAGGGGGTCAGAAGAACAGCATGTAAAACCCAAGAAAAGTAGAAAGGAAGTAATAAAGAGAGACATAAGATGGAAAAGTTTGCTTGTTTGGAAAGATTAGCAAACTTGATAATCCCCTGCTCAAACTAAAAAATAAACAAAGAAGGCACACAAAACCAGTCTCACGAATAGAAAACAGGACTTGAACACAGATAATAAGAGGATATTGGCTCAAGCAGCTAAGGTGCCAGCCACATACACCTGAGCTGACGGGTTTGAATCCAGCCTGGGCCTGCCAAACAACAATGACAGCTGCAACCAAAAAATAGCTGGGTGTTGTGGCAGGTGCCTCTGGTCCCAGCTACTTGGG
>NW_003852412.1:6083555-6092156 GCF_000181295.1 Otolemur garnettii
TTTTTTTTTTTTGGTTGCAGCCGTCATTGTTGTTTGGTGTGCCCGGGCTGGATTTGAACCCACCAGCTCAGGTGTATGTGGCTGGTGCTGTAGTCACTTGAGCCACAGACACCGAGCCTATTATGAACACTTTTATACCCAGAATCACCTGGAGAGCTTAAAAATTACGTCTGTGCTTAGACCTCACGGTGGAGATTGGTCTGGGATGCGTTCCATGTATTTGTGTATATATTTTAAATCTCCCCAGGTAATTGTAACATGCAGCCAAAATGAAGAACAGCTAATTGAAAAGGGAAACATAGGCCTCTGAAAATGTATGTTGTATTAATTTCTTCGTTCTTTCCTCCAGCCCAAGGTTTCTCTACCTCTGGCCAAACGCTCGCATCTCAGTGATGGGAGGAGAGCAGGCAGCCAATGTGTTAGCCACCGTGGCAAAGGACCAAAGAGCACGGGAAGGAAAACAGGTAAACGCCATTTCTTCTTCATGGCTGCGTTTGGCTTTCCCCAGTGAACACCCTGGACCCGAGGCGCAGAGTGCCTGGAGTCCTCTGTGCTCAGGGGTGGGTTCTGACGCTGGTCACCTGGCTTCACTGGGTGGACTGACCTGGACATTGCTTCAGGGGTTTAGGCTTACTCACACGTTGCCTGTCTCTTATTTTTAAAAGCCATTTTATTTAGAGTGCCTTCTTTGTGGTCATTTAAACATTTTTAAGAATTTCCAAGGAAACACTTGAGAAACTGCCTGAGGGATAAAGATGTTTGATTCTTAGTCATTTGCAATTAGTGAGATTTAAATAAGTCTGATGTACTTCTTTCATTTTATGACCAAAGGCAGCAGAATTTTGTTTTTTCCATTTTACTTTTAGATTGTTGTTAAGGATACCTTGAGTGGGAGGGCTGTGTCATCTAATGAGGATTAAATAACATTATTGTACTGTGCAAGAATAAAGGAAGAAAACTGGAAAGAACAGTGGAAACTGGATGAAAGGCAGATCAGCCAGTGGCTGCTTTTAAAATGGATTCTTTTGTTTGTGTCTCCATTGGAGAAGCCTTTGAAATTTTGCATTAATTTTTATTAGTTATAACTTTAAGCTCTTCTGTGTGAGCACGAGCCTTAAGATGATTGATGCATGTTCCTGAAGGCACCAGTGTGCTGTGGTCTCACCACGGGCAGGTGTAAGATGGAGGAGGCCCTGCCTTCTCCATGCAGGCTCATCTGCTCTGCCTCCTTTTATGCACCGTGGGGTCATGCAAAGGCAGAGGGTGGTTCCTGCTTCCCTCGCATCCCTGCCTGACATCCCTGGTTATCTTTCCCAACCTGGGGGAACTTTGCAGGTTTAAATTGAGCTTTCAGATGCACTTGAGTACCTGCTAGTATCCTGTGTTTCTGTCTGAGTGGTGCTATGGGGATGTGGGTAGTGGAGCTGGAGGTGGGATGTGAAATTCTACTTAATGTCTTAAAAACAGGTCTTATACTTTGTGAAGCCCAGCATGGTGATTTCTTACTGAATAGTTGTTCTTTAATGCTTTAATATGGAGATATTTGAAATCATTTTTTATATATGAAAGGAAAGCTCTAGTTTAGTAGTGGTTCTCCCTTGAAATTCTTGATTTTTAAAATGATATTAAAGTATTTATGTTTCTTAAAACAAATGACAAAAGAAATTGAAAAATAACAAAGAAATAAAGTATTTACATGAAAGAAGGTAGGATTTATTTGAAATAAGGCATTTGTTTCTGGTGTGGAATTTTTTTTTTTTAGAGACAGGGTCTCACTTTGTCACCCTTGGTAGAGTGCTGTGGTGCTCACAGCAACCTCAGCTCTTGGGCTTAGGCGATTCTCTTGTCTTAGCCTCCCGAATAGCTGGGACTACAGCGCCTGCCACAGTGCCTGGCAGCGCCTGTAGCTCAGTTGGTAGGGTGCTGGTCACATATACTGAGGCTGGTGGGTTTGAACCCAGCCCGGGCCAGCTAAACAACAATGACAACTGCAACCAAAAAAAAATAGCCAGGCCTTGGGGCGGGTGCCTATAGTCCCAGCTACTTGGGAGGCTGTGACAAGAGAATCACTTAAGCCAAAGTGTTTGAGGTTGCTATGAACTATGATGCCATGGTACTCTACCTAAGGCAACAACTTGAGACTCTGTCTCAAAAAAAAAAAAAAAAAGAAAGAAAAGGAAATATTTTTCAGGGTTTCACAATAAATTCTGAAGATTTTTACGTCTGAATTAATTATCACTTGGTCCTTGTAATACTGATGGGAAGGCCATTAAATTTTTAATTAGGGAAAAGTAGCTCTAAGCTGGAATATTGACTGAAGAGGTTATTTAAGGTGTGGTTGATATTTTATCCCTTTAAGCTTTGAAATTTTTTAAAATTTTGGCTGTTTTGAATGAAAATCTCATGCTTCTCTACTTTCTTAACTTGAGGCTGTTAAATGAAATGTAGCCCTTTTATTATATTGTATGATTCACATCCACTGTTGTACCCTGCTGTGTTCCACTAACCCATTGTTTTGACCTTACATTGTATAGCCTCAAGATCTTGTCTGCTGAGAGAGATGTGATGGTGTATTAAACTGATATGCATATCTTAGGCAAGATCCTTTATGTAGTGATCACTGTGATCTGTACATCACCATGTTAACGTTAGTTTTAACATTCTGGGTTTTTTTTTTTTTTTTTTGAGACAGTCTAACTATGTCACCCACGGTAGAGTGTGGTGGCATCACAGCTCACAGCAACCTCAAACTCTTGGGCTTAAGCAATTCTCTTGCCTCAGCCTCCTGAGTAGCTGGGACTTCAGGCGCCCGCTGCAATGCCAGCTATTTTTTTTTTGTTGTTGCAGCTGTCATAGTTGTTTAGCTGGCCTGGGCCAGTTTCGAACCTGCCAGCCCCAGTGTATATGGCTAGAGTCCTAACCACTGAACTGTGGGTGCTGAGCCAGTTTTAACATTCTTCATGAAATTTGTTTCTTATTTTTTTTTTTTTGAGATTATCTAAATGGGATCAATTGTTTCATGGAAGGTGATTTAAAGTTTCTTTTCTTTTAGTTCTCCAGTGCTGAGGAAGCAGCTTTAAAAGAGCCTATCATTAAGAGGTTCGAAGAGGAAGGAAACCCTTACTATTCCAGTGCAAGGTGAGAGCTAGAAAATAACTAACTCCCTACAGTGTGCATCTTGGCGGTCAGCTTCATAGAGATCTGAGCAGTCAGGATGGTGCAGCCTTGGTAGGAGCCAAAAACTAATGTCTGAACACAATTTTGTACTGTTATCTTTTTAACATGGGAATACCTACTGCTGAAATGATTCCCCTCCCAGACGTCCCTGATTGTAGACCTATCACCACTGGTTTTATTCCACCTGCCCCCACTTCCCTTGTCCCACCTTTAGTTGGGGTACCTGGGGACTAGAGGACCCTGCAGCTGGAGGTGGGCCACACTAGGAGCTGAGAATAAAAGTTCCAATCTTGGCTATGTTATTCGGGTAGTTAGCTTTAATTTTTGCTTAAAAACATGGATTCTTATCATGCCTCTCTTAGATTATTTTGTTTCTATCCCATTTTAAGCAAGAGATTGGTTGAAAACTTGCTATTAGTTTGCTTTTGGGTGTGTGTTCATCATTATTGGCGCTTGTTAACAAGTGTGCGCATACATTCAGATGGCAATTTGTCACAGCCAGGGTCCCCCCATCAACGCCAAATAATTACCTCACACACCGTTGCAGCTGTTGGCTCTATTTGTTTCTTATGCCACTTAATGAGGTCATAAATTATCACGCCTGTCCCAGCTGGAGACCTGCTGGCGCATGCTTTCAACAACTGTAATGTCTGTCTTCTGAGACTAATCTAAGCTTCTTGTCTTCCTTTCATCCCTTGGGCAGATGGAAAAAAGAGGGTAACTATTTGTGTCTTTTAAAATTAGATTATGCTGTGATTTATGTCATTTACTGGTGAAGGCAAACTGGAGAGAAGGGAGAAGAGAGAAATCAAAAGTTAAAATCCCTTTCAATCATTTGAACGCATCCTTTCTGGAAGATACTGCTTTGAGCACTGGGGGTACAAAGACTCGACAGAATGAGTTTCAAGAGCATAATTAGTTTGAGAGATCAAATAATACCATTTGGGATTTTTAAAAAGCTTGTTTCTCTCCTTACTAAATATATATTTTTACAAACAGATTTATAGGTATATTTTGTTGTGGTCACTTCATTTAGTTAAGGACAAAATATTTAATGGTCTGTGATTTGAAACATAAACATGTTCCTCATCTTACCTGTGCACGAGTAGACTGACATCCGAGCCAGCAGATGCTGAGAAGCAATAGAAACCCATGTGAGAGGTTTAGGATAAACATAAAGTATATATTGGAAGCTTAAGTTTGTTTTCACATAGGATTTTTGACTGAAATGCACAGGGACAGTTGAAATATTAAACTTTGAAAAATAGCCTGTTTTGTGTGAGTCATGAAGGTGTTTTCCAGCTCTGGCTGATATGTCATCTCTTGATTATTTTCATACAAAATTATCATTAATATTATTTTTAATGGATTTTATCCAAGGCAGGAGAGTAAAGTCCTCCTGCCTAAATAGACTTGTCTTTGGAAGTAAATGTTAAAAGACAGTAAAGTTTTCTGTTAATTTGTAGATGTTTAACTCTTCTGTTGAAACAGTTTGGCATTACAGAGACAGCAACTTTATTTCAGAGATGGAAGGTTTCCCAAGCCATCCTATGATGCTTTTCTTGAGTTTAGTGAATCCCAGCTTAACAGTAAAATTCTCTGGCCTGCGTTGGCTTAACCATGTCTAGATGTCTTTTCCAAGAGCCCTGTCCTCATCTGTTACGAGGACCTCTAATGTTTTTCCCAATCCTTATATGCTACATATGCAGCGCGCCAATTTGCTTCTGCTCAATTGTTTTTATAAGCAATTTTTTTTTTTTTAATAGAGACAGAGTCTGACTTTATCACCCTCGGTAGAGTACTGTGGTGTCACACAGCTCACAGCAACCCCCAACTCCTGGGCTTAGGTGATTCTCTTGCCTCAGCCTCCCAAGTAGCTGGGACTACCGGCACCCGCCACAACGCCCAGCTATTTTTTGGTTGCAGTTTGGTTGGGGCCGGGTTTGAACCCGCTACCCTCGGTATATGGGGCTGGTGCCCTACCCACTGAGCCACAGGTGCCACCCTATAAGCAAATTTTTGTGAGATGTTTGGTTAGAACCTTTTACCTGGAGCAGTCGTCGTAATGAACATCATTAACCAACTTTCACTATGCCTGCTGGATTATTCTACTGCAGGCTTCAAAAGAGAGTGTAAATAGTTCACCTGGTTGCAGATTTACAAACGTGGCTTTCTTTTTATTGCCTGTTAATACTTTAGGGTCCCTTTTATGAATGTTTTATGAGCAAAGATTTGATTCGTGTCTGTCAATGTAAGACTGTTTTAATAATTGATGCTATGTCTAGATACTGGAGGCAGTTTGTTTAAAGAAAGCAATTGCCACCTACTAATATAAAAGGCAATATTTCACATTCATTTTTCTTTATACATTTGAGCTTGCCCAGTGAAAAGCAAACTAAAATTTCTATTTAGAAGTTTCTTTCTTAAAGTTGCTTATCTTTCCTATTATAGCAAAAAGTAGAGACCTACATTTGAAGGTATCTGTTTTATTAATAAAATATACCAAAGCCTATTCAATAGCTTACATAATTTTTAAGGAATTTGGGGGAGTTTTGGAGAATAATTTTTAACAATAAAGAAGCTGATTTGAGATTATTACTTGGGTTTATGCAGCTTTCCATGTTAATGACAGAAATATACCAACTTGATTTGTTCATTTGTGTGGGCAGAAAAGGAAGAGGAAAGTATTTCCTGAAATAAGTAAAAAAAAAAAAATGCATATATGTGTATGTGTGTATGTATGTACACACATACCAGGTGTCCATAAAGTTCGTGTGCAATTTAAAATAGTTATAAATTTTAAATTGCACACAAACTTTATAGAAACCCTGTAAACGTTTTTGTTTTTGCATTTTAAATTGCACACACTTTATGCACACCCTATATATGTTCTTGTTGCTTTTTTAACCAGTATCTATCCTTTCAGGGTGAAGGTAAAAATATTTTTAAACCAGGGATTTCCTTGAGATTTCATATAGATGAAGTTCCTTAAGGTTTATTTATTTATTTATTTTATTGTTTGGGATTGAGTTCCTTAAGCCTTAAACCCAACGGACATTTTGTGGTGACTTGGGACAAAAGTCATGTCATTTTTTTCCCCTCCCTTTTCCTCCCACTTTCTGTTGTATAGGTGCCAAGTAGTAGATCCACATATTAGCTGAAGACAGACTTCCTTAGCATTTCTGTAAAAATGGTGGTTCAATGGCAAATTCCTAACCCTTTTTTCGTTCCTTTGTCAGGCTGTGGGACGATGGGATCCTTGACCCAGTGGACACCAGACTGGTCCTGGGTCTCAGTCTCAGTGCAGCGCTCAACACACCGATACAGAAGACTCACTTTGGTATCATGAGGATGTAACTGGAGTGTCAAATGTTTTCTTTTGGACATGTGCCAAAAATTAACAGGTGTAGTAGCCTTAAAAGTTTAGACTTTTTGAACATGTGGCTATTACGGTAAATTTTTTTTTTTAAGCACAGTACCCTGTACTTTTCTACCTTAAAAAAATCAGGATATTAATTGAATGATCAGTTCCTTTCACATTTTCTTAGAGAAATTTCTCTGTGGTTCAGTTTTACCAACCATAAAATGAAGAGCATAATTTACAGTTATCCTTTCTAACCTACAGTAGTGTGGGAAATCCTGTAATCTGTAAATTCAGGTAAACTGAGATTATTAATCAAATAATGTATTTTCACTGAAATCATTGTTTTGCCAATTAGCTTGATGGTATTTTATCACAGCTATTTTTAAAAAGTGTCTGTTACTTTTCCCTTTAGCCACCATTCTATCTCCTTCCCCCAATAGTCATATTCCTCATTGCCTGCATTCTAGGCTCTATTTTCTAAACCATTTCCTCACCCAGCCCCTTTCTGGCTTCCATTGCCGATGGCTCTCTCCAAGGTCTCCATTGACTGTCATGTTGCTAAAACCAGTGGTTTCTTTTCCAACCTTATCCAATTAAACTCTGTAGCATTCTGATCAGTTAAATGCGTCCTCTTCGAAATGCTGTCCTTAGCGTCCAGGACTTCTGGGGTTTCCACCAACCTCCGTGACGTTTCTTTTTTAGTCACCTTTGTAGACTTGTGATCCTTCCCCACTTTCATCATTTGTCTTGATTTTCATTAGTAATACTTGAACACATTCTTATTCTAAAATATACACAAATACTTAAATATCTCTAAAAATCATGGTAAGACACACATAGCATAACATTTATCATTTTAACCACTTTTTTTTGAGATGGGGTTTTGCTCTATTACTCAGGCTTCAGTAGTGTGGTGTCGTCATAGCTCACTACAGCCTTGATGGTTCGATGGCAAATTCCTAACCCTTTTTTCATTCCTTTGTCAGGCTGTGGGACGGTGGGATCCTTGATCCAGTGGACACCAGACTGGTCCTGGGCTCAAGTGATCCTGCTACTCAGCCTCTTGTGTAGCCAGGACTAAGGAGTGTGCCACCACACCTAGCTAATTAAAAAAAAAAAAAAATCATTTTTTAGAGATGGGATCTCACTATATTGTCCAGGCTCATCTTGAATTCCTGACCTCAAGTGATCCCCCTGCATAGATTGGGATTACAGGTGTGAGTGTTGCATCTAGCCTTCAACCTTTTTAATTTTATTTTTTTTTAGTTTCTTTTTAATTCTTCAACCTTTTTTAAGTGTACCATTGAGTAGCTTTAAGCACACTTCTGTTGTGTAACCATTACCAACATTCTTCTCCAGAACTTATTCTTTGTCCCAAACTGAAATTTTATATCCATTAAACAATAACAACTCCAATATCCTCCCCTCGCCCCTATCGCTGGCACATCTCCTTATTCTTAAATGTACATGTCTGTCCTGGTTTGATTTATTCCTGCTGGACCATTTCAGCCCCTCTCGTGGCTTCACTTGCCATCTAAATGCAGATGATTCCTGCATTGACAATTTTTAATGCAGTTCACTGAGCTCCAGGCCTGCATATCTCGCAAGTCTACTGGACTTCCACACTGATTGTCTCAATGGATCCTCAAACTCAGTCATCACGTTCTGTAGATTTTGCCACCTATCTTGTGAATTTCCTCACTTTTGTCTATCACCATCGCAGGCCTTAGAAGTTGTCTACCTGCGTCCAGTCTTACCTAGTCCAGTCTGTCCATCCAGAGGTAGAATGGCCATCCTGAAGTGCACATTTGGTCCTGGTTACTCTCTCACTTAACATCCTTCAGTGGTTTCTTATAGAAGACGTGCCAACCGGCTCGGCGCCTGTGGCTCAAGTGCATAAGGCACCAGCCACATACACCTAAGGTGGCGGGTTCGAGTCCAGCCCGGACCCACCAAACAACAATGATGGCTGCAACTGAAAAAGAATGGCCAGGCGTTGTGGCGGGTGCCTGTGGTCCCAGCAACTTGGGAGGCAGAGGCAGGAGACTCGCTTGAGCCCA
>NW_003852412.1:6092191-6093458 GCF_000181295.1 Otolemur garnettii
CTATGCCACGGCACTCTACCCAGGGGGACAGCTTGAGGCTCTGTCTCAAAAAAAAAAAAAAAAAAAAAAAGAAGATGTGCCAACCCATTAATGCTGGCCGTGATCTTGATTGTCACTTCTTTTTTTTTGAGACACACTCCCACTCCACCCTCACTCTGTTACCCAGTGCCATGGCATCAGTCTAGCTCATAGCAACTTCAAACTCCTGGTTCAAGCCATCCTCCTGCTTCATCCTCCCAAGTAGCTGGCACTGTAGGTGACTGCCACAATGCCTGGCTAATTTTTTCCTATTTAGTAGAGACAGGGTCTCCCTCTTGCTCAGGCTGGTCTTGAAATTCTGAGCTCAAGGAATCCTCTTGCCTCGGCCTCCTAGAGAGCTAGGATTACAGGCGTGAGGTTCTGTGCCCAGCCAGCTGTCACTTCTTTAGTGTCCGTGATGCCTCTTTTCACAGGAGAGTGGCTCTAGCCATGCTGGCCCTCTTCCAGTTCTTTAAACCTTGCCACCTTTGGGTCTACAAGGTTCCCTCTGCCTGAACTGTTCTCTCCTTTCTTCTTCAGCACTTCTCTTTCAGCTTAAGCACTCGCTTCTCTCAGTTTAAACTCTGCTTCCCTAGATGTGTCTCTGTGACCTTCCTAGACTGAGTTAGGTTTCCTAGTAAATGCGCTTATGAAACGCCATCTGCTTCCTCAATTACAAGCCTCATTTTACTATAAACGTTTCTTTGGTATTGCCCTCCTGCCAGAATGTAAGCTCCATGAGAGTCAGGATCCTCCTGTTTACCCTGTCTCCAATGCCTGGCACTTGTTGGTGCTCAATTATTTGTCAAATGAGTGAAAAAAATCCAGATTGTGATTGATGTCCTCAGGTCATATAGTTTTAAAATGAGATGATTATATGATCTTATACAACTATCAGATGTTTTCCTAATAAAATTAATATTTCAAACATTGGTGTGTGATGTTCAATTTAGGCTACATTTGTGTATCAGGAAGTTTTCTGGGATCACAATTCAGAGGTAGGTCGCATTTTCAGAAGGAACATATTAAGTATTTTAAAATAGTAAATTATATTAAATTTTCAACTAACTTTTGCATCCATGTACTAAAACCCAATGATTTTTAAAAATCTAGATTAGGTGATATTCCTTTGGTAGGAACTGACAACAGGTCATGGTTATTTTATTAGTGCTTTTGCCCTTCTCTATTAGGAAGATCCTGGTCATCACTAAAACCACATTGCTTGGGTTTTTTTTTTTTTTTTTTTTTT
>NW_003852412.1:6094194-6095564 GCF_000181295.1 Otolemur garnettii
TTGCTTAGGCTGGTCTTGAACTTCTGAGCTCAAGCAATCCACTCACCTCAGCCTCTCAGAGTGCTAGGATTACAGGTGTGAGCCCCTGTGCCCAGCTAACATTTCTATTTTTAGTAGGGATGGTGTCTCACTCTTGTTCAGGCTGGTCTTGAACTCTTGAGCTTTAGCAATATATCCGCCTCAGCTTCTCAGAGTGCTAGGATTACAGGGGTAAGCCACCATGCCTTGCCGTTAAAACCACATTTAAATGAATTAGATTATTTTATATATTTTATTCAATAATAAACATTTGTAATTGTTTTACCCAAATAGGTTTTTCTTTAACATTTTGATTATTATGAATATGAATTTCATCCAGGGTAGTATAAGCCATTTAGAATTGAAGAAATGTTTAGCTAGTCTCTAAATTTGCCCCTCTTGGTACTTATTAAAGAATGAAAACACAGACAAGATTGCGTCTTTCAGTTTTCAATAAAGGTGTTTTCAAATTAGAATTTTTCTAAATAATAAAACACTTTGACACTGGCGGAGGCACAGTTGCATATTGAGGTGACAGTTGATCATTTGCCAAATGTGTGTATGTTTATGTGCAGGGTACTCTGCTGCTGCACGCCTGAATGGGGCTGTGGGAGGCTATGTGTTACCTTTGCAGAGGTGAGTCCTGGCAGGTTTGGGAATGACTTTGTTAATAAGACTTGTGTGTGTGTGAGGCCACATTAGTTCTAAAACGCATTGATGTTGGTATTCAGGAAAGATGATTGCCAGCTGTCTAGTCAAAGCCAGTTCTTAGTGTTCTTTTAATGATTGGTTCAAAATTCCACATTTAGAAAAATGGCCAGAAGATGAAGTATGTAATCATAGCTTAGGGCCACTTACAAAATTCCGTCATGTCATACTTCATGATGACATAGGTTTTTATTACTTTGACATAAACCTTTCCGTAAGACACTTAAAAATATTTTGTTTTTTATTTTATGTGCCTCAAATTCTCTTGTTATCTGGAATAGAAATCTTAAGGATAAAGTTGTTCTTAGAGTGAAATTAAATTTCTCTGCCCCTTTTGCCTTTCCAGGGGGCCTGTAATCAAGGTGATTTTATAATTTATCATCCACATTGGGACATTTCTGAGAGTGAAAGGGGATCTTAATACTAATAATGCTGGGAAACAGGTCTGAATTGGAACTGACCCACAGATGGGACATGCAGTTGTTCTCTGTAACTCATAGTCACAAATGAGTACTTTGGCTGCCTGTCTGCTTTTGATAATTCTTACAAGCCATTATTCCAGATATCTGCTTCATAACTTTTTTTCCTTTCTCATTATTGACCAAAATGTCATGCAGATAACTTTTTTTTTCTTTTTTTTTTTT
>NW_003852412.1:6095584-6133028 GCF_000181295.1 Otolemur garnettii
CTGGGTAGAGTGCTGTGGCATCACAGCTCACAACAACCTCCAACTCCTGGGCTCAAGCGAGTCTCCTGCCTCAGCCTCCCAAGTAGCTGGGACTATAGGCGCCCGCCACAACGCCTGGCCGTTTTTTGGTTGCAGCCATCGTTGTTTGGTGGGCCTGGGCTGGGGATTTGAACCCGCCACCTTAGGTGTATGTGGCTGGCGCCTTAGCCGCTTGAGCCACAGGCGCCGAGCCGCAGATAACTTTTAATACAGATTTCAGTATGATACCAATCATAAAATAGGTATGCATTAGCTTTGTAGGAGTGAGTTGATTGACTCCAGAAGAGGGTTTATCCTAGGGCATGGATAATTACATAGTGCCCAACTGTTAGTTTTCTGAGATTAGTGATTCAGTTTATCTGACAGCTTTTTCTTCCACAAAGGTGACCCAAATCACAGCTTTGTGCTACTCTATATGGTATGGGAGAGAATAAAGAGGAAGAATAAGGTTTGAAAAGATAATGATTTTGTAGAGAAGTTACCAAAGAGAAAACATGCCCAGACTACTTGTTAGAAATAACCCAGAGGAAAAAAAAATGGCTTAAGTGTACTTCAGTGTTAATTGTAAGAAATGAACTCAAGAAAAATGGGCAGAATTTTGGAATACTCAGACTGACATTAAGATGTTTCTGTAACAGCCCAAGTGCCTATCGACCCATGAATACATTAACAAACTGTGGTATAGGAACACCATGGAATACTATACAGCCATAAAAGGTGGAGACTTTACATATTTTATGTTTACCTGGATGTTCTTCTTAGTAAAGTATGTCAAGATGGAAGAAAAAGTATCCAGTGTACTCAATACTATTATGAAACCAATATATAATCACCTACACTTCATATGAATGATAAAACACAACTGTAGTCCAGAAAGAAGAAGGGAAGAGGAGGGAGAGGGATGAGGAGGGGAGAGGGGAGGCCTGGGGGAGGGAACGTATTTGGTGGGACCTCACCTAATGTGCACAACGCAAGGGTACACTATTAAGAGTAGAGTATAAATGTCCTAACACAACAAATATGTAAGTGAGGTTAAGTTAAACAGTTTGATGTAACCATTCAAATTGTATAGAAATCAGCACATTGTACCCCATAAATGCATTAACATACACAGTTGTGATTTAATAAAAAAAGAAAAAACATTCAACATTTTTCAGCCACAACACTATCAGTCACACTCCTATATCAATTAAAATAACTTGTTTTAAACTTATTTGTGATTTAAAATCTAACAATGTGGGCTCGGTACCTATAGCCAGTGGTTACAGCACCAATCACGTACACTGAAGTTGGTGGGTTTGAACCCAGCCTGGGCCAGCTAAAACAACAATGACAACTGCAACAAAAAATAACTGGGCATTGTGGCGGACACCTATAGTTCCAGCTAGGTAGGAGGGTGAGGCAAGAGAATTGCTTAAACCCAAGAGTTTGAAGTTGCTGTGAGCTGTGATGCCACAGCACTCTACCAAGGGTGACATAGTGAGACTCTGTCTCAAAAAAATGATGATAATAAAAATTAAGATCTAACAATGTGGAAAAATTTAGGGAAGCAAAAATAAACTGAAAAAATTTCTTCATAAGCTCATTACCTTGAGATAACTGCTGCTATTAATATTTTCTTTTGGACTATCATACCTTTTTTCTATCTGTAGGAATATTTTTTGGCAAAATGCTATAGTGTATTATTCTGTGATCTACATTTGCACTTAATGTAAATATGTGGACCTGTTTGCATATATTTGAATATTCTGCAATAATTTTGATGTTCCGTGGTAATACATGGTATGGATGCTCTGTTTGACGTAACCGCTCCCCTATTGTTGCACCGTTAGGTTATTTCTGGTTTCCCGCTATTACAGACGATGCTGCAATGAACAACTTTCTAGTTTCTTTATATAGCTGTAATTATTTCCTTAGGATTAATTCTTAGAGATGGGACTGTTGGGTCAAAGTGTACCAGTCATCAAAATGTACATAGACAGTTAAGACATGTTGAGCTTTGCTCTGTAAGAGCCCTTTTATAACCGTGAGCCTGGCATTTTTATAGACACTAAAATAACTTCTAGTAGAATTAAATTGTTGGGCATAAGCCAACATTTTCTTTCACTGTTAAAGGTTGTGTCTAAGAAGTTGTGAAGGCCCAGTGTGAATGTGGGAGGTTGTGATTGCAGAGAAAACACTGGATAAGAGGGAGCAGTCCAGCCCTGGCTCTGCTGATGGAAAGCTGTGTGAACTTGAAGACAGGAGGGGACCAAAATCAGCCTCTGGCTAGTGGTGATTTTCCTTCCTTCCTTCTTTCTGGAGGCCCAAGCCTTTTCTCCGACTCCCCAGATTTCCTTTTTTTTTGCAGTTTTTGGCTGGGGCCAGGTCTGAACCGGTGCCCTACTCCTTGGAGCCACAGGCGATGCCCCACTCTGCCCCCCAGATTTCCTTTTTATCTGCTGGTGTTGGGGCAAGTGGGCTGTGGGATGAGCATAGGAGGATGGTCAAACAGTGTGCTGAGGGCATTTCATTCTACAGGAAGCACATACCAGAGGCATGGTGGGACTCAGTGGAAATGGTTTACCGGGATGGCCATTTTCCACCTGTCAGATCTTATTTTGTTCAAATGAAGTACATTTTCTGAGGGCCTACCATGAAGCGGGTTTGGGATGGTCCACAGAGACAGGTAAGGCATGGCCCTTGTCCTTGTGCCGCATCTAGTCAGTGACGTGAGAGGGTATTTTTGCCTGCTCTTCTTTTGGTAACTGTACTTCTGTGCTGCTTTGGGAACTACCCTCTCGTTCTGTGTGGTCTTGGTCAGCGTGTTGTTGGGTGTCTAGTGGACCCCAACCTGGGGCAGTGGTCAGCAAGGGAGATGGTGCTGGGGTAATCACGAGACTTACACCAGACTTAAAGCATATAGCCTGGAAGCCTGGAAGGGCATACATTGTTCCATGTGCCAAGCAGCAGCCTGAGAACAGTGCAGCAGCCTGTCCTGCTTCTCAGGAGTCTTTTTATTGGGTACCATAACAGAGTGTATGTGCAAGGATGCATAGCAGTCAGTAGTCAGCAGTCAAGGTTAAAAATGAGAGTCAGCAGTTAAGGTAAAAAATTACAGCCCCTGGGAACGTCAGATAAAGGACGAACAGGGACATAGGGCAGTGGAACATCTGAAGTGACCAGATGATGTACACAGGGAGAAGAGAAAGGGGGGAAATAAGTTTTGTCCCTTTGAGCTATCTTAACTTTCTCGACTTAGCCCACCTGTACTGCAGAATCCCCGTGCAGGGATAGTCATGTAGACATTCCCCTGACTGGGCACTTTACCCTGAGTTGGAATTCAGCCTGTCCATCTCCCACAGGGCAAGAGGGACAAAGATGGAAGATGAGTGGCCCTGAGTTTGAGTAGGGCACGATGCTATTCATTCAGCTCTGTTGCTGGGTCCTGGCACTACCCTCATCTCTGAGCATCTGTGAGTGGGAGGCATCTCGTATCCTATTTATTTATTTAATTTTCCAGAGTCAGGTTCCAATGTTTGTGGCATACCTTGCAAAGCAAAGGTTACAGTAAGTCCCTCTACGTCCTCAAACTTGGTGAAAGGTTTACTGCTTGCATTTTTAAAAGACTTTACAGAAATGAAACCACTGGAACATTGAAACTAAGTAAAAATGATGATGTAAGACAGAAGAATAAATGGGGAGAGTATTAATCCTCAAATACACGAAGCATTCAGAGGAGGAGAGGTGTTACTTCCCCCCACCATCATCAGTGAGGATGGGTTGAGTATTTAAATTATCACAAGGGAAACTTGATTTATTGCAATGTTTTTTTGGTTTTTTTTTTTTGCAGTTTTTGGCCGGGGCTGGGTTTGAGCCCACCACCTCCAGTATATGGGGCCAGTGCTCTACTCCTTTGAGCCACAGTCGCCACCAATTGCAATGTTTTGATCACTGAAATATGTCACTGAGCAAGATGTTAGGTTACTTTTACTAGGAAATTTGGCTAAAAAATCTCAGTCTTCCATTGGGGACAGTGTAAAGCTAGCCATATCAACTAAGACACAGAAAGTAGTGTCTTTTTGTGTGTGTGTGTGTGTGACAAGCAGGGTCTTGTTCTGTTGCCCAGGCTAGTGTGCATAGCTCACTGCACCCTCAAACTCCTGGGCTTAAGTGATCCTTCTGCCTCAGTCTCCAGAGTAGCTGGGACTACAGGCACACACCACCATGCCTGACTAATTTTTCCTATTTTTCATAGATATTAATTTAAGTCTTACTGTGTTGTCCAAGTTGATCTCAAACTCCTGGCCCAAAACCATCCTCCCACCTTGGCCTCCCACATGGCTGGGATTACACATGAGCCACTGTGCTATTCTTAGGTAGAGTTAAGGTCACAGTGATGGTCTTATATGAATGGTAAACAGATTGCCCACAATTTCCCCTTTCAATTATCAACACTTTATATTTATTATACAGATACTTGCAAATATTTGTGAGATTCCTGGTTTTATTTTGGAGCTGCTGGTAATTTAATTGTTTTTTTACTTTGTCTTGATTTTAATGTGGACTATCTTCTAGCCTCTTTCCACCATTAAGGATATACAAAGGGTCACTACAAGACCATGTTCCTAGAATTGAGCAGCATAAGTAAAGGAACCATGGAGTCTTCCATGGTGATAATAATTTATACTAGAATGGATTTAGCTTCCCTAGGTGGTGGTACTAACCAGCTGTCTAATCTTGGGCAAGTCTCTCCTCATTTATTACAGGGGTGGGTCAAAATTAGTGGTTTTCCATTCCTGGTTTCACATTAAAATCAGCAGAGGAGGTTTAAAAATATGCTTGAATCAGGATCTTTGGGGTAGTGGAATATTTTTTAAAGCTCCCCCAACTGCTCTAGAACAATGGTTTCCAAACTTCAGCTTGCCTCATGGTCACCTGGGAGGCTTCTTAAAACAGATCCTCAGGCCATGTCCCAGAGTTCCCGAGTTGTAAGTCTGTAGTGGGCCTCAGAAGGTGCGTTTCTAACAGTTTCCAGGCAACACGGATGCTGCTGATCTGGGGACCACACTTTAGAAACTGATGCTCGAGATGATCTCTAAATTCCTTCCTAGCTCTAAAATTTTAGGATTCTAACATAAATGTCTGCTTTGGCAATATTATCATTCTTGTATATTTTTTCTTAGGTGATGGTGCATTTCTCTGCCTCCCTCATTATCAGAGTAGGGTGAGTTCTCAGTGAATATTCATTTAGATCATTGATCCACAGCCCTGGCTGCACGTTGCAATCACTTGAGAAAGTTTTAGTAAGAAACATTTTGCTGTCCTGGCTGCCCAGGCAAACTAAATCAGAACTTTTCCAGCTGATACTCAGGTACTGATAATTTTTAAAACTCTCTCAAGTGATTCTAACGTGCAGTCAAAGTAAGAGTCACTTCGTAGGAGGCTGAACCAGTAGACTTCAAAATGGGGCATCTGTTCATGTCAAGATGCTTCTATGAATTTAAAAACCTCGATTTTACTTTGTATATAAATTTTCTAGCTATAACTCATGGTTCAGATAGTTTGCCTTCTTTTGGTTTCTCTAGGTGACGGGAGACGTTTGAAGAGGAGAAAGCAGCCCTGAAGGAAACAGTTAAAAATTAATAGAACAAAGTATAGAGCAGTTGAGCAGGAAAGAATTGGTATTTCAACATAGCAAGGAGCTTAGCTAAAGGCAGGAGGAACCACAGGTCAGATGGCGCCGGTCCTGACCACCCCACAGGGAGCAGTGAAGATGAAAAATAAAGAGTAAAAAAAGAATGTCACCATAGATGAATGTAGTTCATAGAATATATAAGAAGTAAGAGTCTGAGCAGGGGGTGGTGAGCTGTTTCTGCTACCCCTCTACCGGTGAGCTTGGTCTTAATTTTGTAGAGTTTTTCTTTGTCTTTTTCTGTCTTGTTCTCCTTCATCGTGGTTGTCCCATCTGCTCGGAGGAAAGGTTCCAATTGAGACACTCTGGCCAGGGTACTCCCCGATTTGAAGGGTGCTTCTCAGAAGGTAGGTGGTCGCAGCCAGGTTAGGGGCAACCATGGCCTTTCCCTGGGCTTTTTCCTATTAGAGGCGAGTTGACCTTGTAATAAGGGCGATGTTCTAGCCCAGGGCTTATTCTGGCCTTCATCCATTTCAGTGTTGTTGTTTGTTGGTGGTGTGCCTTTCAATTCTTTGTCTGACCTGCCAAGAAGCTGCGGTTTAAAGTTGCAGCAGCTGTCATCTGTACCTCACTTCAGGATAGCTACTCAGATGGGTACCAGGGGCTAAAGGTGAGATTTCTCCACAGTAGCGGAAAGAAAGATCAGCGCAAACACAAACAAACAAGAAAACAGAAGCATTTTACGTAATGGGCCGTAACAGCAGCTGACATTCTGCTGCCACAGGACGGCTTCCTGAGTCACTTTTTCGTGCTCTGGTGCCTTTGTCGTAACTTCTCAGCAGATTAAACTGACTATTGAGGTCTCTGAGGACTCCTGTCAGTTCCTCATTTCCAACCAACCATGACTAGACTTTTAAAAAAAGGGAATACTCATCACCAACATGGATGGCTGCTAAGTCGGGATTATTTTGATATTTTTTGAGTATTTTTTATTGTGGTAAATTATACATAACATAAAACTGGCTATCTTACCCTTTTTTTTTTTTTTTTTAAATAAGAGGAAGGGCTTTATTCATCAGCCAGGAGCTTACAGCATACAAGAATTCCAAATGGCCTTGCTCCCCGACTGGCTTGGTCTTTTCCTTTTTATTGACAGTCAAAAGTTCCACCCCACATTCCACCCTTCTCATTGGTCAGTTTCAATCAAGTGAGAGATGCTAGTCCAGCCCCTACAGAACTACAGGATTTCACAGAAGTGGAAATTTCCAAGTTCCAGGAAGTTAAGTTTACAAATTTCCAAGAGCTGAGTCACCATGGAGACGACCCTGAAGGTGTATCCTTGTGGTCTCCTTGAGAAGACCCGTTCTCCTAGACCTCACCTTTCTCAGGTATCCTCTCTCATTCCCCTCTTTTGAGACTCCAATATATTTTTATGTGGAGTTTCAGTATCAGCTTGTTTCTGCAAAAGCTGATAGCACTGTTTTAGGAACTATGCTTTAGGAACCCTTTTTGGGTTCTTTACTCAGGCATTAATAGTAATGTAGTGGTGGGCTAATATACATACGAGTTTTTACTTTTCCCTGTGACGTTTTTTCCCCCTTTTCCCAAAGTCCAAAGTCCAATTAAGACAAGTCCCTTGAGGAGTTTCTCAGGCTTCAGCCCTGCATTGACCAGCCAGCTCCCAGTATGAGGCTGGAGCAGGGAATGCTGACTGTCTTAAAAGTTACCTTTGCTTCCTAAGGGGTAGTGAAGTCCTATTCAGCCTGCTGTGATGACTCCAGGTGAGGATTCCTTCCATTTTCACTGCTGTGCATGTGGTCAGGATGATGGTGGAAAGTCCTTTCTCCCTTGGTTTCAGGGGGACTAGGTTCTGATTCTGGACCTAGACTTGGTCCCCTTGATCCTCCAAAGAGAAAGGATGTACAGACACAAAAGACTAAACAGAACATGGTTAATTATCCCAGTGAAGATTTTCCTTGTTACTCTTTCTAGGGTTTTTATCTATTCAGTTCAGTCTTTCCCAGTTCTTTTAGGAGTTCCTGGTAAATGCAGAGGATTGGTGGAGGCCTCTTTGAACAACACCAGTGGCAAGGCCTGTATCCAGTTAAGCTTTGCTTCCTGGCAGAGTTTACCAATTTCTGCTCTTATGGTCCTGGTTCATGTACTTTACCCTGTCTAAGCTTTGAGGCCTGTAAGTTATTCAAAGCTTTAGCTTATTATTTACACTAGTTCTGTTAAGAAGGCTAGCTCATTGTCAAATTTAAACCAGGGTGGTAACCTAAACCATGGGACGATTTCTCTGGGCAATACTTTTGCTAATTCAGGAGCCGTTTTTATCCCGGTGGAGAAGGCTTTTACCTATTCCAAGCCTGATAGATCATCACCAGCAAATACTTGTTCTCTCTAAACCTGGGCATTTCAGTAAAGTCTACCTGGAAGTCCTTGAAGGGCATTGCTCCATATGACTGGATTCCTGGGGGTACCGTCAGTCCTTGGCGTGCGTTGAACTGGCTGCAGGTGACACACTGTAGACTGACAGTTTTGGCCAGGGCTTCCAGGTGGGAGATGTAGAGGTGCTGGCCCAGTAACTTCATCACATACTGTTACCATGGTGGCTCCTAGAATCTGGGGGACTGCTACTTGTCCATCTGGCATCTTTATCTATTCTCCCTCCATTTCCTGGCTCCTCTCCACTGACAATTGTTCCTTCTCTTCCTGGGAGTAGATAGGTGAGAGCTCTAGAGCCCAGGGGATGAGGGGAGCCACTCACGACACCTGGTATGGTTTGAATGCAGCCCTTTTGGCCTCATTACCAACCCTAGTGTTCCCTTTAGTGATGGTGGAAGCATCTCCTTGATGTCCATGACAGTGTATCACTGCCACCTTCCAGGGTTTCTATACTGCCTCTAGCAACTAAAGTATCTCCTGCTGACACTTAATGTCCTTTCCCCCAGAATTTAGTAGTCCCTTCTCCTTGTGCAATGCCCTGGGTACTTGGAGAGTCAGAAAAGCATTCACATTTTTCCTTTGACTTGGTTCTAAGGCTTGAGTCAAGGCAATTAACTCAGCCTTCTGAGTCAATGTTCCTTGGAGTGGAGGCTTAGCCTCTACAGTCTCTGTTAAGGTAACCACTGCATACCCAGCCTGCCACTCACCTTGGGTCATCATGTAACTGCTTCAGTCTATATACAAATCCCAGTTTGCAACTGTCCAATGCTGGTCACACAAGTCAGATCTGTTAGAATACACATTATCTATAACTTACGTACAGTCATGCTCAGTGTTTCTTTCACTGACTAGAAAGAGCATGGCTGGGTTCAGGGTGTTCTTACATTAGAGAGCCAAAAATGTCCTTTAGTGTCCATTGAAGTGACCACAGAGAGGGGTACTTTCACTCTGTGATCCTGCCCTGGAGTCAGCTTATCAGCTTCTTGCACAGGAGAGCCATAGCAGCTAGAGTCCATAAGCATGGTGACCATCCTTTTGCCACTCTATCCAACTGCTTAGGGAGGTAAGCTATAAGCCTTGGCCAGGACCCAGCTATCTAGGTTAACACACTCTTAGACATCTTTCCTCTCTCTGAGATATACAGAGTGAAGGGCTTGGCCAAGTCTGGTAGCCCCAATGCAGGTGCATTTATCAGTCTCATCTTTAGCTGGGAGAAGGCATGTTCCTGTCCTCATCCCCACTCTAAGGGCTCTTTTTCCTCTCCTTTAGTTGCTTCATACAAGGGCTTAGCCAAGATGGCAAAATTGGGGATCCAAAAATGACAAAAGGTGACCACACCTAAGAATTCCTGAACCTACTTTTGGCTTGTGGGGGTGGGGAGGCAATTAATGACTTGCCTCCAATTCATGCCTAGATACCTTTACCCCTGCTGGATAATAAATCCTAGATAATATACTTGCTGCTGGAAAATCTGGGCCTTTCATTTGGACACTTTATAGCCATATACCTCTAGATGTCATAAAAGACAGTCCATGCCTTGGGCGCAGTCCTCTTGGGTAGGGTGCCCTAAAAGGAGGCCATCAACATATTGGAGCAGCACACATTCTAATTCCTTAGCCCGGAATTTCTGGAGGTCACAAGCCAGTGCTTCTCCAAAAATCATGGGTGTTTTGAACTCCTGTGGCAACCTGGTCCATGTATGCTGGATTGCAGTTTCCATGTCTGCTCTCTCACACTGGAAAGCAAACAGCCTCTGGGTTCCCAGAACCAGCCTTATACTGAAAAAGGCATCTTTTAAGTCCAGGCAAGTGGGCCACTTGGTTTCTGCTGGCAGCAGACTCAGCAGAGTATACAGATTACATACTGTATATTAGGCACAGTAGGATGTAGTGTTATAGTTACACCATTTACTCAGAAATTCTCATTTTAGGTTTTAATTTTTCCTGAGGTATCTATATAGACACAGTAGATAACATTTAATACTGCACAAATTTTTCCAGTGTAGCCAACAGGTGACTCTTTGGCCAGTCTCTTAGTCCCATTTAACAGATTGATTTAGTAAAACAGTTATGTCTTATTTTTATGAGTTGACAGTACAGACAAGTCTGGGATTTAATACAGGTGGGCCACAGCCTCTTTTCCCTTTGAATCATTTTCTCTCTCCAATTTCTCTCTTTACTAAAGACAAATTATAGCAGAACTACCTTAGTTGCCAAAATAAACTGCACCTTCAGTATACTGGGTCTGATTATTTGTATAAAGTGCAGTAAGAATACTTAATTAGTAGCCCTCTAGGCTCTTCTTTCCTTTAAAATTGACGTTGCTGGGACCTTTTATAAGGAATCTCAGGCTGGACTTTCTTGAAAGCCTTTCACAAGCCCAGGTTTCACCTGTGCCATTAGATACCTGTATGCATTGGGTAAATTCCTCTTCCCTTCAGGTCCCCAAGCACATTTCAATTCCTGGACCCATCAGTGAATGGCCTTCATTACTTACCACAGATCAGGAAAGGTTACTGATGGGTATCTGGCCACTTTTCTAAAGGGCTATTTTTATTGGCCTTATAAAGTTAACCTGAATTCCTTAATGCAGTCTGGACACCTCTGGAAATTGTATTCCAACCAAAGCCTTGGTAAAATAAACAGTGCCCTCATCATGTCCTATAGAACAAAACAGATACTTATTGAACTTATGCAGATAACTGTATTGTCAGAAATTAAGAATACTTACAAATGGCTTTCAAATTCCAGAGAAATCAAGGAGAGAGAAAAAATGCATGTTTCAAATTCTGCTCATAAGTACATACATTGTTTGAAAAGGTACAAATAGCTCAAAAGACAAAAAATGGTTTTCTTGACTTCTGGAAAACAGAACACAGAATCAACAATATTTCAAACAAAAAGTCATAACAAACTAGCCCAGTTCCATGTAACTGATTTCGTTCTGTTTGAAGTTAGGTTAGCAATACTCATAGACATGTTAACTTTCCAATGGAAGTTCTAAAAGTCTGCTTTTAGTCTGAAGGTACTCCATTTTCAAAGGCATCAGGAATTTGAATTTGAGAGAATTCATCAGCCTTTCTTGATATTTCTTTTTCTTTTTAGGATAAACTTTGGACTCAGCCAGTTACATAAAAAACACTTTCGTTTTTAGATGAATTAAAATTATTACTGACAATATATGTTAGGACAGACCAATGTCTTATGCGTTAGGACAGAGCAATGTCTTATATATTAGGACAGACCAATGCTTTACAGGTGAGGACAGACCAATGCTTTATAATATTGGAACATATATATAACAATAACCCATACAAAATTAATCACCATTTCATATTTGACAATATTTCTTATACATTTTTAATAAATCAAATAAGTTTAATTTGTTTTCCTATGACTTTTAGTGGTCTTAATATTTCAAGAAGACCAAATTTAGAGTTGTGTTTTTTTGGTTTTTTTGTTGGCCCTGGGCCAAGTTTGAACCTGCCAGTCTCAGTGCATGTGGCCAGCTCTGCAACCACTGCACTATGGGCGCCAAGCCCCAAATTTAGAGTTTTGATTTTGGAAGGTTTGTTAAATATCAAAGGCCTAAAACATTGGTACAAATAAGATTACAAGCCAAAAGATTTTAAAGGAATTACATAGTCAACTGGATCATATGTAAATTCTTTCACAAATTCTCTTTTATGAGCTTCATTTAACCTGCGCAAACAATCTATAAACATTCTAAACTTTCTTTAACTTTTGTCCTGCTTTTCACTTTCTTATACAACCATTCTGTTTCAGGACAAAATTTATCACACAAGATTCTTTCCTTACACAATGCCATTCTTCTTTCTGTCTAATTTCTCTTACTCTCAAAAACTAACTTCTTACAAAACAGAATCTCAGTTCACTATGAGGTCACCCATTCATTTGGCCAAACTTATAATTAGAAGGTTTAAAAAGCAAGAATCTTATCCTTTGACAAAGACTCAGTTTCCTCAACAATTTAAACAATGAAATTATTACATTTTACAAATGAGAGACATTTTATGAGATATAACATTGATATAGGATTTTCCCACTTAGGGCTGGACAGGGAACCCTCATTTTTCCGGCTTAGGTGAGCTCAGATATCAGACTCCCATCTCCAGGTACAAACCCTCTGAACCCCAGCAAGGTCATGAACAAAGCAGCCTGAAACCTTTTGGATGACTGCACCCTGACTAAGGAGCACACACCCTAATCCTCTTCCTAGACAAAAACCACAGCAAAGACCTAATAACCTTGTCCAAGGTGAGGGACTACATTCATTCATTTGCTAGAACACCCATTTAGTTTATAAAGGTATTTTTCCATCTACCAAGTCCTGACCAAAATATCTCTCAGGGCCAATTATTTACCCCTAGACAAAGGACTCATGCAGGAAACCTCTGACATGGGTCTCCTCCCTCCTTCCAGAGGCTGTCCAACCCCGGAGACCTGTTGCTGATATGCGTCCAGCATAAGATTTACACTCTCTCCTCCAGATTTGCAAGGGCCATCCAGAGCTCACTGGACTGCCCGAACTGCAACGTTTTCCAAGGCACAGCCCCTCTGCCAATAGATCTGGCACTCTCCACTCCCTCTGCATGCCCCTCAGTCCAACAAAATCCATTTTATCACTGATCTGTGGCCTGCGGGTTCAATTTTCAAATTCCTGAGACCAAAGACTCACTGAAGAAATTCCAGTAACAAAACTACAACAACGTCCTTTCTAATGTCTTTTCATTTTCCCTCAAGACCCACATGGCCACGTGGCTGCCACCAAAGACAGCCAAAGACAGAAAGCAGAAAACCTGGAACTTCCAGTTTCTCTCAGAATAGCCAGGGGGCAAAGTTGGAGCAGGGAAGAAGGGCACACTCACACATTCGTTTCACCCCATGAATGGGGGTGTATGTGAAACCCCACCTATTGTTACCCATCTCAGTCATTCTCCAAGCACTCACATGCACACACCTCCAACCCATTTCTGAACTTGGGCAGCTTCAATTTCCCACTCGAGCTGCCACTTAGCCATAGGAGGCAAACCAACACTCCCCTAGGCCTTGTGACGGGAGATCCAATTCCATCCTCAGAGTTCTCTCAGTCACACCACAGCCACACACTCTCACATACCTCTCAACAGACCTGCCAGCGATCTAACACCTAGGGAGTTGATCAGGCTCCTTCTTCCACTAAAACTGTAGTGGGACCCCCAGATCGACCATACCTTGCCTTAGACATCTCCCTGTGTAGGTACCTGTTCCTGCATGCCAGTTCCTCCCAGTGTTTGACTCTTTGAATGCCCACTGATGGGGTCCTTTCTAAGCCCAGTAGAGGCATCCACACAGGGAAGCCAAACTGCCTCCCTGGCCCACTCAGTTGTTCATGTTGCCCAGGCTGATCAGGGGCCCCCCACCTGGGTGTCCAGAGGATTGGTGGCAACTACCAGGTGCATGTTCTCTCCAAGGGTGATCTTGCTTCCCAGTTAGGGAACCAAAAATATTGCAGGAAGATGAGGCCCAATGGAGAGAAAGAGCACCCAAATACCACATTTATAAGAGGAAGGGCTTTATTCATCAGCCAGGAGCTTACAGCATACAGAATTCCAAATGGCCGTGTTCCCACCTTAACCATTTTTAAGTGTACATTTCAGTGGCATTAAGAGCATTTGCATTGTCGAGCTACCCTCACCACCATCCATCTCAAGACTTTTTATAATCCCAAACTGAAACTCTGTACTCAGGAATCAACTTCCCAGCACCCCCTCCCTTTCGCCCCTGGTAACCATACTCCTCCACTCTTTCCCTATGGCTGCTCTAGGTACCTTGGGTAAGGGGAATCATACAGTAATTGTCCTTTTGTGTCTAGCTTATTTCACTTAGCATGATGTCCTCCAGGTTCTTGTAGTGATTATTTTTGATCAAATATATCCATGTCATGATTAAATTAGGCCCATCAAGGCGTCAGTCTCATTTCAGTTAAATAAACACACAGGTGATGGAGAGCACATCTATTTCCACAGGGCCCTACGGGATGGGCTGGGACGTGCATTTAGTTCTGCTCTGGGCAGCTGCACCCTCCTCATCGCTCAGTCCAGAAACACAATGTTGTTGTGATTCTTCTCTCTTCCTTATCTTGAAATCCAATTGCCCAATAAATCTTCCTGATTCTACCTCTCAAAAATCTCCTTAAATCCTTCTTTATCACTGAACAAGCCTCAATTTCAGTCTTTATTCTCTTTTGGATCAGGATTAGAGTCCCTTAGCCAGTCTCCCTGGGTATCTGCAATCAGTCATTATTTCATTAATTCATTTGACAAATGCATTGCATGAACATTTCTTGTCTGGCATTGAGCCGACCTCTTAAATTACTGAGTCGTCTGTGTAGCCACTTGAGCCATCTGTCTCAAATAAATCTGATTTTACCCAAGTGTATCTAACTCCAGAGCCCCACTTTCCCTCATCTACCCGCTGCCTCCCAATAAGGATAGAAGAAAGATTCAAAACTCTCGGCAGGTTAAATCAGGGCTTAAAACAAGAAGATAGATATTAAGAACAATACAGAGTTCTACATCTAAATTTAGAAAAATAAAGAGCTTACATATAGAACTAGGGAAATTTGGCTTTGCAGAGGTACATATGGAAAAAAAAGACCTTAGGTTGTGTTTATCAACAAGCTTCAAACAGGTTAACAGTGTGATGAGACTCATGATATTAACTACCTACATTTTGAACTGTACTAATGAAAATAATATGTCCTGATCACAGGCTTTCGTAGTCCCTGTTCTTTGGGCTGATGGTTGTCTTCAGCTCTGAGAGCTGTATGCCATGAAGCATATCAACAAGCTAGCGGCCAGGAGCCGAGAGGTCTAAGAATTGGGCCTTGGCTATACTTGAGGAGTTTGTAGAAAATACAGGTTCCTGGGATTCATGCCTCAATATATCAAGTGATTCTAACACACACACATCTTAGACAGTATAATCACTGACCCGGAGGGTACGAACAGCATGATGGAGAAGATAGTGAAAGAAGTGGGTTTTTAGCCTGGAGAGAAAGGACTATGTGGAGTCATCATAGGTTTTTCCAGTATCTGAAGGGTTGTCATTTGTACACTGAGATGGTGAATAAGAGAAAGGTGTAGCATTCAGAGAAGCTTAAGATTAAAGAGGAACCCAGATGTCAGGGAGTCAGGGATGCTATAGAGATGTATTTCAAACTTTAATATTTGAATCACTGGGGCAAATGCAGATTCTAATTTAGTAGGTTTGGGTCAGGGCCTGAGATGCTGCATTTCCAGTGAACTTTCCGTGATGCCAATGCTGCTGGACTGTGGCTTGCATTCAGTAGAAGGCTGTGGTAGGGGATGCTGGACCTGGTTGGCCAGACGACTTAGACAATCTCTCAGTTCAGAAAGATATTCAGCAAGAGTAATTCAGTAAAGATGGAGAAATCATCTACCAAAACTGCACTGGAATCCTTCAGAACTTTTGGTGTGGAATATGCTTTAATTAGGGGCATTTAATTCTTCCGTTTTTCGAGAAACTGGGTATTAGAGATGAGCAATCAAGAACATGAGCTTTGGCTCAGCGCCTATAGCTCAACCGGCTAAGGCACCAGCCACGTACACCTAAGGTGGCGGGTTCGAATCCCCAGCCCGGACCCACCAAACAACAATGACGGCTGCAACCAAAAAATAGCCAGGCGTTGTGGCGGGCGCCTGTGGTCCCAGCTACTTGGGAGGCGGAGGCAGGAGACTCGCTTGAGCCCAGGAGTTGGAGGTTGCTGTGAGCTGTAATGCCACGGCACTCTACCCAGGGGGACAGCTTGAGGCTCTGTCTCAAAAAAAAAAAAAAAAAGAACATGAGCTTTAGAATCAGTGCCCTTGAGTTTGTGCCTTGCCCTCCCTCACCATTGGTCGGATTATGATGCTGTAATGACCCATCTGAGCCTCATCTCTTCTCTATAATCCCCTCTCTGGATTTTTATGAGTATGTAGTGTGTTACTCTATGTAAAGTGCCTGGCATAGATAATGTGCTGTGAATTGTGACTTTTATTAACTTATTGCTAATAATTTAAGCAAGCACCAACTTGGCACCATTCCTGCTGCTCCTGTGTCCTTGGAGGATCCTGGAGGGCTCTTTAACATCATGGACCCTGATGGTGAGTGCTCAGAGGCCAGGCATGCCCCCCAAATTTCTGTGAGATTACTGGAAATATGTTTTGTGTGTGTCTCTCATGGCTTGGTTATTGGCATTTGCTAATCTTCACCTTCCCAAATTGGAAGCCACATTTTATCTACTTATTTTGACCAAAACTAGCAATTAATATAATTTGATTTTCTGGTTTCACAGACATTTTTTCCATTTAGATATATAATGATGTGGGTGTCTATTGGGTGTCTGCCCTGCATTCATCCTATTTCTCTTCTACAGAACTCCAATTGCTTGTTCTTTGGTTATTTGTACCTACAGACATATCCAAGTGCAGTGGGGAAGTCTTCCAAGCCGCAGCTTCGGGTCAGGCTGATGGTTTAAAAGTTTCCCATTCTCTCTCACAGAGACTGGCCCAGGGATTGGCATCAAGGGAAATGAGTTGAGGGTGGTTCTAGGAGACATTTCTTTGCCCTAAAGAAAAGCCAGAAAATTTGACCCTTTTCTTCTCATTGTGTGGGGATGTGCCTCTGGGATCTGTGGGGCCTTGCCTGGACCTGTGGGAGGTTGGCACTGACCCTGAGGTGGTGGAGCAGGGTAAAGGATCTGACTCCTCGGTTAGAGTATCGAGCTGTCATGGCTGTCTTGAAACTGCCCCTCTGGACCTCATGCTGTGTGAGATAATACATTTCTTTATGCTTGTGTTTTCTATTATTTTTGCTAAAACTACTATTATTAATACTGATATCTCTTTGCTTTCAACAGTACATCCTAAAAGCAGAGGGAGAATTAAAACATTTCTTATAACCACATAAATTGGGGAAGAAACATTCTTTTCCTTTAAGGAGGAATTACTTCCCAAAGGGTTCCTTAAAAGCCATTTTTAGGGACCTTAACTCTAAAATTTTTCTTGATATAAGAACTATCCATATATCTGTATTATGCTTAATATGTTTAACATTTGACTACCAAGAACTGTGATGCATGGAGTTGTAATCCCCATGCATTTGAGAGAAAGGATTGTTATGATTATTATACCTGTATTATCTCTCTCTGTATATTTTTTGTAGATTTTTGAGGTGGGTCTCACTATGTTGCCCAGGCTGGTCTCCTGGGCTCAAATGATCCTCCTTCTTCAGCTTTCTGTGTAGCTACATCTACAGGTATGCATGACTGTGCCTGGCCCGATCTAAATTTTTAGGCATTGCTGAGTAAAGCATAACACAATTGAGGATACCCTGACTCACAGAAGACTGCTCTATGTCAGGATTAGTTTTAGTCTCTTGGTGAATACTTCTCTTTTTCTTTTCTGCTTTTTTCTCTTTATCTATACATTCTACATAAACATTTTGGAATAAATATTATTATCATTATTATTATTTTGTAGAGACAGAGACTCACTTTATCACCCTTGGTAGAGTGTTGTGGCATCACAGCTCACAGCAACCTCCAACTCCTGGGCTTAGGTGATCCACCTGCTTTAGCCTCCCGAGTAGCTGGGACTACAGGTGCCCACTACAACTCCTGGCTATTTTTTGTTGCACTTTGGCCGGGGCCAGGTTCGTACTCCCTACCCTTGGTGTATGGGGCCCATGCCTTACCCACTGAGCCACAGGTGCCGCCCTGGGATAATATATTAAATATGATTTTAAAATTCAGGATCTGTTGCAAGACTTTTTTTTTTTTTTTAAGGAAAAAGGCAATCAATGAACACTAACCTTGAGAGGATCCAAATGTTAAAATTAATTTTGTTGTTTTTTTTTTAAAGTAAATTTATTTCAGGTTAATGTGAGGGTATAAACAACCAGGTTAAAATGTTTGATTTTGTTAGGTAGAATCCCTCTCGTGGTTATGTCCCCCATACAAAAGGTGTGCCAAATATTCCTACCTTGTGCCCATTCAGCAAGAGCACCTCAACCCCCTCTGCATTTTACCCATGCATGCCAGTAAGGATGTGCACATGGAAATACCAAAGGCATTCTGAGGCGTGTTCAGCATTCAGACTGTTGCGTGAATGTGTGTTCGGGCCGGAGTTGCAGAGATAAGACTAGCAGTCGGAATGTCTTTTGAAGAGTAGGAGGCTACTGCTCGCTCAGGCAAGTAGCAACCTCAGTTTATTCTTTCCAAGCTTATATACTTTAACAATTCTCAATTCTGCACAGACACACATTAATCATAAACCACCTGACGTCATTTTCTAAGATAATAATATAAAAATACCATAAGACTTTTAACTTAGGTGCAAAAACCAAATTGTTCATCTTGTAGAAAACAGATGTAACCTTTAACTTAGCTGCACATTAACTTATCTTGACTTTCCACTCCCCAGGCCCCTTCAAGGAAATTCCAGACCTTAATCAGGCTCTGCCTTCAGGACCTTCGCGACACACGATTAGCCTTCTAGTCATTTGGGAGGGTCTGCAAAGGAATGTCCCTTCATATGGACAGGATAGAGTTTTTTCAAGCATAAATTAATGGCATCAAAGTTATTTTGCAGCTACACAGACCCTGATTCTGTCTATACCTTCATCCAATGGCCATTAAACCCCAGGCATCTACCCGGACTCTATTTCTTAGTGGAAGATTTTCTTTCCTCTAATCATCTACATTGGGCTCAGTGTAATCTAGGACCATATGTAAGTTAGTCTACTGGTTAGTTTATTGTCCTGTGTCTCACCTCTGTCCCAGCCTTTGAAATGTTCTCTTCCATTGCAGACCCCCAGATACATTTATTTATATCCAGGACAAAAAGAAAATGACACACTTCAATGTTTACATTCTCAACTCTAGTCGTAGAGAACCAGAGTATTCACCTATGACAGACCTCAAATCATCTTTTTTGTATAGCCCCAGCTGGTCTTGCTGAAGATGAAATACAAAGTTTAACTGAGTTCACCTATAAGTCTCCAAGGAAATGATGATAAATTATAGTATGATATAATGTATGAAAGAAAAATCTGGGGTGTGGGATGAAAAATTACCTCTTGGGTACACTGTACACTAACCAGGTGACAGGTCCACTAAACGCAACTGGACTTCTTCCCTGTACAGCTCAGCCATGTAATAAAAAACTATTTGTCCCCCTAGATCTATTAAAGTAAAATTAAAAAAAAAAGCCAATATTAGTGTGCTGTCCCACTACTTCAGAACTGTCTGAGGGATTAACATATGTTCTCAAGGCTGGAACTTCAGTGAAGATGATTCTGAAATTATGTCGTGAAATAGATTCAGTTAGGGACTCCCATGTGTGGGAGGGTTGCTTCCTGGTTAGGCTACTGTTTTGTGTCCCACCCTCTCCCCGTCCTCCAATGCTCTCTTCCATTGCAGACCCCCAGCTTTTCTTAAAAATGTTTTTTGGAGCATGCTATTTTCTTTTGCTTAAATACTTTTTGTTAGCTCCCTATCACCTAATGATAAAATTTATTTATTTATTTATTTATTTGACAGAGTCTCATTTGGTAGAGTGTGGGGCATCATAGCTCACAGCAACATCAAACTCTTGGGCTCAAATGATCTTCTTGCCTTGGCCTCCTGAGTAGCTGGGACTACAGGTGTCCATCACAGCACCTGGCTATTTTAGAGACAGGATCTCACGCTTGCTAAGGCTGGTCTCTAGCTCCTGAGCTCTAGCAATACACCCGCCCGCCTTGGCTTCTCAGAGTTCTGGGATTATAGGCGTGAGCCATCATGCCCAGGCAAGGATGAAATTTAAATGTCCTTTAAATTTAAATTTAAATTGGCATCTCTGAGTGTTTTGTGCATAGCTTAAACTTTAAAAAAAAATTTTGGAAAATCACATAATACCTATAAATAGAAAAAAAAAAAAAAAAAAGAATGAAGAAGCTCATAGTAGACTCCTGATCCACCTTTATCATCCATTCCTTATCCACAGAGCTAATCATTTTTAACTGTTTCTATATTTTGTTCTTTTGGTGATTACTGTATCTCTATATAAATGCTTATATTAATATGTCATTACTTTTCAACTTTAGGAATTACTTAATTCTTGCTATTAAAAAGTTAAAACTGTAGGTCAATTATATAACCAGCCCCATTTCTTCCCTCTTTCCCCCTTTATATTACCTCAGATTCATGTTTTATCTATGGTTTTAAAATTCAAAAAGCTGGCTCGGTGCCTGTGGCTCAAGCAGCTAAGGCGCCAGCCACATACATCTAAGGTGGTGGGTTCAAATCCAGCCTGGGCCCGCCAAACAACAATGATGGCTGCAACCAAAAAATAGCCAGGCGTTGTGGCGGGCACCTGTGGTCCCAGCTACTTGGGAGGCAGAGACAGGAGACTCACTTGAGCCCAGGAGTTGGAGGTTGCTGTGAGCTGTGATGCCATGGCACTCTACCTAGGAGAATATCTTGAGGCTCTGTCTCAAAAAAAAAATTCAAAAAACTATGAAATATGAAAGCTTTCTTGGTAGTAGCAGGGTTAAGTTTGAGGCAAAAACCCATTTGGTATCAAATTCAGTCTCCAAGAGGTGTCCAACCTTTTGGCTTCTCTGGGCCACATAGGAAAAAGAAGCGTTGTCTTGGGCTACACATTAAATACACAAATACTAACAAAAGCTGATGAGCAAAAAAAAAACAAAAAAAAAACTCATGCATAATTTTTGTGATATCTGCCACTATAGATGAGCAAAAAGTACTCACATAATCTGTATACAGCCCATGGGTCACAGGTGCCACCCCTGAAACCATCTCATTTGTGCTTAATTGTGATGAAGTATCTACCGAGACAAGTACCTTTGGGAACCAGTAGCTGTAGTACTTGATCATGGTGTTGGTGCTGATGGTAACAAGGTAGATCGCTTGAGCTCAGGAGTTAGAGACCAGCCTGAGCAAGACCTTGTCCCTAAAAATAGTGTTGTGATAGGTGCCTGTAGGTCCAGCTACTCAGAAGGTTGAGGCAAGTGGATCTCTTGAGCCCAAGAGTCTGAGGTTTCTGTGAGCTATTACGGCACTCTACCCAGGGCAGCAAAGTGAGACTCTGGCTCAAAAAAAAAGTGAGACTAGTGGGATTTATTTTTTTGTCCTTGAGTTACTTCGCTTAGGACTGTGGTCTCCAGCTCCATCCATGTTGCTGCAGAAAATATCATTTCATTCTCTCTTGAGACAGGTGGTAAGTACTCCATGGTACATAATAGACCACATTTTCCTTACCCACTTAGCGACTGATGGGCACATCATTTGATTCCTCACCTTTGTGCTTCTGAATTGGGCTGTGTCCACCTATTTGCTCACTATTGTATTCCCACGCACTGGCACAGTGCCTGGTTTGGCACATACAGTGGAAGCTCTGTAAGTCAACCATGCAAGGGACTGGGATGGTCAACTTACAGACTGGTCAATCTATGGAGGTGGTCAGCCTAAGGAGCTAGGCTACTGTGCTGATACACACATGTGGTGCATGTCTGGTCTGTGAAAATTAGATCAACTTTAGGTCAGCTTATGGAAGTGGTCAATGTAAGGAGGTGACCAACTATGGAGGTTCAGGTGCTTGGTAAGTATTTGTTGAAAGACCAAATGAATGGATTCCTAAGGGCAAGAGAGCCAATTTAGGTGGACACATCAGCACCTAGAACAGATCTGGCACACAGGTTGGTCTCTCCAGAGTGACAGCAGGGGAGCTCTTTCCACCATCCTCGGGGGAGGTACTCACAGATGGACATTTGGAAGTGTCAAGGGGAGGCTGTGAGGGCAGCGAAGTGACTGTAGGAGCATGAGCAGAAAGTCAGGTTACTATTCTGTCCCAGTTTTTGTCTATTGTTCCCTTGAAATTGTATGCTGTCTTGGTCTCTAGTAATTCTTCCACCAGAGGCCTTGTGGTGTGCAGCAGGAGAGGTGGCAAGAAGCTCGGGTTTGAATTCCTGGTTCCGTCACTTGCAGTGTTGTAATTTGGGGGTAAATTACTCAAACTCTCTGTCACAGTTTCCTTATCTGTTGTAAGTATTAAGTGAATATGTATTATTAATATTCTATTACATGTCTATTAGCTATTATTTGCTATCTTTGTGTATTATATATAACCCCCCTGAGCCCATGCAGGGGACAAATTAAGCCCAATGTATTAGCTGTTGTTAACATAGTAATGACCAGGTTTGAGGAGGTCTGGTGACTTGCCCAAAGTCACTGAAGAAGTCTAGCCTGGGTCTACATATTCTGATATTCAAGGACCATTAAAAAAGATCTTAGCTGCCAGAGGCATGCAGCAACAGGCTGTGCTTTGCTGAGCAAGAGGACTTTTCAGGAACTCAGAGCTGTGCCTAGATCCAGCGCCAGGATGAGATTATTCAGAAAGTCTGTCTGATTTCCATCGCTGGAGTTCTGATCTGTGTTTGGCACGTCCAAGTGGATGTCTTCTGAAGGGCTCACTCAAGCCAAGTGTTTTTGTCTCTATGGACACATGGTTGCAAAAAGGAACTGAGCCTTAGAAAAACCAGTCCTTTGATATTAAAAATGCCAGCATGTTTCCTTTGGTTTCTGACATATTAAACCGTATTAAAAAGTGGATCTCAAAATATTTCTTTACTGGTGATAAACATTGCTTAAGTGGAAATAAAGGTGACTAGTGTCAAGGCTTCAGGACCCAAGCTTCTCTGGTTAGCTCATGGGCTTACAATGAGGATAACTTGGATGCCATATAGTTCAATTCTCTCTCTGGACCCCTCTGGACTTTTTCTGGCCACTTTGTTTAGATATTTTCTGGGATAGGTTTTGTTGCCTCTATATTTTCACAAGTGCAGGACCAGGGAATTAGACCAGAGTCAAATTATTAGAGGATAGTTTTATTTCTGGAATAGTGGCAGGTGAAAATATAGGAAGCCTGGCTGTGTCTGCAGTAATTCTTTCTCAAAAAACTAGTCATTGTTGTGATTCACAGATGTATGGTCTTATTTTGTATTTTTGTTTTAATTATTTAGCGGTTGCTGTAGGGCTTACAGCATACACCTTAGTACAGTCCCCTGCAAATAACACGCCACTTCATGAATAATAGAAGAACCTTCCCACAGTTTGCTTCCATTTTCTCTGCCATTGTTGTCCTATCATTGTTATACTTTTTACGTGTTAGGAACCCCCAATACAGTTTTGCTTTAAATGGTAAATTATCTTATAAAAAGGTATAAAAGAACCACAAAGAAGTCTTTAATATCCACCCACGTATTTACCGTCTGATGCTCTTCATTCCTTTGTGTCATTCTGAGTTTCCATCTGGAATAATTTTACTTCAGCCAGAGATTTCCTTGAACATTTCTTTCGCTGTGTCGATCTGCTAGCAACAAGTTTTTGAAGCTTTCGTTTTTCTGAAAATGCGTTTATTTCACCTTCTTATTTGGGAGGGGGAAATAATGGTTGGTTCAATATGTACATTCATAGAATGAAATATATGTTAACTGTTTAAAATCTTGCAGAAGTATATTTAAATTCATTTGCTGTGTGTTAGGTAGAAAGCTGTTGTTTATGAAGCTGGATATATAGTATAAGGCTATTTTTCTATAAAAATGATATATATATTTAGTTATAGAAAAATCTTAGGACAATGTACACAGGAATGTAAGCAGTGGCGTATCAGTGTATTTCTTTTTACTTATAGGAATTTTCTGAAGTTTCTAAAATGAACTTTCCATCACCCTTATCATAAGAAAGTCTAATTTGTTAGTTTTAGCCTATGTGATTTTTTTACTTCTAATCTTTTCAGGCTGTTAAAACGCCCAGCTAAAAAGTCAATTCTTAAAAGTAAACGTGATTTAGGCAGTGCCTGTAGCTCAAGGAGTAGGGCATCAGCCCCATATACCAGAGGTGGTGGGTTTGAACCCTGCCCTGGCCAAAATCTGCAAAAAAAAAAGTAAACATGATTTAAGCTTTCTTCTAATAATGCAAATGTTAATTTATGGGATTAAAAATAAAGCATATTTTTGGATTCTGGGCTTTGAAAATATAAATTATAGGGAAAACATGGACAGATTACTTAAGAATATTGTGAGAACTAAAAAACAAAAAACACCCCACAACCCCAGGGTCATTGATTTCATACCCACTGAAGTTGCAACATGGTCTCAGGATATTGTGCGTTGTAAACGCTTGTAGTCTGAAAAACTGAATCTCAAAACATGTACAACAAAGAAATACGTGATCTACATATTCAGGTCAGTTTCCTCAGGAGTGAATTTTCCACATTGTCCAAAGTGATATCTATTGTCACTCACTGAGCTCTTGTAAGAATGGTGTTTCAGGAAGGTAGTAACCCCACTGTTCCTTCCCTGAAGGAAATCTTCCACCAGAGCAGGGGATTCTTTCTTATTGTATGTATTCTTCAGGTTTCAGGTTTCCATTCATTCAAGTTCCAGGTTTCATTCACCTGCAATTTCTGGGATATGTTCATGCACATGGAATTCTGCATCGACGATTTTTTTCCCTGTGCTTTCTAGATGACCTCCCTTTATCTTCTGGCTTGCAGTGTTTTATGTTAGTGGTAATTCTTACCTAGTCTCTCGTATATAATGTGCCTTTTTCATGGGTTGTTTTGGGGAAATTTTTTTTTAAATCATTCATGTGGCTTTCTTTTTCCGTGTGATGCTTAAAGTTTGAGTTTCTTGGATCTGTGGATTTATAATTTTGATGAATTTTGGAAACTTTTTGGTTATTTTTCTTCAAATATTTTCTGCATTCCCCGTTTTTTCCTGAAACTCAAATTTTACGAGTGTTAGACCACATGGTAGGGGTCCTCAGGTCACTGAGAATGTTTTTGTTGGTCTTTGGGGAGTGGGGGAGGGTGTGGGTTTTCTGCGCTTTCTGTCCTGTCTTTAAGTTCATTGATCTGTTTATTGGCAGTGTCCTAGTATTTTGTTAAACTTATCCAGTGAATTTTTCACTTCAGATATCATATATATATTTTCAGCTTTGGAAGTTTAATATCATTCTTTTACAATAGTATTTATTTCTCTCTTCTTATGGTAATATTTTTCCTTAAACCATATTTGTAATAACTGCTTTAAAGCTCTACTTCCATCATCTGTCAGCTTGTTTTTCTTGCACAAAGCATTTTTCTATCTTTCTTTTCATGTGTAATAATTTTCTGAGTGGATGCTAGGCATTGTGAAAGATACTTCGGTGCCTGTTGGATTTTTAAAAAATTTCTTTTAGATAACATCAGGTTTTATTCAGTAGGCAGTTAATTTGCTTGTTCATCAGCTTTGGCTTTTTCTTTCTTTCTTTTTTTTTTTTTTTGAGACAAAGCCTCAAGCTGTCCCCCTGGGTAGAGTGCTGTGCCATCTCAGCTCACAGCAACCTCCAACTCCTGGGCTCAAGCAAGTCTGCTGCCTCAGCCTCCCAAGTAGCTGGGACCACAGGCACCCGCCACAAAGCCCGGCTATTTTTTGATTGCAGCCGTCATTGTTGTTTGGCGGGCCCAGGCTGGATTCGAATCTGCCACCTTAGGTGTAAGTGGCTGGCGCCTTAGCCACTTGAGCCACAGGCACCAAACTAGCTTTGGCCTTTTCAAAAAAAAATTAAAAAATTTTTTTTTTCTTTTAGAGATAGGAATCTCACTCACACATGCGGGGGCACAGTGGCTAGTAACAGGCACAGTCATAGTGCACTAGCATTTCAAAGTCCTGGGTGCAAAGGATCCTCTCACCTTAGCCTCCCGAGTCGCTGAGACTGCAGGTTGGACACCACCATGCCCAGAGTTATCAGCACGAGTCTAGAGTAGCCTGGACTTTGCGGCTTCTGTGGAAGGTAATGGGGGCTCTACCTTCCACAGGACTTTGGCAGTAGTGGATTTCCCAAACACAGGAAGGGGGATTAAATGCTGGGGTGCCAAAGGGACAATAAATGATCACTCCAGGGACTACATAAATATTTGTGGAATGACTGGTCAATTTGAGGCTAGCTTCAATCTTTTAGATTTTTTGGGGGGCGTTGACTTTCTTTTCTTCAGATAAAGACAGATCAGCTTCTGATAAAGCCATATCAGCTTTGTCACCTTTTACATCGCCTTTCCTTTTCTTTTCTTTCTGTTAGAGACAGGCTCTTGTTCTGTCACCCAGGCTGGGGTGCAGTGGCCTGATCATAGCTCACTGTTGCCTTGAACTGCTGGACTCAAGCAATACTTCTGCTTTACCTGCTGGGGTAGCTAGGACTATAGGTGCATGCCACCTCACCCTGCTAATTTAAAAAATTCTTTTGTAGAGATGGAGTCTCACTATGTTGGCCAGGCTGGTCTCAACTCTTGGCCTCAGGTGATCCTCCCATCTTGGCATCCCAAAGTACTGAACAACTGCCCTAGGCCCTTTCCTCTGCTTTTAAAAGTACCTATCATCTTGCAGAATTGTAAAAAAGCAATCTCATAAACCAGAAGTCCTCAATTCTTTTTTTTTTTTTTATGGTGAAAAGTTATATATTTAGAATTAGCCAGCTGGACTTGGTTTAGATGATCCCAATTTTGTTGGCAACATCCAAAGCATCATAATCAGGAGCCAGTGGAACATATGCCTTCTTCTCGCCATCAGGCCTGATCATTGTGTTGACCTTGGCCACATCAATGTCATAAAGCTTCTTCACAGTCTGTTTGATCTGGTGCTCGTTGGGTTTGATGTGCACAGTGAACACAAGTGTGTTGTTGTCTTCTATCTTCTTCATGGCAGGCTCAGTGGTCAGGGGGAACTTGATGATGGCATAGTGGTCAAGCTTGTTTCTCCCGGGGATGCTCTTCTGGGGATATTTGAGCTGCCTCCGGAGCCTCAGAGTCTTTCACCACCGGAAGGTGGGTGATGTATGGATCTTTTTTTTGCGGCTGTGGATGCCTTTTAGCACTGCCTTCTTGACCTTCAATGCTTTGGCTTCGGCTTTGGGAGGGGCAGGAGCTTCCTTCTTCGCTTTCGGCACCATCTTGTGAAAAGCAAAGTCCTCAATTCTTTCACCCACTTTTTCCCTTGTTATGTTACCTTACATAAATCTGGGCTGACTTGGTCTCAAAAATAGTAGCTACCAGCTCCTTGCCTCCAAAGCAAAGCACTTTACACACATGACCTGTTTAGTTTTTGCAATGGCCCTAGAAGTTGCAGGTATTAATAATCTTAGCATCTCTCTTTCATTGGTTAAGACTCTGAGACTCAGAGAATATTTGTAGCATACTCAAGATCCTAGTAAGTAAATAGCTCAGCTGGAAATTGTGGCATTTTTTTCTTTTTGTTTGTTTTTTTACGTTTTTTAAATTTTGAGAACTTTAAAAAATTTAAACTTTTTTGGGAAATTTTTAAAATGAAGAAAAATCCAAGGAATAATAGAATGAACGCTTACCTCTCAATAAGAATTAACTGTGTTGGATCTTTATATTTGTTTTCTAGCTTTTCTTCTTAAGAGATAAAACATCGAGAGACAGTCACATCTCTTTTATTGCCTCTCTTCCCCTCTTTCTACAATGAGCCACTCTGAGGAGCTGGATGTAGCTTCTTGCAGTCAGTCCACTTACAGATACTTTTACATAATGCGTTTATATATTTGTAACCAATGCATGGCATTATTATAATATACATGTGTTCTTAAGTTTGCACAAATGATGTCTTATATAAAATTCTGCATCCTATTTTTTCCACTCACATCTTATTTTCACATCGATCCATGTTGATTCACACAGAGAAATAGCAAAGTGCTCAAGACCACACTGAATTGAGAACCAGTCTATCTGGGATGAATTACCAGCCCTAAAATTGCTAGTTGTATGACCTTGGGCAAATTTCCTATCCTCTCTGTGCTTTAATTTCTTTATCTATAAAATATAGGTTCTAATGATGTATTAGGAGGTCTATTATAATAGTCTATTAGGAGTACTAGGTTGTTGGGAGGATTAATTGAGTTAAAACCATGTAAATCACTCAGAATAGGAAGTACTCAATAGCAGGTATTTTTTGTTTTTCTTATTAAAGATGCCCCAGCCATCCATCTGTAGACAAATGAATATTTATATCCATTGGTGATGTAGATTTCCACTGAATCCCTCTTGTGTTTTCGAGGAAGATCACCAACATTGGAGCATGGGAGTGAACTTGAAATCATTAGCTATGGAACAGAAATTTGCCGTTATTCCACTGTAAGCACTTGATAAATGTGCTTACACATTTACACATGTCTTTATCTAGGTGACTTCTTTTAAGTCTTGCACAATATTCTGTCATATCCACGCTTTTCCTTGGGGACATTTAGGGTTGTTTCCCATGTTTTTCTATTAAAACTAATACTGCAAATTCCATCTATGTGCATGGTTCTTTGTGCACATATGGGAGTGTAGAATTGCTGGTTTGGGAACAAACCCAGGCCTGTTCAATGCCAAAGCATTACCTTATACTTCTCCCACTTGCAGAGTCATGTATAGAGACAGACTTAATAAATTTGAGGGTGGTGACACTCTATGCCTAATGGAAAAATTTCTCAGAGATACACATTGTCCCTAAGAGATAATAGTCATTTAGGAGGGCTTTGGCAGGGGAAACTTTAAAAGTCTCCTCACTCCATAAATAAATCCACATCGAGCATTTAGCCAAATGTGATACATGTGAACTTGAACAGGAGAAAAAAAGATTTACAGAAATATTTTCAACATGAACATATTTTATTGCTCTAACAATTAGGGTTTATTACAAAAAAATTAATTTTTAAAAAATTTTTATTTATTCTGCAGCCATTTAATCATAGATATTTGTTGTAGACTAAAGAGTGATGATTTGTAGGGGGAAGAAGTGTTGAAACAGTATTTCTTTTTCAGGCTGACAGAGTAAGTCTTATTCCTGAGCCAAGAACTATTTAATGGTCTGTATATCAAAGAGCTCAAGGAATTGCTGGTTGGTGAGACTAAGTGTGGGGTATTTCAAAGTGTCAAACGAAGAATTGCAGAGAAGGGGGAAGAGAGGGGACGGAGGGAGAGCAGAGAAGAGGACGTCACTTCAATAGCAGAAGTCCTGGTTTGATGGGGCCAAGTTAACACGAGAGGGGACTGTCTCTGCTGTCTCATGAAGTTCATCCCCAGGGACAGACTCCACTATCCTCCTTAGGGGTAGCAGCTTTCAGCAGCCTAAAAAAGAAATGTGGCAATTCAGGTTTGGACCCATTTCTTCTTTAGATCTCTTGAGGACAGATGGCAGTTCCGAAGGCAGCGCTGGGGGCTCATGTGTTGCTTCCCGAAGCCCTGAGGGTGGGGCATGTGGCACAGACCGTGAGCCTTTTCCTCGGTGGTCAGTCCTGCCCTGATATTCCCCACTCCCCAAGTCCCTGGCCTCCTGCTCTCATTGTTCTACCCAATGTGCCAAGATACTTGCAGTAACATTGGAGAAGTGGGTCCTTGCTAGTGGCCTAGAAGCCAGTTTGCCTGGTTTATTAGTCCCAACCTGAGCTTCCTTTGCCTCATCTGGGAGAGGGTGTGAATAGCAGCAGGCGTTTCACAGAGTTGCTATGTGGTTTGGGTGAAGGGCTCAGAGTGTTGGGCACGTGCTGCCATCAGGGCTCCTTGGGAAGCAGGGTGAGTGTCAGGATGGTTGCAGAGGAAGAGGGGAAGCAGCCCCAGCTGATGGAAATTTAGGACATTGCTTTGGTTCATTTGTGTCCCTAATTCTAACCTTAAACCCTGATCTCTGAAGTAGTTTGAGAGAGACACACAGGCCCCCTAGTTCTTCGGATTGAAGGGGTTAGGGCAGCCAGATCCCTCTCTCCAGGCAGGTCAGTTCTGATAAGGAGCAGCCAGAATCTTTAACCTTCCAGTCATTTTTCTTTTCCATGTGTGCTGTGACATTTTGGAAATAATCTTGAATAACCTCAGGATGAGCTAGCCAGTGGAGGCAAAAGGGAGGGAATAGAAACTTGCCTCAAAGGGATGGTTTAAGGCAAAGAAAAGCAAATTGTGCTTTGTGATTAATCATTTTAAGGGAAGAACAAGGCTTATAGGCATCTGGTTTGTCTGTGTGACCCAATTATAATAAGGTCTGACTATTTTCTTCCTCCCCGGCTTTCTCTGGTGTGTTCTGTAGACAGTGTCTTAGTCACAATTACCCCGTCAGTCACTGTGACTCTGTGACTAACAATAGACAATAAATTAATAACAATGTCTGCAGATATGTTTCCTGCAAGACTCCTTGGTTTCTGTTGCTATATATTTTAGTTAAAAATAAACCACTTAGAAAAAGCGAGAGAGAAAAAAAAAAAGAATTAGTCTATAAACCACTTAGAAAAAGAGAGAAAAAAAATGAATTAGTCTACAGTAAACTAAAAAGAAATACTGCAAAACACAAATCCAAGCTTATAGCAAACTTCACAGAATTTTGCACTAAAAGCAATCAATTTAATATGTAACCCTTTTCATGATATCCAGTGTGATTCATGAGCGACCCTGGGGATTCAGAATTCACAGAAGATAGAAAATTAATAGATCAAAGGATAGCAAATAAATTATACTTTATGAGTATTAGGTCAGTTATCTCCTCTTGATAAATAGCTTTAAACATGAATTCAGGGTTTCTTAGGAAAGCACAATCGAAATCCCTTCTCAGTTATTTTTTCAGGAAGGCAGGATGGTGAGTATGTACATAGGCAGAGCACAGGCTTTGGATCAGATCTGCCTCCCACGCTGGCTCCACCACCTGGGTAACTGTGTGACAGCGGGCACGTTGCATGGTCTACCCATGTGCTATTGGCTGTTCACAAACCGTGCAGGCTGCTGCATTTGCATATGCGCGCGCGTGCGCCTATGCACACACATGCAGATGCACTACACGTGTTTAGGTACATGCCCCAAGACTAGGGTGACCAGATTTTAACATCGGTGAGGAGGGACAACATGGCGGGGGGGAGGTGGTGTGTGGAGGGGTGGGCGGGGGATGGGGCAGGGCAGGGCCTGACAACAATGTAAACTTTGATAAGCAGTTCTCGATAATCACTTCTCAGCAATTATTTGTTATTATTACAGTTTAACATTATAAAATTAACAAAAATAATATAAAACTCATACTGTGGCGAAATAGCCACTTGGCAGCCGAAAACTGTATATTCCCTTCCTGTTCTCCCGCCCGCCCATTCGTGCATTCTTTCCAAAAATCCGGAATGCCGAGGGACAAATTGTTGAAAAGCAGGACGTCTGGTCACCCTACCCAAGACTCATTTGCATGTAGGTTTTAGTTAATCTTCCCATTCAATCCCAGTGAATACATTACAAACCACTCCAGGTGTTCTATAAATGGCGACAACAAATTACCTTTAGGAGTGTTTCTAACTGCTGCAAGCATTTTCTAAGTATTTGCTTTATCTTAAAAGTGGACATGGTAATGCAAATCACCTAACCTCAGTGAGAATGGCCCCGTCACAAAGTCTGAAGTTGCAGACACTGGCACGGATGTGGCGAGAGAGGGACACTTTTACACTGTTGGTGGGACTGCAAACACAGCCTCTTTGGAAAGAAGTATGGCAAATCTTCAAAAAGCTCAAATTAGACTTCCCATTTGACCCCTAAATCCCATTACTAGGCACCTACCCAGAAGAAAAAATATCATTTTATTATAAGGAAATTTGCACTAGATTGTTTATTGCAGCTCAATTTATGGTCTCCAAGATGTGGAAACAACCTAAATGCCCATCAACCCAGGAATGGGTTAACAAGCTGTGGTATATATACTATGGAACACTATTCAGCCATAAAAAGATGGAAACTTCACATCTTTTGTATTAACCTGGATGGAGTTGAAAGTCATTCTTCTTAGTAAAGTATCACAAGAATCCAATGTACTCAATACTAACATGAAGCCAGTAGATGATCTAATACATGCCCACATAAGAGAAAAACTCAATTCAATCTGAGCTGGGGGGAGGGAGGGGGATTGGTATGGTCCCACTTAATGGGCACAATGTTAGGGTATATGGCACGCCTCTGGGGTGCAGACGCAACTACGTGAGGGACTCTACCTAACAAATGCAAACATTGTAACCTAGCTATTTGTACCCCTCACATTAACTTGAAATTTATAACAGTAAATTAAAACAATGGAAATCATTATAACATGTAGCATTAAATACTTATCACTTACTTTGATTTCAACACAGTGTGTAAAATTGTTTCATTGAATTGTACATGATTTTGACTCTGTCACGGAATTGACTCTTGCCTGGATCTACTAATCTTTTTTCTTTTTCTTTTTTTATTAACAATTGCATTATTGTCATGCACTTATCATTTGCTCTCTCAAGAGTTCAGCCTTTAACCATGTGAAGCCATGGAAAATAGAGGTCTCAAGCGTGGACTCTGAAATTGGACTGCTTGAGTGTGAACCTCAGCATTGCATTGGTACCTGCAAGCTGTGTGACCTTGGGCAAGTTATTTATCCCCTCTGGACCTTGGTTTCCTCATATGCAAAAATGATCCATAACATAGTACTGTCAGGAAGAATAAATAAATTAGTCTTCACAGTGCATGGCCCTTTTCTAAACTGTAATTGGTATAAAAGTTTGAAACAATGACTATTGATTTCACTAATGATTCAAAATGGATAAATAATATACTTTATTGTTGTATTCATAACTATTTTTTTTGAGACAGTGTCTCACTATGTCTCCCTCGGTAGAGTGCCATGGCATCATAGTTCACAGCAACCTCAAACTCTTGGGCTTAAGCAATTCTCTTGCCTCAGCCTCCTAAGTAGCTGGGACTACCGCTACCCACCACAAGGCTTGGCTATTTTTTGGTTGTAGTTGTCATTGTCATTTGGTAGGTCCAGGCTGTTTTTGAACCTGCCAGCTCTGGTGTATGTGGCTGGTGCCCTAGCGGCTGAGCTATAGGCACTGAGCCCGTATTCATAACTATTAAGACACTAGTAATATCCATTAAATGAGTACATGTTATAATATTATTATGGTGTACATTATACCTGATACACCTATTTAAGAGAAATATCTATGTAAGACATCTGACACATAGTAGATATTCAGCAAATAGTAGGTATTAATTATTACTATTATTAGTCCATCAAGAAAGATACCTGTGCTAGATTATATTTCAAAGATGTCCATTAGATTCAGCTGTGTCTATGGAGCTTTGAAAAGGAGTAATTTTTCTTTTAAGCGTTTTCAGGTTTGGGGAAAAGTGTGCCGTGTGGAGCTGAGTACTGTTAATGCTTCACAGTCAAGGCAGCAGGTGTCCTGTGTGGCTGGGTGTGGGTGACTGGAGAATGAAGCTTTGTTCCATTTTTGAGTGGTAGCCTTGAGAACTGTCTGCCTAGGTGACTAGAGATGAGGCCACCTAGATGGGGGAAAGGAAGTCAACCTGGTGGTGGATGATGAATTTTTTTGTTTGTTTTTGAGATAGAGTCTCACTATATCACGCTTGGTAGAGTGCCGTGGCCTCATAGTTCACAGCAACCTCTAACTCTTGGGCTCAAGAGATTCTCTTGCCTCAGCCTCCCAAGTAGCTGGGACAACAGGTGCCTGCCACAACGTCCGGCTATTTTTAAAGATAAGGTCTCACTCTAGCTCAGGCTGGCCTCAAAGCTGTGAGCTCAGGCAATCTGCCTACATCAGCCTGCCAAAGTGCTGCGATTGTGGGCGTGCGCCACCACACCTGGCCTATGGATGATAATTTCAAGCTGTTACAGCCTCTGTCTCCCTCTCTGACAACATTCCAAAAGCACAGAGGCAGGTGCAGGAGGAACGGAGGAGCCATGCGGTGAGGTACTCAGCTCCACCACACATAAGCTGTGTGACTGCTTAACCTCTCTGAGCCCATTTGGAACCAGGAGAATACAGGGATAAATGAAATCACACCTAACGAGTGCAATGCATACTGGCTGGGTGATGGGCACACTTACAACTTTGACACAAGCAATGCAAAAGCAATTCATGTAAATAAAACATTTGCACCTCTGTAATATTCTGAACTAAAAAGAAAAAAAACTCTTAAATGCCTATAACATTAAGCAACAACAAAAAGAAAATGGGAGAAGAATTCCTATGTGTGGGTTTAAATGAGAAATGCCTATAAAGTGCTTTGCTCAGAGTAAGGGCTCCATTAGTGGTAACTTATGGGCACACACAGTGAGGTTCTGGTGTCACAGCAAATTGAATATCCTTAATAGCACTAATATATCTTTCCCTCAGGGCTGCTGTTCAATAACAAGCTCTATGGTATCCTAAAACTTGCTATTATCTCCTCTACCTCTTCACGTACAATTGTAAAAGGTTTTTTCTTTTTAAATTCTCGAATGCAGTCTACTTTAGAGCTACAATTTCCCAGTGGATGCAGCTCTGGAGGATCGCGCTCTCTGACGGTGAGACCCAGGCTTAGTTCAGGGAATGGTCCTTGGGTTCCAATCAGCAGGCACTGTCAACATGTATTTCAGCCCAGTCTGATCCCTGGGCAAGGGTATCAGCCATTTCCTTCTGAGGTGTCAAATCCGTATTTCCTGTGCGGCACTGACCGTCCAGTGCTTGGCTCAGGTGTGAGGTCATCCAGCGTCTCACGGCCGCTCACTGCACTCTTGGCAGCTCTGGGCACACTCAATGTCCTGGGTGGCAGCAGTAGGGTTGTCCCTGAGGCTGACCTGCTGTGGGCTTAGGTCAGCGCCAGCGCCACAGCCCAACTCACTTCCTTGGGAAACGACTTGGGTGAAGGACCAGGAGTTTAAGGTCTTGGAATAAGCCCCAAATTATACCTCACAGGAGGAGCTCTTGGGCAGCTTTGTGTCTCCCTCGGTGGAACCCGAGGTGTGCTCCCCCAGGAAGTATGACACTGCTCGAGGGGGGAGGGGAGGGAAACCAGGAATGCAGCTGCCAAGGAGATATTGGTGGATGTGTCTGGGGGTCTGGGGGGTCATTGTACCTGCTGTGCTGACCTTGCACTCACTTCCTCTTTCAGAACCGCACTCCGGGCACACTCTGTCCCCGCACCAGATGCTGGCCTAGTCCCACCAGGTCTCTGCCCTCACTGAGTTTAAAGCCTAAGGAGGAAGATAAACATACAACAATATGCAAACAAATCCGTGTCAGACAGTGACGAGGGCTCTAAAGGAAATGAGTTCTGCGATAAAGAATAGCAAAGGGCAAGTGACACTGGAGCAAAAGACCGAGAGGGTGGATGGGAAGAAATCTTCCAGGAGTAGATGGGAGTGAGGGGACTGCCATGAAGTCAGATTAGCCCGAGGTCACAGCCTGGCAGATGCGCCACACGGGAGAGAATGAAGCTGACTCCGTCAGCAGGGACCCGTGGTCCTGGCCTGGTAGGCCATGGGAGGGGACAGGGATTCATTCTGAGTGCAAAGGTGACTGCCAAAGGAGTTTAAGCCAGGGAACCAGGAGACTCGGTGTCTGTCTCCAAAAGACCACTACGGCCTCTGGATTGGAGCCTGGGACTTGAAGGGGACTAGAAGCGCAGCTCCGAGCTGAATTTGGAGTGGTCTGTGTTTGCCTTATTTGTAGCTCATCTCATGCTGTCCTGTGATTATTTGGTGTCCCCTCACCACACTTACAGCAGATCAGCCACGGCTTGAGGGCAGAGAAGTGTTTGTAGTGGGTGCACAGGGCTTAATAGCTGCTTGTCGATTACATAAACTGCACTGGGCCTTCCAACGAAAGCCGTGCAGGTCCCACGCCTCTGGGCTTTGTATGGCCCCCAGATTGCGTTTTTTGAAGGGGATCCATTGGGCCATAAAAGTTCTTTGTTTAAAAATAATTAGTTATGTCAGTTCACAGTCGTACCCACTCCATCCCTGGACAAAGGACTCTGAATCAGAGATGGCTCCGGGGAGAGATACAGAGCAGAGAAATATTAATATTAATAAAAAGCAGTTTACTGGTGAGATGTCATCCCTTCAAGCGAACTTGATACCCCATCCTAATACTGGGGACAGCTTAGGCAAAGGGCTGCGAATGAACTTTTTCTCCCCAGGGCTTTAGGAGGAGGTTTGGAGATAAGAGTCACTGCATGTCTGTGGCTTTAAATTGAAGGTAGACAGACGTGGAAGATGGGAGCCATGACTGTAGCTGCTTTGCTCAATGCAAAACCCACCAAGATGGGAAACGTGTTCTTGGAACTGGCAGTGGGTCCTGGAGGCATGATGGGGCTCTGTATACCAAGGCTGGGAGAAAGTGCCTGGGGTGACATTTGTGTCCTGGGTGACATTCCTGTATCTATAGAGGATGCAAAGATGAGCAACATACAATCCCTTCCCTAAGGGTAATTACCTGTGGCAACCATATGCAGATTGCTGAGTTGGGGTGCTGAGCAGGGAGTGCTCTAGTAATACTCTGATATACTTAGGGCATGTAGAAAAGTAGGCGGAATTCAGAAGACAGCAGGGATCAGGAGGACCTCGGTGGACGCTAGCAGGAGGGAAGAGCTATGTCTGAAGGAGGCATGCGTTACCTTTAACCCACAAATGTGCAGATTGAATGTGTAGTTGTCTGGTATTGCAGAAAAACAAAATGGCATTAATAATTACGTCAGATATTTGGGAGGACTCACCAACTGTGAGGGTTCTGAGAGGCTTTAATTAGATTACAAGGGACAAAGTGGTTGTGTGGGAATGTGGAGTGTCCACTGTGTGTCAGGCACTTTATTCCTTATATCTATAATCACAACTCCACAGGGAAGGTATTCTTCTGCCCATTTTATGGATGTGAAGTCTGAGGCTCACGATGGTTTGGTTTGCCCAGTGTCATATAGTGGGTCAGTGTCTGGTTTCAGTGCTGTGTTCCTTCCCACACACTACTCTCTCTGATTTGTGATTTTTTTTTTTAACAAAAAGGACCCACAACGATCTTTTTGGGGGGCAGTTTAGTTATTCCACTCCTTATTTTTGTTGGGTTCCCTCTAAAGTCGTGGACCTCGTGGCATATCCCTAAGAAGCCCTGGTGAAGCTTTTTAGGGCTAGGGCCACTGACTTTGATCATGGGAATATTCCTGTGCCCTTCCTGAAACCAAAGTCCCATCTGTTGAAGAAGTGTTTAAAAGGGAAACCAGCAGCTCCCAGACTGTGGGGGGCCAACGTTTACCATGTCATGCAATCAAGTTCTGCGGACAAGCTCTTTCTTTCCTCTGTCTTGCTAGTTTATCCTGCAGAGAAAGAGAGACTGGGTCACCTGGGGCTGAGCATAGGGAATGCTTCAGGTGGGAGCCTGTTGCCTTGTATATCTTCTCTTTTTTTTTTTTTTTTT
>NW_003852412.1:6133213-6199265 GCF_000181295.1 Otolemur garnettii
GGATTCGAACCAGGCACCTTGGGTGTATGTGGCTGGCGCCCTAGCCACCTGAGCCACAGGCGCCAAGCCTCCTTGTATATCTTCAAAGCGACTCATTTTAAGTGAATTGTGGGCATCTTTTTAAGTTGGGAAATTTCACATAAAAATCCAAATATCCATGTCCTTTGGGGAAGCTAGAAGTTCTTCTACTCTCCATTGCCTTGTATCTGGCCCTCTTTAGCCCTTACCTTACTTGCTGGCCTTTGGAGATATCTGAGTTTGTAACTCTTAGCTAGACGCAAATGCCCAGCTGATGCTGCGTGTGTAGGCACCAGAAGGGCCATATCGATCATAGAAAGCGTGAAATAAAAACCAGTAGTTTTTAAGAAGCTCCCCAGAAGGTTCTAATCTGTTTCCAAGTTGGGAGCTTCTGCTTAGGGTTTCCCCATAAACAGCACTCCAGCCTCTGGTTTCTCTGTCAGAGGAATGGGCTCCTGGGTCTCATATGCAAAGTGGCCCTTTTACTCAGCTCCTAGCACCTCCCGGGAAGCCTCATTCACCTCATCTTGACTTACATGTACCTGGGTCTTTGTGACTTTTATGTCCAGGCCTCCAAAACTCAGGTGTGTTTTTACAGAATTCTGGGTAAAGAAAGAAACAGACTTATTTTCCTTTTCCCTTGAAATGCTCTGAACATCCAGACTATCAGACCCCAGACTGTAAGAGTCCCAGGACATGGGTAAGGACACTTAGAAGCTGCTTGCTCTTCTAGGGAGGCGTGCCCTTGCTTCAGAAGTAAAACTCATAGTAATAACAGCAATTAAAACCCCAAATGTGATAGCTTTCTTTGAAATCTTTTCCACCCCATGAGGAGAAATGTTACCAGTGAGCACTGGGGGAGCTTGGCCTCTGTGGCTGTCTGAGGGCTGCCGAGGGCACAGCCACAGCTACTGTCCACTCCAACCCCCACTGCAGGGCACTGGACAAAGGTCATCCCTGCTAGTGATGTCTTCATCCAAGGCTACCCTGGTCAGGAGAGCAAATGGCAGAAAATGACATTTGCATGTGGGCAAAAGCATCATAAACATTCACAGCTGTGACTCCTCGGGTCCCTCTTCCTCAGTCAGGCATGGTGGTGTCTGCACGGGGTGAGACTTTTGCTCTTCCATCAGCCAAAAGGCTTTGGGGGCCTCTCTTGTCCACTCTGGGTGAAGATCCCCGCTGGGATCCAAGGCAAGTCTCAGTGCAAAGCTTAAGGCCTTCATCCTAAAGTGGCCAGTCTGATGTCGCATTTGGAAAGTCAATGCTTGCATTTAAAGATCCAACCTGACATTTTTTCCCAGCTTCTGATGGAAAAAAACCCTGTTTTTTTTTCAAGGAGCAAGAAGGATCTTGATCATTAGAGAATATCTTGTATAATATTTACAATTTTTTTTAGAATTCAAGTTTTATTTTCTCTTTCTCTTTTGCCCCCACTTTCTCATTTTCTCTTAAAAAATAAAGTTGACATGCAATGGAGGGACAAGGTAAATTAAAAAAAAAAACAAACCACGAGGTGTTCAGAGGATCTGTATCCAATCTCCTTCCTACTTGCCTGGGGCCCCAGATCCAGTTACTTAAATGATCAGTTATCACCTGCAGAACTGGGAACATAACTTCTGCTCAAGGAGAAAATAAATAAGTCTTTCATGAAGACTTGATGACTTACTACTGGGGGGGCTTTCTCTACATGCCAGGCACTCTTCGAAAGCCCCCTGGGGTGTGTTCATACCATCTGAATGAGAGGATGATGGGAATCTCTGCTGAACTGGGAGTGAGTTGATTACCTACTTGGGCTGGCTCAGTTATGTAACTGCTCATGTTTTACAAGGGAAGGGTGTTGGAATCCTGAGGAAACTTGGCCTTGGAGATCTTTGTAGGGCAAAGTGTGCTCCATGACACCTCCCTAGATGATGCAGAGATCCCCTCAGCAGTGGCCATCAACCAGGAGGTTATACAGGATCATGTGGGGCAAATTTTCAGACAGCACGGCTGGGTTACACTTCTCCACAGATGTCCTCAAATATGGGGTGGAGTATAAGCATATGTAGTTTTTTTACCCCCAGATTTCCAGTTCATTTGGAACTCTCACTTCAGGCTGGGAACCACTTCCTAAGGGTAAATTTAAGAGTCTCTACTTGGCCTCATCTCTGACTCGTAGAGATATACAGTCTTGCAGGATGTCACCAGGCAAATTCAGATTGAAGAGAGAAGAGCAGTGACGTTGATATTTCTGTGTGGTCCCTGAGGTGACCCTAAATAAGTTTTTTCTTGGTCCATCCCTTGGCAAAAACACCTGTCCCTTCTTCCCTACTCAAACAATTCTACCCTTCAAAGCTTCGTTCATTTGACCTACCTTTTTTCTTGCCCCAGCCTAAAGAGCTCACTGTCTCTGCACTTTTAATCCACTCATTGTCCAGATGATTTATTTAACAGTTCAATTAGCAATTGATGTCCTAGCCTCTGTTTCAGTTGAATGCAATTTGTCTTATATTGCTATTTAATTCTTCACTTATCTCTGTCTAGGGGAAATAGCAGTGAGTTGGATTCTAGTATCATTTCTTCAAACCTTTCTGGCTTCAGAGCCCCAGTTATAAAATTTCACAATTCTCTTTCTTACCATCCAAGCTTAGTTTCTTGCATGGTTCTTGTTGATTTTATTTTGTTGATAGAGTCATTGTGGTAGATAGTTTCCAATATGGTTTCCGGGAATCCTGGCCTCCTGCTGTCCACAGCCTCATGTGATCCTTTGCCCATGAGAGAGGTCTGGTCCCAGTGAATAGAAAATGCAAAGGTGATGGGATGGCCTATCTATGACCAGGCTAGGAGAGACTGTGACTTCTGTTTTGTTAGTGTGCTCTCCCAATCTCTTCTCACGTGCTGGCTTCCATGGAGAGGCCAGCTGAGAGGGAAGTGAGGTGGCCTCCAGTCAAGAGTCAGCAGGCAAATTAGGCCTCAGTTTTACAGCTTGTGAAAAACTGGATTCTACCAACAGCCACCAAGTCACTGTGGAAGTGGCTCCTGCCCGAGCTGAACTTTGAGATGAGATGACTGAGGCCCGAGCCCACACTTTGTGAGAGACCCCAAGCTAACACTTCTATGGTAGCCTCATGACTCACTCTGAAGCAGAGGAGGCGGCCAAGCCATGCCTGGATTTCTCGCCCACAAGCAATGACGAGATACTAAACCTGTGTTGTTTTAAGCCACTAAGTTTCTTTGTTTGTTTTTGCGAGACAGAGTCTCATTCTATTACCCAGGCTGGAGTGCAATCATAGCTCACTGTAACCTTGAACTGCTGGGTTCAAGTGATACTCCTGTCTCAAAATGCTGGGATTATATCATGAGCCACTGTAGACAGGCCTAAAGCCAGTAAGTGTTGCAATAATCTGTTCTGCAGTAGTGGATGACTAATAATATCCGTGAGAAGGGTTGATGGGCTCACAGACGTTTATGACCTGTATTGGTCATATTAGGCTAAATTATGCTGTAGTGACAAATGAGTCCAAGGGGTTACAGCCCCCAAAGTTGATTTCTTGCTCATATTATATGTTCACTGAAGGTTGATTGTAGTCACACTCAACATTTTCCTCCTTCTAGAGCTGTCCAGAACCCAGGCTGACAGAGTGGCCTTTATCTGGAACATTGCAAGTCATTCTGGGAAAAGAGAAAAAGAGCAAAGTGTGCTTTGGGTTTTAAAACTCCCTCATGGGGAGGACACATCGTATGTCTACTTGTATGTGTGTATGTCATCAGCCACGGCCAGTCATGTAGTCACATATGGGTTCAACAGAGTCCCAAAGTATAATCCCCTTCCAAAGAGGGGCACTAAATATTTGTGAACCGAGTACCACAGAAATGGTACATGGCCAGAGGGAGTGGTAGCCACAGATTTCCATGATGCGGAGAGGAACAGCTCTCTTCTCTGGGTATGGAGACCCCAGAGCTTGTTGAAGAGAGGAGAGTAGGATTGAGAGCTGTCTTTCCTAGAGAAAGGTGAAACATTAAGGGAATATGGGACAGTGAGAGAAATTGAGGGTTTTTACCATCTTCATATTCTCTGTTGTCACCTCCAAATCCGCCCCCAAACAGTGAACTCTCTCTGGCCAATGTAGCTTTAAGGCCTGTTCCCTGGTACACCTGAAGACTTGGATTGCCTTCCCTAAGCTCTCTAAGCTTTTCTGTATAGAAATACAAGCACCACCCCCCCTTGTCTACAATCCTGTTTACAAAATTAAGTTGGGTTTTCAAACAACTGTCTTACAGCAGTCAATTAATAAGAGGAAGCTTGACTCACACGACTTTGGGCAAACCTGCTATTCTCCAGGCTTCAGTCTCCTCAAAGTCCCACTCTAATCTCAGCTTCCTGAGCAACAAGCGCAGTCCCCATGGGATTTTTGCAAATGTTGGAGGAGCTTAAGGAATGACTGCTAGCCCATCCACCTGTCAGGCCTCACCAGGCTGGCTTTAGAGAGGAAGCTTGATGGGAAGTACAGAGAGCCTCTGAATGCCAATACATCTAGCCTGCAGAGCAGGAGAGGTCAGACCCTGTCTTAGCGGGCAAGCCAACCCAACGTGATGGATCTATTGTTAAAACCAGAACCAGATTATACTCCTGCTGACGCACAGCAGATAAATGTCAGGGCCAGAGATCCCCTAAATAAAGGAGAGACCAGTTGACGATCTTTCTTCCTATAAAATATACTTTTGCCCTCAGGCCCTGCCTCTTTGGATCACGCCAGATGGTATTCTGTTTCTCCTGAGGTTATAGTTTATGTCAAAAGAAATTGACTTCACATAGATGAGTTTTAAAAGGAGAGAAGAATCTGAAAATTGTGGTTTAAAAAGTGACCTTAGATGCCATCAAAACCAAACTGCTGCCTGGCACAGGAATCACTTCCAAGTCTACGATCTAAATCACGGAAACACTCTGGAGATCGGGGATCAGGGACAAGGCTTACACCCAGGATTCTTTAGGATGTGACCCTGTTCCAGTTTTCTTTCCATTTTGCACCATAGAGCATGAGAGGAAAGCAGCACAGAAGTCTGTGAAACGAGGGTGGAGACAACACCTTTCCCTAGTAACACAGTAAGGGTTGCATTTGGGAAAGATTTTCTATCTTGCAACTGAAATGCACTTAGTTGTTAGGGGAACTGGTGGGTCTGCACTCCGGACTCCAGAAATCCTGCTTATGAAACCGACTAGCTGTTAAACAATTCACCCCTCTCTGGCACATTTTTTATTTTCTTAATATAGAAATGATAACGGTGTTTCTAGACAGTAAATTGACAGTGTTTCTAATCTGCTTGGTAAATCTGTCCTTTGGTAGATCTCATGCTTTACTGAATGATCATCTAGTTAGTGTCACAAGTTATCTTTTATTTCATAGCAATTAAATTTTCCCTCCACATCTGTGTTTCAGGCACCATGATGAATACTGGGAATACAAGGTTGATTAGATCTATTCTCTGTCCTCCTGGATCTCCTTGTCTAGCAGGTGAGATAGACATTATTAGACATGTCAATAAATATACATATACAGATCTGTAGCAACAAGGCAAGGCAGACCAGGTGATGGGTTGGAGAAGAGGAAGGGTTCAGAGATGTGTCTTGAAGCATGAGTTTTTTAGATGTTCAAAGCATAGGACATTCAAGGCGTAGGGAAGGGTATGGAGAAAGGCAGAGGCCCGTGGTAACCATTAATGCTGTTCTATATTTGAGGCTGAAGCTTTTAATTCCTTATTCAAGACTATCCAGAGTTCTTTGTTTCCCTTTGGAACACTTTAAAGATGGTGGCTAGGGGTCACCAGTCTGTCAGTCTGGGGTTCCTGAATGACTGTGATGAACAGAATACTCCATCAACTCTTTTTATCTCTGTGAGACAGAATCTCACTCTGTTGCCCCCAGCTAGAGCCCTACCATCATAGCATACAGCAACCTCAAATTCCAGGGCTCAAGTGATCCTCCTGCTTCAGCCTCCCAAGTAGCTGGGACTACAGGCACCTGCTGCCCCTCCTGGCTAGTTTTCCTATTTTGAGTAGAGATGGGGTCTTGCCATTGCTCAGGCTGGTCTTGAACTCCAGAGATCAAGGGATCTGCTGGGTTTGGCCTCCCACAGTGCGAGGCATGAGCCACCATACCCAGCCCATCAACTCTTGATACACATATAACATGAGAGAGAAATAGATCTGTGGGGTTTTTTAAAAAAAGTCACTGAGATTTTGGGATTGTTAGGGCAGCATAACCTAGTCTATTCCTCTAATTCAGTGAAAAATTAAAAAATAAGGATGGCGCATATGCAAAATAAAAGATACGTACCTGATGGGACTGGTTGGGAGTGGAGGAAAACGAGATTGAAATTACAACCAGGACAATATTATGAGAAATTTAGATACCAAGCTGAGAAATTAACTTGAACCTGTAGGTCTGGATCCAGAGAAGTTAGAGTACAAGACGTGGGTAGCTGTGGACAGGAAGTGCAGGTTGGCTATGCCACCCCAGCCAGGTGTGCTGCACTGGGATCCCGGGAAATGTTTCCTTGTCCTTGGGCAACTATCTCCTTGTCAGTCCTACCTCCCTATATCTGACAGGGGACACTTTTCTTAGGCTAGACTTTTTAGGTCCACAGCTTGTTTTTACCATCAGTATTTGAAAAATGAAATCTTTTGGGTTCACCTATGCTTTATCTCCCATTCATTAAATCCAAAATTGGAACTCTGTCTTGCTGCTCTGGATTTTTTCTGCTCCATGTTCCTTTCCAGTCTTATTTCTCATTACATTCCCCCATCTCTTACGTTCCTACACACCCTACTTTCCAGCAACCCAGAGTGCTCAGTGCTGCCCCAGATGTCCTGCCTCTGGGACTTGACTTGCTGTGCTCTTGCCCCCAAAGGTCCCAGACTGGGACGTTTATTCTCGTTAAAACCCCACCCATCCTCTAAGGCCTAGCTGCTCATTCAAAGGATGTCATATTTTTTTCCTTGATGCTTCCCCTCTCAAGACAGGATTAATCTCTGACTTGTCTTGGCTCCTTTTTCTCTCTTAGGACTGTCACCTACTGAGCTGTTGGTTTATGGGCATCTGTGGACATGGCTAGACCCAAAGGTCCCTAAGGGCAAGAACTGGCCTCAGCAGGCCCTGTAATACTGAGCAGTGCTGTGGACACATAGGGCATTTTTAAATGAATTGATGAATGATTTTTAAAATTGAATCTTGAAATTGAAAGCTTTTAAATATTCCCGGAAAGCTTTGTCTCCTTTCCCTGCTTTGCTCCTTCAGAGGCGGTCTGTAAAGTACATATTGTCTCCTACCACATCTCCAACACCTCCCGATTTAGCACCAGCTCCAAGTGTCCTTTACTTGTAGATTATTTTCTTTCAGATAGCGATGAAGATGTTTAGTTAGAACATAGTGAATAACAGCTCCCTCGGAAGGCTACGGCTTGGAAATAAGCAGAGGATAAACATCAATGGGAATTAATCGGTCTTCAGGAGGCAGGGAAGGTGGAGAGCTGTAGAAATGAAAGGAATGTCAGTTAAGTGATTACGAATGTGTACCAAAGAGAACAGAGTGATGTTTAACTGGGAGGAACGTGCAGCTAATGTGGGAATGGAGAAAAGTCTTAAATATAAATGTTTAGGAAGCCCATGAGACTGTGGAAGTCTTACCATTGAACAAAACTTGGCTGAGGTGGGGAAATGGAGAGAGGGTTAATGGAAAACAAAATAGTCAGACATGAGAGAAATATGATAGCCTAGAAGGCCAGTGTCATTTGGGGCTAGATCGGAAAAGAAATAATTCAAAATTAAAGGAGGGAGGAAGGGAGAATTACTGGAGCTTGGGAAAAACATCATTTTGGTGTCTATGATATCCTCATGTTAGGGCTCTGAAGTTCTCATTAAGCAATATTGATCAGCCCCCTATATTTTAAAGGGTCTTTTTAGACCAAAAAACCAAGGTAATCTCTGTTCTCTTGCCACCTCACAAATCAATTAATGAGTTATTTTTACAGTAAAAGGTTCTGAACTCCAAGAGTTAGACATGAGTAAGAAGAGGTTTTCCCAGACTTTTTAATTTTCTTCTCAGATAGCAGTAAGTTATAAGTAGATCCTACTGGCACTAGTTCCTTGGCTTTCTGCTGATGAGATTTCTCCACTTGAGCTATTTAAAAGAACAGAACTGGAGGCCTACTCTATCTCAGGGGGGTGGGGTAGCTAAGGCAGGTTTGTTCACAGTAAATCTCTAAAGACGCGTCCTGGTCATTGCTGCTTTTTTGTGAGCTGACCTGGCTCCTTTCTCCAAATCTGTCATGAGAAGTAGTGATCGAATACAGTTATAATATTTCTTTACTTGCTCAGGGGCATCAAAAGTGAGCTTTCTGGCTCTGCACCTGTAGTACAGTGGTTACGGCACCAGCCACATGCACAGAGGTTGGCGGGTTCGAGCCTAGCCCGGGTCAGCTAAACAACAATGACAACTGCAACAACAACAACAAAAATAGCCAGCGTTGTGGTGGGTGCCTGTAGTCCCAGTTACTTGGGAGGCTGAGGCAGGAGAATCTCTTAAGCCCAAGAGTTGGAGGTTGATGTGAGCTGTGACGCCATGACACTCTATAGAAGGTGACATAGTGAGACTGTCTCAAAAAGAAAAAAGTGAACTTTCCTTCCTAATGAAGTCATTATAGAGTAGCAAGAATACATAAATTCTGCAGCACATAATGCAAAGACTGTAGAATACCTCATGTTTTTGTCTCTTCTCGAGTTTTAAATTATATATGTTGTCTTTGGGAAGAAAATATCTTAAGCATTACTATACCTTGCTTCCTAAAGACAATTTATAAAGTCGTTCTGGTCAAGATGAAAAAAAAAACATTTTGATAATGTAAATGATGAAGATACTCTTGGCTTGTTTCACAGGATTGTCAGAGAATCCTTTCTCTATCTCTTCAACTAAATGTGGTACCCTCCTTGCATGAAGATAACACCAGCCCAATATCAGCAGGGTTTGACCTGTGGTGATTTTTTCCCATGGAAGTAGCTAAAAGGGGAAGCTATCGTTTGTGTCTGGGTAGAATAAAATTCGAGAAAAAGCATCGCATTGGGAATGCCCACATTCTTGAATGAGGATAGGGTAAAATCTTATTTTGGGTTATTTTTCTTCCTAAGGTTACAATACTTTTAAGATCATTGGAAATGGTTTATGCAATGCGAGCCAATACGTCTCTGCAAGGTTTAAACCGTAAAATGTGCTGCGGCTGAAGTTTTTTTTGTGCAGAATCAAAAGGTATGTGTGAAAAGCAGATCTGGGGGAGGTGTTGGATACATTTTCAAGTTGGATTTACCCCAAAGCAAAATATTTTGATGCTGTTAATATGTATGTTATTCATCATAAGAGACATTATTTCTCGAATTGCTTCACAGTGTGCATTTGAGTAACAATTTAATACTTGATAATTGAGGTAGCCAGATACATATTATTTATGAACCATTTAAATGACCCACACCATCCGCTAAGCAATATATCTGTGGGGGAATAAAATGGTAGATACTTTTGATTGATTAGGCATAGACATTTAAACTGAGATTTAAATGACAAGAAGAAGTGAACCATTGTGTACATGCAGGAAGACCCTTTCCAGGTAGGGGAAGTGGAAAGGTATTAAAGTAGGAGTGAAATTGGTTTGTTAGAGGACCAAAAGGTCAATGAGGCTGGAGTGGAGGTGTCTGGGGAAAGTGGTAGAACATGAGGGGGTGACAGGGTGTAGATCATGTAATACTTTGCAAGGCTGGATGAGGAATTTAGATTCAGTGCTTAATAAGATGGGAAGCTATTAGTATAAATTAGGGGGAAATACTCTGGCTGGTGGAGAATTGTGGATTAGAGAAAGGCAAGAGAAGATGGGGTGGAGATTAAGGCACAGATATTAAGTAGGCCAGGGTACCTGTCCAGGACTGGGGAGCAGTGGAAGGAAAGAGGGTGTGGCGAAAGAAGCCAGAGGAGCAAACAGGCGGGACTGGTCTCTGGTGTAAGAGGAAAAGCATCACGTCTATAGAAACTTTCATTTGCATTCAGGCTGTAAGGACCCTAACCTTAAAAAAAATGAAAACCAGGGCTGGGTGCAGCAGCTCACGCCTGTAATCCTAGCACTGTGGGAGGCCAAGGAGGGTATAGTCTGAGCTCAGGAGTTCAAGCGCAGCCTCAGAAAGAGATAGACCCTGTCTCTAAAAATAGCCGGTGTTGTGGTGGGCCTGTGGTTTTAGCTACTTGGGAGGCTGAGGCAAGAGAATCACTTGAGCCCAAGAGACTGAGGTTGCTGTGAGCTATGACGCCACTGCACTCTATAAAGAGTGATAAAGTGAGACTGTCTCAAAAAAAAAAAATAGAAACCAGTGTTTTCAGATGTTACCAAGGACCCGGATCACCACTGACATGAGCTCTCTGGAGATAGTTCCCTAATCAGGGGACTCCTTTACTTTTTTTCTACACTGGCTTCTTGGATGCCAGGGGCAGGTGGTGGCTAGGAAGGGTTCTGGGGGAGGGTGAATTTGCCCTGAATAAAAGCTGAGATACTGTGCACAGTACCTGGGCAGCCTCACAGTTGAAAGGGGAGGAACGGGGAGCCTTAGTTTACTGTGCTGAGGGCCAAGAATTTTACACACCTTCATTTCACTGTACTGCTAACTGTGTGAGGTATCTTTTTAATCCCAGTCCTACCAAACAAAACCAAAACCAAAAACAAACAAAACAAACAAACAAAACAAGCTAAGGCTTGGAGAATTTCTTTATTTTGCTCAAAGCCATGTAACTCCGGGACTGGAACCAAAGTCCTGTTCTCTGCGCTCCCCACAACGCTGCGGATCTGGCCTGGTCTGCTTTCCTCTCTTCTTTTCATTCCATCAAAGAACTCATTGTGGGGAGGGCCGTGCTTTCTCCTTTAACGTGCTTTACTTGACTCCCCACCCCACAGCGTGGCTGCTAAGATGCTCCACAAACGTTGACTGTCTGAGGCCATTCTCTTTTCCTGGTGCCACACAGGTGCTGGGATGGGAGGCGAGGCGGGCCGGGCGGACGGCACCGCTGCTGGGTGGTGGGCAGCAAGGCTCCTGCCTGCGTTGCCCCGAAGGCATTTTCCATTTCCTGGGCCCCTCCCGCTTCCCATCCCTCACCTTTCGCCCCTCTGGCTTCAGCTGAGGCCCCTCAGGGAACATCCCTTGCCTCGGGGCTGACAGCATTTGGGGGCGCGGGGTCCTGTTCTCTTCGCTTTGCAGAGCCTCGTTCCCCGGCGCCGGGAGCCCGGCGGGCATTGACGTCAAGCGCCGGCGAGCGCTGCCTACGGACGGTTGACCCAGGCCCTCCTCCACACCCCCTTCCTTCCGCGCCCCCTCCCTCTTTCGCGCACGGGGGCTCGGCTCACTATAAAAGGCGGGAGCACGGAGTGCCCCGGCAACGACGAGTTTCAGCACCATGGAGAGCCCCCGCCTGCGGCTGCTGCCCCTCCTGGGCGCCGCCCTGCTGCTGCTGCTACCTCTGCTGGGCACCCGCGCCCAGGAGGACGCCGAGCTGCAGCCGCGAGCCCTGGACATCTACTCCGCCGTGGAGGACGCCTCCCACGAGAAGGAGCTGGTCGGTATTCCCCTCGCCGCGGACCCCTCGGGCTGCCGCGCGGTCCCTTCCTTTGCACGCCTGCCCCCCCACCCCACCCCCCATTCCTAGAGTCTGGGCGCGGGGAGCTGAGCCCGGGCACTCGCTGCCTCCCGAAGATCGTCTCGAGCCCACGGGCTCCAGGCAGTCTGGAGAGCGAGCCCCTGGTCCCGGCCCCTCAGCAACAGGAGCCTCCGCGGCTCCCCGACCTGCAGTCAGCACCTGGGAGAGCGCTCGCGAAGTTTCCATCCCTCCAGCGTCCCCGCGGCCCGCGCGGTCCCTTCGCAGAGCGTGTGTGGGTCGGGGATCCTTACAACTGGGGCTGGAAGTGAGCACCTGGGCTGGGCTCGCGGCCAAGGCGCAACTTCGGGCTCCGGGGCGGTGTGTTGCAGATCGAAGCGCTGCAGGAAGTCTTGAAGAAGCTCAAGAGTAAACGTATCCCGATCTATGAGAAGAAGTATGGCCAAGTGCCCATGGTAAGGCTTTGAGGTCACAACGTTCCCACGTTTTTTACAAGAGAAAGCGTGTCTCCTGAATCTTATACGCGACCTTCTCCTTAGCAGGTGGCTAAATAACTCAGGTATGGGGTTTGCAGGGATCTGAATGCCCCATTTGCTTCCACTGCCAGCGCTTACCCCTTGGTCTCTAAGGGCACAAGGCAGACCAGACCAGCCAGTTTGGGGGAACTGAACAGCTGCGCCAGGAACTAGCTCTAGCATCCGTGTGGGAAGGAGCATTTCCTGAAGATGAGCTTTTAGTTTCACTTCGGGAAGAATTCTTTGAGTTGGATGTGCCCTTGCTCCACCAATTTCTTCCTGCTTCCTTCTGGAGCACAGTCTGATTTATTATATTTAGAACTTAGATTAATAAATCTAAGTTCTTTGGTCACTATCTTGATTCAGGGCTGGTCACCTTTCTTGAAAAGTTCCAGGCAAAATACACAGCGGGCGCACATGTACACACACGCACGCACACACACACACACACACACACACACACTTTAGTCTTCCCTCCTGGGATGACAAAGTGGGAAAGTGGGTAACGGGCATTGTGAGAAAGTCTAAGTCTGTTGTTTATTTCTATTTTTTATGTTTTATTTTTCCTTTTCCTTTGGATAAGCAAGAAAAGGAGCTGGGAAACGCTCCCTCCCCCCCCCCCCAACCTGGAAGAAAGTAGGAGGAGGACCAATAATTTAAATTTCTTTTTTTTAAAAGTCCTCTCACTGTAATTATAAGCACAAAGCTCCCCCAGTTTCAGGCCTAACTAAGGCCTCTGGTGAGGGTGATGGGGTCCAATCTTCCCTCTCAGGAGACAGAAATTGCCTGGGAGACGCGCCCCCTGGGAGTCTGGGTTTGTTCCTTCCCGCTGACCACACGTTGCGTTGTTTGCAGTGCGACGCGGGGGAGCAGTGCGCGGTTCGCAAGGGCGCCAGGATCGGGAAGCTGTGCGACTGTCCCCGAGGAACCTCCTGCAATTCCTTCCTTCTCAAGTGCTTATGAAGGGACCCCCGTCCTTCTCCATGCACCCCCAATCCTCCCGCTTCCTCCTCCCCAGCCTACGGGGACCACACGTTCACCCCGGAATCTGGCTTTAGCAACCAAGTCTGCCTTTCCCTCTGAGGGGAAGGGGCTCTTTTCCTGCTGTTTCAAAAATAAAAGAACACATTAGGCGTGACTGTGTGAAGGATAATGCCTTGTATGGTGTTGACACACGTGCAAAGTATTCCCTTTTTAAAAATTTTATTTGTCTGACAAACCCTTGTGTACCTTTGTGTAAAGAAGGAGAACTTTGGTTTGAAAATTGTATTTTTGTATGTGGCATGGCAGAATGAAAATTAGATCTGGTGAATCTTGGTAGATGACATCACACCTGAAAACTAAATCACCCTACGTGACACACATCGAAGCATGTACAAAATATACATAATAAAGTGTTTTTAATAATTGCTCATTGTGCTTTGTTGTTTCTACCTAAGTAATTTAAGTAGGAATGGTGCAATGAATCATGCTGTTGTTTTCAAAGAGAAATGTAAGAATAGCAGTCTATGGGGAGAGCAGCACCTTGGCTCCAAGGAGTTTTGATCATTAATTAGGAGTCTGTCACATAAGCTTTGGTGTGCTTTATTTTTCCTTGGTTGTTGTGACGTGGGCTCTGTGTCGAGGTGTGTGTATGTGTATCTGTGTGTGATGAGACAGAGACGGCTGGAACTGAGGGGATACGGTTTTGTTTATTAAAACCTCTAGCCAGGGAGACCAATACAATGTAATTATTTTAAATTTTAGCGACATTAAGAGCAATTTGAAAAATCAGAGTTTTTGTTTTGGCAACTCCTTCATTAGAAAAATATGCACTGATTTTTTAAAAATTGGGCTCTTTGGGGGTTATTTGTCCAAAGAAGGAAAATTGCTGTATCAAGTGCTCTAAGGGTGTGAGACCCTCTCATTCCTACTAGTAAATATACAAGCATGGAAAAATTCTGTATTTTAGGCACAAGAGTCATTTCTGTAAGTAATTTTGAGAGGCACAAATGAAAAGGGAGGACAAACTCAACTCAAAAAAAAATACAAAAATATTGAATGTAAAGTGTAATAGCCTGTCCATGTTTCGGGATGTTTATCTGAGGTCACATCTTCAAGGTTTTCAAGCCGACTAAGTAACAGTGAAGCAGCAACATAATGAGAGAAACAACTGCTAACAGCTTCCCAATCCAAACTCAAGAGGCGCCTGAGTAATAGTAGAATTGAAAATTAAGTCTCTCTACTCACTCATGGGGAGGTAGAGTTGGCTGGTAGCAAATATTCTCAGACACAGTCACTATTTGCAGGGCTCTTCTCATAACTGTTAGCATGCCTGATCTTCTTCATCTTGCAAGATAGATAGTACTATTATTTTTCAGAGTAGAAAACAGGGGCAAAGACAGATTACAAAATTTACTTAAATCATACAATCCTAAATCATGATTTCAGTTTTAATCCTTTTGCCTCCAAAGACTTGTCTTTTTGCTCTATGTCACTCTTGGCAATCAACAGGCTCTTTGGGCTCCCAAATTCCCCAGAAAGCACTTCTTTCTTTAATAAATAAGGTCACTGATTTGGAGGGGCCAAAATTTTTTTAGTTTCATTTTGATTTGAATTATCCTTTGAGAGGCCTATGTGGGATTAAAATGTGGCATCTTTTAACCTTAAAAAGTACAAATAATGGGCAGCACTGTGGCTAAAGGAGTCGGGTGCCATCCTCATATACCGAAGGTGGTGAGTTCAAACCCAGCCCTGGCCAAAAACTCCAGGAAAAAAAAAAAGTACAAATAACTTTTTAATAGTTTCAGTCTAATTTTCCAGAAGTCATTTCAGTTATAATCTTCTTCTTAAGCACTTTAACTGTTCCTATCTGTGTCAGTCCTAAATAAATCAGATCAGGAAATTGCTTTAGACATTGTCTAGCCAACAGGCAGGACCCTCAGGAATAACATTTACACTTGTTAATTTCAGCCTGGAATGTTTTCCCAAACAGTCTCTTCCCAAGAAGAGATGCTGGAGGAATGTGGAGTTCAAAGAAAGAAATACAATAGACCAGCTCTGCTCTAAACCCTTTTAATTTCCCTCTCTGTCCCACCTTTCCTCTATCATCCCTCCTTCCTTGTTTAATAAGACTAAAGAATATGAATAAGTAGTTATGGGAGACTGGTGATAGTAGTATGTGGGATGGTTGTGAAAGAGTTTTCCCCCCCAAAATTTCTGTGAGGGGCCCAGATTTTAGGTTAACAGCGCTACTGATGTTCTGCCATCTACTGATGGTGTGGGGAAGAGAGCCTCATGACCCCGACAAGACAGCCACTTGGGAGACAAGTAGTGAAAGAAAGCAGGCCAGAAACCCAATTGCATGACCACAGGAGACCCCTCCCCGCACTCCTGTAAATCTTCACAACCCTGACAAGAGTATAGCCATCCTGTGAGGACAAGAGTATAGCCATCCTGTGAGGACAGCTAGCGAGAGAAAGCAGGTCAGAGATCAAATGGTGTGGTCCCCAAAACCCCCTCCACACCTTTCTGGATTGCTTCAAGGCTGGCGTTCCTGGGAAACACCATATCTCTTATTTTGGTCCTGGCTGGCCCTAGAGATAAGGCCCTGGTGCAAGATTAACACCTTTTGGGAAGGTAGTGATTCTAAAATCAGCCTTGGACACAGCATCATTCACTCTGCAGGAAAAAGATGACTTCCCTCACCTCTCGAGACCCCTCTCCTACATTCAAACTACACTAATGAAAGTCTTCTGAAATTGTGTGAGGGGGCTGACTCCTCCATTCAGCTTCTTTAAAAGAAAGCCTTTCCTTAATCATTGGAATGGCCTCCTCTCCTTCTTGGGGACCCTCAGCCAGACTCTATCCCTAAACCTCTTAGATGGCAGAATTTAATCTTCAGTGATTTGTTAAAAAGTAACTTTGCCTTCCCATTTTCAGTATTAAAGCTCCCCTTCAAACAGAATGCCTCGGTATGTTTAATAATGAAGGTCCTTCCGATAGGGGACAAGAATGTTGAAGATGAAAACAATTTTAATGAGACAAGTAGTCACCTACATGTGAGGCCCAGCGACCATCTGAGATTGGCTAAAAGAGCTACCTGTCAGCTCACAGGTAGCTCCATCTGAAGATCTGAGGAATATTGCAAGTTATAGGAACAATACACTAGAACAGTGGTTCTTACCGGGGCCTGGAGATGATGTCATGTATTTAGGAAAGGCAGTTTAGGATTGTGTAGTTTAAATAAGATCCTTTGGTCTGTTAAGGTTTGTAAAGGCTTTCCTGCCCTAAGGCCTTTATAACAATGCACTAGTTTTTAATATAGTTCATTCATTTACATTCATTCCCTACATTTCTGTGTGCCTTGCATGTGCTAAGCGCTATGAATAAAATGGTAACCAAGACAGACACAATCCCTGCTCTCACTGAGTTTATAATTCAGTAGGGAGAGTAGACGATTAATAAGAAAAAATCCAATGAGGACTGTAAGCCCTGAGAAATTCTACGAAAGACATTGCATGTGCAAATGGTGATATCTGTGCTGGGTGTTAAAGGAGCAGTCATGACCAAGACAGGTGTAAAGGGAGGGAGAAGAAGGGAAACTGCCTCAGGCAGAGGGAATGGCATGTACAGACGTTCAAAGGCAGAGGATGTTGACATGCTTAGGAAGTGAAAGAAGCTCATGGGCTCTTAGAAGATAGATGCCAGACAAGGAGAGACCCAAGTGGCTAATGCTTTATATAGGTCTTCTGGCCTCCTCGGCTGTGCACTCTGCCTTGGTCAGGTGCCAGGTGGAATTAATAGGTGTTCATAGATCAGGAATATCTCAAGGGAAAGTGGGGCTGAGAGTGAGGAGGGTCATTGTGGTGGCATCAGCATCAGTTTTCTTTGTGTCATTGATGGATGAGTATAATTCTGTCATGTCTGGCCAGCATGTATGAGTTATTGCCCGTACTTCCCTAAGCATGAGTGTCATCTTCAGGGATTCTACTCTTGAGGGCCTATTAGTACAACCATTTTGGCTTGAGAATAGTTTATGTAAATACTTATAGTTGGTCTTTCCTGATATGAGGAATCAGCAGAAAAAGAGAAGTTAACAATTTAGAAGAAAAAGAAAGAAGTTGATGAAGTGAGAAATTGATGAAGTCATGTCTTGTCAGGGATGAGAGGATGGGATTCAGAGCCAAGAAGATGAATTTGGGGAAGGTTGAGGAGCGCACATGGGGTGCTCCGATGCAGGTGACTTTGTAAGTGAGTTGGCAGGAAATTGGGGGTAGTGATTTTATGGCTTCTGCTTTCCAAGGAAAAATCTGCTGAGAAGGAGGTGAAGCAAATTATTCATTCAATCATTATACATACACAGCATAAACACTGGTGATAGCCAAGCTTCTTCCACACTTTTCTGAGTGTCTCACATATGCTAGGTGCTGAGAATGGAATGGTAAACAACACAGACATATTTCCGTGATGCCTTAAATGCTACACAGAAAGATAAATTTGGAGGACAAACAAGGTGAACTGTTAAGTCCTGTGGACAAAATGGTATTTGTGTATTCTTTGAAGGATGCGTAATATTTCAAAAGATGAAATTTAGGGAAAATTCTTTTAAGGTGTGGGAAATGGTATGAATCAAAATGCACTGGGGAAAGAGAATGCATTTAGAGATAACGTGAGTACCAGTTGAATCTATAGAGTGTAAAATGATGAAAGGAGAGACGGGGTAGGCCAGACTGTGGGAGTGGTGAATACCTGGGTGAGGGGTCAAGGCTTTACTCTTGGGACCAGAGCTGTGCTCTAGGAAGCTCAACTTACTAGCACACTAAGGAGGGACCAGAGAGGGAGACTCAGGCCTGGAAAGCCCAGGTAGGAGGATATTGCAATAGTCTAGAAAAGAAGCGATAAGGACCTGCATGGACAGGGCAGTGAGGATAGTTGGGCGGGACACAGGAGACATTGTAGAGGAGGAATCTAAAGCAGTGGTTTCCCCAAACCCTTCTGGCTGGTGTGTTCATTTCTCTTACTTTTGGTATGGGGGTATAGGTGGGGACCCAAAATAGATATGTACAAGTTTAAATGGTTTTAATTCCAAGTTTAGCACACCTACATTGGAAACTAATTTTGTTTTTTTCAGCTGGGTTGTGTGTCTTTTTCTAATGACTTTGCTGGCATTCTGTAGTATGCAGTGAATGCCCCTTATTGGTCCATGCCTTCAAATATCACCTGCTAATCTGTGGCTTCTTTTGTACTGTGTCTTTTATAGTGCAGAGTTATAAATCTGAATGCAGCAAACTGTACATTTCATGTATTATGCCTAGTTTAGGAAATAATATCTCAAATCACAAAGATATTCCCCTGTTTTGTTTTTGGTTTTGGTTTTTGAGACAGACTCTCATTCTGTCTAGCCTGAGCTAGAGTGCCATCCATGGTGTCAGCCTAGCTCACAGCAACCTCAAATTCCTGGGCTCAAGTGATCCTCCTGCCTCAGCCTCCAGAGTAACTGGGAATACAGCTACTATGCCTGCCTAATTTTTCTATTTTTAGTAGAGATGGATTCTCACTCTTGCTCAGGTTGGTCCTGAATTCCTGAGCTCAAGGGATCCTCCCACTTCAGCCTCCCAGAGTGCTAGCATTACAAGTAGGAGCCATCATGCCCAGCCCCCTGTACTTTTTTGTATCTGACAAAAATGTCTTTCAGAATCCCCTCTATTTTTCTACAAGATTTTGAACTTTGCATCTTACTTTAAGATTATTAATTAATTAAAAATTTATCTTTGCATAATGACCTAAGGTTAGAATTTAATTATGTATTTTTCAATATGGAAGAGCCACTGTCCTGTTAGTGATTATTGAAGATTCTGCCCTTTTCACTGACATATACTAATACCACCTCTGTCAATCAAGTTTCGTTCTAACTGTGTCTTCTTTCTTTCAGTTTCATTTGATTTATTAGTCTATTTAGATGCCAGAACTATCTACTGTTTATAAAATATGTAAGATACATATTGATATCTCTGTCAATGTCCTCGAGCCAAAGACTACTGGGCAGGAACACACCTCTACAAGTACACTTGAACAAAGTGTACCTGTAAATTAGTCTGGATAGAACTGAAATGTTTATTTCATTTTACAATCAATGAACATGGTATTTTGTCTACTCTTATTTAGGTATTTTTAAATGTCCTCCAATAATTTCAGTAATTTTCTTCATATAAGCATTACATTATAGGTTCTAGATTTTTTTCATTTTTCATTTATCATTATGTATCTATTTTTTCTGCTAATATGTATGTGTTTAAAATCTATCTTATTGTCATATAGAAATGCTATTACAGACTGAGTGTTTAAACCCCCAATTCCCATTTTGAAATCCTACCCCCCAATTTGATAGTGTTAAGAGGTGGGGCCTTTGGAGGGTGATTAAGTCGTGAGAATGGAGCCCTCATGACTTAATCATGAGAAGAGCAATTAGGACAGAAGCCCCAGAAAGCTCTCTTGCCCCTTTCTGCCATATGAGGACACAGTGAGAAGTTGGCAACCAGGAAAAGGGCTCTCACCAGAACTCGACTATGCTGGCACCCTGGTCTTTGACTTCCAGCCTTCAGAACTGTGAGAAATAAATTTTTGTTGTTTTTAAGCTACCTGGTTGATGGTGATTTGTTATCTCAGCCAGAACTGAGTCAAATACTGTATACACGTTTCTGTATGTTTACATATTGATCATACCCTGCAATGTTCTTACGCTTTCTGAGTAGTTCGAAATATTTTTATATATTCTCTTGGATATTCTGTGCAGATAATTTTGTCTGGAAATAAGGATAATTTTCTCTTCCTTTCTAATTCTTTTTTTTTTCTTTTGAGACAGAGCCTTAAGCTGTTCCCCTGGGTAGAGTGCCGTGGCATCACAGGTCACAGCAACCTCCAACTCCTGGGCTTAAGCGAGTCTCCTGCCTCAGCCTCCCAAGTAGCTGGGACCACAGGCGCCCGCCACAATGCCCAGCCATTTTTTGGTTGCAGCTGTCATTGTTGTTTGGCGGGCCCAGGCTGGATTTGAACCCACCACCTTAGGTGTATGTGGCTGGCGCCTTAGCCACTTGAGCCACAGGCACTGAACCGCTAGTTCTTATATTCTTATTTAGGACTTCATTAGCATGGCTGGGGCTATCTGCATAATGTCAATGGTGCAGGCTGCCAGCAGCATTCTTATCTCATTCTTGACTTCGATGACAATGTTGCTAAAGTTTATTAGGAAATTTACTTTTTGTTTTTTTTTAAAGCATGGCTTTTCTTAGATTGAGAAATTTTCCTTGTAATCCTGGTTTCATAGTTTTTTCATTACATAAGATAAGGTGAATGTTAAAAAAAGGTTTTCTCAGGGTGGTGCTTGTGGCTCAAGGGAGTAGGGCGCTGGCCCCATATGCCAGAGGTGGTGGGTTCAAACCCAGCCCCAGCCAAAAACTGCAAAAAAAAAAAAAAAAAAAAAGTATTTTCAAACATAACTAAGTGTTGACTTTTATGGATTTTTCTGTATTTATTCAAATTATGTTTTAAAAAAAATTTATTTATTTATCTATTTTTTGAGACAGAGTCTCACTTTGTCACCCTCAGTAGAGTGCTGCAGCATCCTATCAATGTCTTAATCTATTAATAATCTTACTTTATTTGCCTCCTAGAGAAATACTCAGTCTTTAGCAGAGCTCCATGGATATATGCCAGTGGTTGAGTGATCAGTCTTTTTTCTTCATTATTCTTTTTGAATTCAGATTAATATGAAGGTACAGATGATTAGGTTATATTATTTGTGTTTCTAAGGTAAAGTTCAAGTTGTAGTTGAGGCAGCTGAGCCCTCCATTCTGGGTGTGTGCTGTAGACCCGCTCAGTGTGTCCATCAGGTGAGAGTTTACCAATCCCCCTCCCTCCTCTCCTTTCCCCCTTCCCTCCCCTCCTCACTTGAATCTACTTGTATTATTCTCTCCGATGGGCATGTAGTTGTTTTTCTATGAGATTTATATTAGTATTGAGTACATTGGATACATGCATTTCTATTCTTGTGACACTTCACAAAGAAGAGTGTGTTTCAGCTCCATCCAGGTAAATACAAAAGTCACCATCTGTTTATAGCTGAATAGTATCCCATGATATACCTATCATTCATGGGTTGATGGGCACTTGGGCTGCTTCCATGTCTTGGCGATTGTGAATTGAGCTGCAATAACCGTTCTAATGCAAATGTTCCTCTGATACTATGATTTATTTTCTTCTGGGTAGATTCCTAGTAATGGAATTGCAGAATCAAATAGAATGTCTGCATTTAGCTCTTTGAGGATTCTCTGTACTTCTTTCCATAAAGGCTGTATTAGTTTGCAGTCCCACCACAGTGTAAAAGTATTCCCTTCTCTCCACATCTATGCCAACATGTGCAGCTTTGAGAGTGATCAGTGTTAATGAGTGCTGAGGTGGAAGATCAGAGCTAGAGGTCTGGTCTCCGCCCTGTCATACAGCCACACGCCCTGATTTCACTGGGTGAGTGGCTGACTCTTCCCATGACCCAAGGCCAGGATCCTTTTCTCAGAGGCTAACGTTGGATCTTTGTAGATAACCGGTACTGCTCAGCATGTGATGGGCAGTGGACAAGAACATACTTGTCCCTGCTTTTGTGCCCACCATGAGTTTACTCTCAAAATGATGCTGTGGACAGGCTATATGTGCTGCCTGGTGGTTCTGCTTGTCTACTTGACAGTGCTAAATGTTACTGACAGATCTTTCTAATGGTGATTTTCCATTCATGGAATAAACTCTACTCTGTAATGACACATTTTATAACACATTTGGCTTTGACTTGTTAATATATGAACTGTAAACTTTTATATGTGTGCTCCTAAGGAAAAATGATCTGTAATTTTCTTTTAGTGTACTGTCACTGCCTAGTTTTGGTATTAGGTTATGACGGCCTCAAAAATGGAAAGTTTGTTTCCCCTCCCCTTTCCTTGTCTTTTGAAACAGTTTATAAAGAGAGAACGTCAGAGAAGGTTCTGTTAAACTCTTGTGCGGGCGGAAGACTTTGATTACTGCCTCAATTGTTTAATGGTTTTAAACGACCTTAGATCTATGTCTGGAGACAGATGAGACATGAGATTTACACACTTCAGTTGGACTTAATTTGAATCTAGTTAGGAAGGATATAAAAAGATCCGAGAATAGAACAGGAAAGAACTAAGCTGTTAAATTTATGACTTTAATAAGTTGAAGGCTAACTTTAAAAACCAAGGTAGCACTTGATTAAATTTTTTGTGCACAGTAGCCACCCTTGAAAGATACAAAAAACCCTACTTACATACACAACTACTCATCAATTTAAATTTTCTTTTTTCTGAGTCCATTTAAAATATTTTGTATTTTTCTACTTATTAACCTGAGTTTTGAAACTCATTGGCATTGTATTTCAATCTATTCTACAACTATAATTTTGTCCTATTTTTGTTTCTAACATTGCTTAAATACCTCTTCTGTCTCATTTGGAGAATCAGTTTTTTGGTGTTATCCACCTTCTACTATTCCTTTGATTTCTGGTATTATCTTTGTTTCTTTCTATTTTCTTAGGCTTTACTTTCTACTTCCTTGAAAATCAACTTACTTCCAATATTTTTGGATTTTAATACATGTTTGAAAAACTATAAGTTTGCTTTGAGGTACCACTTTTGATTTGTCTTAGGATAAGTACCAATGGCCTTTGTAACTGCTAACTCCAATGTCAGCCTCAGACCCTGACACTGGTTGGGTGACTCTCCCAGGTGAATCTTCTACAACAGTGACTGAGATTTAGATTCCTTCACTTGAGATATTAAAAAGCAATCTCCATGATTGCCATGCAAGGGGCAGAAAGTGCAGGCAACTATGATTCTATGATTAAGCCATAATAACACCCTGTTAGCTAGAACTCAGTCACACAGCCCCAACCTGACTGCAAGGGAGGCAGTATTGACTTCCCCGGAAGAGGTATTAAAGTTATAAAATGTATCCATTTCACTCCCAAAATAACACAAGTACTTAGCACACTTGAGTTCTGCATAGTTTGGTGCCTGTAGCTCAGCGACTAGGGCGCCAGCTGTGTACACTGGAGCTGTCAGGTTTGAATCCAGCCCAGGCCTGCCAAACAGTGACAACTACTTGGGAGGCTGAGGCAAGAGAATTGCTTAAGCTCAAGAGTTGGAGGTTGCTGTGAGCTGTGATATGACGGCACTCTACCCAGGATGAAAACTTGAGACTCTTTCTCAAAAATAAAAAAATAAATAACCATTCTCTATCTTTGCTTATCTATTTATTTTTTAGTTTGTTTCATTTTAAAACATTTTTTCAAACATTTACTTTTAAAAAGTCGAGTGATTTTAGGTTTTGATTGTTGATCGATTCCCTTTCTTAGTAGTAGTTTTCTTCAAGTATTTGAGAATTTGGGCATGCCAGCTCCTTGGAAATAGGAGTGTTCTCACACCCACCTCTCCTGTTCAGCAGCTTTGTGGTTGCCTCTGCTCAGCTCCTTGGGCTTCCAGTCCAGACCAGGTTTTACAGCAGTGGTTTGGGTTTCCTGGCTTGGGGTCATGTTGGGGAGAGTTGGATGGTTGAGTGGCTGTGATTCAGCCAGAGGGTGGCATGTTCAGTCCTGGTTTCAGGGCCACAGACTTGTCGTCCTCCTTCCCTGGGTTCGCCACTTTTTATATGGGGTAGCCGCAGGTGGTCATTTGCAGCAGTTACATTTACGCTTGTTTTCACAATAGGAAGAGACCCACTCCAGCCCCTATTTTGAACAGTTTTAGTCTCTTTATTCCATAGGAGCCAAGCTTTCAGCTGCCGCTGCCTATTTCTAAACCCAGAGTCCAACATCCCTTGGCCTCAGCCTATTCGTGACACTGGGTTTGCAGCCCACTGGCACATTCATCTTCCTTTTCGAAGCTGACTGTGTCGTCGTTCTAGTTTTCCCTTTTTATATTTTCTCTGCCCTTGTGATGAGATTACTTTATTATGTGAGCTGAGGCACCAGCAGGATTGGAAGTACACGCCTCATTCATCTTCAAACTCACCACAATTTGACTTCAATCCCTTCACTCTCTTAAAACTGCTTTTCCAGAAAAAGAAAACTGTTCTTAATCATGATCACCATCTAAATTCACATTTGTAAATCTAGTAGACATATCCCTATCCTCCTCTAATTTTGCTTGTCAGAAGCATTTGTGCACTGTTGAGACATCGCTCCCTCTCTTTCTTGAAACATTTCCTTTTTGCTTTCATTTGACCCCCATCTCTAGGGGCTGCTCCTTCTCCCACTTCCTCATGATAGCTCTGCTTGGATGTGTAGTGGGAATCTTAAACTCAGAACGTCCCTCTGTTTTCTAGTCTCTTTCTAAATAGTCTGGTACTTCAGATCCAGATTTTTAATATTTAAATTTTTACCTATTTTCACATTAATAATAATTTGTTCACATCTGTATTAAGCTCCTTGACGACACAACAATGATTTTCTTGCCCTAAGTTGTATTGGTTTATTACTTGTCATAGATGATCTTATAAGACCATCTCCGTTCTTGAGTTCTTTATTTCAAGTCATTAGAATCTTTTTTTAGGTGACTTTTTAAAGATTGGCACTTGTGTACTATGTTTCTGAATTTTTGCAGACTTGAAATTTGGTTTATTTTGCTTCTACAAGAAACACATTTTTTGACCTGGGTATAAACACCTCTACTAGTCTGTTCTTTTCTGGCATTGGGGTAAGGGAAATCATGGTTTTTATTTTAGATAACTTGTCTCTCAGTCTTTGAGTAGATTTTTTTTTTCTATATTTGAATTTCTGAGATGTCACCCAAGGTATCTTGATATAGATCTGTCTTTATAATCTTGCCTGAATCTTGTTGAGCTCTTTCAGTTGAAAGATTTAAGAGTTTCTTTCTTTCTTTCTTTTTTGGGACAGAGTCTCACTATGTTGCCCTTGGTCGAGTGTAGTGGCATCACAGTTCACAGCAGCCTCAAACTCTGGGGCTTAAGTGATTCTCTTGCCTCAGCATCCCAAGTAGCTGGGACTACAGGCGCCTGCCACAATGCCCAGCTATTTTTTTGGCTGTTGCTGTCATTGTTGTTTGGCAGGCCCAGGCTGGGTTCGAACCTGCCAGCTCTAGTGCTATGAGCTCTGAGCCTGCCAGCTCCAGTGCTATAAGCTCTGAGCGTGGAGTTTCTTTATTTAAATGAAAGATATTTCTCTCATTTCTTTGCTGTGTGCTCAGCTCTCTTTCTGGGATTCCTTTTGTATATATATAAAGAATCTAGCCAGGTGCAATGCACCTGTCATTATAGCTATTTGGGAGGCTGAGGCAAGAGAATCACTTAAACCTAAGAGTTCATGAGCAGCCTGGGAAACATAATGTGACCCTGTCTCCAATAAAGTGTGTAAAAAAGATTAAAATTATTATGGGATCACTCATATGCATGTTTATGTGAATTATATCTTTTCTCCTTTTCATATTGATCTTTGTCTTCTGAGTCCTGGGGGAGGAATCTTCAGGTTGTTCTCTAATTCACATTTGGTTTTATATACTAACTTTCTGTTCAGAGGCCGCATCGTAATTTCTCCAAACTCTCTTTTCTTGTGGTTTGTGCACATACTCCTGAGAGGTACAGACCATCCATTTACTTAGACTTCGGTTAGGGTGGGTTTTCCACAGCCTCTGTGTTGGTGACTGCAGAGAAGCTGAGCTATCAGGGCCCAGTAGGGAGACACCGGGACCAGCTTTGTCTGTTTCCCTTTCACACCTTGCTAATTTCTATCTCTGACTGTAGATCGCAAAGGCTTAGCACGTGCCCCCAAAGGGAGAAAGGGGACCAGGACCTCTGAGGTGGTACGTGGAAATGGCATCTCTTGTTCTTTAAATCACAGCATGGGTATAAGAACAGTGTTTTTTAAAGAAAGATAGACAATAATAAAACTTTTATTTTTAAGAAAGAGACGGGGGTGGGGAGAGATAAGGGGGAAAGAGGAGGAGAAGAACACAGTAATGGAGAGAGCAAGTCTGTGCTCTTGTGTTGGGGAAGGGATGAAGGGTGAGGCATCTAGAGAAGGAATCTGGGGACAACATAAATATCGAATGAACATTTATCCAGTGATTTCAGTAAATACTTTGTTAGTCTATGGGCAGTGCCTATGACTCAAAGGAGTAGGGCGCCAGCCCCATATACTGGAGGTGGTGGGTTCAAACCTGGCCCGGGCCAAAAGCTGCAAAAAAAACCCAAAAAAACCCCAAAAAAACAACTATATATCTATATACACACACATATATAAGATACTTTGTTAGTCTAATAACAATTGATGTAGTTTTATCAAAAAATATTGCTTACCAATAATTCTTTCCTTGACCAAAATTGAGTATGGCAAGATAGCTATAGCCTTTCATCAGTTTCTTTATTCATTAGCCAACGGTTTTGAGTGCCTACTCTGTGTCAGGCACTGTGTTAGACTCCAGAGACACAGCAGGAAAGGAGACAGTTAAGACAGCCACCTGTGAGCAGATGTGGTTTTATGTAACAAGATGGTTCTGTTTAAGTGGGTCCATAAGGGTGGGCATGGGAATTTGTCCAGATAATTGCTTCTTTCCCCTGTTCCTACACGATACTCTTCACTTTCATTTCCCAGCTTGCTTGAGATTCCTTCAGTCTGTGTCTTTCCGCTCCTGATATTTGTTTCCAACCCTTTGACCCTCAGCCATTTTGGATCCCATCTCCAGCCACACTTCAGCACAGAACTCCAAAGGCAGTTCTCAGCTTTACCCTCTGTTCTCCGATTTCTGTGCTTGCTCTGAGAGCCCCCCTCCCCAACTTCCAACAGGTCCCTGGGACCAGTCCTAATTCCCACGCAGCCATTCTGCAGGGAGAATCTGATAGTATCCACCATCTGCAAGAGGAATCTGCTCCCGGTTTTAATCTATGAACACTTCTGCACAAAAACCCAGCTCATTTGGATGGGAACAGCCAAAGCTGCGTGTGCTGACTCCGGAAGGCAGAGACACACACACACAACAGAGCTCTGCTTCTCTGCCCACCGTCCCTGTTTCCCTCAAGCATTTCCATGCTGTCGCCAAGGACAATGCCATCCAGGGCTGTCTACTCTCTGGATGATTGAAACCATTAATAATTTACCCAACTCTGGCTGCTGCCTTTCATTAATTATCACGATGCTGATGATAACCCTTAGGAAAAGGGAAAAAAATATAATTCCCTCTCCATGTAGGCTCTGTGGAGACAGACCATACTTCATAAATAAATCAGGGGTGGGTGTTTTGCCTTGAATTCCTTTGAACTCTTCCCTCGCAGAGATAGAGGAGGGAAAAGTGGGCGTAATAGGATAAAATGAAGCAGGCAATGATTCTGTTTGAATATCAGTGTCAATGTTCTGTCGACGTGGCTCCTATTTACCTGTCTGTCCTTTCAGCCGGAAGACAGGGTCACCTTTACTGGCACATCTCCTTGGTGGAGGCAGAGACTGTTCTTTAAATGTAGCAACAAAGCCAAGCCCAGTGGCACATGCCTATGATCCCAGCACTTTGAGAGGCTGAGGCAGGAGGATCACTTGAGTTCAGGAGTTCAACGCCAGCCTGAGAAACATGGGGAGAGCCTGTTGCTATCAAAAAAATATATATAGAAGAAGAAAAGTTAAAAAATTAGCTAGACATAGTACATGCTATTTGAAAGGCTGAAGCAGGAAGATTGCTTGAGCTCAAAAGTTGGAGGTTGCTGTGAGGTCTGATCACACCACCATCACTCCAGCAAGAGAGTCTCTCTCTAATAAATAAATGAATAAATAAATAAATTTTTAAAAGCAGCAACAAACAAGATTGTCCAGGAAAGCCACTGATGCACGAAGCTACTGATACCCTGTTTAGATCATTACACTTGCTACCTAACAAGGCAGCTTTCCCCCGATTTGTGCTGACCCTGTTGACTTGAGAAGGACTAAATGAGTTAACGTGCATGAACACATGACTTACCTGAACACTGTGGGTACTCAATATGGGTTAGCTATTGTAAAGAATAATGAAAAGTTCTGCCCCATTTTCTGGGCTCTCTGAGTTGGTGAATGGCTTCTGTAGGACTTTTTCATGACGTGTCTCTTGCAGACATCATGGGATATAACCGAGGGGTTTCACTAATGTGTCTGAGCAACTATTCAGTTGTCTCTGTCCTCTTAGCAAGAAGAAGCAAACTCCCAAACAGGGCATCCTAGATCAAGACAGGCAGGGAGCTTGAGGCTAAATGCATTAAAGGTTTTAGCAACCTGTTGTATCTAACGCATGGTGTATGCGGTCCTGAACTTGTTTGGGAAGTCTCACGTTTATTGAGAGGTGACAGGGGAGCGTGCGTTCATCCAACAGGTACTTGAACAAAAAGCATGTCCTGGCTGCTGAAAATTCTTTTAATTTTTTATTCCCAACTTTATTGCTTTTTTTCACAAAAATTGGGTAAAAGAGTGAATAAGAAGAAAATCATCACTCTTACTCATTGTTTGAAGCTTTCGGGGGGGCTTTTGCCTGGACATAAAATCTGCCTTTTATGAAGCCTGGGATCCATTCTGGGAGCACAGTAGGCTTATCCGGAACTGTGAGCGGCAGGGCAGTCCCACTTCCTCCGGGCAAGGACACAGTGAATGGTGGAGAGTCTTGATCCAATGCTGCTTCTCATTCGTAGAATTACGACGGGGTCCTCTCAAACTACTCTGTGCTTCTCAGTTTGGTGCCAGGTATTTGACCCTGCTTATTTTTATCTTTTGTCCTGTTTTTAGGAATCTTCTTTCTGGTCTGCCATTCTAGATAAAATAGGTGTTTCTGCAAAGAAAAATGCATAGCACAGGAAATATAGGTGGACAAGATTGGACAACTAAGTTTGCTAACTCATCCTAGATGTGCAGCACATCTCACTGCTGACTATCACTATCATCAGATGGGCCAGGGCAGTACTCAGACCGCACACGTTCATAGGTTGATAATACAAAATCTGCCTTCTGACGGCCTGGGTTTCAATCCTAGCTCCATTACTATTTAGGCAGATAACCTTGGGCAAGTTATTTAATCCCTCTGAATTTGATTTTCCTCATCTATAAAATGGGGAGATAAATCATGATAACCTTCAGGATTGCTGGGAAAATAAAACATTAAAGCATGGTGAGTATTTAAAACAGTGCCTATTTAAGTATTTGCTTTTACTTCTAGTGACGGTTTACTGATTCTTTCCCTTGATTCCTTCCCAAGGACAAGCACAGTGTCTATTCTGCTCCTCATTGGATCCTCAGAGAAAAGCACAATGCCTGCAACATAACAGAAGTGCAATAAATATTTGTTGCATGAGAGAATACTTATAAATGGTTCAAGGTTCTTCAAAGTCAGAGGAATAAAATAGTTGAGGAAGTACAGGGTTTGGGAGTCAAGTACGTGGCCAAGGATGTATTGTGTTTCTCTGAGTCCCTCAGGGACAAGCATGTTCTGTACCAACAGCTGCACCAAGGCCTTACTGTTCTGCTTTATTTGGCGAAATGGAGAAACAGAAAAAGCACAGGAAATGGGATTGTGAGGAATGCTTGTTTAGAGGGGCTGTGCGCATGGCTCATGAGAGAATGTGAATTATGTTTTCACACAAGTCTAATAATCAGGTTAGAAAATCAGGGTTAAAGAGGAGATGGAAATGACAGTAGAGATTTTAAACACATGAGCACTTTTAAACACTTGCCGTAAAGGCAAGAAGGGCCTTCAGGGGCAGAGGCATCACCGTCACGTGTGTCTCTGTTGGGCAGGGTCAGTGGCTCTGTCACAGAGGACGCTGTTTACGTGGGGAGTGAATCTCTCCACCTCCAGGACGTGGATCTTAGTGTCACAGATTTCGTCAGTAACATCTCTCAGGGGAGTCTTTTGATTATACCTGTTGGACTCTAGATAACAGATGTGGATTAACTGATACCTTGGTAATGACAAAAAATAATCTCCCTGACTCCTATCCACCCCCATTCTCATTGTGCTCATTGGCGCTCTTCCCCCAGATGACGCCAATTCTCTATTGTGGCCCACAATGACAGCAATGTGGGTCTAGGCCCCAGGCAGCAACATTAGGTGGTTGCTTGGGAACATTTTACTGGGAAATGGATCCTTAGCTTCATCTGGGGAGTGGATGCGTTGGTTCACGAATTACCTTCTTTGCCAAATTTTATGAGTGAGAAGATGAATCTGGCTTTACCGAGAATTTTGGAAAAATTAGATACTAAAGAGGCTTAGGTTCGGAGCAACCTAGCTTGGGCAGAGAAGATACCCCAGGCTGTGGCTGCTAAAGAAAGAACCAACCACCTGATGGCCACTGCCATGGGGGGGTCCGGAATAAATTGTTATACTAAGTCTTCTGATCCATAAATGTAGGTTATTTTTCTATTTATTTAGTTCTTCCTTAATTTATTTCAGTAATGGTTTTTGATTTTTAGAGTACAAGTTTTACACCTCTTTAATTTATTCCTAAGTACTTTATTATATTTTAACACTAATGCAAATGGGACAGTTTTCTTAATTCCTATTTGGATTGTTCATTGGTCTTCAGTGATATTTCCTTGAAAAATTTCAATCTATCCCAACTGGGGTATTCCTCCTCCTTTCCCTCTTCGGGATGCCACGCACTGTTCTCTCTCTCCCTTCCTCCCACCCCCCACATCATCCTCTCTCTCATCCCTGCTCTCTGCGCTCTCTTATCTCTTCCCTCCATGATTTCCCCTCTCTCTAATATAAAATAAACTTATACTTTTATATCCTAAAAAAAAAAAAATATCTCAACTGTGCCATGGAAAAAGAAGGAAAATTGTATTTTTATTGGGCCAGACTTTTTAAGGGAAATCAATGGAGAATAGATTATGAGGGCTGAGGGTATCAGCAAGAGTAAGAGCTCGTGTTCAGCGGCAGGGCGGCCATGCTGTGTGGTTCCTAGGTTCAGTTCTCACTGAATTCTGCATGAATGGTGCTCTCAGGAGTTGTACAATGTAGATGGGCCCTGTTCAGCTGACCTTTGCAGCTGCTATTTATATAGTTTTTATCATGAACTAGGCACTTCATATGGATAGTCGTATTTAATCTTCCTAGCAATTTATGGCATAGATTCAATCACTGTATTTACAGTTGGGGGATCCTGGCCAAAGGAGTTCAGTGAGTGTACTTAAAGTCTCACACACATAGTGAGTGGCAGAAAGGGGATTTGGACCAAAGCAGTTTGATTACAGAGGCTGTGCTTGTAAGCACTGATGTTCACTGCTCCTTCCACCCGGAGATTTTCTTTTCTGAGCTCTTTTCTATTAAAATCTTGGCAGGCATGAGGCCTCTCTTTACGTAGAGAGGAAACTGCTCCTTCAAACCAACTGCGAGGGCTGTAGGTGATTCACCATTGTAAGTTCTAGATTTTCTTCTAGTGAGAAGGATTGTTTGGGTGTTAATTTCGCTGCCTAGATGAAGGCTCTGTCATCAGATGTGTAGCTTTGCCCTTCCTGGTGGCTAAGCCAAGCCCCTAGGTTGGTCTAACACAGCTGTCATCGTCTTCCACGGTCACGGTGGGTCTTGCCAGACCCAAATCCTGATGCTCAAGCTGGCTCAGACAAATGCACCCTAGTTTTCTGCTGTATGGATTTGAGATTTGGGTTTTTCTAATAAGGTGCTTAATTCCTAAACATGAAACTAAATAGAACTTTTTAAAAAAGTGTAGGAATTGGAGCTTCCATGGACTGGATGTTATCACTGAGGAATGAAAAAGATAAAAAGAGAAACAAGGAAATATGAACCCCCTAAAGGGCCTTGGTACTGACTTGACTAGAGTAGGTGATACATGGGAGGATTTCATTAGAGTAAAATAGATAAATGGGTTGATGATGACTCAAGCCACTTTGGGGTTAAAAGCAACACCTATGGACTGAGGTGGCATCAGTATTCCAGCATTGTGGTGTTTAAAAAAAAATCAATAACATCTATTTTCCATTGTATTTTGTAACTGCAATGATTGATTATCTCAGCATCAAAGACGAAATATCTATGCACATGGAAAGCGAGAGAAATAGTCAAAGGACTTTCTCTAGCAGTCAATAGCACAGCTAATGATTTTCAGGCTCTTTTCTCTGACAGGTGAACCAAATTACAAGAGTCCCCGGGGCCTGATGGAGCTGAGGGCTTTTTTGAGTCTGACCACTGCTGATGTCATTCAGGTTTCTGCTTGTCTTGATTAGACTGAGAATAGCCAAACACTACTCACTGAGACAGATATTGATTTTGGTCAGGAAGTTTTGTCATCGGTGGTAATTACAATTGCTTGTTTTAATTTATTAGATCAGGAAATCTAATAAATTTTCCATGAGTCCTCTCTGCACTTTTTGTTGGTGTATAGAATAATTTTACCAAGTTATTTCTTATAAGCCGTGCCACAAAGCAGGACTTAGCTATGAAATGCAAACTATTGCTTTCCTCTTGGCTGGTATTGTTGATGGGAAATCAGCTGCTCAGCTGTATGGCCTTAGGCAATCAACTTAACCAAGCTACTTAAGTGAGCATTGTACATCCTTTCCCACTTTTGTAAAACTAATACCTAGCTCTTAGGAATTTTATAAGAATTGACCAAGTTTATTTACTAAATAGTTAGAACATAAGAACACTTAGTAGGCACACAATAAATGCCAGCTATCGTTGTTACTATTACCATTAATAAAAATATAAAAAGGCATCTAAGACATATGTTTTAGAGAAACGGGTTATTTTTAACGTTTGTACTGAGGTGGTGCAGAAATGAACAGAGGGTTTGGGGAATAACTGAGGATAGCAAGTTGAATTCCATATGTGGTGAAGATAAAAAGAAACAAACTTGTCTAATTATAAAGCACTGCAGTTTATTGTAGAAAACATACAATTATAGCAAGAGAAAAAACATATCCAAACCCTACAACCCAGAAATAACCACTGTTAACATTCTGATATTTTTCCTCCAGGCTTTTTTCTTTGCAACTATAAGTACATGAATTTTTAGCACAGTTGTGGTGATGCGGTATGTAGTATTATTTTAACTTTTATGTTTCATTTTCTTTATTGTGTTTTATATATATGGTACATCAAAATAACATAATATGACATGTGTGTAACTTGTAAAGCATAATAATACCATGAACATAGAATGCACAGCTGTGAATCTAGTTTAAGCTTCATGCCTTCCCTTTCTCTACCCTTTGAGTAACTACTATCTCAAATTTGGTGCTTTTCATGACTCCACTTTTTAAAATAAAAAAAGGTTCTATTAGTTATGTCCAAATAGTATATTGTTTGTTTCCGAGTTTTATAAGAAGAGCTTCATACTGTTTGTAGTCTTCTTGGAGTTACTTTATTAAAAATATCAAGATCATAGTTTTAAGATCATCGTATTTTTAAGATATTTTCACCCCGTTATTTTATTTGACAATATATCATTTTCAGTTTTGTATAGTATTCTATTGTGTGCTTTTTCCATACTTTATAAAAATCCATTCTTCCGCTTATGGATGTGTAGGCTTTTTCTAGTTTTTGCTATCACAGGGCTGCAAAAAATTTTTTCATATAAGTCATTTATGGCAATGTCTGTATCACCTGGGAAATAGTTAGAAATGCAACCATTTCTAACCATTATTTTAAAATTTCAGGTTACATTGTTCGTGCCTATCAGGTAAAGTCCAAGTTGTAGTTGTGCCCCTTACCCAGGAGGTGTGCCATAACCCTTACATTGTGCTTGTTCGGTGAGAGCGTACCTAGAAATACAAATTCTCGAACCTCATATCAGACCTGTTGAATCAGAAGTTCTGGGGTGGGATGCCCAAACAGGTACTCTGATGCTTGTAGTTTGAGAACTGTTGCTGTAGGGAGTTTGTTTAGGAGTGGAGTTAAGGGTCAAAGGGTATCTTAGTTTGTTGTCTGATGCTGTAACAGAATATCACAGGCTGGATAATTGATTACAAAAATTCATTTAGCTCATGGTTCTAGAGGCTGAGAAGCCCAAGAGCATGTGCTGGGATTCGCCGAGAGTCTTTGTGCTGTGTCATGACGTGGCAGAGAGCAGAGAGCACCATGTGGTGAGAGGACAAGCCCGTGTCTGGCAGCACAGTCCTCTTCTTCTTATAAAATCATTAGTTCCATCATGAGTACCTTACCTTGAGGACCTCATCTAATCCTAATTACCTCCCAGATACCCACCTCCAATCAACATGTGAATTGGGGATTCAATTTCCAACAGATGAAATATGGGGGACACATTCAAACTGTAGAAAAAGTGCAGAAATTTCAACTTTCTAAGACTATGGCTGTTCACTAATCTAGCCATATATAGCTAAGCACACATGAATGAGAAATTGAATATTTAATTTAATTCTGGTTAACTTTAATTTAAACACTGAAACTCATGCAGTTATTGGGAAACTTTATGTTTGGAATAATTTTAGTATGTAAACCACTTTTTCAACTAGAAATTTTATGAATTCTTAATAGAGATTAAGTATTGCCAGTGAACATTTAGCCTCTAAATTGAAATGTGCTATATATGTAAAATATATTTTGGATATTTTGAATACTTAGTATAAAAAATCTTTTAAAAATTCTTATTACATTGATTCCATGTTGAAATAATATTTTGGATATGGTAGGTAAAATATAATGTATAATTAAAATTTATTTCATTCATTTTTTAAAACTTTTTTAATGTGGCTACAAGAAAATTTAAAGATTGATTTACTAGGGTAATGCCAAAATGTTTTTCAGAATGGTTGCATCAATTTATACTGCCACCATTGGTGTACGAGAGTTCTCATGCACTAATAAACCTTACATTCTACTTGAGTGGCAATTACAACAACAACAAAAATAAACAAGTGGAACTTAATTAAACTGAAAAGTGTCTGTATAGTTAAGGAGACAACAACCAAAGCAAACAGACAACCTTCAGAATGGGAAAGATATTTGCATATTATGAATCAGACAAAAGCTTGATACCTAGGATCTGTAGAGAACTAAAATTAATCAACAAAAAAAGACCCAACAATCCCATATATCACTGGGCAAGAGAGACGAGTAGACCCTTCTCTAAAGAAGACAGATGATGAATGGCTAACAAACATGAAAAAATGCTCATCATTCCTAATCATCAGACAAATGCAAATCAAAACTACCCTGAGACATCACCTAACCCCAGTAAGAGTAGCCCACATCACAAAGTGTCCAAGTTGCAGCTGCTGGTGTGGATGTGGAGAGAAGGGAACACTTTTACACTGCTGGTGGGACTGCAAACTAATACAACCTTTTTGGAAGAAAGTATGGAAAGTCCTCAAAGAACTCAAATTAGACCTCCCATTTGATCCTACAATCCTATTACTAGGCATCTACCCAGAAAAAAAAAATCCTTTTATAATAAGGACATTTGCACTACAATGTTTATCCCAGCTCAATTTACAATCATCAAGATGCATTGCCCTAAATGCCCACCAACCCAGGAATGGATCTACAAGCTGTGGTATATGTATAGCATGGAATGCTTTTCAGCCACAAGATGAATAGTAAAAGATGAATAGTAAAATACTAAAAAAGATGGAGACTTTACATTTTTTGTATTAACCTGGATAGAGGTGAACACATTCTTCTTGGTAAAGCATCACAAGAATGAGAAACAAGAATCCAGTGTGCTCTATTCTAATGTGAAAGCAGTAGATGAGCTAATACAAGGGAGTGGTAGGGGATGAGCAAGTGCGGAGAGGGGAGGTAAGAGGGGGGTGGGGGTCACAGTGTATGGCACACCTCTTAGGGGCTGGACACAATTATAAGAGGGACTTTACCTAACAAATGCAATTGGTGTAACCTAATTCTTTGTACCCTCAATGAATACCAAACAATAAAAGATAACAAGAATAAAACCTTGCATTCTTTTCCTAACACTGCAAGTTATCCAACTGCCTAGTTTTTGCTAATCTAATAGCTGTGAAATGCTATCTCACTATACTTTAATATGCATTTCCCTAGCTATTAATTAGCTTGAGCATTTAAAAAAATTTCCAGTTACCATTTGAGTTTTCTCTTTTGTGAAATGCCTATTCATGCTATTTATCCATTTTTATATTGGATTTTTTTGCCTTTTTTATTGATTTGAAAAAGTTTTTAAAACATATGAGGTTGGACAATTAAGTTAATGAACTCATCCTAGTAAAAGTGCTACATATCTCCTTGCTGAATCACTACAGTCATCTTTGAAGTACCCTCCACCCCATGGGAAGCTCTGCACTCACACCTGCACCTGGTTTACCCTTTAAAGCAATTTTGGAATTCTTTTTATGGAATGGCTGTCAGAGCTATCTTGGCTGGGAAGTATTGAAAATATTTTCTTCCAGCTTATGGCCTATCTTTTAATTTTCTTTATATAATATGGGAGCCTTCAGAGACAAGAACTGATGATCCAAGGAAGAAGATAGGTCTGAGATGTTACATACCATTTCAACAAAAAATGATAAATTGAGGAATTGTCACAAGACAAAGCAAAAGGAATTTGAGTTAAGGATGGTATATTTTGGGAAAGTGACTAGGAAATACATAGGGGGAACTATGGAAATAAAGATTATTTTAGTAAGTTTGGAATCAACTCTCCATCTCTTGTGATAAGAATGCCCTCCTCTTTGAGAAAGGAAATACACCTTTCTCATGGAAAATTTTATGTCCTGCTTTTATGCAGGAAGGAGGTGGTCAGAGAGCCTTTCCTACATCTGTTGTTTCTCAACTAAGTTTGCTCAAAATACACCACATTGTCATAGTTGGGAATGGCAAGTTCTAATATGTTATAGCATCAAAACTTATAGGATGGAACAAAATCCCCCAGACAATTATGACACTCCCTTAAATGTTGCATCACTCATGTTCTTGATAGCACAGAAAATAATACTACATTAAAAAAAAAGTCACTGACAACTTGGAGTTGACAAATAATCAAATGATATCTGGTTAAAACTGTACCTAAACAAGCTAAAAATAGTTTTTCTTTCAAATCAGTATATAATAATGCATAAAATCAATAGCATTATCAATTAAGTGAAATATATTGTCTTCTGCCTTTTATGTGGGTTGATTTTGCTATTCTTTTCTCTCCCTCTCTCTCTCTTTCCTTCTTTCTTTTTAAAGGCAGGGTCTTGCTCTATTGCCTAGGCTGGAGTGCAGTGGTGCAATTAAAGCTCACTACAGCCTTGAACTCCTGAGCTCAAGTAATCCTCCTGCCTCAGCCTCCTAAGTAGCTGGGACTACAGCACACACCATCATGCCTAGATAATTTTTAAATTTTTTTGTTAAGAAAGGGATTTTGCTAAGTTGCCTACGCTGGTCTTGAACTCTTGACCTCAAGAGATCCTCCTGCCTCAGCCTTCTAAAGTGCTAGTATTACAGGTGCAAGCTGCCATGTCCAGCCTCTAATTTCTTCTGTTGAATACTTAGCTCATAAGCTTTTAGCCACTTTATTTTCTAATGTAAACACTAAAGCTATAGTTAAATCAGAAACTGAAAGTCCTCTCTCTCTGTGTCTCTCTCTCCCCCGTGACACACATGAAGACAAGAGACCGCTGGTCAGAGACAAACACCACTTACCACTCCTGGAAAAAAAGTAGCACCAGAACTTCACAGTGCTGGTTCCTCGAGCCCTGACCCCCGAGGGGTGAAATGGTGAGGCTATGATGGTACTGTCATGTGCCAGGGATCAGAAGAGTCCTGAAATAGGAAACTCTCACTTTATATAAAGCTTTGAGTATTGTCCATTCTGTCCTTTGGAGAGAGATAACTCATTCTGAATGTAATCACATACCCTTCAGGGAAAGAAGGCGCAGTTTTTATCTTTATTACCTGAGGTTATCTCTCTGGGGAGAGAGATGTCTCTCAGCTATACTATCCCAAACTCTCTCCTTATGCAAGCATTGGTTATAAACTCATTTTCTTTTTTTGAGACAGAGTCTCACTATGTCGACCTCAGTAGAGTGCTGTGGTGTCACAGCTCACAGAAACCTCAAACTATTGGGTTCAAGTGATTCTCTTGCCTCAGCCTCCCAAGTAGCTGGGACTATAGGTGCCTGCCACCATGACTGGCTATTTTTTTTTTTTTTGAGACCGAGTCTCACTATTTTGCCCTGGGTAGAGTGCTGTGGCGTCACAGCTCACAGTAACCTCAAACTCTTGGGCTTAAGTGATTCTCTTGCCTCAGCCTCCCAAGTAGCTGGGACTACAGGCGCCCCTCACAGTGCTGGCTATTTTTTGGTTGCGATTGTCATTGTTGTTGGGCAGGCCCGGGCTGGGTTTAAACCCGCCAGTTCAGGTGTATGTGCCTGGCACCCCAGCCCCGGCTATTTTTTTGTTGCTGTTGTCATTATTGTTTAGCAAGCCGGGGCCAGGTTCGAACCAGCTTGCCTTGGTGCATGTGGCCGGCACCCTAACCACTGAGCTACAGGTGCTGAGCTGGCCGTAAACACTTTCATTCAGAAGACCTAGAACTTACAGAAGCATGAGATATTCACGAATATTTCAAAACTATATGTTTCCATTTAAATAACCACTTTCACTACATCATGTAAGTTTTTTAGTTTGCTTTAAACATTTACATCTGATTCGTCATCTTATTTGTCAATCTTTCCTTCCTGCATCCTAGTCTGTCTTCATGGAAAAATGTCAAAGCTTATTCTTATGAATTGGGTTGCAATGAACATTCTGGTACAAATAATGTACACAGCTATGATTTAATTTATAAAAAAAACTTATTCTTTAGAATTTTTTTGAAGTTTTTTTTTTTTTTTTTTGTGGTAAACTTTCTCCATTATGGAACTTGGGGTCTTATTTAAAGCAATTTTGATATGTCCTCCATGTTTGTCACCCAGTCTGGGACCTGGGAAATGATCTACCTTATGCGACAGTTCTCAAAGCTTTGTTTTGTTTGTTTGTTTGAGACCGGTTTTTCATTGCTCTATCACTAGGGGTGGAGTCCAGTGGCATCATCATAGTTCACTGCAACCCACAACTTCTGGGCTTAAGTGATCCTCCTTCTCTGCCTCCCTGGTAGCCAGGCCAATAGGCGCACACCATCACACCCAGCTAATTTTTAAATTTTTTTGTAGAGATGGGGTGTTGCTGTGTTGCTCAGGCTGATTTCGATCTCCTCGGCCTTAGGCAATCCTCTTGCCTTAGCCTCCCCAAATGCTGAGATTACAGGCACGAGCCACCTCACCTGGCTCTCAAAACTTTTAGATCTGTGTCTGGTCATATCTATGCAGGCATGGCTTGGCGTTGAGCCTAGAGTGTTATACGCACTTTCACTTTTACTCACCTGAGCTCCCCCTTCTCCATGATCTCTCTAATACCTGCCAGTTGCTTGGGACCCCCTATTCCTAGTCTTCTGGCCAGAAATCTGGGGTCTTAGTTTTCCCCTTCTGCTCTGTGCTTCCCTTTACTGCTTCTCCATCTAAGGCCAAGCAATGGCGGACAGGAGGAAGGGAGGGAAAGAATCGAGAATTCAGCCCATCGCCTTGGGATCACAATTCCTCTGGTCGGAGAGGAGGATTCTGCTCCCTCAGAATGCAAAGTGCCTGGCTGGCCACTGTTGCCCTGGCTGGTGCTGAAGCTGTGCCTGAGGGCCTGAGCTAGGAGGCCAGGGAAAGAAGATTAAAGACCCCGTGTTCCCCACTACTGTCTCTGACCTTCAGAGGTCCCCTTCCCACTTCTCAGACCAGAAAGAAGGCTTCTCTTGGAGCGCTTCCTCTTCTTACTCAGCTTTGTGCTGCTTTTGAGTCTAGGCCAGGGACCAATGGAAAGGAATTAAAATGGCGAACTTACTGTCAGGTTACCTTTTATTTTTTTAAATTTAATTTTTTAATCTTTTTAAAATCATATTTTTTATTAGATCATAGCTGTCTACATTACTGCATGTGTGGGGTACACTGTGCTGATTTTATATACAATTTGGAATGTTTACATCAAAAAGCTCTGGCCTCCTGCCTCACTCTTCCTGTTATCTGCCATTTACTTTGCACTTCCCCGTGACAGCTGCTGGGCATTCTGCCCATTGTTTTAGTTCTGCTCAGAGTCAAACTCACGCACTCCTTTGGTCTGGAACCAGGACCCACTAATATTCTTGAAGGAGAGTTTTTTCTCAGGCACACAGCTCTAAGGGGGGAAAGTCCTATCTGTTTCTTTTCTGAATACCCATTGTTATTGTTGAAAACTTTGCTGTCAAACTGCCATGACTTTGAAAACGATCTATCAGTTCCCTGCGGCTACTTTTCAAAATCTTCTTTCTGGTTTTGTTCAACCACAATGTCTCTGGTTATGAATTTCTTCTTTCTTTGATCCTTTTGCGTCACATTGTGTTTCCTGGATTTGCAGATTCCTGTTTACCACCACTTCTGGAGTTTTCCCGCTCACGATTTCTTCAAATACCATCTCTTTTCCGTTTTCTCTATTACCTTTTTCTCGGAGTCATATGAGACATACATTAGTGTATCAGTCATTTGAAAACATATTTTTCTATTTCCTCATTCCTTGAGATTTGGGGGCCTTCTGGATCCTGGAGAGATTGCTAGAGATAGTCAGCGACTTGGCTGGAGGGCGCCTTTTGTGTGCCACTAACCAAGCCAGAGCCCACACCCCATCACTTCCTCCACCCAGGCCAATATCTGCCTGTCCTGATTACCCCAGGACTAGGTGCCAGGTGACTAGAGATACCCCTACACCCCCAAGCACACTGAAATTATCCAAGCCAGCCAATCCTAAGCCTGTTTATATGACTTTGCTGCCAATCCTAAACCTTTTTACCTGACTTTACATATCCTTCCCGAATATGCAAAACACAATAAAATGCTCCTGTCCACATCCCGCCCCTGCTCGCTCTGCCTTATACTGCAGTTCTCAAACCTGGTGCTTCCCCGCGCCCCTGCAATGGGACTGCACCTCCTGCTGCTAGGGGCCTGTGAGCGGAACACTTCTTTTATGGCAGACATTCCTGTGTCTGTGCGTCTTACCACACTGATTAAAGCCAACCCCAGGCACATCTAAAAACAGTAAGATCTTCTCAGTCTATCCTGCACATCGCTCGTCCTTATTTTCCATTTACTTACCTCTTTGTGCCGCAGTCTGGATATTTTCCCCACCTCTGCTTTCCAGTTTCGTAATCCCTTTGTGTATTTATGTATTCTACTTGGTTCTTTTCCAAATATGATTGTTATTCCTTGTTGTTATCTTCCTTTTTTGTTTCTATGTGGAATTTTAGTATGTATCTCTTTAAATATTTTCTATAAAGCTATTCTATAGCCTGAAGCTGACAGTTCCTCCAGTCTTCAGAGGTCTTAATCTATTACTCATTTCTGCTGGCTATTAATACGTGATGCTTTATTTCTCAAGGGCTTGATTAACTTCAGTGGTGAGCAGTAATGCTTGACTTTAATTCTTCTGGCCTGTATTGAGGAAGTTGGAGCCAAGGGAAGCCACTGATGTGGGACTACTTACCGTTCCTGTGTAGTGAAGATTAGCTTTACCTAAAGAGAAGTCTGGCCTTTGCCCTCAGCTACTAGAGGGTGATCGCTTGGCCCTTGGAACGTTTCGTCTTAGAAGAGAGTCTTTGTTTGCCCGGAGACTTTGACCATCATATAGTTGAACAATGTGGTTCACGATGGGAACTTTGGTCTACATGGTATCGGTTTTGCCTTTCAAAGTATCTGGGGATTAAAGGTTTCAGCCTGAGCCGTGTATGATTGAGTCCCAATAAAAACTCAGGACATCAAAGTCACAGGTGAGCTTTCCTGGATAGCAAACTGCATATGTGTTGTCAGACACTGATACTGGGGAAGTAATGGGTCCATGATTCCACGGGTAGAAGGCCACGGAAGCTCTGTATGTGGCCCCTGTCCTGGACTCCCCCACTATGTGTTCCTTTATTTGGCTGATTTCAATCTGTCCCCTTTCCCTATAATGAGCTATAATTGTGAGTACGACAGCTTTAGCGAGTTCTGTGAGTCCTTCTAGTGAGTTATTGAAACCAAGGGTGGTGGTGGGAACCCCTGGAGCTTACAAACTGGTGTCATAAGTGAGCGAAGTCTTGTATGGAAACGGTGTGTCCTCTGATCCCATGGCTGGCTTAAACATCACAGTTGTCACAGTTGGTATAATTCTTTGTGCTTCTTCAAGGAGCTGAGCTCAATGAGGCAGTCTCAGGCTCAGCTTTCCCACCTCAGAGCTGGCACGAGGCTCAGTGTCCTTACGGCCATGCTGCTATAGGCAGGAGGCCTCAGGGCTGCCACAGTGAACCACTCCCATATCTGCGCCCAGGTCTCGTCTTTATGTATTTCTTTTCATCCTAACACCAAAAAGTTATTCCCCTGTTTAATTTAAGATCTATTTGTTCTGTAGTGAGGAGGTACTCAGAACCCTTAATATACCAAATGGGGAAAAGCAGAAGTCTAATTTTGTGTTTAGTTTTATGCTTCACGTTGTCAGTTATTATATCATCGGTATTTCCGTCTGAAGTACTTCACACAAAAGATAATTTCCACCTAAATTATGGGAATGGTAGCTCAGCACAGCTCAGATTTGATCTTTTGTCTAATTAATTCAAGAGCCTAGAAACAGGTATTATCTTCTCCAAATCATTTCTCACATTACAAGTATCGCAGCTCTCCCAAATGTCAAATCTGATTATATCTCGCTCCTTAATGCAACTGTCACGGTGGCGCTCAAGTAGTCATCTTGGATCACAAGGCAATTAGTCAAGGCGGTCGCAAGCCAGGAGTGTAGGGCAGTGAAGACTGGGGCTGATGTGGCCGTTAAGAAATGCCCACTTTTAGACTTTGCTTGGGAGAGCAATGCACTTCCCTGTGTGTGTCTCTCCTCTCCCCAGGTGTCCGCTGCGTTCCTTACTCTGTGGTATCTAACCGATAATGTGCGATTTTCCTACTCTCATCTCTTGGTTTTCACACATACTGTTGCAACTGCCTGAAACCATCTCTCTCTGGTCCGCTCCCTAACAACTGCCACCGTGGGACAGAGTGACTCCCTGTCATCCTCAGTTTGTATCCTTTTCTCACCCTCTCTGCCCTCTTCCCCTTCTTTTCACCACCTTCTTTCGACCTCGGTGGGCTTTGCCCATCTGTCTGCTTGGCAGGACCCCCCTGTTGCCACATTAGGCAGGATGATTACATGTCGTCTCTGTTCCTCAACCTTCGCGTGGTAGAATTAATTTCCTAGCTGGGCTCTCCCCTGTGTCCTGAAGCTGAGTGTTGGCTCTACCAGGTGAGCTCTATTTCCAAGGCCCAGGCCCGTCTTGGAGGCTTTTCCAGCCAGTGTTGATGATCCCTTCCATAATCACTGAAGAGACCTCTGTAATTGCTAAAGCTCTATGTGGGTTGTGGGGTGCCTTGTACCATGCCTGTTCCATAGGAGAAGCACAGTAAATAAGCAATGGTTCTCTAGGATGGCTGCAGAGAGATGGGCATGTTTTTCTAGGCTCAGTGATACCAACAATGATGTTGTCAGTTGTAAGGAAAGAAACACTGCTTCCTCTTCACCCCACCTGACAGCATTTACCACCTCCCAAGGCAGAGGACTTGCTAACCTGATGACAGAACAGAGTCCCAGACAGGGTCGTGGGTGGGGCGACATGCCTTGAAAGGTGCCAACTTTGGTTCTACCACTTTTTTCTTGTTGTTCTCCTTCACTTTATTCTGTAGAATTGGTTAAATTGTCATTTATTTTTCTTTAATGTTGAGTCCAAGGAGTCGGATGGTTGAACCCTGTGTGGTTCTGAGAGTCCATGCATCTTTTTACTCCTTTCTCTATAAGTACCCCTGAGCTTGCTAGTCCCTAGATTTAGGTTTGGGGCAAAGTAGTAAGTTCTGCTAAGGTCTCCAGCAGAATCTACTTGTTCCAATTCAGCATTTTTAACAGAGCTCTTTTCAGAATGTCAGGCATTTGAGAGCTATTAATAAAATAATTTCTAATTCCCGTTCTGCTGTTGCACCTTGCACATACCTTCCCAGGATGTTGCTGTATGGATTAGGTGTGATTATGGGGCAGGATTTGTCATTGCTGGGTCTCTGACCATACGGCTATGATTGGAGTTGGACACAACTGCACTCTCCCGTCTTCCTTTCTAATAATGGTGAAGTTAGAACTCATCACACAGTTGTGGTTCTTGGCACCGGGCAGCTGCTGCTGCTGCTTCTGAAGGAGAAGGAATAGAGATGTGAGCTGCCAGAGGTGAGGCTCATGTGATCAAAATGTGGTCCATTCCTTACTAAGTCCCTGGTGCAGCCTCTGTAGGTTACCTCCGGGAATATTTCTTTGTGGTCCAAGGATGGTCTGATTTCACCCAAGAGAGGACCAAAAGTGACTTGAAGCAAGATGACAAGTGGAGAGAAGAAAGTTAAAAGATAGGCCTAAAGGCTCGGAGCCCATAGCTCAGTGAGTAGGACTTCAGCCACATACACCAAGGCTGGCGGGTGTGAGCCCAGCCTGACCTCCTAAATGACAATGACAACTGCAACCAAAAAATAGCTGGACATTATGGCAGGTGCCTGTAGTCCCAGCTACTTGGGAGGCTGAGGCAAGAGAATCGTTTAAGCCCAAGAGTTGGAGGTTGCTGTGAGCTGTGATGCCACAGCACTCTACCAAGGGCGACATAGGTGAGACTCTGCCTCAAAAAAAAAAAAAAAAAAGACAGGCCTATGGTTGAACTTCCCCACCACTTGAATAGGCTAAAGTCTTCCCCAACCACGTCCATTGGCCACAAACCTCTTCATCACCCCCAAATCAGAATAAAGGCCACAGAAAATCTCAACAGTCTGTTTATTGTAATGAACACAACTGTGTTTGGTGAGCTGCCAGTAAGCTGTCTGGCTTTTATTAAGCATCTGAGTAAATTCTTATACTTATTGGAAGAAAGAGAAGCACAAGCATTATTTTGTTACAAGCAGGGACAATACAACTTGGGTGGCCTTCAGACCCTCGGGCCTTCCAGTTGACAGGCCTGTGGGTGTCCATATTCTCTGAGCTGCCTGCAGTGCGTTGCTGGTGCCTCTGAGGGGAGGCGGAGGACGTGGGCTAACCAGGACATGCTGTTCCACACAGGGCAGTGATAAAGTGACGCCAGGTCCCTCATTAGGGACTTCTTGGCTGGCCCTCCTGGGTGGCAGCCGGTGTTCTCATCCACAAAGGGAGAAGGTGAAGCAGACAGAGAACAGAGTCCCAGAACGACCCTGGGACAAAATCAGGATCTGGACTCTGTGTTCCCACGGCCTCCTCCTGGCTGTTCTGACGCTTGGCAGCTGTTACCTGTGGGCGGCATGTTCTCTGCCATCACTTGAATCATTCTTCCCACTAATGAGACTCTGGCCCAAGCAGCTCAGAAAGGTAATTGGCATGTCTTTGGTCCTGATGCTGAACTTGTTGAGATGGTAAGAATAGATGTTTGTGTTTATAACTTAGAATGATTTAGTAAAGCAGGCTACCTGGGCCATGTTATCTATATTTCTATATAATAAAGTATCTCTTACCCACCCGAGATTATGAGATAGCCCAAGAAAATAGATATGCAATAAAAGATTTGTACTCAGGATTTGAAGAAGCAGACTCCGATTGTCGAGGTACTTAGCAACATCCAGCTTTTAAATCAGCATCATTTCATAGAGATACAGATATTTGGACTGACGAGCTGACCAGTACTGTCTACTTTCCTGGGATAAAGTGGCTAAGGGCAGGAGGGAGGGGGTTGGGGTGTGAGCAAGGGTGCACATCTGGGTAGGAAAGTGTCAGCACCAGCATACACTGCGTTTGCTCCAAGCCGCGTCCATCTTCAGCCCCATTGGAGAAACCAAGGCCGTTTAGTAGCTTTGCCAGGAGCAAAGATGATCCCATCCCTTCTGTATCTGCAGGTTATGAGCAGAGGCCCGGATATGGGTTTCATTTTGGCCCTGTTTGTGAGGAAATGGTGGTGAGAAACTCAGGGTTTACCCAACTTTTCTTAAAGCTGGCTGCAAACAAGGTTGGAACTCCACGCACGTGCTGCCTCCCCTGCATCTGCCGAATTTGGCCCAATCCCCCATCAGACCTCATGGGTTGTCCACAGGCCTATGTGAATTACACAGGACTGTTTCTTTTATCTGAGCAAATCAAAGGAGTCTACAAAGCTGATGGAGTGTAATGTTGTCTGGTGGGCTTTTTGTTCTCTCTTAGTCTTCTTGAAAATGATTTAAAAAAATTTGTACCAAGAAATTGTTCCCTGGGTGATAATGACACAGAGCATTTTCCAAGGTCTATGATCATTCATCACAGATCATGCCACAGGCAGCGTGGGCTTGGCTTGATTGTGGAGAGTTGAATTGAGCCTATTGTTTATTCACTGGGGGGGGGGGGGCGGGGTTGTCAAAGTCTGAGCAGTGACAGGGATGGGAGGGAGCTGAGAAGAGGTTTGCTATGTCTTCATTCCAGAACGAAGGTTGTTGTGGCCTGGAGATAGTGCTTATATTTGCTCTGTTAAGTGTTTCAATTTTCTCTGTTGACTTGTAATTGAGACAAATGGGTTGATATGTCTGTTCACATCATTTTAAAAAGTGATGAAAGGACTCTCATTCTGGCAGAGATGCTGAGGCACTCTGAAAGGTCGATTTGGACTGTGCCTCAAAGTGAGTGTGAGTCCATGTGTTATTAGTGCTGTGGCCCCAGCTTCCCCCTCTGGCATGCATGGGGGAACCCCAAGGCAGAGGGGAAGGGGGAAAGGAACAGAGTAGGCTGGCACAGAGCATTGGTGAGATGGGGAAGGGGCCCAAGAGTAAGGTGACCAGATTTTAACATTGGTAAAGTGGGACACTATTGACAGGGGTGGGGGGGCTATTGGCTGAGCTGTTTATGGTTAGGGACCCTCTAGAGAGGGGGGGCTACTTGTTTGTTCCAGACAGTTTGGCTCCTTCTGAGCTAATTGTCCTTGCCTAGAAGTGAGGGAGGGAGCTAGTATCCTTCTGATACCAATTCCACCTGGGCAACCTTGCCCATGAGGTGAGTAGGGAGTTTACATTAGCCTTTTCATTTCCAAATGAGGTTACATTAACCTCTTCATTCCCAAATGGAGTTACATTAACCTTTTCAGCAGCCGACCATATATTCCCTTCCCATTCTTCTGAGTTCCCTAGCTTGTTGGGCATTCTCTCCAAAAATTGGGACCTTTTTAAAAACACCACGGAACGTGGGACAAATTGTTAAAAATTGGGACTGTCCCGCCAAAAGCAGGACATCTGGTCACCTTACCCAAGAGAGACCAGTAGTTTGGCAGCATCAAAGCTCCCGTGCAAGGGGGCTGACTGACAAGCACGACCTTGCTGGTAGCCACACCCAAGGTAGCCAGCAATCAGGGCTGCCAGGAAATGGCTGTGGGTCTCAGTTGCAACTAAATGTTTAAGGCACAAGTCAGAGATTTACCCTAGCTAATGCAGGGGAGCTAGAACCACCCCTAAGGGATGGAGCTGGCAAGAGATTGGTGACTCCAGGCCCCCGGTTCATGAGATGGGGGCAGGAGGCTGGGTTCCAGATTCAGCAGGGTTACATCTATGGCTGGGCACACAAGCGAAAGGCCACCCAGTCCTCTGACTACACATTGTGGAGATGAGGAAAGGGCTGTTTTTGTTTTCCGTGTGCTCCTGACCCAGGCGGCAGACCAGCTGGGGGAGGAGCTCCTAGGGCACTGGCTAGCCTGAAGTCTTCTGGCTCATGGCTGGGTTAATTAGGACCAGGTGGTGAATCTAGAGAGGAGAAGAAAAGGAACACGTCCCCTGAGCTCTGTTGCCTGCCTCTTTCCTTCTACAGTTCTCTTGGAGGTTGCCAGTGACTTCCTTACTGCAGAAGATTCTAAAGGTTCCCTCCTTTCCCCACACTGTGCCCTTCTCTCTAACTACTCTGCAGAGCACCCCTGCCTTCTTCAGATCTCTTTTCTCTTGGCACATTCCCGTTTTCTTTCTCCTTCTCCAGCGGCTTGTTTGCATCTTCTCTGCATCTCTGTGCTCTGTCCTGCCTTACAGGTGGGATCCCTGAGGCTCAATTCCAGGAGCATTTCTCATCCCCCTCTCTGTCTCTCCTTGTGTAATCTGGTTTTTTTTTTTTTCATGGCTTTTGTAGTTGTCATTTTAGGCCACCATTACAAAATACCACAAACCCGTGGCCTAAATAACAGACATTTCTGGAGGCTCAAGTCTGAGGTTAAGGTTGCAGCAGTCAATTTCTGGTAATGGCCCTCTTGGCCTGCTTACAGAGGCTGCCTTCTGGCTGTGCCCTCACATGGTGGGGGTGTGGGATGTGGGAGAGCCAGCAAGCTCTCCAATGTCTCTTTTATAAGAGCACTGATCCTGTCACAAGGGTCCCACCTTTATGACCTCCTTTAAATCTAATTCTTTCCTAAAGGCTCCATCTCTAAACATAATCACATTGGAATTTAGGACTTCAACATAAGAATTTTGTGGAGATACAGTCCCATCCTGAGTAACTCTTTTGAGTGATTTCCTAATGCAAATCCTCAGCCCAGGACTTCAACATAAGAATTTTGTGGAGATACAGTCCCATCCTTAGTAACTCTTTTGAGTGATTTCCTAATGCAAATCCTCAGCCCAGCATTCTGTCCTGAGTAACCCATCTATTTCTAACTAGGCCCATCTGACATGTAGCTGTCCTACCCACTCACATAGACTCACAGAACATATCATCTTCTGTTCAGACCAGCCTCTTCTGCATTCTTTCCTAGGTTGATTTATGGTACCACCATTCTAGGCATAAAAGTCTTCCCTTGCAGAGTAGTGTATAGGGGTTTATTTACCTCTCAGGTCTGACTTTGAGCAGCTCAGAGCATCTTTACACCAGGGCTAGGCTCCTAGTCATTCTGAGCACAGCAGTTAAAAACACAAGAATGGCAGTACCCACACCTCTTCCCTCTGTGCTGGCTGATGTGACTCTGTGGTTCTCAACCTGGGAGGTTTTAAAAAATACTGATGCCTAGGCAGCACCTGTGGCTCAAGGGAGTAGGGCGCTGGTCCCATATGCCAGAGGTGGCAGGTTCAAACCCAGCCCTGGCCAAAAATGGCAAAAAAAAAAAAAAATACTGGTACCTGGGCTTCATTGTAGACCAAACGAATCCATATATCTGGGAGGTGTGCAGTCACTCACAGGTTTCATAGTTAGAGTGGGGGACCTCTTTTTTAAACCACTCAGCCTGAGGACTCACACAATGTGTATCCTGTGGTTGTTTAACAATTCAGGTTCCTCTCTGGAACAGCAGGCTCTGAGGGCTTGCCTGGCTTCGCTCCCTACTTCTTTTTTCTTCCCAGATCCATCCACACCTTAAACTTAAGCTCATCTCCTGTCTTTGATCCTGTCCCTCTGCCCCCCTTTTTTTTTTTTGAGACAGAGTCTCACTATGTCACCCTTGGTAGAGTGCTGTGGCATCACAGTTCACAGCAACTTCAACTCTTGGGCTTAAGTAATTCTCTTGCTTCAGCCTCCCAAGTAGCTGGACTACAGGCATCCGCCACAACACCTGATTATTTTTTTCCTGTAGTTGTTATTGTTGTTTGGCAGGCCAGGGCCGGGTTCAAACTTCCTGCCCCAGGTGTATGTGGCTGGCACACTAGCCTCTGAACTACAGGCGCTGAGCCCTTCCTCCCTGCCCTTTGGAGTTGTTAACTGGTGATTCCTTGATTGATCATGACACTCTAAAGCAGTGATTTTCAACCTGTGTGCCACAAAAAATTTTAAAGATCATTAACTAGGACGGGGTGCAGTGACCCATGCCTGTAATCCCAGCACTCCTGGAGTCTGAGGCAGGTGGATTACCTGAGCTCAGGAGTTCAAGACCAGTCTGAGCAAGAGTGAGAAGCCATCTCTACTAAAGATAGAAAAACTAGCCAGGTGCTGCAGCAGGCACCTGTAATCCCAGCTACTCTGGAGGCTGAGGTAACCTCTCGCTTGAACCCAGGAGTTTGAGGTTGTTGTGAGTTAAGATGCCACGGCACTTTATCTAGGGTGACAGAGTGAGACTGTCAAAAAAAAAAAAAAATCATTAACTAAACTATTTTCAAAAGAAATTTAAAGCACCGCAAATATATTCCTTTTTTTTAACTCCTTTTTTTGATTAACATAATTTAAGTATGCTGTGGAAGTTGAACTATAGGTTCAAGTGTGCTTCAGATAAAAGGTTGAAAGACACTGCTCTAAAGACTTCAGCTTGGATCCCCTTCTCCCGTCCTTTTTCCCTGTGAGCCGGCCTGGTCTTGCTTAGCACCTCTCCACCCTGGGAAGGTCTGGAAATTTCTTTGGCTTCTTTTCAAGCAATCACCATTCTTGTGGCACAAAGAAGGATGTTTAATACATGCTTCTTTGCCATCAGCCCCAAACTGATTTTGGCTATTATTGAGTCCTGCTGATAAAACCAGCAGCTATTTTTAATGACCAATTTCCTTCTTGTTTTGGAAAGCTTATTTGCAAGAGGAAAGAAGAGACATGTGGCTTTCGCTAGACAAGATAAGTAATTTATCATCTGGCAATTTACTGTGCCTTATTCCAGGTGTACAACACCCATGAGGGGCAGTATGCTAACCCCGGGGCTGACTTGGACAAGGGTGTAATTTGGATCGTGACACAGATTGTGTTTGCCTTCTGAAAACGAAATGCACTTTGAGACCGCTAAACAATTGTAAATCTTAAAAATTCAGTATTAATAAGAATAAGACAAGCAAGTCTGTAGAAAGATTGGCAAAGGATATGTAAGGCAATTCACAGAATACGAAATAAAAAATGACCAAAAAAATGAAAAGATGTTCCTTGTTACTAATATGCGGGCAACTACAAATTTAAAGACATCATTTTTCACCAGATTGTTAAAAAGTACTATGTTGGGAAGGATACGGGGAAATGAATATATATATATAATGAATATATATCTATATGGTGAGACTGTAATTTGTACTCTATTCTGGAGGGCAGTTTATCAGTATATATTAAGATTTTTGTCAGTATATATTCAAATTTGTATCAGTTTAAAAGTTAATTTTGATTCAAACTATTTTCATAACTTCATTTACTCCTGAACATTGTGGGATCAATGATAACTGGTAAGTTGCCCAAACAAGATTCTAAATCTTGTTAACCTTTACCCAGATAATTTTTGACCAAAACCATGAAGTAGACCCACCTTATTTGTTTTAAACATATTAAAAAGGAAATTAACTGGAATATTTTGATTTGTCAACTTTGTCTAGGGAGCCCACACCAGGTTACACTTTTTAGAATAAAATTAGAATGATTATGAATTAGTGTTCTATAATATATCTCAGCAAACTTTTCTATAACAGACCAGATTCTAAACATTGTGGGCTTCGTGTGACACACAGTCCCTGTTGCAACTGCTCAGCTCTGCTGTTGTAGTGTAAAAGCAGCCAGAGGTAATATGTTAGCTATTGAGTGACATGGTGTTCCAATAAAACTTTATTCATGGATACTAACAATTGAATTTTGTATAATTTTCACATATCATGGTATATCATTCTTGGGTTTTTTTCCCAAATGTTAAAAAATGTAAAAACCATTCTTGCTCAGGGGCTATACAAAACAGGCAGTGGGCTGGACTTGGCCTGCTGGCCTTAGCTCAATCACTGGTTTCTTAAAAATTAGAAATTGCTGGAGCACTATTTTTTAGAACTTAAAAAACCAACCATTATTCCAAACCAAACATTAAAGAAGCCACTTCGGAGCAAGCAAAATCAGTTCCTTTAGAAGTATTTTAAATTTTTTATTTTGTTAAGCAAAGGCCAGGTTTTTAAAAATTTCATTTTATGATTCATATGCATTCTTTTCTTTGAGTTAGTCCTCAGATCCATTTGAAGTGTCTCTTCTGTGGATAATTTATAGGCCATTATCAAACCAGGGCAGCTGATGGTGGTTACTCACGGCAGACCATCTGTAGGATTCTAGGCATGTGTCAGATCCCGCAGCCAACATCTGGCCTGTCAGCATTATGATCTCATGTTCCAACCCAGGGCCATGCCCAAGGCAATCTGGCTCTATCCATGCCAGGGCCATCCTGAAAACAGCCAATTAAATCTAAGATCCAACGTCTCATTCCAAGAGTTCAGTTCTGGAGAGAGAGCCAAAAGATTCCATTGAAAGGTTGGAACAATACTGCAGCCTTGGGCTGCCACGTGCAGGAATGCTGTCAAAGGAGTTACAGCTCCCTCAATTTCAATAGTGTACACAGCCTCATTGTCCTGAGCAAGTTCACAGAGAGGTTGCCTTGCTTAGTCAAATAAATATTACACTCTTGGTTTTTTCTTTTTTTTCAGAGACAGGGTCTTCCTCTGTCACCCAAGTTGGAGTGTAGTGGCTTCATCATAGTTCATTGTAACCTCGAACTCCTGGACTCCAGGGATCCTCTTACCTCAGTCTCCCAAGTAGCTGGGACTACAAGCACTTGCCACCACACTGGGAGAACTTTTCAGAATTTTTTTTTGTAGAGATGAGGTCTTGCTATGTCATCCAAGCTTCAAGTGATCCTCTCATCTCATTCACCCAAAGTGATGGAATTATAAGCATGAGCCACTGAACTTGGCCATTCTTGGTGTTCTAAGAGGCTTCCTCTAATTTTTTTCTTATAGAGACCAAGAGAGCAAGCTAATGCTTGCTTCCTCCAGATATTAGAGGAACTGTTTTCTTTCATGCTGGTGACTATGAGGACATCCCTGAGCCCACATCTATACTCTTCAGCATATGACCCACTGACAAAGAGGCAGAGATGGCCCAGAATGCTCTTTACCTTAACTATGGGCTGTCAGTCATGGTTAAACTTGCCAGCTCCTTGATCTCTCATGAGAATTATAGTTGTACTTATGTGAAATCTTATCTGTTGTCCAGCCACTCACCTGCCTTTGTGTGAACACTATGCCGTTTCATACCCTGTTCAGTTGCTGTTTTGTGCTTTCCTGTTGTATTTCCCTGGGTAGCGGGTACTTCCCTATGGAAGAAACAGCCCTTCCCATCCCAGCTCAAAAGGTCCACAGCTGAGTCATAATCAGGGACTAAACATCAGTCCGATTTTGTGTAATCTGCTTTTTTATGCCTTGGTAGTTTAATTGGTTTTACAATGGCATGTTCTGTCACCTGTAATAGTTCAGCCAAACCCTAATGTCAACTGGAAGAGCTGCATCAAGCCATGTGGATGGGCCCACATATCCCCCCTCGTGTCTCAGCTCACACCGAGCTTGTGTCATGTCATACTGCCCGTCCCTCAGCTACTTCTTGAAGTCATAACTGAGAAGATTCCTGATCTCTCTTCTGCAGGATGTGGGTGTGTCCACATCCACTTCCTCAGGATTGCCTGTATCACTTGGAGAAGGGGCTATATTTGCAGCCCCAGTGTGGATCCCCATGTCGAGGGGAGTTTGTTGCTGCCAGTGACCAGCAGCTCCTTTTCCAATGAACTTCGTGGCCTTTCCCAATTCTATGAAATCAGCTGAAGTAGCCTTTTTCCACTGAGGGGTTTCAAAAAGCTGTGCTGTACCCTGCTTCAGATTCCCTCAAGGGCACAGGCTCTGTGGCAGTCCAAGTTCTCCTAGACCTGTCACTGCTGGGCTTCCTGGATCCTTCTCCATCCAGCTTCCCAGTGCTCCTCATCCCCAAGGGCAGGCTGAGAGAAGCTTAAAACCACATTAGAACTTGAAAGATGTATATTTTATGTCCAGCAATTTTACTTCTTAGAACGCATTATTGCAGGTATTTGCAGATATCTAATTATTCACTACATCATTTAAAAAAAAAACAATTCTGAAACTGTTTATTTTCTTTCTTTCTTTATTTTTGTTGTGGCAGTTTTTGGCTGGGGCTGGGTTTGAACCCACCACCTCTGGTATATGGGGCCAGCGCCCTACTCCTTTGAGCCACAGGCACTGCCCTGCATCATTTTTTTTTTTTAAATGATAATAAAAGGTAGAAACAACCCAAGTAGTCATCACCAGGGAAGTGCTTAAATAAAAAACAGAGCCTGCAGGGGCCAGGAGTGAGGTGGAGCTCCTGGTTCAGAAAGCTGTATGAAGAGTATCTGAAACCTACTGTGACTGAACCAAAGGAAACTGAGAGATCAGCAGGGGAAGTCGCTTTTGTAAAGGAACAACAACAAAAGTACCCTCACCGCTGGAATCCACATTCATGTCGTGTCCAGAGCTGCTTAGGACTTGCAAGGTGGCCAGTGTTTGGCTGGACAGGGCGCATAAAAGGTGGTGGTGGGGGGGGGGGCGCTAGTCTAAGGCAAGAGACTACAGTTAAAATTTTGTGTGTGTGGAAAGGAATAAAGGTGTCACTCCCAAGTGTGAAGAGTATTGTGTCACAGATAGGAATCAAGAAGCCTTCCTCTCGGATGTCTCCCCAGAAGCCTGGCCCCCAGGAACACTCCTATTCACCACTTCCAGAATTACCAACGTAGCAGGGCTTAATTATCGTTATTACAGCAGCTCTCGCTCTTTAATGTCTGACTCATAAAGGAAGAGCAGAAAAACAGATGCAGTCTTTGGGGTCATAGGCGTCTTTAACCTCACCATGAACTTGCTGGGAAAGGAAAAGTGGTCATTTTGAACAGTGGCCTTGAAGCAGTGGCTGGGTTTAAATAGGCCTGTTCTGAAACGCTGAAGTCAGGCAAGAAGAGACCGGTCCTCCACTGCCCTCTGCTGTGGAAAGAAGACACTGCAGGGAGGAACAGATGTGGCCTAGGCCACACAGATGGTTCAGCTGATTGATCTATTTTTTTATCGACAAAAATTGTATATATTGTATATGTTTATCATATGCAAAAATGATTTCTTGATATATGTAAACATCATGCAATTGTTAAATCAAGCTAATTTCACATGCATTATCTCAGATACTTATCATTTTTTGGTGGTAAAACACTTAAAATTTACTCTCTGAGCAGTTTCAAATATAGTACAATACAATACCATGCAACTGAAACTCTGTGTCCTTTGACCCATCGCTAAATCAGGCTCTGCTCCCTCAGCCCCTGGTAACCACCACTCTACTCTCCGCATCTATGAGTTCCACTTTCTAAGATTCCACATATAGGCGAGATCACCCAGTATTTGTCTTTTTGTGTCTGGCGTATTTACAGTCTATGTTGCCACAAATGACAGGACTTCCTTCTTTTTAAAAGACGAGTAATATTCTATTGCCCACCACTACCTCTGTTTATCTGTAGATGAACACTTAGGTTGAATCCATATCTTGGCTATTGTGAACACAGCTGCAGTGAACATGGGACTGCAGATGTCTTTTCAACACACCGATTTCATTTCCTCCGGAGGCTTGCCCAGAAGTGGGATTGCTGGGCCATATGGTAGTGCTATTTTTAGGTTTTTGAGGAATTTTCATACCATTTTCCATAACGGCCCCACTAGTTTACGCTCCCACTAACAGTGTACAGGGGTTCCCTTTTCTCCACATCCTCACCAGCACTTGTTATCTTTTTGCTCATAGCCATTCTAACAGGTGTGAGGTGCTATCTCATTGTGGTTTTGATTTGCATTTTCCTGATGATTAGTAAAGTCAAACATTTTTAAATATACCCGTTGGCCGTTTGTAGGTTTTCTTTTGAGAAACGTTGTTTGCCTATTTTTTAAATGAAGTTATTTGTTTTTTTTTTTTACTATTGAGTTGTTTGGTGATTTTGGTTATTAGGAATTTCTTTGCTTTCTCTAGTTCTGATTTCTTTTATACGTAATGCATGATCGCTGTACTGTCATGAATGTTCAAATTCAAATGTTGAAACTTTAATTCCCATGCGATGGTATTAGGAGGTGGGGCTTTGGGGGCCGACTAGGAGCCGCCTAACATCCAATTAAGGAGCCGCCATGAATTGGATGAGTGGCCTCAGTAAAGGAGTGCAGCTCCCTCATATTCTTTCCACTGTGTGAGGACGCAAGAGGTCAGTCGTCTGCAGCCTGGAAGAGAGTCCTTCTTGGAACCCAGCCATGCTGCTGCCCTGATTTTTGGACTTCTAGCCTCCAGAACTGTGAGAAATAAATTTTGTTCTTTGTAAGCCACATAGTCTATGGTAATTTGCTAAAGCAGCCAGAACTGATTAAAACAATAACTGCACTAAGGATTTTTTTTTTTTTTTTGAGATAGAGTCTCAAGCTGTTGTCCTGATAGAGTGCCATGGCATCATAACTCACAACAACCTCCAACTCTTGGGCTCAAGCAATCCTCTTGCCTCAGTTTTTTTTTTTTTTTCTGTTTTTAGTAGAGACAGGGGTCTCACTTTTTGCTCAGGCTGGTCTCGACTGCATGAGCTCAAGCTATCCACCCGCACCTGCCTCCCAGAGTGCTAGGATTACAGGTGTGAGCCGTTGCTCCCAGCCTTCACTAAGGATTCTTAAAGATTTCTGTTGTTATTTGCCACCTTCTTTGACTGTGACTCTTTGCACACAGGAAGACATTTCAGGGCTATCTGAGTTTGTGTGGGTACTATGATGTGTGCTGGTGAATGCGCTAGTGGTGCTGGTCACCTGGCTTGACCTAACATAGGTACAAGCGCTGCCTTCCTTGTATCCTGATAGCAGCTGCTGTGGACTCACGGCCGAAGGAGGAGTGGAAGGGCCCAGTGCCTGAGAGTTCAGCAGATGTTTGTGTGCAGTAGTGGAATGTCCACTTATTTCATGGTCAATGGAATCTTTCCACACTCCTTGTGGCAGCAGCCAGAGCTTCTTTCTATTTTCTCCGGAAGTCCAGCATTTCATTTCTCAATCCATCCCTCTTGATGATGGAGCCTACATTTTGGGATCTTTTCTTATCATTATTACAGCACTATTACCTATACAGTCTTTCTCTTTTTGCTGGATATTTATGAGAAATTAGAAGGATCTGACCTCATGATACCTCTATTTCATCACCAGTCTTATTACTAATACGGCACATGGAGGCGCCCAGGTCTAGTAACTGAACTATATTCCCTAAGTGAAGTCCGGTAGTCAAACTCCACTCACCCCACAGCATCCAATCTGCCCTGGGACTGGTGAGGAGTCCTAACAGGGAAACAGATTGACACAGAACAGTGGGAAACAAAACAAAACAAACAAACAAAAAACTCTTGCTGGTTGCCTAGCCTCTTAATCTTAAATATCAATGCATGACCCCAAATCATGAATTTTGGATGTAATCAACCTTTAAAAATAAGACTACATTTAAGCATAGCTAAAAGGCTGAGAAGATTAAGCTAGGAGATGGGATGTTAGAGGGAAAGGGAGAGGTTAAGTCTGCTATTATCTTCCCATCACAGAAGTCGAGAGATACATCCTTAGGGTATGAACCAATAAAGGTATAAATTAGCTTGAAAAACAGCATGAAGTATTGGGTGGAGCTACACTTTAAATTATGTTGGACATGTCGTTAATGTTCATCAGCAGAAATTATGGTAGGAAGACCAGATTCATTATAGACAAAATAATTAGATTTCCTCACTAAAGCCCACTTGTTTGAGTTAACTGCTACCCTGCTGTGTGATAAGGACACAAAACCAGGTCAGTGTTCTGGTCACAAACAGCAGATGAAAGTGGGTTTGCGCAGGCATTTTGGCTTCTGCCATTCTGTCATATCATTAGCCGACAGGCTGTGTGTGCTAAGTGTGGAGAGGTTTTATGAAATTTCCAATACAGTCGTGTCGCAAAGGGCAAAAGCAAAGAGGGTATTAAATTTGCCAGTGAGAAGAGGCATATGATTATGATGAAAATGAAAATCAAGATAATTTGATGCATTTTGAAATGGCGAGAAAATGACAAATCCCACATATTAAATATGACGTAAATTGTTCAAGGGCAGAATGTTTTTAATGAACAAAGTGAATCAGGCAAAGTGTGGAAAGTACTATGCTTATGGTACTGATAATAATGAATAGAAAATGAATAAAACTTACACACGAGTTGGAAAATTGTCTGAGTGGTAATTTTAGCATATTGCCAATATGAAGAATGATGTTATTTCTCTGGAGTAGGCTCTTTTAAAATTCCTTATAGGAAGGTATGTTAGTTATCAGGGTCTCAAAGGTTAAAAAAAGCAATTTCTGACTTGTAGCACTAGCTGATTTATTTGGTATAAATATTCCAAACATGGCTGATTCCATACTATGAACATGACCTCATTGAATTTGGAGCTGGGAAAAGATGTCCACAATGGGCTTCTAGAAGCTGGCTTCAGCTGGCTTCAATGCATGACTGGACCAAAGGTTTTTCTACTATGCCCTTTCTTTTTTGCACTAGATGGTGGAAAATAGCACCCAGATGTTATTTAATTATTTAATTTTCATGGTGAGATAATTTTTTTTTTTTTTAAGAGACAGAGTCTCACTTTGTTGCCCTCAGTAGAGTGCTGTGGCATCACAGCTCACAGCAACCTCCAGCTCTTGGGCTTAGGTGATCCTCTTGCCTCAGCCTCCAGAGTAGCTGGGACTATAGGTGCCTGCCACAATGCCCAGCTATTTTTTTGTTGCAGTTTGGCTGTGGCCAGGTTTGAACCCACTAACCTTGGTATGTGGGGTCCTACCCACTGAGCCACAGGCAGCGCCTGATAATTTGTTTTTTAATGTTGATATACTTACGGACCCTGCTTATTTGTTTTATGAGTTGTGTATGACCAAGTGATTTTCTCAGAATGAGACCTCTTTTATTACTTCTCTGGGAACAAATTATTAGCCATGGTGGCATTAGGGGCATTTAATGTAACATGTGCCTCAGTTGAGGCAGATTTAATAGGCAGATTTCTTTGTTTTTTAAAAAATATATTCACTAAATTAATAAGCAAACATAATTTCTGCACTGAGATTTCTCGCTGGAATTCCTCAGAAACATTAAATGATCTCATTTCTTGTTGAGTTTAGTATAATTTATTTTCTGAAAAATGGGCACCCAAGAACATAAATTAAAATCATAATGTTCCAATTCCCCACCTTTTCCAAAAAACAGAAAAAAGAATCTTTAAAGTCCCCTAACAGTGGCCATAGGATTGGTATCAACTTCAGGTGGCTTTTGACCCATTGGTCATTTCAGGGAGGGCTAGGAGTCAGTTTGAGAAATTATAGATTAAATATTGCGGAAGTGCTGCTGCTGAAAATATCATTGCACACTCTGCAGGGCTTTGGATGGTTCTAAAAGGTGCAAGGCTCCTTTAAATCTGCATTACATCAAGTCAAATCAAACCCTGAGGTGGGGAGGGTACAGACCGGTATCTTCAGCTGGGATTCCCAGGTGTAAATCCTGAGGTTATCACAGAAGCCGCCAGGGAGCAGGAAGCAGGCCAGGAAGAGCAAGTGTGCAGTTCCGGATGGACTGTCATGGTGGCAGCTTCACCTTGACCCATCAGGGGACTTCGGAGAGTAAGTGAGTTTGTCCAAACTCAGGCCAGGGATCTGGTTGTCCTATTCCAAAATGAAGTGGGTCATTGGCTAAGGACCCCTGGGAAGATGTATTATAATTTCCTAAGTGTTCCCAGCTTTCTGCCTGTGGGGGCAAAGTGGCATTTGTAGCCTGGTGGCAGTTCTCTAACAGAGTCACAGGTATCAGCTGTTAGAAGCAAAAACACACAGACACTGAGGTGTATGCAGAAAAAAGACCTGAGGAGTCTTATGAGAGCACTGAAGTGTCTGGTAAAAATTCCGTAGAATACTGCCGGGGCCCATCAAGGAGGTGAGAGAGCTGGGGTGGGGCTGACACCAGCCAGAAGAGCTTTTCATTGTAAACGCAACAGTTCAGTTTTAGAAAAAGATGCTTGATAGCAAAGCAGGGTGACAAGGACAAGGCAGTTTTGAAGCTTCACAGGTCAGCATGCACGCTAACAGAATGGCAACTCATCTAGTGCCTGCAGCCTGCTGCTACCCTCGATTCCTTTTTACTTACTGACAAACAGATGCATGAGGAGCCACTGAACGGACTTGTTCCTAAACAGAGCTGCTCCGGTCTGGGTGGGAGGAGGCAGGAAGAGCCTTGGAAGCTGTTTATTAGGCCACTCCTAGTATCTGCAGGACCTGCGCAAAAAGTACAAAACCCGGCCCGTGTACCATGTGCTTAAATGATCAAAAATGATAAATGAAGTTAAAATAAAATAAGTTCTACCATTTTACTTGACAAATATACCTTCAAAGTAATCTGGAATGCCAGGTTCAAAATTAGAATTTCAAGCTGCCTGGAGCTCCACCCGGGAACATGGCAGTTTGGAGAACACTGGTTCCAAGCTCAGCACCCCCACCTTGGCCTCTTTCTGTTCCCATCACTGTCTCCTTCACTGTGAACCTTGGAGTATGTGTGTGTGGATGCCCCACCTGGAATGTCCACAGCCTCTGCAAACAGCTGGCCTGGCCCTGGCCATTCCGTGGGCCTGGGAGTGTGAATTAGGGTTGTAAGGTTACCCTCGGGAGTGTGCAACTGTGATCAGGTCTGTAGGGGCTCTGCAGACAGGCTTGGGGCTGTCTGGGCAGAGACTTCCAGGCTGAAGGGCTCTGAGTGGGTGATTCCCTTAGTCTTACAGATTCCTCTTCTGGTAGGGATGACCCAAAACACGCAAGACTGAGACTCTGTAAAAACAGGGCCCAGGTCCTAGGTGACACTGTTGCGCATGTGATTTCATGTCACAGCAAAGCTAATCAGAGAACTGGACCACAGGAGTGGGGAAAGGTGCATTTCCCAAAAGGTTGTTGCTCAACTATCTCAAAATATGTTGTGACCAGGGCCCACTGGTCTATTCTTCAGTTAGAGCTCTGAGTATTTGATTCATATCTAAGTAGACAGAGTGGGGTCAACAGCAGTTATCACTTGTTAGCTATCAATGAGCAGGGGTAGATCTTGCATCATTTGAATGAGTAAACATCAACAAAACACGAGGCCAATTAAAAATACTGAAGAATAAAGGATAAGGGACGGTATCCCGAAACCTCACAGAAAAATCCCATCTCTGAAGAGCCTAAAGCAGTGATTTTCAAGTGGTGTGCAGCGGCACATTGGTACGCCATGAGAGGATCTTAGGTGTGCTTCGAAAGTTTTGGGAGATCATTAATTAAATTATTTTCAAAAGAATTTCAAAGCACAGTAAGTATATATTCTTTTTTTCACTTTTTCTTTTGATCAACCTAATTTGAGTGTGCCGTGAAGTTTAACTATAGGTTCAAGTGTGCTGTGAGATAAAAAGGGTTGGAAAAACACTGGCCTAAAGGAACCAGAAGAAAATTGCGGAGGGGGGGTGTTGTTCAGAATTTGTAATAACAGAACTGAATGAGGCACTGTGCTGTGAAGTGGGAACAGAAGACCAGGATGAGACAAGAGGCTGAAAAGAAAAAGTAACCGGTTGAGCCGCGGAAGACTTTCACATGAACAAGGAGCACAGTAATATAAGCAGTGCATAACTGTAAATCAGAATCAGTCAGGTGGAGAGCACGTTTGAGAAGCTTTTCTACGATGCAGGAGAAAAAGCACAAGCAGAAAGAAACAGAAAATGAAAGCTGTAATGGATGATGACCGTGTTTCTAGGGCAGCTACCGTAACATCTGGAGTGGCAGCAGCAGGAAAGGCTGACGTAAAGCCCAAGTGCGCAGGCTGCAGGGCCCACTGCATTTCACACCGACATAGGGAACCCAAAGAAAAATGCTGAATTACGTGGATTTTAAAAAATCCTACAAATCAACTCATAAAAGGGCAGTTTATCTACAAATGGGAGGGATACATTGAACTTTTTTTTTTTCTAGATGCACTCTATGTTGGGGAATTGCTTCTTCCACACTGGAGTCATTACAATGGAACTGTCAGTCAAGATACTTTGTCCTTTCCTTCCAAGAAATGGGGATGTGAACTGAGACTAATAGGAGAGTCTCCCTGGAACTGGAACTTTAACAGACTAACAAAAGAACAGAAGACAGTTGCTTCTGCCCATTCTCTCCAGATGCAATGCCACTACGTCTTTTTTCCGGTCCTACAAGTTCCAGGGTTGGCTCTTGGGTCTGTCTTTCCAAATTGGCTGGTTGACCTATTAGATTCTGAGTTCTCTCCCATGTTCTGTCCATAAATTCCACGTCCACTCCAGCTGGCAAGAGACCTTAAGGGAAAGGTGGATTTTTGGGAAGTGGGGACAAAGGCAGTTAAATTCCCTTTCATTTTGCTGGTTAGTATCACAACAGCACAGAACAACCCAGTGCTCCCCTGCGTGCACCAGAGGGTGGTGCTCTGAAAGGCTGAACCGCTGATGCCAGAAAATGTCATTCAGAGTTGGAAGCACCTGGAACAATGGGACAGGTGGCTACTTCTGGGGGGAGTGGATAGCATAAAGCAAGTAAGTAATGAAATCAGACCTCTAAATGATCACAGCACGCCGATTTGCTGTGCCTTTTACTGTTAGGGCCTTCGAGATTCACAACTAGTGATGCAATGGTCTTTTTATGGTATTTTGCATGGACTTCATTGCTTGTCTTATCACTTTGGATAAGCTGTAGTACATTACATGAGTAGACAGTCTAGCTGTTCATCACCTTAATGTAAGGTGACCAGATTTTAACATTGGTAAAGTGGGACATCATTGACGGGGGTGGGTGAGGGGGTGGTTCTTAGTTAAAAATTTGGTCTATATGGAGCAACAAAAATTTTCATAGAATGCAAAAAGAGTATTGTAATATATATATTTTTAATTTCAACATAAGTACAATTTACAAATATAATAAATTAATAAAAAATTATGTACAGGGCGGCACCTGTGGCTCAAAGAAGTAGGGCCAGTGCCGAAGGTGGTGGTTCAAACCCAGCCCTGGCCAAAAAAAAAAAAAAAAAAAAAAATTATATATAGTATTATTTTATTCTTTGGCATATCTCTCATTTGAGTGAATTTTTTTTAGTAGATTGCTGTCATTGTTTAAAAGGTCATGAAAATTTTCACAAGAATTTGTTAAATTATATTTCACATATAAAATGGCTTTCAAAGTCTCAACACTTAATTGTGATTTTTCTGATGTCCACACTTTATTTACTGTAGAAAAAACACGTTCAGTTGCAGCATTAGTTCCTGGTAAGAACAGTGTGTATCCCACAATTTTTAGTGCATTATTGTATAGAACATGGTTTGTTTAAAAATGATGAAATATTTCTAACATTTATTCTCTATTGTGATTTTTGCTGATGCCCAAGAGTTAAACTTTTCCTTATCAATATATATTTTTTAATAATACCTTGTAAGTTGTAAGTGTCACTTTCAAGGCTGGTGCTAGACTTTTTGCCGCCACTATAAAATACAAATAATATGAGTACTCTCTGCTAAATTCATGAAATAAGTAAATAAATTACTTACTTAAATTATCTGAATAGCTGATTTGTTGATATCACTCGTTTAACTAGCACTAGCAGGCAGTATGATGTATATCATCTGAGAGACAGTTACAAAATGTTTTTGTGGTTGCCAATACCAAAAATGCCATTGTTCATTAAGTCCAAACAATGGTAGTTGAATTCTAACAACTGATCAACAATGCAAACTTTGATAAGCAGTTCTTGATAATCAGTTCTCAACAATTATTTGTTATTATTAAAGTTTAGCATTATAAAATTAACAAAAATAATATAAAACTCATATCCTGGCGAAATAGCCACATGGCAGTGTTGGGACCAGAATTGCCCCTGAGAGCCCACCACACACATATAAAGACAAAAAATGCTTTATTTTGCAGGCATATGCCTGGGTCACTCTTCCCTTCAGCGTGGCTGGAGGAAGGGCGACCCCCTAGTGAAGTGAGCTGAGGATTTTAAAGCACCTAGAGGAATTTCATTGGGTATTTTGTCTGGTGGGGCTGCTATTGGCTGAGCTGTTTATGGTTAGGGACCCTCTAGAGAGGGGGGGCTACTTGTTTGTTACAGACAGTTTGGCTCCTTCTGAGCTAATTGTCCTCGCCCAGAAGTGAGGGAGGGAGCTCCTTCTGATATGGATTCCACCAGGGTGACCTTACCCAGGAGGGGAGTAGGGAGTTTACATTAGCCTTTTCATGTCCAAATGAAGTTACATTAACCTTTTCAGCAGCTGAAAACCGTATATTCCCTTCCCATTCTCCTGCCATTCCCTAGCTTGTCCTGCATTCTTTCCAAAAATTGGGACTTTTTAAAAACACCATGGGGCACAGGACAAATTGTTAAAAATTGGAACTGTCCTGCCAAATGCGGATGTCTGGTCACCTTACCTTAATGACAGAGAATACATTTTCACTTAATCTATTTCTATTCTTTGTTAGTGCATACACAGGAACACACTGTCACACATAACCCCAGAGAAAACGCAGGACGCTAGCCATTGGGGATTGGTTTTTTTTTTTTTTTTTTTTTTTTTTTGCTATCTTCTAATGATACCAGCAAAGAAACCAAATTCATGTCTTCAGAATCACTCTAAGCTAGGAGACTTCTAAAACTGTATCTACAAGATCTGGAGGGAGAGGAGGCTGCAAACCAAGCATTTAAAGTAAGTTGAATCGTCTTTTTTGTGTGACCACAAGAGAAAGCGATTCTTAGGCAGATAAAGGCGCAAGAATCGTGCAGTCCCTGTTGCAGTCTTTAAAAAAATGCTCCAGCCAACCAAAGAAATGGCGAAGTAGAGGGCTAAAATAAGAGGAACCCGAACATATGTATCCCCGTAATATTCTGAAAAGACTCACTTCAGCCTAACGCCAACCTAACCATAATCCTGAACTCAGGACCCCGGTGGAGTCTTTATTTCCAGGGGAATTCTGCAAAGGTGAAGGTTGGTCGAGCAGCCCCTCCCTCCGCTGCATCTTGCTCTGCGGTTCATTTCCTATACCAGGAAATGTGTCTCCATCCTTTGCCCCCTGGTGTAGACAGAGTCTAAAGGCTTTTTTTTTTTTTTTTTTGGTGTGCACTTATAATTCGTATTTTTTTCCCCTGTCTTTGCAAATAGAGGCTAACCTTTCAGAGAGCGATGACTCAGAGCTGAGGAATAAAAACATTTCCCACCAAGCAGGAGGCCTAATGCAACATAACGACTTTTAAAATTGCTAAGTAAAGTAATATTTTTTGCATCTTTAAAGCTCATATTGAAGAATTTTTTCTACAGACATAAAATAATTGGTTTGTAAGGATGTGTATAAAAATATACATTGAGTATGACAAAAAAAAAAAAATGAAGCAACTTAGATGTCCTCAAAAGGGAGTGATTAAATAAATGTACTGTGTCCATATTTCTGGCATTTTATGTAGCTGCTAATAAGGAAGAGTTATACTGATAGGTATTAACCTAAAGGGAAGGCCACCAACGAAGCATCTTGCAGGGAAATGTATATGGAATGTCCTTTTGTAAAATCAGGAAAAGCCCGTTTGGTCAGGTGCAGTGGCTCTCATCTGTAATCCTAGTGTTCCAGGAGGCCAAGGCAGGAGGATCACTTGAGCTTAGGAGTTGGAGACCAGCCTGAGCAAGAGCAGACCCTGTCTCTATTAAAAATTGAAAAATTAGCTAGGAGTTGTGGTGGATACCTGTTGTCCCAGTTACTCAGGAGGCTGAGGCAGGAGGGTCCTTGAACCCAGAAGTTTGATATCGCTGTGAGTTAGGCTAATGCCATGGCACCCCAGCCTGGGCAACAGAGTAACATCCTGTCTCAAAAAAACAAAAACAAAATTCAACAAAAAAGAAACAACAAACCACTCTATTATTTGTGAATTGTGAATATTTTTAATTGTGCATTCATATGAACATAGAAAAAATGTAGACTCTAGCCAGGTAGGACAGTGGGAGTTAGGGTCATGGGGAAG
>NW_003852412.1:6199286-6226607 GCF_000181295.1 Otolemur garnettii
TATATTTTATATATTTTAAGATTTGTTTTGGCTTGTAATAAGCAGCAATAAAATAGAGCATGTCTTGCTTTTTTAATTTGAAAGAAATCTAATATAGTAAATAATAAAGATAATTCATCCTCGATGACTTCAGTATTTTTTTAAATTGGGAAGGATAAATACTTGATCCAGGGAGAGAAATGATATCAAATCCCTTTGCATATCATTTTCTATCTATAGATTTGTGAGAGTTCAGTGTTAACTCTGCTTAAAATTACTGTATGTATATGTTTTTTAATTTATAAACCATAAAATCTACCCTTTATAAGTCTGAAGGTGATGATTTTTATGGTATTTGAAGTTATGCCTCATCACCACCTATACAATTACAGAACACGTTCATCACCCTTCAAAGAAACCCGGAACCCAATAGCAGTAATTCTTTATTCTCTCCACCCTCCTCCCCCTTTAGCCCACTGGCAATCACTAATCTACTTCTATCTGTCTAGCCTTATGCCAGCATCACACTGTCTTGATTAGTGTAGCTTGGTAGTAAGTTTTGCAGTTGAGAAGTGTGAGTCCTTCACCTTTATTCTTTTTTCAAAATTGTTTGGCTATTTTGGATCCCCTGCATCCCCATGGGACTTTTAGGATCAGCTGTAATTTTTGCAAACAAATTGGGTGGATTTTTATAGAGATTGTACTGAATCTGTAGATCAATTTGGGAAGTATTATCATTTTAACAATATTAAATCTTCTAGTTCATGAACATGAGATGTCTTTCTATTTATTTAGGACTTAAATTTCTTTTATTGATTCCCCCCATAGTTTTCAGTGTACAACTCTTACATGACTTTTGTTAAGTTTATTCCTATTTTTATCTTTTTTTTTGATGTTATTGTGTATTATACTGATTGCTTATCAGATGTTAAACAGACCTTGCATCTTGAGCTAAATTCCACTTGGTCATGGTGTATTAATTCTTTTTATGTGTTGCTGGATTCAGTTTGTTAGTATTTTGTTGAATATTTTTGCATCTATATTTATTAAGGATATTGGTCTTTAGTTTTGTTTTCTTGTGATGTCTTTGTCTGGTGTTAATATCAGAGTAAGACTGGCCTCAAGAAAGGTGTTAGGGCTGGCCATGGTGGCTCACACCTGTACTCCTAGCACTCTAGGAGGCCAAGGCAGGTGGATCATCCGAGCTCAGGACTTCAAGACCAGCCTGCACAAGAATGAGACCCCCATGTCTCAAAAATAGCTGGGCCTTGTGGTGGGTGCTTGTAGTCCCAGCTACCAGGGAGGTTGAGGCAAGAAGATTGCTTGAGTCCAAGAGGTTGAGGTTGCTGTGAGCTCTGATGTCATAGCACTCTACCAAGGGCAGCAAAGTGAGAATCTGTCTCAAAAGAAAAAAAGAAAAAGAAATGAATTAGGAAACATTCCTTCCTTTGCAAACTTTTGCAAGAATTTTAAAAAGATCAATGCTAATTTTTTATTAAACATTCGGTAGAATTCACTATTATTAGATTGCTAATTCAGTTTCCTTACATGTACACATCTGACAGATTGCCTGGTTCTTCTTGAGTCAGTTTCAGTACTTTGTATCTTTCTAAGAATTTATTCATTTTATTTACATTGTGTAATTTGTTCCCTATGACTGTTCACTCTATTTCCTTATACTCATTTCATTTTTGTAAGGTTAGTAGTTATGTCCTTTGTTCAATTTCTGATTTTACTAATTTAGTTTCTCTCTTTTTTTCTTGGTCAGTCTTACTAAACATTTGTCAACTTTACTGATATTTTCAAAGAACTAACTTTGATTTCATTGATTTTTCTCTATTCTTTCTATTTTCTATTACTTTCTACTCTAATATTATTTACTTCTTTCTTCTGGCTTTAAGTTTAGTTTGCCCTTCTTTTTTTAGTTTAAGATGGAAGGTTGGTTAGGTTATTGATTTGGGATTTTCTTTTTAAATATAAGAATTTGCTGCTATCCATTTCCCTCTAAGTGCTGCTTTAGCTGTATCCTGTAAGTTTTGGTATGTTGTGTTTTCATTTTCACATATCCTAAAATATTTTCTAATTTCTTTTGTGGTTATTTGTTCCTTGACCCATTGGTTATTTAAGAATGTGTTACTTCATTTCCATAGTTATGAACTTTTCAAATTTCATTCTATCATTGATTTTTAATTTTATTCAACTGTAGTTAAAGAACATACTCTATTTCAAGTCTTATAAATTTAGTGCGACTCATCTTATAGCTTAACATATTCCGTTTTTGGGGCGGCGCCTGTGGCTCAAAGGAGTAGGGTGCCAGCTCCATTTGCTGGAGGTGGCGGGTTCAAACCTTCCAAAAACTGCAACAACAACCACAACAACAACAACAAAAAAACATATTCCATTTTGAAGGATGTTCCATTGCAATTTGAGAATATTATTTACTGTTGTTTGGTAAATTATTTTGTTAGATCTAGTTGGTCTATGATGTATATTACTTTAAAATGACAGCTTGTATAATCTTGAATATGTTACATAATTACAATATGTAAAAATTCTTGGCAAAATATTGTAAGAAAACCCATGAAGATTTTAATTACTTCTACCTGGTGGAACTATGGCTGGCTTTCAATTTCTCTGTAATTTTCAAATTTCTTGTGATGAGTATGTATTAATTAATAGTGACAAAACAAAATTAAAAATGCAAGTCAGGACAGCAAAGTACATCTAGGAAGACTTCCTGGAGGAGGTGGTGAAATCCTGGTAAGATTTATACATATATATTTCTTACCACACTGAGTATTGTGCAAACAGCAGTTCTTTAGTGTCTGTTGAATTGAAAATGACAGTTTTGTGAATATGACTTAAACTTCCATCTGTTCTAATATTAAATATTAATATAAATATAAATAATTGATTGAGTACTTTGGGTTCACATTAAACTTGTAGACTTTGGGGAACTCATAGGTGTAGGATATCAGAAAAAAACCTCTAAGAGTTAGAATATTCATTCTTTGAGAGAAATCTCCTAATATCTGCCAACAGCCTATTTTCTGTTTTCAGTAAAATTGCCTATTCTTGAATTTGGCAGCTCCATAGTCAATATTTCTTTATTTTATTTCAAAAGAATTTTAATTAAGTTTCGCTGGCTATATTTTTCTAACTGTTCAACATATTAGGTCCTTTTAAATCCTCACTCTATGGAATAATTATGCTTAATTGTTTGTAATTAAATTAGATAGCAACAAAGATGTTTATTGGTTTATATCCATATTGGGTCCAAAAAGATTTTCAATGGCTTGAAGAAGATAGAGTTATTTCCTATAACTTTCAAGAACTGCTTTAATGTAAATCTTTTAAAGCTTTAACAGGGTATGGCACTGCTGTGGTTTCTAAGAGCTCCATTCTTGCTCATAAGCAGAGTATTTTCAGAATCAGCATTTCTTGTAATAGGGTAGGGTTGTAAATTGTGGTGCCATCTGCAAATAGACTAATAACATGTGAGGGAATGCCAGTTTTTATGCCGTATAATTTGGGATGATTCTCATCACAACTGTGAGTGGTCCTCTTGTGAAAGCAAGAGGGACAAGTAGATTATTGTCTCATTTCTCTCTGGATTGCAGTCTAGACTGCAAAATTTATTTTAGGGAACAATTTAGCTTCTTTACACAGAGAAATAATAGCTTAAAATACATTTCTCTCAAATCATATTTTCTTATTTTTAAAGAAATATTCCCTCAAGGAGCTTCAAATGCATGGACGTATTTATGCAATTACGGTAGTGAATTAAATTAAATTTCCCTTTATCAATGTCTGCCAAGTTCCTGTTCCTAATAAATCTGTTGAGTTTGATAGTGACAGGAGTCTGTAAGACTGTTTTTGTTACATCTATATTGAGTTAGAACAAGAGAACAAAATAGGAATTTTCCTACTTGCTAAAACACACAGTGATAATTCAAATAAAAATAAAAATCTGCTGGTGCAGTGGCTCATGCCTAGTACTTTAGGAGGCTGAGGTAGGTGGATTGCTTGAGGCCAGGATTTTGAGACCAGCCTCAGCAAGAGCAAGACCCCGTGTCTACAAAAAAGTAGAAAAATTAGCTAGGCCTTGTGGTGGGCACCTGTAGTCACAGCTATTCATGAATCTGAGGTAGGAGGATTGTGTGAGCCCAGCAGTGTGAGGTTACTGTGAGTGATGATGACACTGTACTCTAGCTTGGGTGACAGAAAGAGACCTTGTGTCAAAATAAAATAAAAATAAAAATTTATGAAGGTCCTCTCCTGCCCCATTCTCTTGCTGCTTATGAGGTTTTCAATGATTTTTTTGTAGTTCCTTTTCTTTGACTAGACATTAAGGTCAGAGTGAGAGTTTGGGATTTAATGAGTTTCAGATAAATGGTTATATGCGTAAGGAATATACAGTAACAAGTTCCCCCCACTCCTCAATTCTTATGGTATAATTTTTTACTTACGTTTGAGGACCATGTATATATACATGCACTTATGTGTGAGCATGTGTAAAATTAGAAGAAGACGCTGTACATTGTTTAGATGGAAATGTTTGGCTTGCTATTTTGCTCTCTATTTTGTATCTGAAAATTTATTATTGAAACTCCAAGCTGTTAACTTGGAGTTTCAGGATACCAACAGGGCCATGGCACACCAAAAAAGCTGTTGTTTTCCTCATTAAGTTTTGAGACTGAATGTATCAATATAAGAGTTGGAGGAGACATAGGGGTGCCCTGGCATCTTTTGAAATATTGGATCAAATTTATTTGGGGAAATGCTTTCCACTTTGTGGAAGGCGAGGGGGGCCCTGGTTTGTTTATAGTTGGTCCCAGACTTACAAATTTTACTCAGCAAAACAAAGATCCTGCAATGAGCTGGATTACTCTTTTTTGTTTTTTCATGGAAAAAGGAAAGGATAATGTGGAAAACACTTATGTAACCACTATACCAAATTTAGAATTCTCCTCCTCCTCTTTATTTTTCTTCTCTTTCTTTTTTAATATTACACATAAAGGAAAAGGCTCACATATTCCCTGCTCTCCCTAGAGTCAACACCATTTTTTTTTTTTGAGACAGAATCTCAGTCACCTTGGATAGAGTGCCATGGAATCACTGTAACTTACAGCAACTGCAAACTCTTAGGCTTGAGCAATCCTCTTGCCTCAGCCTCCTGAGTAGCTGGGACTTCAGGAGCCCACCACAACGCCTGGCTGGTTTTTTGTTTTTAGTAGAGATGGGAGTCTTGCTCTGGCTCAGGTTGGTCTTGAATTTGTGAGCTCAAGCAATCCACCTGCCTCAGCCTCCCATAATGCTAGGATTACAGGCATGAGCCACTGAGCCTGACCAAGCTCACGCTATCATGAATTTAAGCATCTATACACTCACAAATTTGTGAATCTATGAACAATATGTAATGATGTCGTGTGTTTTTGAAATTTACACGAATGACAGCACACTTAATATTTTGTAACTGGCTCTTTTCACTAAATGTATTTTCAAGCACTATCCCCCCAGACCCTCATGGCTAATTGATTTTAACTACAATTCAGTATTCATTGTGCAATGACACCACACTTTATCTATTCTCTGACGGATGTGTATTAAATGTTTCATAATTTTTCACTGTTACAAACTGTTACTGCATTGCTTTTAACAGTTCATCATTTCATATCATAATTGCTGAAGATTTATGGTAAATGCCTTTTGTCAAGTTAAGAAAGTTCACTTCTATTCCTACTCTACTCCGCCTTGTAAACTGTTTTCTTACAGGCAGTTTTATCTTGCTACTTGGGAGTTCTCCCAAATCCAAAAGGCTTATCAAAAATGTTCTTTCCGATTGGATATAATACCCTATCTGAAATAGAGATTTCAGTTTTTTCCATTTCATCATATTTCCCTTGGTGTTTCAGGTCTCCTGGTTATCTGGTTCCCTGGAAACCTGCCCAAGTAACTCACCATGGAATCTACCTCCATCCATTTGGAAAATCAACCATTAGAACATTCTTTTTTTAAAAAATTTCCGGTTAATGTGAAGTTTCAAACAACCAGGTCACAATATTTGAATTTGTTAGGTAGAGTCTCTCTTGTAGTTGTGTCCTACACTCAAGATTGTTCTAATATCCAGTTTAAAAGTAACTTATATGTTAATCAAATGCTTCCATTTAATTTATATGAATTCTTAATTTTTTTGAAGTGGTTAGATTCTACCTAAAATCAGTACTTAGGGTAAAAAGGGGGCTCTTACAGAGCAAAAATTGTCATCCCAGACCGTGAGATATTTTTGTAACCCTAAAGCAAAAAGGCAAATTTCTTTGGACAAAATATACATTAAATCTGAATTTTCAAAAGTAGTGGGCTTACTATAACTACAACAAAAGCTAGATATTCAGAAATAAGGTAAAATGACAAGATGACATTATACGTTTACACATTTACCATGTCTTTAGCACATTTTGTGCTGCACATGCAGCTGGAATTACACCAAGCACCCTGTGTTGGCTATTTATTGTGATCGCTGCTAATGTGAGAGAAATGAAAACAGGAATTGGACGGACAGTAGAAATTGTATATGAGCTGGAAGCAGCAGCTTTCCGTGGCTGCCGTTTTTACAGAGTCCGCTGTGTGGCAGCAGCAGCCTGCTCAACCCGCTAGCAGAGGCTGTGTTCCCCAAGGGCATCCTTTCCTTTCCTGGTAGCCAGAAAGCCTGTCTTTATGTGGAGTGTGTGCTGGAAGGAAGGACGGTATTTAAAGCAAGTCCCTCAGAATATTGTTAATGCAGCATTGTGCAGTCACAGGGGTATTGAGGCACCATGGATGCATGTCTTCTAATTTCCTCCCCTCCCCCCAACTAAATACATTCTCCCATCTCCACAGGCATTTGTGTATTTGCAAGTAGCTGGGTTTTTTTTTTTTTTTTTTTTTAAATCTCAAATCCACTATAGTATGAGTCAAGATGTTAGATGTTAAACAAACGCAGTATGAGAAACACACCACTCATAGATGCTGCCAACTCCCACTTAGGGGACAGAAGAGTGTCCTTTCTTTGTGAATGTTTCCATATGAAACAAAATCATTTTCTAAGGGCACGTGATGCTGAAGGAATTCCTGAGACTTGCGGAATGGCCCCAGAGCTGCCGTATTGTGCACACTATTCTCACTATTGCCTTTGGAGGTTCAGAGATGGGGAAGAGGCGGATATTTCTAACGTGCTGGTAACTCAACTCATCGCGGAAATGGCTGTGCTTTCATTAAGATGAGCAATTGTGGAATCAGAGATTTGCTTTAGGAGCTCTGGGCCTCAAGTATAGTGAGCCAGGATCCTTGAGATCCTTAGTATTAATAACTACCTAAGATCCTTCTGGAGAGAAAAGTGCTTTAATTGGGCTATGTTTAGTGATCAAATTAGTGCTTTTCAAACTGAGTTTGTCCAGTCCTAGGGATATCACACAGTGTGCTAGGTATGCACGATATAATGTGTGTGACATATTTTCTCGCTGGGCCATATTTCCTCACTGAGTAATATAAAACATGGCTTTTAGGTTCTTGCAGACATAAAAGATCTAGAGTAGAGTGCAACATTCACAAGAATCTCAAGATAAAACATGAGTCTTTAATTAAGTTTCCTGCTTGCAATGGACTGCTTCTCGCCTTATGCCTTCCTGATGTTCCTAGGGCCACTATTCCCCCTCTTCTTTGTTGTCAGTCTTCGAGGAAATTTGGGAAGCACTAACCAATTAGCTGGCATGTATTTAACATTAGCATCCACCCGTTATCGTAAACAGTGGCAGTGAAGCGCAGGCATTTTGAGTGGCAGGTTGGTATTTAGGAGGACGGGATTTTGCATGGCTCTACAAGGTACCACATTGGGAATCTTCAAAGAGAAGAGAGATAGCATGAAGGCCCAGGCTGCCTAAAGATGATTGGAGGCACTATATATATTCCAGTTTGCTCAGGAGGTGTCTAAGACTCTCCTTGGTCTCTGAATGTCTACCCCTGATATTCTTTCCCTTTTAGTTTGATTACCTCCATAATTAAATTGCTCCCTAAGGGCAAAGGAGTCCATACCATCTTAAATGTGAGTACTGAGCATTTGTAGCCCCCTGTTCTAGATCCTTTTTGTTCAGGATGGTCTTGCTCACGTCCCAACCCTTAGAGTGGGAGATGGTTTGAGATATTCTTGCACACATTCTGAAGCCTTCCAAGCCTTCCCACCTGAATGTACCACGGCCTGCCTGGCCCTCTGGGATGAACCTCTGGTTGTTCTTCATTGCCTGCTGCTCCCCAACACTCTTGGTGACCCAGCCATCCTCGCCTCCTTGCTGTTGCCCCAATATTTTGATCCATTCTTGTCTCAGGACCTTCACCTCACTATTCCTTTTTCTAAGAATGCTTTTCCCACAGACAGGAGATCAGGCTCTCTTCCTGACTTCATCCACACCCCCCACCCTTACGTTATTTGTCTGTGAGGTGTCTCCCACTACCCTTCTGACACAGCCCCCCCCCCCCTTGCACTATCCTCCTGCCTTGATTTGCTTCTCCTGGTACCTTTGTCACCACCTGCCATGTAATGCATCTATCCATTCTTCTGTGTACTGCCGGTCTTCCCCTTCTTCCCCACCACACTATAATATCCACGAGGGAAAAATCATCTCGCTCTACACTGGATCACCAGAACCACAAATAACACCTGATTTATGGCCAGTGTTCAAAAGGGATTTGGTGAGTGAAGGACTGAGCTCTGTCATTTTACAGATCAAGTAACTGAGGTCTGATGAGGTATAGATTGGATGGGACCAGTGGGCTTCTTCTCAGACTGTTTTCACTTTCAAGTGGCTAATTATTGCCACTTCTGAGCATGGATGGTCCCTATTATCTGTACCTCACCATCTCACATTTGACTGTGTACGGCCCTTTGTTCTTCTATTTAATCAATTATTTTTTTGTGGAGATGGGGATCTTACTGTGTTACCCAGGTTGCTCTTGAATTCTTGTCCTCAAGCAACCCTCCTTCCTTAGCCTCTCACAGTGCTGGGATTACACGAGCCACTGTGACTGATCTGGCTTGGTTTATTCTGGAATTGCTTCATGTGTGGGTCCTGTCTCCAAAACTAGATTCTAAGTACCTTGAAGGCAGGTATGGAGACCTTTCTTTGACATTGCAGTGCTCTTCACAGAGCTAGGAACCCAACAGGGTTAATAAACATATATGCTTATTAAATTTCAACATTCTTTTTTACCTGGAAAAAAATATGAAATCTATATTTTGAGGCTGCATGGGTGGTTTCTAGAAATCTGGAATCCTCAAAGTTTTCTATGATTCTTAAAATACTATCTCTCTTCCCCTGACCCAACCAGACTTACTCATTCTATAAATTTTGGAAGGAGCAAAAGACAAGGTTGCCATCCTTGGCATTTTCATATCAAAAGAAATGTTTGCTTGAGCAGGATTTGGCAAACTGAGGGTCCCCAAGGACCACTGAGCAGTTGCTGCCACTGGGTTTTAGAAACAGCTGGCTGGTTTTATTATCAGCTAATGGCATTTGTATTTATGCTTTTGCAAGTAACCATAGGGAATCAATCATCAGCATGGATGGTGTGAGAAAATTAAGATAGGGTGCTAAAAAATGGGTTGGGGTGATGATTATTGTTCAGTAACTGCTTTAAGTGTGTGAAGATGGGGGAAGGAATTTATATTGGTCTCTGCGATTCAAGACTAAAATTAGGTGTCTGAAACTGATGCGTCTCCTCCTCCACACACACAGCGGAAGGGCCACAGAGTGCACCTTCTTTATTCATGGAGATTTACCCCATTTCATTCATCCTGAAATATGAGGAGTGGCTGCCTTTTCAGCAGTGCCTAGGAAAACCCTAAGTCCTGGGTCTCTGAAAGACACTTGATTACAGTGGTTAAGAGGAATCAAGTTGCATAAATTTGAGTCCTGCCTCTACCATTTACTTGCTGTAAGATCTTGGGCAAGTTATTTAAGCTCTCTCTGAGCCTGTTTTCTATCTGTTAAGTGGAAATAAAAATGGCACCCATGGCATTGCGTGGATTATTGTTGAGACTAACTGAGCAGCTGCCTATAAAAGGCTTGTGACATTACCTGGCCAGCAGAAAGGGCTCAATACATTTCAAACAAGTACGTGGATATCCTTGAGTAGAACTGGGAGGAATCAACCCAGCCAGTGACTTCCGTTTTCAAAGCTGTGCTGTTTAGCCTTCTGGTGAAATAAGCCAGAATTCTTGGGACTATGGGTTCACTCCTCGGTCAATAACCCTGACGATTTATTTTTTTCTAGTCATTTTCCATTACCTGGTTTGAAGGGGAGTGTGGAACTGGATAGAAACTGCTGAAGCTGCCCAGGCCTGGCAGCCACGTGCTGGCAACCAAACCTTGGAAACAGAAAGTGTCCCCAAAGGGCAAAGGGCCACTTTTTCTTTCCCTAGGGACAGAAAGACCCCAAACTGATCCTTGTCGTGAAATTCTGGGTAGGAGGTAAACTTAATTTTGCAACTCTGCAGTGAGCTGGGAGCCCAGTTCTTTGAAGGCAAATTTCATACGTGATTCCTTTGTGTAAAGTATCTGGAGAAATTAGAAGTATCTGAGGCTGTTGATTTGGCCGAGGACTAGCTTCAGGAAATACTTGGTGCCTTGGTAGGAACTGGACCCAGCACCAGCCGCTGAAGGTGGATCTGCTGCCCGTGAGGTCCGGTACCTCTGCTGAGCGACAAGCGCTCGCAGAAACAAAGGCAGCGGCGGCGTAGCAGGGACAGTCTCTTGTGGGGACTGTAAGTGGCTGAGCCTGCTACCATCTGCTCTTCTTGATTCAAATATTTAACAGAAGGTTGGAAGCACAGAAGTTCCTGTGAAATTACCAGTTTCCCCCCCTGAACTTAATTTCCGTGGAGGAGAGGGAGGGGTCCGCGGCGTTAAACGTCTGTTCTTCAGTTTTCGAGGCTGCCAGCAGAGGGCGCCAGGGCTTGGTGCTTCCTGGGATCCTCCCGCATCCAAGGAAGAAAGTGCCCGGCGGAGGGCGGAGGCCTGGGTGTTGGCGTTTAGACGAAACCGCGCTTTCTCGGGAAATCTGCACAGAGATCCTGGCCTCGGTACTTCTTGGGTTAAATGCTCGTTTCCTTTCATCTGCCTAAGAATCGAGTTTCTGGCCACGGCGCCCTACATTTCCCGTTATCGATACTCCATCACAGGGTCACACTGCTGATGCGTCTCTGTGCACATGTTAATATGAAACAGAAGAGGCCTCGGAGAGGGATTTCAGTGGATACGATCAGAACTCTCCAGTGTGTTGCGTAAACCCCCAGAAAGTAGGGGCCATGTTATTTGGGAAATAGATATTTTGGATCACACTTTTTTTTCCTTTTCCACTCATCTACTGGCAGCCCAGAAACCAGGAGAGCTGACGCCGGAGATCTCGGCACTGTCTGCCATGAGGTGTTTACACTTCAGGCATAAAAATGACCCCCACAACATAGGGACTGCCTTTATGTGCTTGTTCTCCCTGTATCTGCGCTGTGCTGAGCACGGGACGCTTACCATCTCATTTAATCCTCCCAGTAAGACATGTACTTTATGGTCCCATAATTCGGCGCAGAAAATGGAAGTTTAGGTTCAACAATTTCCCTAACATAATTCACCGTGTGAGCAGAAGCGTGGGAATTGAAACCCAGACCTCTGACTCCAGGTCTGCGTTGCTGACCACTGCGTCCCCCTAGAACAGCGACTGTGGGGCACAGCTGGGCGCCCTGGACCCGGTGCTTGGGGGTTCCAGGTAGCGTGGTCGTGCTGAGAAGCCCCAGGCGCACAGGTGTGGGAGTCACTTAGTGTTCACTGAGGACTCAACACAACCCGTAGCTTCTCGCAACACAGCATATAAATCCCAACTCGGAGACCTGCAAGATCTGAGCTCTGCTCCCCTCCCTCTGCCCCTTGGTTGTTACTTTCCAGGCATCCCTCTCTTTCTGGAACTTACCAAGCACATCTGTGCCTCAGAGCCTTTGCACCTGTGTGTCCTCTGCTTGGAGCTCCCTACTCACAAAGCCTTGCTGGGCTGGCTCTTTTTCCTCAGGACTCAATGTGGTAAACTTTTCTCTCCATATGAGCTAAGAAGACTCTTCTGCTTCGGGTCCTCCTGACCTCCCGACTCTGTCTCATGTCCTTTAGTGCACTGGTGACAAGCTCTCATTCTCTTCTCAGTTGGTCAGTTGGTTTGTGTACCTGGGAATTATGTTTCCCCACGTTAGAATGTAAGCTCCAGGAGGCAGGGATTTTGGCACTGTTGTATTCCTAGAACCCAGAACACTCCAGAAACACAGGGGGTGCTTAGTAAATATTGACTGAATAAATATGATGGGAAGATGTGGTACAAGCAGTGGGATTGTGGACCTCTCAGAGGCTCACAGCACAGCTGGAGAGCACAGGCTGCCATGAAACATCCAAAGATCAAGCCTGGCGAAGGGGGAGGAGGTCAGGAAAAGTGGTTAAGAAACGGATTCTGGGGCTTAACTGCCTGGGTTTAACTCCTGATGCTGGTACCCACTACCTATGTGACCTTGGGCCTTTGATGCCTTGATTTCTTCTTCAGTAAGTTGAAGATAATAATAGTAATCATACCTACCTCATGAAATTGTTAGGAAGATTGATTGAGTCATATGTGGAGTGATTAGAATGGCGCTTGTCACATAGTGCTCTATAGATACTTGTTAAATAAACAAAGGTATAATCAAGCAAAATCCCGTGGCTTTAGAAATTCAGAAAAATGAAAATGCCTTGGGGAAGGCCCAACTTCTTGGAGGAGGTTGGGTTTGGACTGAAGAATACAGGTGAACCTGAGGGGTTACTTGCGTTTGTTCTGATCCCTAATTTCTACGTAGATATTTATTCAAGAAATACAGAGGGTGCCTAAATATCGTATACGCATTTTAAGGAAGGAAAAAACTACATTAAAATTTTAATACTCCAGTCATGTTTGACTTCTGCAATTATAAGAGATAGAAAATACACAAGATAACAAACGTTATCAGTATATATTATTATAATTTTAATACAGTTTTTTCTTTTCTTAAAATATGTATACTTTTTTTGGCATCCTCTCTGTTTATTTTGGGCTGGGCTGGTTTTGAACCTGCCACCTTCGCTATATGGGGCCAGTGCCCTACTCCTCTGAGCCACAGGTGCTGCCATTTTTTTGGTTGTTTATTTTTTTTTAATTCAGTGAATATTCATTGATCCTTTACTATGTGTTGATGTCTGGGATGTAGCAATAAAATGGTAAACAATACAAAATAAATTTTATTGATTGTTCTTTTCTAAAATTTCCTTCCTTTTTTTTTGTGAGGAAGGTGCTTTCTTTTCTTCCCGTTTCTTTCTGTCTTTTTTTTTCTTTTCTCAGACAGAGTCTCACTCTATTACCCAGGCTAGAGTGCCATGGTATCATCATAGCTCACTGTAATCTTGAACTCTGGGGCTCAGGTAATCCTCTTTCCTCAGCCTCCTGAGTAGCTAGGACTACAGACACTCCTGGCTAAGTTTTTGATTTTTTTGTACAGATGGGGTAACGTTATTGCCCAGGCTGCTCTCGAACTCCTGGCCCTAAGTGATTCTCCTGCCTCGACCTCCTAAAGTGCCAGGATTACAGACATGGGCTACAATATCCAGACTTTTACTCACCTTAGATCTTGACTTGAATTCTTGACAAAAAATGCTTAATAAATAATCTCTCCCATTCCTACTCTTAAAGTATTCTAGGAATTCATTATATATAATGGGATTTCTTTTGGAAATATTAATGTTGTTTAGACTTAACACACAGAGTACTGTCCTAAAAAAGCCCACAGCCTCTTCTTCCTCCAGCACGGTCTTTCCTGTTGGAGTACTGGCTCTGGGAAGAATCTCAACTGGCTCTAGGGTGATTCTACTTGGCAGAAGTACAAATCCCTCACTCCCTCTCCTTGGATCCAACCAACATGCATTGAGCACTAACTTTATGCAAGGCAGACATGTGGGTGTAGAAAAGGAAATAAAAATAGCATTCTTGACAACATAAGGTTCCAGGAGAAATGTAGAATTGATAGTGGCCCAGGGCTGGCAGTGCAGCAGTGGCAGCAAAGGGGAACCAAATGGGAGGAGAGAGAGGGACAGATGGAAACCCCAGGCCTGGGGCAGGACTTGATGCCACAGAGTGAAATAGGCTCACGGTCCTCGCAGGTCCTGGAGAGACGGCAGTGCCTAGTAACAGCAGCAACACTGAAAACTCAACACAATGCTCATTATTATGTTAGAGGAGGAGGAGTTTTAGAGAAGGGCTTTGTGAGTTTCCAGCAAGGTGGGAGATAAATTGCAAGAAGCTTTTTCTCTGCTGTGAAGATGACATCAAAGCTTCTCTATTGATCTGATGGAAATTACAGTAACACTGTGTGGAGAGTCAGTGGACTTCCAACACAGAACTCCAGGTCTGATAGATGCAGTCTCCCCTGGTGCCCGCACATGGCCTGAGGGCACAGTAGCAAATAATAACGCTTAATTAAAACACATAAAACAGCAGCATCAGTGACAGCTATGTCAAAATCAATGCAATGCTAATTCTAAAGATTGTGCTGGGATGGGGTCTGGAGGGTCAGTGCCAGGACTCCACACAAAGAGGCTTTGGGGAAGGGAGCAGCTTCCATTTCCTGTGGTTGGGCTGATAGACCCCGGAGATTCCCTAGCTCATGTTCTTCCCTGTACGGGAGAGAAACTGAGGTCCAGGGAACTAAAAATTTCGTAACAGAATCAGTCAGTTATAAGATAATAGTCTGAGTTCTGGACTAGTGTTCTTTGAATCCCAGGGCTGTTGGTAGGAATGTCCTCTCTCACTTCAAATGGGACACCAGGATACCACAGCCCACGTCAATGGAAGAAACCCACCCATTGGTGGCACAGCTATCCCTACCTTTCCTCGTAACACAGGACATCATCCATGCCTGGCTGCATCCCAACAAAGGTTCTTAATCAGCACCCTGCTGTGTGACATTCTTAGTAGAATTGCTTCCTTGTACCTGAAGGTCCCCTCTTTGTCACTTGGATTTGGGCAGAATACTGGCAACCTCAGCCTTGCAATACACTCTCTCAGAGGGCAAGGCTGCTTCTAGTGGCCCAGCTGAAATGGTAAGTAAACAAATTAGCCTTTAATCCATTTAGAAAGGAATTCTGCATCAAATGGAATTTCCTTTTCATCCAGATCATTTGGGTTAAATACGGAAACCTGAGTAGGCAGTGTGGGGTTACTGCATTACATCAGGTTTCCATCAGTTTGCAGCCCTTGGTCTGAAATTTGGGCACAGAGTTTTGGAAACTGACTTTGCTAAGCAGTTGCTTGGCATAGCTCTCTTTGACTAAAATGGAAAATGGCAGATGCCTCAAGTCTTAATTGCATTTGGACACTTTAACTGATGGATTTTATCATATCATAATGGTGAATAATGTTTGGGGCTGCAGAAACGTGGGATTGAGGTAGTTGTGGAAGTTTAGACTTTGCAGTCTCTAGGGTGGCTGATTTTTACTTGATACCAGACTCTCTGGCAACACTAACTTTATTCTTGTTCATGGACTAGAGGATGGTCTGTGCTCTGTGGTTATTTGGTTCCCTACTGACTGACTCCGTGTGTGTGTGTCTGGTGGGGTGTGGGTTGGGTAGATGGCATCTCTGTGCAGACCAGACACCTCATTTTAAGAGCTGGTGGACTTTGGCAACCACAGAACCATGGAAAACCAGGAAATCCTTGGCAAATCCTGTCTAAATCAGGGGTTCTCCCAAACTTTTCAAATAAAAGGAGCTTGGGGTGCCACTCTGGTTCAAAGGGGGGGCAACTAGCGAACTTGTTCTGCAGGAGAGTTTGCATGATAATTTAAACTGTCGTTTACTGGAAACTTTTGTTTTGCAGTGGGCATGATTCATTTATTCCTCAAAACAGTCCTGTGATAGATATTCTATTATTAGACCTGTTCTGATTTTCAACGAGGCACTGTGAGTAACTTGCCTGAGGTCATACAGAAGTGGTGAACTCTACTCAGCCAATGCAGTGTTACTCTGAAGTCCGTGAGCCTGACCACTATCCCACCCTGCCGTTTAGTTACGAGCATGCTCTGTTACTTAGATCTGGTGCTTATTTGGGGTGGCTGTTAGAGATTATAGAGGTGGTAAAAATCCTTAGGTTTTTTTTTTTTTTGAGACAGAGTCTCACTATGTCACCCTTGGTAGAGTGCCATGGTGCCACCACTCACAGCAATCTCAAACTCTTGGGCTTAAGTGATTCTCTTGCCTCAACCTCCCAAGTAGCTGGGACCATAGGCGCCCAACCACAACGCCTGGCTATTTTATTTTTGTTGTTGCAGTTGTCATTGTTGCTTAGCTGGTCCGGGCTGGGTTCGAACCTGCCACCCTTGGTGTATGTGGCCAGCACTCTACCTATTGAGCTATGGACACCACCAGACTTACCTGAAGATTTTTAGTATAAAGAAATTTACAAAGAAAAAATTCCTTCATTTATTTTATGAAAGCTTTTTTTGAACGTAATATGTGCAAGACATGGTTTAGGTTCTTGGGATACAGCAGTGCACAAAACAGACAAAAATAGCTGCCTTTGGGCTAGACACAGTGGCTCACATTTGTAGTCTGAGATACTTGGGAAGCTGAGGCAGGAAGATCAGCTTGAGCCCAGGAGTTTGAGACTGCAATGAGTTATGATGATGCCACTATAATCTAGCCTTGTGGCTGAGGCAAGAGAATCACTTAAGCCCAAGAGTTTGAGGTTGCTGTGAGCGGTGGCGCCATAGCACTCTACCCAAGGTGACATAGTGAGACTCTATCTCAAAAAAAAAAAAGAAAAAAAAGTTGCCTTTGAGGAGCTTGTATCCTAGCATGGAAGACAGATAGGAAACTAATAATTGAGTATAGTACACCACCAATAACGTGAGAGTGATAAGGGCTATAATGGAATGAGATAAGAGAAAGAAAATAGAATGGGACAAGAGGCCTTCCCTGGAGGCAGGAAAGAGGCAGAATTCTAACTTGAAAGGCTGGCTGAGAAGGATGGCCTGTTTGGAAAGGTGACAGCGGAGCAGAGACCTGAAGGTGGGGAGAGAGTGAAGCTCTGGGATACTGACGGGTGGGGTGTTTTAGGCAGAAGCAATGGCCAGTGTGCCATCCCCAAGGTGAGTTAAGCCCTGTGAGCCTGAGGAGATGGGGTCAGGGAGAGAGTGAGGTCAGAGAGGGAATGGAAACCAGGGCAGGAGTGTGATGGGGGTCCCTGCAGGGTTTCCATCAGAGGCGTGAGATTACCTATCTTTGAATTCTAGAAGGTTTACTGTAGCAGCAACTGGGGGAAACAAGAGTCCAAGCAGGGAGACCAATGAAGAGGCTTGGACAGTCATCTAAGAGAGAGAAGATGGGGGCAGGACCAGGCTGATAGCAGTGGAGATGGTGAGTGGTGCCAGGATTCTGGATACCCGTGATGTTAAAGGCCAACCTGATTTCTGAAAACCCAGATGTGGATACAAGAACAAGGAGACTCAAAAGATGCCTCCCCATTTTTTGGCTTGAATAATTGGAAGGATGGGTTTGCCTTCAGCTGTGTTGGGGAAGACTGTAGGTGGAACAGATCTCTGAGGAGACCCCTAGTAGTTCAATTTGGGGCATGTTAAGATTGAGACATTCTAATGAGGGTTTTGAGCAAGCAGTTGAAGGGGTGAATCTGGAGTTCAGGGGTGAAGCTGGGTGAGTTGTTAGCATTTAGATAAAGTCCTGAGGCTCGATGAGATTCTCACAAGAGTAAGGAACAGCACCAAATCCGACCATCTAGAGATAGAGATAGGGAAGTTTAACATCATGGCAAATTCTTCTCTGGATTTCTCTCTCTAGTATACACAGTTGATACAGTGAATGTCTTAATCCCTGCCCCAGGAATGCTTTGTAACACAGCAGCTAACATTCACTGGCCTGTAACACGTGCTTATTTTTCTTGCTCATGGGTCTATGATGTTTTTGGCTGGAGTACCTTTCTCTAGATTGTGGGTTGATTTGGCTCGATTCAAGGTTTGGGTTGATTTTGTTCTCTTTCATTTGTCTTCGCATTCCTCTTGGGTCAGCATCTTCTCAGGCCTTATTTTTCTTGTGGCAATAGTGGAAATACAAGTGTCTGAGCAGACCCATGTAATGCCTCTTAAGGGTCTGGTTTGGAACTGACACCTTGTCACTTTTGCCCAGACAAACCAAATGGTCAAACCCAAGATTAATGGGGTTGAGAAACGTCCTCTTCCCACTCCAGTGTGCTGCAAGGTCATGCGGCAAGGGGGACAAGTGAAAAATCGAAATGACAATCCAACTTAAAGCACTATATAATATAGAATTTTATACAACATATAGATTTACATAAAGTAGGACAACATAGATACTATTTTGTATACCTTTTCTGTATACAGGTGTACTCCAGAGGTGATACGGGTTTGTTTCAGACTGCTGCAATAAGGCAAATATTGCAATACAACAAATCTCACAATTATTTTTAGTTTCTTAGCACATACGAAAGTTATGTTTGCAACATACTTTAGTCTATTAAATGTGCAATAGCATTATGTCTAAGAAACAATGTACACACTTAAATAAAAAATACTTTATTGTTAAAAATGCTAAAGACCATCTGAGCCCTTAACGAGTCTTCATCTTTTTGCTAGTCCAGGGTCTCACCTCAATACCAATGAGGGTCTCACCTCAATACCAGTGAGGGTCTCACCTCAATACCAAAGGCTTCTGATTGCTGAAGGTTTTCAGGGTGGCTGTGGCAATTTTCTGAAAGAAGGCAACAGTGAAGTTTGCCACACTGGCTGACTTTTCCTTTCACAAAATATTTCTCTGTAGCATTTAATGCTATTTGATAGCATTTTTTTAAATTAAATCATAGCTGTGTACATTAATGCAGTCACGGGGTCAAATGTGCTGGTTTTATATATAATTTGAAATATTTTCATCAAACTGGTTAACATAGCCTTCATGGCATTTTCTTAGTTATTGTGTTAAGACATTTATATTCTACATTTAGTAAGTTTCACATGTACCCTTCTAAGATGCACCGTAGGTGTGGTCTCATCAATTACCCTCCCCCCATCTTCCCCTCCCCACCCTCTCCCCTTTCTCCTTCTTCTTGGGCTATAATTGGGTTATAGCTTTCATATGAAAGCTATAAATTAGTTTCATAGTAGGGCTGAGTACATTGGATACTTTTTCTTCCATTCTTTTTTTTTTTTATTAAATCATAGCTGTGTACATTAATATAGTCATGGGGTACAGTGTGTTATTTTTATATATAATTTGAAATATTTTCATCAAACTGGTTAACATAGCCTTCATGTCATTTTCTTAGTTATTGTGTTAAGACATTTATATTCTACATTTAGAAAGTTTACATGTACCCTTATAAGATGAACCATAGGCGTGATCCCACCAATCACCCTCTCTCCACCAATCCTCCCCCCTCCCCTCCCTTTCCCTTTTCCCCATATTCTTGGGCTATAATTGGGTTATAGCTTTCCTATGAAAGTTAGTTTCATAGTAGGGCTGAGTACATTGGATACTTTTTCTTCCATTCTTGAGATACTTTGCTAAGAAGAGTATGTTCCAGCTCCATTCATGTAAACATGAAATAGGTAAAGTCTCCATCTTTCTTTAAAGCTGCGTAATATTCCATGGTGTACATATACCACAATTTATTGATCCATTTGTGGGTCGATGGGCACTTGGACTTCTTCCATGATAGCATTTTACCTACAGACCTCTCAAAATCAGAATTGGTCCTCTCGAATCCTGCCACCACTTTATTTACTACGTTTATGAAATATTCTAAATCCTTTGTTGTCATTTAAACAGTGTTCAAATAGCATCATCATCAGGAATAGAGTCCACTTCAAGAAACCACTTCTTCTTTTCATCCATAAGCAGTACGTCCACATCCATTTAAGTTTTATCATGATTTTGCAGTAACTCTGCCGTGTCTTCAGGCTCCACTTCTAATTCTAGTTGTCTTATAATTTTTATTATATCTGCAGTGATATCACTAGGCCGAAGTCACCAGTCTTTCACAATCGACCAACTTCTTCCAAATTCCTGTTAACATTGTTGTTTGGAATAGATGGGGTCTCACTCTGTTCTCAGGCTGGAGTGCAGTGACTGGTCTCAGGTGGAAGCATAGTGAAATACCCATTGTGTAGTGGGCTCAGGGAACCTTCCTGCCTCAACCACTCAACTAGCTGGAACTACAGGTGCACAATGCCTTATTCATGTTGATTTTTGACCTTCTCACGCGAATCATAAATGTTCTGAATGGAATCTTGGATAGTGAATACTTTCTTAAAGATTTTCAATTGGCTTTTCTCAGATTCATCAAAGGAATTGCTCTTTATGGCAGCTAGTGGCCTTAACAATGTATTTCTTAAATAATAAGAATTGAAAGCTGAAATTGCACCTTGATCCACAGGCTACAGAATAGGTGTTGTGTTGATAGACAATAAAATGACATTAATTCCACTCCAGTGTCACACCATCACCCAAATTATATTTTAGGATTGTTATGGTTGTTGGTGATTTTTTTTTATTCTTGAGAGAAAATCTTATCCTGCTCCCCAGGCTAGGGTGCTATGGTATCAGCCTAGCTCCCAGAAACCTCACACTCTGGGCTCAAGCCATCCTTTCGCTTTAGCCTCCCAAGTAGCTGAGACTACAGGTGCCCTCCACAACACACCACTGATTTTTTCTATTTTGGAGTAGAGACAGGGTCTACCTCTTGCTCAGGCTGGTCTCTAACTCCTGAGCTCAAGAGATCCTCCTTTCTTGGTCTCTTGCAGTATGAGGATTCCAGGTGTGAACCACTGTACCTGGCTAGAATTATTATAGTTTTCTGGTTTTTATACATTTTCTAATTTCTCCTGTGTCTTCCAAACACATCATTGAATAACCTATATATTTTACTGATTTGTAAATACTATCTTTATTACATACTCATTCAATTTTTGACTCCATTTTTGGAGTCTTTAGGCTTTATGTTCCATTTTTCTGTCTCTATATCATCATCATAATATTTAAAAAAGTCACATATTGTATCTAGTAAATCAAGTTACTTCTCATTATTTTTCTTTTTTAGCATTTTTAGGTACTTCTACATTTTTAAAAGTTGTGAAATATTATGCACATGGACAGACACACATCGTATATGTAGTGTGTGATGGCATAAAGAAGGTGAACAGAATGGATAGTCACATCCCGCCACCAATTTAAGAAACAAAACAATACCAAAACCTCTGAAGCTCCTGACACCCCCACCACACATTTCACAAAGAGGACACCACCACTGCAAAGGTTGAGTTTCATATTCTCTTACTTTTCTTAGTGGTTCTAACACATGTGAACCCACTTAAAAAACACCCTTCTTGTTTGTCACTCTCCTATCTTGCTGCTACCAAGTCTCTGATTGTCCAATGGAATCATTAAGCATTTGCTATGATTTAGTGTAGATTCTTACCTAAGGTCATCTCCATTTCTGGGAAATGTAAATAGGAAGTGCACTATTTAAAGTTTGGTATACGGGCCATTTTTAAGTGTTTTGTTTTTGAGTGGCCAAAAACAAACAAACAAAACAAATGTCCACCACATTTAAGACAGGGATTGGTAGAAACTAAAGGTTTACCAACATCTTTTCCAACACTGGCCAACGGTATTAAAATGGTTTTCCCATCTCGTGTCAATGTTGATGTGGTTGTTTTGATGTAATTATATCCACCCAGGGATTTTTTTTTTTTTTTGATCACTCTTACCTAGCTAGACTGTAATGGCATCATTGTAGTTCATAGAAACCTCAAACACCTAGGCTCTAGGCATCCTCCTGCCTTAGCCTCCTAAGTACCTAGGACTATAGTTGCCTGCCACTATGCCTGTCTAAATTTTCTAGTTTATGTAGAGATGGGGGCCTTGCCCTTGCTCAGCCTGGTCTCAAACTCCTGGCCTCTGGCGATCCTTCCTCCTTGGTCTCCCAGAGAGTTAGGATTACAGGCCTGAGTCACTGTGCCTTGCCATGTTTTGATGCTCACTAAAAGCAAATAGGTAAGCTGGTAGCTTTCTAAAAAGGACACAGCAATTCCACTTCAGTGAATCCATCCTTCAGATATCCTTCTATCTGAAGGTGCAGAAAGAATTTTGTACAAGCTTATTATTACAGCACCATCTGTAACAAAAGACTGGAAGCTACACAAATGTTCATCAACAGGTAACTGGCTAAGTGTACTATATCCATACAACAAAATATTATGCAATTATAAAAAAGAGGTGCAGGGCAGCATCTATGGTTCAAAGGAGTAGGGCGCTGGACCCATATACCAGAGATGGCAGGTTCAAACCTGGCCCTGGCCAAAAACTGAAAAAAAAAAGAAGGTGCAGAATAGTTTATATAGGATGCTACTTTTTGTTTTAAAAGTTGTGTGTGGGCTAATATATATTCTTGAGATATGCTTAAAGAAACTCTGGTTATTTACAGGAAAATAATAATAGAAGTTACCTGGATGGTGGAAAACAGATAGAAGACAGAGATGGGAAGACTTTTCACGGTAGACCTTATTGATTTTGTAAAAAGTATTTGAACCGTAGAATGCATTGCCTATTTAAGTTTTTAAGAAGATGTCCATGTGACATACGCCAGAGATATCTTTACCCCAGCTCAGACTCCCTACCTTATGCTTAACACTCCCCCAGCTCATGCAGCTATTCTGAACTTCACCCTGTTCTTGAGGGGTCAGGAACTGATCCCACCATGGTTTTGTTGTGCTAGATTTGTTTGTGTGGGGAATTGTAGTTTCACCAGATAGACCCCCACCCACCTGTCCATGACACTTCGCATGCCAGCACTCTTGGGTCAGCAGTTCTTGACACCTGTTGGCAGTGACGAGTTGTCATCTATTTTCCAGGAAAAGCTGGTTTTATTGTTTTTTAAGTGTTTTTCATAGTGAAGTTAGGAAGCAGTGCATTTGTGTTTGATGAAGAGCAAGGTCTGTATGACTGAAAACCTAAAATATCTGATAAATATCTGATAATTCATTTATGTTAAGCAATGACTTACTTTTTTTCACATGATACAGGCACAAATATGGAGGAGAAGAAATGGGAAATATGGAGCCCAAGAGAAGAAGACCACATCCAGTTATAAAAATAGAGGAGCCTACGGGTCAGATGATGGGCACCACCAGGAATGATATGGAACTTACAGCGAATGAAGGGAGATGACAATTGGCTAATATTACTCAACCAGGAGTATGACTGGGAACAGAACCCAAAACTCCATTGGATGCTTTCTAACTCTTTATTGATAATGAAACTGTGGATGTAATTATCAAGTTTACAAAGCAGAAATTACATGTTGTCAGAGTTCATCCAAAATTTCGGTGATTTCATAAAAGAAGAAATATTAGGATGGATTGGAATTCTTCTAAATTATGATGTGTACCTGCAAAATAAAGGCAACATCCGAGATTGTTTCAGTGAGGAGAATTTTCTAGTTTACTGTGCTAATTTTCAGAATACAGAATGTGATTTCTACAGAAATGTCTGTGTTTTGATGAAGCTGCAACCCGTGAAGCTGCAGACGGCATAAGAAGTTTGCTCCAGATGAAGAGCTTTGGAGTATGGTTATAAATAAGCTCTCACTTTGTTACGATCCTCATACGTCTGTCTCTGTCGATGAGAAACTGGTGTCTTTCCATGGGCGTTGTCCATTCAGACTTTACACGCCAGCTAACCCCGGGAAGTGTGAAATTGCAGTTCCTCTTTCATGTAATTCTTCTACAAACAACTGTCAGGCGGCAGAGCCATATGCAGGGAAATCAGAGAACCTTCTGAGAAATTACAATAGCAACTCCAAGATTGTACAAAGACTGGTTCAGAACTGTCACTTGGATCAGTCCGGAAAAAACATTACCATGGACAGAAAGTTGACCTCCATCACCCTGGCTATGGACTTGCTTCAAAAGAATGTAATCACAGTTGGTACCGTTCACAGTGATACAAGGGATTGGCTTCTACAACTCAGGCCAGCATTAAGGAAAAACACTCCATCTGGTACAGTAAGATTTGCCTTCTCTGCCTCTGTGACATTACTAAGTTACGCTCCAAAGACAGGAAAGGTAGCCATGGTACTTTCCACACAGCATGAAGATATGAGGGTGACGGATAACAAGGCTGATGTAATCCGCTTTTGTAATGCTCCTGAAGCAAGTGTTGACGCGCTTGGTAAGTGCGTGAGAACGGATTCCTGTCGCTGAGGAACTCAGCGTTGGCCACTGGCAATTTTTTTTCTTCAGTATCACTGATGTTGCAGCGTACAATTTTTGTATGTGATTTTTCAGGAAACAAATAGCCACTGATCATGACCTCCTTCCAAGTAACAATCAGGAAGAAAGTATTTTTTGACAGCTCTGTGAAGAAAACAGAAGAAGGTGCGCCCCACATGCACATGGTCTCCACGAAAAATATACAATGACAACGGATCTCGGTGGACCTGGGTGCAGTTAAACACAGGGTGTGGTGACAAGAGGTTCATACGGAACCAAACGGAAGAGTTATGAGACAAGCAGTGAAAAGCTTACCCAGTAAAAGTTGCTGCCACCTTTGTCCCCGTGGGAGAGACTGGAAATATAGGAAGGCATACGTGAACACAGCAAATACATCTATCTGTCCTGGCCACACATCAAAAGAGGAAAATATAATGAAAAGAACATGCAGAGAATGTGATTATTGTTAGTTAATTGTACAATGGCATGTAAAATATATAGGTTTAGTTCAAAATGATAGCACTATTCATTCTGTGCTGACCCCCACTGTTGTTCACTGAGTACAGGTTTGGTATTGATATATGACTGCCATGAGCATGGTACGGTTGTTATGAGTATCTAGTTCAAAATGCCACCTCTTTTCTTGGACCAGCTCCATAGAGATGTGAAAAATGTAATTAAATTGCCCCCAGATTAAGAAAGCTCTGTGTGAGAGCTATGATGCCACAAAGCGAACATTCACATGTTCGCTCTATCAATGATAGATCCTTACTCTGACTTTCTAATATACTGGCCCTGTTGCTGGATGTGTCCGGCCTTCTATTTTGACAGATCATGTTAGCCATTAGTGAGAAGGATGGATGGGAGAGTTCTTGGCTTGGTGGCAGGGCACTGCCGAGGAGGTGGCTGCAGGTGAGAGTCTGGACAGTGAGTCGACAGAGGGGAGGAGGGTGAGCAGGTAGAGAGCTGGGCTCTCTTGATGCCCCCTTCATAGAGACAGGACTGTCTGTCCAGCCACTGGGGGCGGGCCCAGAGTAGGAAACTGGCATCTGATTTTGCATGACCCTGTTCTCTGTTGTCTGCAATAAGACACTTCACCTTCAAAGATGTCAGAAGCAGATAAAGAAGGACACCAAGGCAAAGTAATAGCAATGACGCTTGTTTTTCCAGAGGGCATAAATCTGACTGCCAGTTCTAGGTGCATAGTGAATTATTGGCTACATTTGTTTTGTTGTGCTGTACCCTTTTAGCTCAGAAGTGTATTAAGGTGAAAAAAAAAATGAAAAGCCCACTTTACTGTTGAATGGTTCGAGCTACTAAATACTGGGGCCGGGGTAATGAAGGGAGTTGCTGAGGACACAGGCTGGGTTTTGTTTTTGTCTTTTATTGCTGTAGGTCTTCTCAGGGGATCCACAGCTGTAAAAACAGTCTTGGGAATTGCAGAAGTAAAACAATGATGTAATTCCAGTCTCTTGGGTCCTTGGCTACATCAGAGAGAATTTTCTCTGGGATTGATGGATGAAGTTATCTTATGTGTAGGACCATTAGGTCACAGTTTATTCTAATTTTGGCATACATTATATCTCAGAACCCATGCCTGATATCCCACCATTAGCAAAATCACTTATGAGCAAATCACCCCTAATTAAAATACACATGGACACTGATGCGGAGAGCAAATCTTAAGTGGGGTGGGGTGGGGATTAGAAGGAAAAGTGAGCAGGACGGGCAGTGGGTTCTGAACTGGGGGTGGCACCGAGCCGAGGGAGAAACAACATATGGAGACTCTAAAACGTGAGGGGGTGGGGAAGGCTGCTGAAGGAGGCAGGAGAGGATCACAGGAAAGTTCACTTGCTTTTCACTATGTCAGGGGCTAAGCTTGCTCAGAATTTGGCATAGGACTGTCTGCCTCAAAGTGGGAGGGAAAAGCTGAATATATGCTTCACATTGCTGCCCCTTCTGCAAGTTCTTCACAGGGATGACCTGCAGGGATCTTCTTTACTTGACCAGCATGAATTGTCATTAGAGATATTTGGATGTGGAAATAATTAAAAACTGCACTGTAAGGGTACAGTTAATCTGAGGCACAACGCAGTATTAGAGATGTTCACTTCTTAGAGAAGCCACGTAGGGGATTCTGTCACATCTTGGTGCACCTCAGCTGCTCCATGACTAAGGATTATGCTTGTAGATAATTGCATGAGAAGTGAAAACTTAGCCCGTTAATTTTAATGTTTTGCTTATTACCGTGTTAGTCTCTGGGTATCACCACTGTGTGTTTGTGTTTGGAGAAAGAGTGATCTTTTCCCTTTAACAAAGGGCTCTTTTATGGCGGTGGTGACAAAGTAACAAGCAATCAGGAGACGCTGCTGATGGAGGTGACATTGGCTTTTATCTTTGAAATCATTATTTTTACTTTTACATCAGGGTTATAACACTGTGCGAAGCCTTTGTGATTAGTCTCACAATAGCTTTTGAATATGTAAGTCTGCCAGGCACAATTGTATGCTGCACAGGGAGCAAATCCATCCATCCATTCCGTGCTCACTCAGAGCCTGTATGAGCAGGTGCTGTGCCTGGCACTGGGGATGCTTGATGAGCAAGTGACTGACAGATCCAGTCCCAACCTGGGTACAGCTTACGGTCAGTGGGGGACACTGTGTCAGCTGCATAGCTACAAAAATGTTTCTAATTATGGTAAGTGCTATGAAAGGTAGGTACACCCTGGTATGGAAGCATGTACTGAAGAAAGGGATGTTTACATTGAGATCTGAAGAATGAATGGGGGTTAACTGGGTTAACAGGTGTCGGGGGGACAGAAAGAGGGGAAGAAGGGAGCAAAGGGCATTCCAGGCGTAAAGGAGTTTGAGAAACTGAAATACCAGTTTCCAGAGAGCAATTATTTGCATATGACTTTGGCCATGTCATTGACTTGGTGATGTTTTAGGTTTCTTTCTTTTATTCTTTTTTTTTTTTTTTT
>NW_003852412.1:6227036-6266640 GCF_000181295.1 Otolemur garnettii
TTTTTTTTGTTGTTGTTGTTGCAGTTTGGCCAGGGCTGAGTTTGAACCCACCACCCTCAGTATATGGGGCCAGCGCTCTACTCACTGAGCCACAGGGTCTGCCACATGTTTTAGGTTTCTCATTTGAAAAATGGAAGTTTTCGTGGTGGCTCATGCCTTTAGTCCTAGCCCTGTGGGAGGCCGAGGCAGGTAGATTGCTTGAGCTCAGAGGTTTGAGACCATCCTGAGCCAGAGTGAGCCAGAGTGAGACCCTGTCTCTATCAAAAAAAGCCAAGCGTTGTGGTGAGCGCCTGCAGTCCCAGCTACTTGGGAGGCTAAGGGCAAGAGAATCACTAAAGGAAGGAAAAAAAAATAGAAAAAAAAAATCTTCAAACTAAGATGAATGAAAGACAGTTGAAAGCAAAATTCAAAACAAAAAAGAAAAATGGAGGTTTTGATTCTGGCTCCCCGTCATGATAAATAGCAACCATCTCATAATTAATGAAAAATCGAGCAGCCATTTGAGTTCTAAAATGAAAGGTGCTATAATGACATAAAATAAACCCTAAAACTACATCCAAAGGGGGAAAAATTAATAACCTGGCACTGAGCTCAGCTTTATGCATTCAGGGAGATAATAAAAGTCCTCCGATTATGTTTTGCTTTGTGATGGAATCACAATGGAATTTTTCTGCAAATCAGAGCTCAATTCCTCTGAAGTAGGACTGTGAGCTTCATCTGTGGGACTTCTGTCTGCCTGGACTCATGAGTCATCAGCCCCACAATGGGTAAGTGCATTAGATTTCAGGGTACAGAAGAAGATTTTGCTCTTTATAAGATAATTGCTCAGGAAACCAAAACAATTCACCCTATTACTTTGTTTAAAAAGAATCAGCTTTATTTTTAGGCTGAAATTTATCTACACGGACGTTTCTAGCCATACGTATTATGTGTACTGACTGAGCTAATTTGATTTTTCCAGGAATCAATTTGGAAGGCAAGTCAGAGGCTGGCCTGTGTGAAGCAAGGAAGTGAGATGGAGACTTTTGCCGTCTTTTTCTCTGTGAAGTATAGATTGTTACCAGGTGAGGGCCTGGTTGATTTTGAACCAGGTGAATGTGTAGTCAAAATAAGTCCAGGTGTAAATGTTCATGTTAGTGTAGAAATAGGCTCACAGTTGGCCAAGAAGAGGCCTCCACAGTGGAAAAGAGGCTGAATTCCATCGTCAGGGCCTCCTTGCCTTACTGTTCGTGACAAAAGCCTGCCAGAGTGGTCAAAGGTGATGCCAACATCATCCCTGCTGTTGCAGGAGCTCCTTCAGCTGGCAACGGTTATCCCTTGTCTGGATTTTATTAACCTTGTGAAATGAAGCTCTGAGCTGGCCTTCCCTGCCCACCAGAGGGACTGACCCATCACTGAGGAGGGTGTTTGCCCTGCAGAAGAGATGTGGGCTACAGCTACTTCAATCTCTGGCGTCTCAGCCTCCAGCCAATTAATGCTGGGAGCTGTCGGTCAAGTAAATCAAAGGGCAGGAAACAGGCTAAAATTAGATTTGAAGGGGAGATAAAACCGCAGTTCTTTTGAACTCAGAAGCATTCATTAACCCAGGGTAAGAACAACAGGTGTACATGAATATACATATACATATATTTATTTATTTATTTTTAACTCGTTTCTAGTGATAGTCATAGTTCTTTTTTTTGAGACAGAGTGTCAAGCTGTTGCCCTAGGTAGAGTGCAGTGGCATCATAGCTCACAGCAACTTCAAACTCTTGGGCTTAAGCAATTCTCTTGCCTCAGCCTCCCAAATAGCAGGGACCAAAAGCATTTGCCACAATGCCTGGCTGTTTTTAAGTTGTAGTTGTCATTGTTTGGCAGCCCCGGGTTGGTTGCAAACCTGCCAGCTCCGGTGTATGTGGTTAGCACCCTGGCCACTTGAGCTACAGGTGCTGAGCCAGTAGTCACAGTTCTTATCGGATAGTAGTTCAGTTGATTATAAAGATTTGGGACTTTAAAAATAATTTTTCTTGACTGCTAGATTGGGAAATGAGAAGCTCTCTTCTTGTGGTTGCTGTAGCTCAGGTTGATTTTTGAGTGGTCCAGGTCCTGAATTAAGTTTATGTGAAAAATTAAACCTAGAGGCTGTATCAATAATTGTCACTCAGCATGGGCTCCCAATTAATTATTTGTGGGCTTCTTGAGACTATGGAACTGGAAGAACTGCCTTTTCCCTGTACTCAGAGAAAACCATGTAAGAATGTCTTAAGGAGGAAATATTTCCTTCCTCATACTCATTGCAGAGTATCTAGGAATGTAAACTCTGGAGTCAGGCATGGGTTCAAATCTTAGCTTCACTCTGACTGACAGTGTGAATTTAGACAAGTTTCTTCTCTCTCAGTTTCTTTACCTGTAACATGGGGATAATAGCACTCACCTTGTTTTGAGAAATAAATCTTGTAATAATTGTACTTTCTCTTGGGCTTGGCATGTAATGAACACTTGATGAAGATTTTATTGTTGTTATTATTATTATACAACCGGTATACAATCTGTCTTATGCATTGTAAAAGATACCGAGAAATATTAACTATACTTAATACTTTTCATGTTCCTAAAGTATGGAACCAATACCAATGAGGTCATAGGTAAAATAGAATTAAATGGACAGGGCAGTTGACAATTAGGAGTTCAAAGTGCACTGAACCCTGCATTAGTCAGAGAAGCTTCCTGGAGGAAGAGGGCATTGGGCTGGGCTGGGCTGGGCTGGGCTGGGCTAGGGTTTAGGGTTAGTATTCTACTCTGGCTGCCATTACCAGACTCATAAATGCTCTATTTATACAGGCTGGAGAAGAGGTATTCCTGGAGGGTCATAAGAAGATGTTATTCTCTGAATGATAATTGAGCGTTATTCTGGTTGGGTTTAATAAATGAGACCTGATCAAGATAAAAAGCTTCTCCACAGCTAAGGGCACAATCAACAAAGCAAATAGACAACTTTCACAATGGGAGAAGATATTTGCATGTTACAAATCTGATAAAGGGCTAATAACCAGAATCTACAAAGAACTCAAACAAATCAACAAAAAAAAGAGCAAACAACCCCATTAATCACTGGACAATAGACACGAACAGAATCTCTTCGCAAAAGAACAGATGAATGGACAACAAACATGAAAAATACTCATCATTCCTCATCATCAGAGAAATGCAAATCAAAACCACCTTGAGATATCACCTAACCCCAGAGAGGATAGCCCACATCACAATACCCCACAGCTGATGCTGATGAGGGTGTGGAGAGTGGGGAACACGTATGCATCATTGGTGGGATTGCAAACTAATATAGCCCTTTTGGAAAGAAGTATAGAGAATCTTCAAAGAACTAAAAATAGACCTTCCATTTAATCCTGCAATCCCATTACCAGGTATCTATGCAGAAGGAAAAAAAAAATCATTTTATGATAAAGACATTTGAACTCAAATATTTATAGCAGCTCAATTCACAGTCACAAAGATTGTGGAAATAACCCAAGTGCCCATCGAACTGTGAATAGATTAATAAACTGTGGCATATATACACCATGAAATACTGTTCAGTCATAAAAGATGGAGACTACATCTTTTATATTTACCTGGACGGATTTGGAGAATATTCTTCTAGGTAAAGTATCATAAGAATGGAAAAGCAGGGTGGTGTCTGTGGCTCAAAGGAGTAAGGCACCAGCCCCATATGCCGGAGGTGGCAGGTTCAAACCCAGCCCTGGCCAAAAACTGCAAAAAAAAAAAAAAAGAATGGAAAAGCAAGCAACCCATGTACTCAATACTATCTTGAAACTAGCAGATGAATAACTATAGGCCCACATGAGAGAAAAACACAATTAAATTCAAGAACAGGGAAGAGGGAGAGGAAATTGGGGAGGGAGTTACAATGTATAGGTATATGGCACACTTTCCGGGTTAAGGACTCAACTGCAGCTCAGACTTTACCTTACAAATGCAATCAATGTAACCTAACTGTATGTACTCTCATATTAATCTGGAAAAAGAAAGATGCCTCGCTCAGGTTACTTTTGCTATTAGCTCAACTATCAGCTGTATAGAAGGTAATGCTTCTGTGAAAAAAAAAATATGATGTGTGCCTGAAAATGACACTATCTTACTTATGTTGAAGTTTCTTTTGCTGAGAGAGAAATCATTCTCTTTCCTTGGTCCTTCATTCAGATCACGCTTTATTGATTATCTAATGTGTCTCCCATGTGCTAGGTGCTAGAGACAGATGAAACACCAGCCTCATCCACTTTCTTTGGACAGTCAAATGTAAGCCCTTGGATTGCTGATGGAGAAGTCTCCAGATGCTTAGCTCTTTATTACCAAGGTTGCTGCACTGCTGGGCAAGGAGAGCAGAGATGTCACATGGCCTTTGTCTGTAGCAGTGAGGACTGTTGCCTCCCTCAGATTTGAATAAAAGAAGGAATCTGTCATAATCAAGCAAATCACAAATTGATATTTTAAAAATCACCCATTTTCTTTAGAAGGGAAACCATTAATTCTTTCTCTGTTTCTTTCTCTCTCCTCTTTTTGTTTCTTTGCTTACCTGTGGATCTCTGGCCATGGAAAGGTAGACTTCTGCCTCCTCTCTTTTCTAAAGGAAGTGATGGAGAAGATGCATCTGAGATCATCCTTCCTTTAGATGGTCCTTCCCAGCTGCCAATCTGATCGGTCAGTGTCTAAGACTTTCACCAGATCATATTTACCTGTGGTGAAGGTCACTGTGCCTTAGTGTGTGGTTCAAACCCCACATTTACTTTCCCTTCTCTGAGCTCAGGTGCAGGAAGCTCTACTCTACTCCTGCCCATGTGGTCTTACCACACCCCCCTCGAGGAGCCTGGTGGTCCTCCCAGTTCTTTCTGTTGGGCTTTAACCTGGGTGGGTGACCCAGGCCTCCTGTCATTGTCCATGCTGCTGGTTGGCTTGAGTCACTCTGTCTCATCCAAGATGTAGGTTCAGAAAGGAAGGATGAGGAGGAAGGAAGCCCATTTGAGTCTTCTACCTCAGGTGTATTCTCCATCCAACTCTTCCTGAGATTTGTGTTGGGGTATCAAGGCTTCCCCAGTCACTGATAACTGAATACTCCATTTTTATTTGCACAGTGGTCTTTGTGTTGGCAAAGACCTACTGCCAGATTCCCAGAGGGGAGGAGGGTGAGTGGCATCTTGAATTCTGGCTCAGTAACCATACATTTAAGAAGTGTTCCACTCAAGACTCAATTCCAGGTCTGATAATTAAGAATGCTTCTTCCTACCTATAATTTTCACCATTTGGCAGCTGTGGCAGAGAAAATGCTGTTTTCATCAAATCCATTTTCATGTGCCTCCTTGTGGGCACATGACAAACTATAAATCCAAATCTCTTAGTGGAGTAGGTGGGGTTGGTAGGGCCTGTGACTAGTTCTGGCTAATGAGGTGTGACCTGCCACCCACTGGCTGAGATGGTGAAAAAGTCTTTTTTGGATTCTCCAGTTTCTCTTCCTCTACCTTAGTGACCGTTGAGGCCTTATGGTCCAGAAGATGCAGCAACAAGATGGAACTCTTCGTTGTTCTGTGGATGGGAGCTGCCCTGGAACTCACAGAGGACTTTTTGTGAGCAAGGACCAAACCTTGGTTAGTTTAATGCACTGAGATTTTTGCTACAGCAGCACAATCTAGCCTATTCCAACTGACGCACCATCTGCTCCCTTGTGTTACTTTTCACTGCTTTCTTGGCCCTGCGGACCCCCTTCTTTTTCACAACTAGGACTTCTATAGCTGGCAGTTAGGAGACCTTGTCTACTTCCTGACTGCTCACTGCTGACTTCATTCGACTCTGAATTTTCAGGATCTCAGTGGAGGAGAATACAGACTGCTGCTTGGACCTTGCTTAAAACTAAACAAAAAACAAAAAAAAGAAAAGAAAATACATTTGTTTCAGACACATCTGCCTAATTCTTCTATGCAGATGGCTGAATTTTCTTAACTTTGACTTGCTATGACAAATACCCGAAGCTCTCCTGTCAGAAGATTCAGCTTCTTTGGGTCATGCCTAATCTCATTAAGGAGATTTTAATGACCGAAACCATCATAGCAAGCAGTGTAATAGCTAGAAATCCTGGCTGTCTTCCTTCCCTAGTAGCTTAGCAAGTGCCTCATTGCTCTTGAAAAATAAATAGTCTGCAGTCCTTCCACTCCCTTTCATCATAAGGGAAAGTTGGGGAAAGTATTTATAATTACAGAAAATGGAAATAGAAGCTTTTGTAATTTTCTCAGCTAGAGCTGCCATAACTAAATACCACAGATGGCGGCTTAAACAACAGAAATCTATTTTCTCACAGTCCTGGAGGCTGGAAGTCCAAGATCAACATGCCAGCAGGGTTGGTGTCATTCTGAGGCCTCTCCTCTTGGCTCACAGAAAGCTGCTTTTTCACTGTGGCCTCACAAACCTTTTCCTTTGTGCAAGTGTGGAGGGGGTGTTTCTTTTTCTACTTATAAGGACGCTAGTTCTATCAGATTAAGGACCCACCCTTGTGACCTCAATTAACCTTTATTATGGCCCTGTCTTCAAACACAGGCACATTGGGAGGTTAGGGCTTGGGGTTGGGGTGGCATGACTCAGTCTATCATAGAACTATTCTGATTAATCAGCCTCTAGTAATTAGGGTGCTCGTTGTCTGCCATTTTAGTGGACTTAGCTGGGTGCCTATTTTGTGGGGACACTCAGGAGGACAGGAAGGTAGAGCAGTGGCTGGAAACTTCCAGCACCCATGGAGGATATAGGGCTGTCTCGTGTGTAAGGGAGGTGTCCCTTCTGAAAAGGGCTCCTAGGATTGCCCATGTGCTCTCCAGGTATGGAGGCAAATGAAAACCCTCTTCACCCCACCGCACCTCCCCAGCCCATTGCTATACTACGGTCAGATGTAATTCTAAAATATAGTTCTAAGAAATTTGCTCCCGTCTGAAATCCTTCAGTGATTTCCCATTGCTCTCAGGATAAATCACGAAGTCTTTAATGTACCTTGTTTATCATGATGTCTCCAGCACCTAGCATAGGCAAGACATGGTGCACCTACCCACAGATGCTCAGTGAATAAATAATTCAGCCAACACCAGTCTTCAGTATTATGCCTCCCCTCCTGGGCTTCAGATTAGCTGGTCACTCAACAACTGTTGTGCGAACACCTCAAGCCCCGAGGCCTCTGAGCCTGGGCTCCTGAGCTAGTCAGCTGACAACTTGTGGGTAGGTCTTCAGATAAAATCCTGGAGTCTTTGGCTCCAGTCTGAAATGTATAGACAAGTGAGGGTCCACTCACTGCAAGGGCCTGCCAAACCGTCACTGATGGGTCTTATTGCAGTTAAGATTTATGAGCATATTAATTATATTAACTACAGAGAGTAAGTTCTTTCCTGGCCATAAGATTCCATTAGCCTAGGCACTACCATTGACCTGGTGAAAATACCCAATTTACATGCGTGACAATACAAAGGAAATAACCTCAAAAATGATGGCAGACTGTAGACATACTGCTGCCTATGACTTTCTCCTCCAGGTTTATTTCTGAAAAACAGCATTAAAAATGTTTTGAGCTTCAGACAAAGAAGAAAAATCTGTTTTGTGAGCATCTCGCTTGTAATACACTCTTTGAGATTTACATCGAGGAGCAAGCTTTTCTCTTTTAAAGACATTTTGTATGATCTGTTTTGTCCTTCTGGCTACTCAAATCCATTTGGACCTGTTTTCCCTTATAGGAGTGGAGTAGGGATGGGGTCTGAGCTGGCACTGATGGGCATGACAGGTGAAAGCCCTGTGCATTAGGGAGGAGGAGAGATTCCTTCACTGGGAGTCGGACACTGGCAGCACACTCCAGGCCCTTTTAACCACTGACAATCAAAGACACTCTGTTCTCAGTTTAACTGTGACGTTGTCTTGAAGCCTCTTCTTAAGATGTTGATGGAGCCTTGCTTTTGGCCTGCCTGATTATACCTTGGTTCTTCCAAGGATGCCTCCTTCAGGGAGCTGCCCAGGGTTCCTCCTCCAGTTTCAGCCCTCAGGCTGTGGGGGGCTCTGCAGCTGCTCCCTCTGGTTACTTTCACTGTTTACTTTCTTTTTTGTAAATTCTCCTTCTTGTGGCTTAGTCCTCAGCTGTTTGCAGGTGCCTCTCTCATTTAGTCAGAACTCAAGGAGACCCTCATGAAGTAAGCAGTACTGGCCCCACCTTGGAGGACAAGGGAGAAGGGAGGCGGAGCACAGAGAGGTTAAATGCGACCCCTGCAGCACAGCAGGCAACCTCGGATCCAGGCGAGCGGATCCTGGAGCTCAGGGGTGAGCCCAGTTAGTCTTCATTGAAACCATCTACTTGTTTTTTCTCCAAAAAATCACTTTGAAGGTTGCAATTTTGGTACATTTCCCACCTCCTATGAGTCCTTCACTTTTAAAGCTGAGACGTGAGGCCCACGTGGAGATCTAATAACCAGGCAGAATCAGATGCATTCGGCTTACACTTCTGACATGCCTGTTTAATCCAGATAACACATAATTGCTCTTGCTCTTTCTTCTTTTTTCCAATTCAATTCAAATTTTTCCATGTCCAGTTTCAGGGTAACTCCCACCTCCCCCCATGACACTGCAACCTGCCCAGGTCTCTTTCTTCTTAAAGTCAGGGACTAATTTAGAATTTCATTGTTCATTTCTGATGTCATGGGGATGATGTAATTTCTTCTATTTTCTTGATGACAGGGACCATATCTTCCTCTACTTCTGACTTTGCTGTAAATCTGGAAGAATTCTAGGCAAATTGTGTGCACAATGGGTAAGTTGGCCTTTGTAGTCCTGGGGATAATTTTTACAGTGAAAGTGGTTTGGATAAAATCTGCCCATCTGAAAAAAGTGATAAAGACTCCAATGGCCGTAGAGTTTATGGGCTGGATTGACCCGTCTTATCCTGACATCTCAGATACTCCATTTGCATATCTGTGCCCCACTGGCCATGACATTAAATCATGGTAATGCGTAGGTCTTAACCACAGTTGCTTGGTTTCAACTTTTACTCTACTTTTTTGTTTTTTGAGACAGAATCTCAGTGTTGCCCTTGATAGAGTGCTGTGGCTTCACAGCTCACAGCAACCTCAAACTCTTGGGCTTAAGTGATTCTCTTGCCTCAGCCTCCTACTAGCTAGGACAATAGGTGCCTGCCACAATGCCCGGCTATTTTGTTGTTGCAGTTGTTATTGTTGTTTAGCAGGCCCTGGCTGGGTTCGAACCCACCAGCCCCAGTGCATATGTGTCATTGTTGTTTAGCAGGCCCTGGCTGGGTTTGAACCTACCAGGCCTGGTGCACGTGGCTGGTGCTCTAACCACTGAACACGGGCGCTGAGCCTTACTCTACTTTTTATGTTTATTTTTTTCCTTTTATTTCATAGAGCTACTCTTACCTACATTGGAACATTTTAAGATATTTTAAGACAAAGTTGGGCCAGATTTATTTAAAATGCAGGTTCTTAGGTCCCATCTCAGATCATCTGAATAAGAATCTGTCTGGGATTTGAGATTACTTCTCCAGGTAATCCTATGGCTCATTAAAATTAAACACTGTTCTGTGGGATCTTTGTTGCTGAATAAAAGATATGGTTTCAAAGCATATTCCCAGACAATATTAAATGGAGGATTCAAGGGAATTAGATATCTAGGTGACCCAAATGTTTTATATTGAAATGTGAAATGCATCTTACTGGCTAGGCATGGCTCATTTAAATGGGCTCCTCTTCCTTACTTCTTAGCACCTTTTGGATACATCACACTGAATATATACTTGAATCATCATGCCCAGAGTAAGTATGCGAGTCACACTGGGAGGATTTGGCAATGCTAAAGTGAGATTTTGGTGTGGCCGAGGAGCTACTTGGATTTTCCAAGGTGTGTTCCTTTTTGGTTTTTCTCTTCCAATTTAGGTAAACTATCTTTGGATTTTTATGATAGATCACAAAGAACAGCCTCTCTCCGTCAGCTGTTGGAGACAGCTGATGAGGACTGGTGTGGACTGGTCTGGTAGCTCATGTGCCCCCTTAGGTTTACTAGCTACAAAGGTCAGGGCAGACTAGCCACTGTCACAGGGTCATAGAGGGAATGGCAGCCAGTCAGGAAAGAAAAATACGACAAGATGGAGAACAAAGGGAGGTTATTATTATAAGAAGTGTTACCCAGATAATAATGGAACTTAACCAGTGAAAAACATCACTCATTCATGACCTGGTCCAAATGGAAAATGATCCCTACCCTTCCAGAATTTATTGCAGCACTGTGATTGTTTGGCCATTAAAATGTCACTTGCAGAATGAAGGAGTTGGGAATGCTGACTGTAAAATAAAATTGTTTTTTTGATTCTTCTCAGAATATTCTAAGCACTATTGAACAAATAGTTTATAAGGTCTCTGGGGAAATAATTATGACTTAAGGCCTCTTTGCAATGTAGACCTACCATTCTCCCCTCCTTCTCCTTCTCTTTCCTGTCTTCCTTCTCTTCCTCCTCCTCTTCTTCTTCTGTCTGTCTCTCTTCTTATTCTATTTCTATCTCTAGTTTTTCAATCTCATCAATAATTTTCCTAGGAATCATTGGAGGAGCCATGAAAGTGAGGACGTGAATTTGCAATACTTTATATGATGCAGCCCATTCTTGCTGGAGGTACAGCTCTACTATAGCTTGATTTGGAAAGATTGCCTAATTTCAGGAAGAAGGCCTTTATGAAGGTTTGGAAGTTCATCTGCCATATTATCCCTTTGCCAACTTCATGAGTTGGAATACTGTAGATGTTCAGATCAAAATATCATATGGACAGCGCCTCCATTATGCAATCTCATTCAACTTTTCAGTGAAATACCTACGATGGCATAGAAAAGGAAGATAGAGAAAAATGTGGAAATGATGCCTTAAAAGGAATACTAATGGACCATTATGCCAGAGCTTTGGAGGAATCCGTGCTCATCATGTATACAAGGAAAATGGAATAGGTTTAAGGAATGCCTATGGCACTCGCAGGTATTAGATCATACAAGAGTGACACAGTGTAAGGAGCCAAGTCATCTTCTGCTCTCTGTTCCCTTGGGCAGAGACCCAGGGCTCATACCCACCTTATCTTATAGGTGCTGATCCATTAAGTGGCCAAAGTACTCTCTTTCTATTAACTTAATTTTTCTGCATGTTCAGGATGAAGCAATTCCAGACAATATGGGAAGGAATGAGGAGAGTGGATTAGACATTATCTATAGTTTGGTAGGTGTTGGGTCTTATTTCAGCTTGGGATTCCCTCCAGCTGCAGACATTGAGGCAATAAAACAAATAATTTTTTTTTTTTTTTTTAAAAAGGATCACAGAAAGTCATGGGGAAGTAAATGACCCATGGGGAGATGGCAGTCAAAAAGGTTCTTGTCAAGCAAATTACCACTGTAAGTAACTAGAGTTTAATTCCTCTAGAAAACTCTGAGTGGCAGTCTAAAACATAGAGATAGGAGTTATCCCACCCTAGAGGTGAGAAAGCTGAGATATTAGTATTCCAGTTGCCAGCAATTATTTGTCAAGGCTGTTCTATGGGCATGGTGTACTTTCCCTGGTGCAACTGGCCTGCTGTGCAAAAGCAGTGTTGCTCTGTGGGCAGGCAGAGTGAATCTAGCTGCTCCAGGGTAGAAGGCTGGTGTGCTCAGCACTGTCAGGGATGTAGGGATCTGAGCAGGGGTTGACAGTGTCTATGCAGTCCAGACCTTATGCCACTCACATCCACCTGTGCCCCACGTTAGACTCACTCTATCCTATCACCTGTTCTTCAAGGTTACAAATAAAGAGACAAAAATGACAAAAGGAAAATTACTGGGCCTAGGTCTCATTGTCTACTGCTGCAGTCTGTCCCAAGATGTTCATCCATCATTTCTCTTCTAGTCCACCATTTGTAGACCCTCCTCCTCCTTGGCCAGATTTTCTGCTGTTTTAGATCGTTTGGCTGGTGAATAACCCAGACCTCTATCTCTAAGAAGTCTAAATCCCAGATTATGATGAATTTTTTTCTGTGCAATCCTATGACCTGGTGGGTCAGATAATACCCAGCTCATAGAAGATAGTGCTGGTTGCATCATTGCATGATGTTCCACGTTTAGGTACTGTCACTTCACGGGCCCAGCAGGATTCAGGGGCTGCTGTCTGAGTAAGCGCTCTCTCCTGCAGATGGCATGGACTCACTCCAGACCTTGAAGGGTCCGCATTGCAACTCTCTCACTGAGCCTTGTCAAAGATTCTAGAGAGTCTAGCACCATGGAATCTTCTGGTGCTACAGAATCTACAAGCAGACCCTAAGCTTGGACCACAACTTTCACTTGTTCCAACTGAGCCCACTGTATTAGTTTGCTCCAGCTGTCATAACAAAATATCACACACTGGGGAGCTTAAACAATGAAAATTTGTCTCAAAGCTCTGGAGGCTAGAAGCCTGAGATGAAGAGTTTTGGTCTCTCCTGAGGTCTTTCTCCCAGCCTTGCAGATGGTCGCCTTCTCACTGTGTATTCTCACAGCCTTTCCTCTGTGCATGAGTGTCTCTGGTGTCTCCCAGTGTGTCCAAATTTCTCTTACAAGGACACCAATCAGATGGGATTACAGCCTGCTGTTCTAATGCCTTCATTTTAACTAATCACCTCTTAAAGGCCTACCTCCAAGTACAGTCACAATCTGAGTTAGGAAGTGTAGTATTGGAAGTTAGGGCTTCGACATATGAATTTTCAGCCCACTCAAAACTCGAAGCCTTCTGACTCACTACTAAATGAGTTGGAGCAGTATTTATATGTGTGGTGGATATAGTCTCCAGAATTTGAAGAAGTCTACTGAGCACTGTGTCACTCTCTTAGTGGTAGGAAGTACAGACTATGCTAATTTGTTCTCCCCTTGGAGGAGTGACTCAGCATGTCCCAAACCATGGGATCCCTTAAAACTTTACTGATCAAGGCAAAGCCCTTGCTTACAAGGTAATCTCTGATCCAGATGTGCCTCACCAGTGCATTCAGAGTGCTTACCACTTGCTGTCCCCCAGGCATGGTTAAATGATGTCATCAGTGTAAAGAAACCATGAGACTGTCTGTAGGATATTCAAATGATCCAGATCTGGTTAAGCTACACGATAACCTAGCCATGAGAGCATGCCAATGAATGAATATTTCCGTCTGCTCTAAGAGACAGCAATGACAGCAAACTGCTTTTGGTTCTCCTTTCTCCTTTCTAGGAGGGGTTGAAAAGAGTGAATTTTCCAATCAAAAGCCTCATGCCAAGTGGGAGAGGCCATGGTGATCAGTTGTAGAGAAATGCCATATGTGGAGCAGCAGCTGTGGTTGGGCACAAAACTTGGTTAAGTTTATGGTAGTCCACCATCAACAGCATAATTCACCTGGCTTTTCCTAGGGGACAGACTGGTGAGCTAATTGGGGATATGGTGGCAGCTACCATGCCAGTTTCCTTTTAGTCTCTGAGGGTAACCCCAATCTCTGCCATTCTTAGTATGACAGAGCATTGGTTCTCATTCTCTTGCCAGTGACAGAGTGGGCAATTTAAAGGTTTCCACATAGATTTTCTTACAATATATCGGTCAAGAGACATCACACATGCTATTTTTAACAGAAAGAACTTAAGGAATTGAGTAGCTATCTACAAACTGCAAAGACAAAGACAGGCTACTATGGTATCTCAGAGACAGAAATTGCAGATAGTAGCTACCACTCTCACAGGGGGGTGAACAAGGGAAGAAGTTGGTATTATGGATGTGCTTGGATTATCGAACTTCAGCTTGCAGAGGGAGTTGAAACTCAGACTCCCGAAAGGGAGCCACTACTCAGCTTATGTTCATGACTCTGAGTTTGAAGAGACTGTCTGGGGCTGTGACCCAGAACTCTGAGAAGGAAGCCCTAGCCATCTGGTGATGATGTTTCCAAGGGCCACTATGAGGCTGGTCCTGCACGTGTCAGAAAAACTGCAAATTAATGCTTACTCTGATTGCAACACACTGCACAGCCAAGGTGAGCAATGAGTAATGAGATTGAGGTGATGTGACAGGAACATGAAGCCCAAGTCTTTTGATCCCTTGAGTTTCCCTTATTGGCAGGGTCAAATATATTACTAGAACCAGCTGGCAAACCAGAAATGTGATTTGCAGAACTCCAGCTCCCGCATCACAAACCAGAACTGAGAAGTTTGGGGGGAAGGGGTAGGAGAAGAGGAGGTGGATAGAAGCCAGGAGATACTTAATAGCTATCACAGGTCTCTTATTCCAGAGATCAAACAACCATTATAAGAGTCTACTATCCATACTCATGTAAGTTATGCATTTAAGAGCTAGAGAAATGATCACAGAGAGTCTACAAACATGTTGATTCTATAAAAAGACAGATGTGGGCCCAGACTCCACTTATCACCTAGCTTTCAATGCCCTTTTATAACAGGGATGCCCTGATGGTGTTTTGGGTCCCCAAGTTGATGTCCATGCAAAGTCTGTATCCAATAGCCCTTGAAAAACCATGGGAAATTCTTCTTTCTTCAGTGTGCAATTACTCAGTAAATGGGTCTGTCGTTTTGGGGAGGATTGGTGAAATCACTGCTGAGGACACTTGCTGTGGCAGCATTGCAGAGTTCTCCACGAGGGACCCCGCCACTCCTTCCGTTGGGTTTTACATCTGAGAATTGGCTCAGGTTTGCAAGCTGGGTGAGTCATGACTTTTCTTTTCTTTCTTTCTTTTTTTTTTTTTTTTTGAGACGGAGTCTCGCTATGTCACCTGGGTAAAGTGCAGTGGAGTCATAGCACACAGCAACCTCAAACTCTTGGGCTTAAGTGATTCTCTTGCCCCAGCCTCCTAAGTAGTGCCCAGCATAATGCCTGGATTTTTTTTGGTTGCAGTTGTCATTGTTGTTTAGCAGACCTGGGCCTAGCTAGAACTGGCTAGCTTTGGTGTATGTGGCCAGTGTCCTACTCAGTTAGCTACAGGTGCTGAGCCCATCATGACTTTTCACCGTGGTAGCTGAATATCAACTTTCTGCTCATCCTCTTTCAATCTCTTGTGATTGATCATATGTACCAGGGAATACACTTGTTTGTTGGTTGACCAGCTATCTTGTCCTTGGGAATACCATGGCTGCTCCAACTTCCTCTGTGACCTTTGTGTCCATTTTGGTAATTATGCCCCATCCTCACCTCTGAACGTTAAGTGCTGCTACCCAGCTTGTGCTCCTCTGAAATCTTATCCTCACTGACCCTGGGGATCCCAGAGGTTTCTATCCACTGGTGTTACCAGTATGAGATGCTGGGGAACTGCTGAGGCTACTGAACCCCTTCAACCTGCATCCTATGCCAATCCATGACTGGAGAGAGTCATCAGGCCACTCTGCTCCTCAGAATGCCTGGATTCAAAGCTAGGCTCTGACAGTTACTTCCTGGATACCCTTGGGCAGGGTACTTAATGTGTCTGTATTTCAGTTCCTCTCCCTGTGAAATAAGAATATTAATAGTGGGCGGCACCTGTGGCTCAAAGGGGTAGGGTGCTGGCCCCATATATTGGAGGTGGCGGGTTCAAACCCAGCCCCCTGCCAAAAAAAAAAAAAAAGAATATTAATAGCAGCTACCTCAAAGAGCTGTTTGGTGGATTCAGTGGACTAATCCCTAACTTGGTTAGATGGTGCATCACATATCAGAACTTTTAAAGAATATTAGCTGTTATCATTCCTATGAAAGTTAAAAAACCAGCGAGAAAGCTAATCAGTATTGTTCATCCTCATTCTGGCAAGGATAAAAAGCAATGGGATGTGAGAGGAATAAGTGAGGACAAATACAAGAAAAAAAGAGACAGAATTATTATTATTTATGGATCTTATAATGGGCCACCTGGAAAAAATCTAAAAATACCAATGAAAAACGCTTTAAAATTAAAAAAAGAATTTAGTAAAACAGCCAGATCAATGGTTTCTTTCACGTTTATTGAACAGCTATTCAAAATATAAAGTAATGAATTGCACAGAAACATGAAGACAAAATATAAAATAATTAGGAAAAATAAAACTTACAAAGTATGTAAGGGGAACTGCAGATTTTTTTTTTTTTTTTGCAGTTATTTTTGGCCGGGACTGGGTTTGAACCCATCACCCCCGGCATATGGGGCCAGTGCCCTACTCCTTTGAGCCACAGGCGCCACCCTGAAACTGCAGAATTTTAAGAGTGGTTAGACAAATGTGGGACTGTATTCCTCATGACTATAGAGATAATAATTTTCTCAAAATTAATTTAAAAATGTATACACAGTTCCAACCAAAATCCAAATATTATTTTTTTAACTTGAAAATGATTCTCTAGTTTATCTGGGAGAATAAACAGTAAGAACAGTGATAATAAACGTTAAAATAAGAATAATGAAGTATCTATCACCACCGGCCCTCAAAATACATTTATAATGTCAACATAGTTTAAATATTTTCACTAGTAGATAAATAGATAAAAAGAAAAAAAGGTAGACAAGCTTTAAAAGTCCATAAATAGATCCTACACATATATCTGAAAGTTGGTATGTAACAAAGTTTCCATTGCAAATTAGAGAGAAAAGGAAATGAGTTTTCAATGACAGGCTAATCATCTGGGAAACAATTAGGTTGGCTTCCCCAGCTGATGACTTGCTCCAAAATAAATTCTCAACAGATTAAAAATTAAGCATAGAAATATGAAACCGTAAGAAAAGGTAAATGTATAATCTTAGGGTGGGAAAGCAGAAAAAAGAAAGGATACAACAATAAAAGGGCAAACAAGCCCATTTATAAGTGGGCAAGAGACAGGAACAGAATCTTTTTCCAAGAGAACAGATGAATGGTCACCAAACACATGAAAAAATGTTCTTTTTCCCTAATAATGGGAGAAATGCAAATCAAAACCACGGTGAGATGTCAGCTAACCCCAGTGAGAAAAGGCCACATCACAAAATCCCAAAGCTGTAGATTCTGGTGTGTGTGTAGAGAGAAGGGAACACTTATACACTGTTGGTGGGATTGCAAACTAACACAGCCTTTTTGGAAAGAAGTGTGGAGAATCCTCAAAGAGCTAAAAGTAGACCTTCCATTTCATTCCTCAGTCCCTTTTCTAAAAGGAGAAAAGATCATTTTATCATAAGGACATTTGCAATTTCAATGTTTATAGCAGCTCAATTCATAATCGCAAAAATGTAGAAACAACCCAAGTGCCCATCAACTCAGGAATGGATAAACTATGGTATATGTATACCATGGGATACTATTTAGCCATAAAGAAAGATGGAGACTTTACATCTTTTGTATTTACCTGGATGGGTTTGGAGAATATCCTCCTGAGCAAAGTACTGTAAGAACAGAAAAGCAAGCATTCCATGTACTCAATACTAATATGAAACTGGTAGATGAACAACTACAGGCCCACACACACATAGAAAAAAACACAATTAAATTCAAGTGGGGTGAGGGGGAAGGATGGAGGGAACTTGGTAAGCTCTCACTTACCAAGTGCAACGTAGGTGTGTATGGCACACCTCCCGGATGTGAAGGGCTCACCTACCACTTGGACTTTACCTAACACATGCAAACAATGTAACCTAATTGTTTGTACCTTTACATTAATCTGAAATTTAAAAAAATGAAGTTTTATTGGAACATAAATAAAGGACAAGAATATTAGATTTAAATATACAAAAATTAGAAATGTTTGATGACATAAAACATCAAGAACAAAACAAATGGGGAGACATTTATAAAATAAATAGTAGACAAAACACTGATTTTTATTATAAAGAAGAGCTCCTTCCAGTCTATTGGAAAGATGTAAACAGGCCTATACAAAAATGGCAAATGGCACCAAAAAAATTGGTAGTATATACCATAAAATGTGATTAAGAATGAAAAAGCGCAAGTGAAAAAGCAATGAGACAGTATTTCCATTTTTTTCTTTTCGGTATCAAATCGATGTATTACCATTTAAAAAGTATAATATCCAGTGATGGTGAAGGTGTTGGTAAAACAGTCTCTTTTATACATATGCCAAAGGAAAATAACGCAAACTCTTTAAAATAATTTAAAGAGGTTTATTCTGAGCTAAATACATGTGATCTTGACCCAGAGAACCATGCCCAAAAGCCTTGAGAAAGTGGTTCTACCATGGTTGGGTTATTTTATACGTTTCGGGGAGACAGGAACTACACGTAACGTCATAAATCCATATGTGGAAGGTGCACATTGGTCTGACTTAAAAGGCAGGACATCTCCAAGCAGGGCATTACAAGTGATAGGTAGGTTTAAGATTCTTTGACTTGTAAGTGGTTAAAGAAATGAAGCTTTACCTGAAGCCTTGGAATGTTTTAAGTTAAGGAAGTGTGTTAATCAGAGACAAGCCACCTGACATATATGGGATGCATAGCCAGGCTCACATGATCTGTTAGGTAAATCGACGTCCCGTCTTGTGTAGCCTTAGGCCTGTTCATAAATCAAGGCTTGATTGTCCTCCCTTCTCATGGCCAGCAACTCAGCTTTACCGTATTCCTGGGGTCACCTTGGCCGGGATGGGGTGGGAGGGGCTGTCCATTCAGTCAGCCAGGGGGGTAGTTTAATATTTTAGTTTAGTTCACAAAGTGTATATCCATATTTACAGACAAAGAACAAAAGACTAGAAGTACATACAATGTAAATAATAGTTACTTCTGAGTGTAGGATTATAGGTAGCTTTTTTCGTCATGTCTTTTGTGTTTTTCAAATTTTCTGCATTGACACATATCAGTTTTGTAATTTGTAAAGTAGAAAAAATATGAGGGAGATATGAAGGAAATCTAAGGGCTCCGTGACTTGGTTAACTCCCACTCTCAGGTGGTGGATTTCAAGTTCACACATAAGTTGAGAGAAAGAGAATAGTAAGTAATCAGAGTGGCCCCCAATTGTGGCAACACTTCATATTATAACAAAGAGTATTTAAAGCACTGTGAGATTCCAGGCCACTCTTTGGGAAAGTAGTTTTTCAGTATGATGCGTTCTTACTATTAAGAAATTCGCTTTGGTGTCACCTGGATGACGACTAGCTACCCACCAAAGTTGAAATTGGTACAGATTTTTAGATCATGTAGCAGGAAGGAAAAAAACTGAGAACAAGTGCCACTCTCCCCTGACCCAATTCATCTTAGTGTAAGATCAGCCCTGAGGAAAGTGTCTAAGGGTCGCTCATATTTGACCCTATGAGCTCTGGATTTCCAATCCCTTCTTCATTTTTGGTGATGATCCAAGGCTACCCTAGCAAGCCCATACTTCCTCACCAAATAAAGACACACGCCTTGCCAGGGGCTGGGGCTGGCAGTTGGAGCTGTTTTATCAATAGTTTATTTGAGTCTCTGGAAAACAATTTAAGCCACCTGCAGTATTTCATCAAAACTGTTCAATATCAGTGACGGGTGGGCCTCCGTGGATGGTGCATCCATAATTCATCCCGCCATCTAAATTGGAGCGAGGAGAGCGGAGATGCTGTGATTTCAGAATCCTTATGAAGGGAGAAGAGGAATCTTAGAACGTGCTAAAAACAAGTATAGCTGAAGCCATTGTTACAATCAGAGTTTATCTTTCTAGGAGATGGAAAAGGCTAAATCAGTGACAAGAGAAGCTAAACCTTTCACCTACAATACAGAGAACAATGTGTGGTTACAGCCGATTAATTTATTTTACCCAGTGGAGTAAACCAGAATGACTAATACTGTTTCAGTCTGTGATATCATAGATTAAAACCGGAGATGAGGGGGTTCCCTTAGCCCACCTCATCTCCAGTGAGACCAAGGATAATGATAAAAGCACTTAAACACACACTGTTAAGACCCAGGGATGTCAGAGTTGTTTTGAATTAGAAAGAGCTAGAAATATCCAAAGGAAAGAGCCAGAACTATAAATAGACCTGATCGAGCTTGGCTTGATGCTCGGTTGGCCCAAGTCCCAAGCTCCTCCTTGGGAACTACAACCCTGGAGGAATGAGGCAGAAGTGGAACTTGGACATTTTTCTTGCTGGTCACTGTAACTTTCTTAGGAAACGCCTATTCACCGTCTGTAAATCTTTCATCTCCTTTTCTTCTTCCTTTTCTCCTTCCTAAAACAAAACACATAAACCCTGAAACACAAAAAGAAGTAGAGCAAACCTTTCCTGGTTACTTTCTGGTATTACTAAGCACTGGAGACTGTTATAAATTGGTAAACATTAGATTTATATTTTAAGAATCCCTGAATAATGATGTGAATAAAGTAATGCTGTGAGGACACTGTGAGAATGACCCTGTTCCCTGCAGTTTTACTTTCTGCTACGGCTATTTGATTTAACCCTCATGGTTCCCTGCAGAGGGTGTTAGGTGCCTGTGTGAAAGGTGAGGGAAGTGAAGTTCAAGGCCATGCAGGAACGCCCCAGGGTGGGCAGTTCCCTCCGCCCACTCCGCCGAGTGTTACTTCCCCTGTACCAGGGCTCTGTCAGTTATAAGCACATTACTTATATCCTTCACTCAGGCCATGTCCATTCTCACAAGCTTACTGAGAAGTTGTGCCAAGTTCCTCTAGGTCTGTGGGTCCCTCCCCTAAGCCGTGGACCAGTCCCAGTCCACAGCCTGTTAGGAAACAGGCCTCATAGCAGGAGGTGGGCGGTAGGCAAGTGAGCAAATTTTTGTCTGTATTACTGCTGCTCCCATCACTTCCATCACCACCTGACCTCTGCCTCCTGTTAGTCCCCCCCACTCCCACCAGTCTGTGGAACCGGGTCCTTGGCCCCATAAAGGTTGGGGACCGCTGCTAGATCCCTATAGTTTTTAAGCCTTTCCCCTTTGTTATGCCTCTCACCCCACCCCAACTTCCCATGCTGGTGGCTGGGTGGCCCAGTGGGTCAGTATGCAGTGCTCATGAGGTCCAGGCCCTGGACTTCACTGTCAACCTTGTCTTTATACTGAAGGGGATCAGGACATGCCACCTCAAAATGTGCCTTATTAGTATAAGGACGATTTTGAGTGAAAGGCAGTTAAGAATCAACAACACAGGAAGAGGGCTCTGCCCTGCCTTTATGTGCCTAAAAGCAGGGCATGAATTTCCCTTTGTGAAGGTGGGGTAAATCCCCCCTCTCCTAAGCTGCAGGGCAGGGGAGGGCATGACCCTCTCACTGGGGATGAAGAGCTGGCCCTGAAATGAGACTATATAAACAGACCATGCTAAACTAACCCTTAGCCTCCATTAGTTAGTTCCCACATGTATTTCCCAGCCCCTTTGACACAATTATCATCCTCGAATCCAAACCCCCCTTTCTTTTGCTAAGAAGGATATATAAGGATAGATAGCTCTTCGTGTAGCCACTTCTTTGCATTCCCTTCTTATCTGTGAACTCTCAGGAATATAAAAGTAAAAAAAAAAATCAATACATTTGTATTCCTCTTCTCATGTTAATCTGCTTTGTGTCAGTTAAATTCACAAGTCCCCACAGACTAAACCCAAGAGAGCAGAGGAACAGCTTTCCCTCTATCACAATATATATTAGTAGTTTATATGCACCTCTATCTACCCTTAGTCTTGACAACTGGGTGCTTTGGTCACAATGGAAAGAGATAACAGTGGCTTCTAATGTAGTTATATGGTCCATAAGAACATGAATGGATGATTCCATAATTTTGATCAATGATGAACTACATATTTGACAGTGGTCCTGTAAGATGACAGCACCATAATTTTACTGTTCCTTTTCTATGTTTAGATGTGTCTAGATATACAAATATTTAATATTGTGTTACAGTTGCCTACAATATTCAGTGCAGTAAGGTGCTGTGTGGGTTTGTAGCCCAGGAGCAGAGCCCAGGTGTCGTCAGTTATGTTGTCTAGGTTGGTGCACTCTGTGAGGTTTGCATGGTGATGAAATCACCTAATGCCTGTTTCTCAGCACGCGTTCCCATGTTCAGTGACATGTGGCTGTACTAGCAATCAGGCACTTACAGCTGTTATGATATGTTCAGCATCCCTATGAGGTAGCTGCGGAGCACCTGAGGCCTTAAGAGGTCATGTAACTTTCCCAAGGTCCCACGACTTGCAAGAGCTAGAGCCAGAATTCCCAGCCAGCCAGGCTGATAGCAGGGTGCATGCTGCCCCTCGCTGTCCTGCGGCTCCTTGAACCCTTGTGCTGGATTCATCCTCCCCTCGAGCCTGTTCCTAGGCTGGCACTTCCTAGACAGACTAGTGACCTGGGCCAGGTGGGCTTTCTGCCCCTCATTTTCAACTTCTTAATCCCACCTGCCCACTTCCACGCTTCTTTATCCAGTTCTTCCCTAACAGCGGTTCTCAACCTGTGGGTCGCAACCCCTTTGGGGGTCTCCTGCATAGCAGATATTTACGTTATGATTCATAACAGTAGCAAAATGACAGTTATGAAGTAGCAACGAAAATAATTTTATGGTTGGGGGTCACCAAAACATGAAGAACTATATTAAAGGGTCACGGCATTAGGAAGGTTAGAACCACTGCTCTATAACAACCTTACTCATTTCTGTGTGTCCCTTGGCTTACATCTCCATTCAGAGTAGGGACTGCCAATCTAGGACACCATTGACCAGTGGTTCCCAGACTTGGTTGATCACCAAATTTACTGAAGGAACTGCCAAAAAAACCAACCAACCAACCAAACAAACAAAAACTATGACTATAACTAATGCACCTTAGCAGCTGTCCAGGTAATGCTGATGTTCACTCAGTTTGGGAACAAATACCACAGTATACAATGGTTCTGGTTGTGTTGGGAGTGAAAAAGGCTTTAAAAACCTGGCTGAACCATTAAAAAAGATGGAGACTATACATGTTTTGTATTAACCTAAATGGAGTTGAAACACATTCTTCTTAGTAAAACATTACAAGAATGGAGAAGCAAGAATCCAATATACTCAATTCTGATATGAGGACAATTGATGCTAGTATATGGCAGGGGGTGGGGCAACAGGGGAGTGGGGAGACCTGGAAGGAGGGAGGGGGGTGGGGGTCATGGTGTGTGACACACCTTTTGGGGGCAGGACACAATTATAGGAGGGACTTTACCTGACAAATGCAAGCGGTGTAACCTGGTTCTTTGTACCCACAATGAGTCCCCCCAAACAAATAAACAAACAAACAAATAAATAAAATTTTAAAAAACCTGGCTGAAGACATTTAGTTCATTTGATTCCCAGAAGATAAAAATTCACCTGTTACAGCACTGGTCTCTTGGCTATAGAGAATACATGTGTTTCTGCTTCTGTGTGTGCCAAAGGGTTAACTTTAACAGTCTGACACCTGAACAACATCCTACTGTCTTACGTGTGTGTTTGAAATGAGTGCGTTCCTGGTCTGTGAAACCTTCTGTGATATGTTAGTACTGCGAAGGAGAATTGGAACTGATAAGGGCACTTAGTGTATAGCTGCTGCTAATGACGTAGAGCTGTTAGAAACTGTAAACATTTGATTAGCTAGTCCTCCAGAGGCCTCTATAGAAATAGGTAATTAAATGAGTAAATTTAAATGTTTTTTAAAGAACAGAGTCATTTCAGGAAGAGTATGTTCTGAAGATCTTTTATACAGCATGGTGACTATAGTTAATAATAACATACTGTATATTCAAAAGTTTTTCTGCACCACAAAAAATAAGTGTGTGAAGTGATGGATATGTTGGTTGTCTCGATTTAATAACTGTGCAATATATACATAAATCAAAACATCACATTGTATACCATAGATATCTGTAATTTTTATATGCCAATTAAAAAGTCATTAATGTCATTGTTCCCCTTTTAAATGTTTCTAACTTTAAGGAAAGGAAGTTCAGAAGTGCATCACCTGTTTTGAAGTAATGCATCTGCTCTCAGAGCCAGATTGGCTGCTGCTTCTGTTAGTTAATTCTGCTGATTCTTGGAAGACTTTCTCAGCGAGAAATGATTTCTCTGAGGTTCCTTTAAGTCCTTATTACCCAAAGCTTGGATGTTATGTTAAATTTTTCTACTTTGATCAGTATAGGCTGAATTATAGGCCACAGGAGTGGAAACTGTCTATTCGTAAGACAAGAGGGTTGCTGGCACTTTATGAATCTCAAAAGAGGCTTAACTGGGGGTGCTGGTGGTGGTGGTATGAGTGTCATGGTAGCTCCTCCATTTTGACTGTGATACTTAACAACACAACTGAAACAATCTGAATATATAAAGAAGCTGTGGATTATCTATCAAGGGCAGATCTCTTTCAAATTATTGATAGAAAAATGTAATATCCATCTCCTTTCTGTAGTTAGAAATATCTCTCTCTCTCTCTCTCTCTCACACACACACACACACACACACACGGGCAGCAATCATCAACCATGTAAAAAAAAAAAAACGCAGCATCTGTTCCTCTTTCCCTCAAGACAAAATGAGAGAGAGTGGGCTTACGTTGCAATCGGAGGCATTAAAATTAAACTTTAGGAAGAACTTCCTCTTAGAAGGATTGGTAAACACCAAGAAAGAGAGTTTGCAGAATCAAAATAATTTTTAAAGCCTCATGAAAAGAATAGGCATCTTATAGACACTCATAATATTTGATACATTGCATTGAAAGAAAGATGGCATGAACTCATGTGAAAAGAACAAACCTGTAAACAACAAAAGCACCATTCTCCAGGTCACAAGACCCTCTGGGATGGCAGTAAGCCGGTGTTTAAGCCTCATCTCTGCCACTGATTTGGATGAGTTACTTAACCTCTCTCAACCTCAACTTAACACCTCTATGAATTGGGAATAATAATACCTCATAGAGTACTTATGAGCATCTAATGCAGTTACGCGGCACTTTTCCTTTGGTTTTATACAGTACATATAATTACATATATATGTATAAATGTAATAGCCATAGTTGTAGGAACAGATTAGATATGACTATTATATCAAATGGCTTCTGTCTAGAGACAGGGAGAGTGAACTGACTAACATCTTGAGATCCTTCTGAGCTCTGTGATTCCATAGTCCTGTGAAGATTCTTTAATGATTATTCAATTTCATGCAAAGGTAAAGCCAAGCTGTCTCCTAGAGTGTCCAGAAGGGGGCTGAGATAGGAAACATTTGCACATAGCTACCTAATCATATTAGATCACTTGACATTTTTGGATGAGCAATAAGTTGATAAATGAGGAGGGCTGGTCGCTGTCATGATTATTAATGAGAAAACCTACTATCTTGATGGTAATGAATTTTGATGAGAGAAAAGAAATCACCTCTGGGCAAAACCTGTGAATGTGTAGTTACTGCCTGATTATTGCCACTGCATTTTCCTGAGCTGGTGTCAAAGAGGAGACTTGGAGACTTAACCTGGATAAATGTCATGCAAAGATGAGCCCTGAGGCCACAATATCTGAAAGTTCGGCTTAGGATGGAACACACCAGTGCCATAGAGCTGATTGGTGGGGTGCCTTTTCCTAACAGCCCTCCAGAGACAGGTTAGAATGGAAAAAACGAGTATGTGCTTGGCCTTGCAAGGTTATAGTAAGAAAATTCTGCAACCCAAAACTCTACCTCTCACAGTGTTTTGACATGATGTTTCATGTAATTGGAAAAGGCATTAAGAATTTCTGCCCATGGAATGCCTCTGGATGAGACTAGCCTTGTGACTTGGGAGGTCCTCCCAGCAAGTGTGTAAGCTTTTCCGTTGCTAAAGACAAAGAAGAAACCGCTCATGTTACCCAACACACATCACAGCTGCAGAGGGAATCTCAGGCAAGCCAGAGACAATGTTCAATTCTATTTCTTGATCAGGATGATGGCCTAGATAAAATCGATGATCAGTCCAGACTTACTAAGACTAAGATTGTGATTGCTCCTTATCTATATTTTATAGATAAAATATATCTATATGTTAGTTCTGAAAGTCGGTCTATGAGAGAAATACTGCCCTGCAAATTCAGAGAATGTGGTATCCTTGATACCAGCCCAGGAAAATGGGTTTACTTAGAACTAGGGTTTAAAAAACTCAGTAATTGTAGGTGAGTTTGCATCTTCTCTCTTACCTCCACCCACAGGCCAGGCCTTCTCTCTTTCCTTCCTTCCTTTTTACCAACCTGCCCACTCTAAGGTCTTTCCTGTTTAAGTCTGGGAAAAACTGTCAAAGAAAAGGAAGACCCTTGAAGGAAAAAACGTGCTGAAGTGTCCTGGGAAGGAGTCGTCTCAGGAGTGGGCCCAAAGGACTCGTAGGCCTGTGGCCTGAAGGAAAGGTGGGGAAATAGATGTGGGCTCTTTTCTCCTCCCCAAACCATTTTGATCCAAGAACATCATGAACTTGGTAACTAGATATGCTTTTAGAAGACAGTCATTCTATTTTAGAAATAGATTTTCTAGCTGCTTTGAAATCAGCATGGCTGTACACAAAGTAAATCAATGAAAAGTACTTTGTGTGCCGATTTGTGCTGGAGATATATAGCTCCTTCAGCAATTACCAAAGATAAGAAGGTCACCAGCTTTCCATATCTGGTGAAACCAGGATTATCTTCTAGGTCAGTGGTTCTCAACCTTCCTAATGCCGCGAACCTTTAATACAGTCCAAAGGGGTCGTGACCCACAGGTTGAGAACCACTGTTCTAGGTATTCATGTCCAGTTTGGGCTATGATTTTGAAGGAATGTTTTTGTCATATATCACCATGCTGATACAATGGTGCCTTTCATCTAAGTATAGGGGAACCCCATACAAAATAGTAATTGTTTACTCCCCACCCTCAACCCCTATTCCCAAACATACTCCTGCCCGTAATAGTGGCTCTCTAGGGTAGGGTTTATATTGTGTGTGTGTTTGGTGGCATGTTGGCTTCCTAGGACTCCTGTAACAAATTAGTATACACTGGAGGCTTAAAAAAACTAGGAATTTACTGTCTTACATTTCTGGAAGCTAGAAGTCTGAAATCAGGGAGCCATGCTCCCCCCAATGGCTCTAGGGTGGGGTCTTTTCTCACCTCTCCGAGCTGGTGTTTGCTGGTGATTCTTGGCATTCCTTGGCTTGTAGATGCATCACTTCAACCTCTGCCCACTTGCACCTGGCATTCCCCACTGTGTCAGTGTCTGAGTGCCTCTTCTCATGACACCAGTGATTGGATGAGGGCTCACCCTAACTCCGCATGACTTTGTTTTAATTTAATTACATCTTCAAAAACTGTATTTCCAAATAAGGTCACCTTCACAGATACCAGGGGTAGGATTTGACCGTATCTTTTGGAGGGACAAACTCCAATCCACAACTATCATTAGCAGCTGCCCTCCAGGACAGGGAGTGGCTTCTGGGTCCCTTTCCTGACACATGGGACAGGCATTGGGGGGATGAAGCCGCTCTGGAGGCAAACTCAGTCCTTGAACCCATCTCTTTCATGCCTGCTGCTTACGGTGCTATCAGCACTCCAGCTGTCTCTGGAAACCTGCGGGGGTCCTCACGGAGTTCTAGAGGAACAGCAGTGTGCCAGCCCTCTCTCTTCAACCCATCCGAGACTACCCACTGCTCCCTGGGTTTTTTTTTTTTTACAGAGGTGTTCATGGGTTTGATCCTTGCTTCTCTCTTCCCTTCTTCCTTTCCTCCCTCCTGGAAGGTGGCAGACAGGGTGGGCTTTCACCTTCTTTGAGCCTGGCAGAGACCCCTCCTTCCTGCGGTGGTATTCACCTCCACTTTCCCTGGGGCCATGATGTCAGATAGGACACAAAGAAACAAACAACAGGGAAGACACAATCTATTATCCCTGCTCCACGGGCATGAGGGTAGCACGGGTCACATCACAGTCTAGGTACGAGAGCTACGGGAGACCACTGTAGCTTCTATCCACCTTAGCTGCTGTGGCTTTTTCATCCTTCTACCTCCTTTACCTCCTTCTCTTTCTCAACAGTTCTCTAGTTTTCCTTTTAAATTAATTAATAGCAGCAGAGCCCTAAAATATACAAGAGGTAGAAGTGAGACTACTCTCTCTGTGATGAAGGGGGATGCCAGAACCACACCCATCCCACAGCTTTAGAGTATTTCTTCCAGACTCCTAGCTCCTTAGAACACAGCTCAGAAATCATAGCAATAAAATGCAGTGCTTCTCGTAGCCCATACCTTGAACTTGTTTCTATAAATAAAACAGGGAAGTTACCATGGCAACCTGACTGTCTGTTTAAATTGTCCCTTATAGACCAAATTAGTCAGGATCAATAGTGTTTCCTGAATGCAGAATTACTTTCCCTTTATAACAAAAGTTTGAACAAATTATAGAATAAACCACTTGGGAAGCAAGATCTGAGTCAATGCATTTAAATTGTTGTCTGCAGCTCCTCTTCAGCACCCATGCGAGGGTGTTCCTTGGTGCAATACAGTCCCCGGCCTTGTCTTCTCCAGGCCACTGTGTTATTTACTGCTCACTTCTGTGGCCTCTTCTCTGGCAGGTTCTTCCTGCTGCTCTGCATGTGTCATTAGAAGGGACACTTCTGTCTGTAACATCCTGCTCCCCTAGGCTCAGCTGTCACGTGATGAGATGCTGTCTTTGGAGATGGACAGATTTTAAATGACACTCCCCAAGCAGCCTGCAGAAGCAGACCTCAGAGCAGATGTAGGCCCAGGCCTCACCCAGCAAGGAGCTTATTAAGAGGCATCAGTTATCCCTGGAGCCAGTGATAGTCTGCTGTTGTCCCCCAAGACACAAAAGCCAAGAGTTTCCTCCCTAAGCAAAACCTGAGAAGCTCAAGGAGGATGGTAATGCTGAGCTTGGCTGCATTTTCAAGTAGGAAGTTAGAATATGACCTGCTATCATGATCTGGGAATCTGGACAGAGCCCCGAGTCCCAGATTATCTTCCAATTGCTGCTTGCAATTACCTGTCTTTTATTTAAAATGGGCTGGGCAGGATAGCAATTTAAACTAATTCCCGCTATGGTGTCAGGCTGAAGTCTTGCTGGGCAGTATGGGGAGAGAAGGGAGATTAACAGCCATGTCCTGGGCCTTTTACCAACATCCTTGTTTAGTCCTCCCAAGAATCTGTGTTCTTTCATGTCATCTGTATTCTACCCCAGTCGTTAATGGCTCTGCCTTGCTGTAGAGGTGACCCAGCGTTTTGGGTTTGGATAAAGATGGTGTTCCAATCCCATTCTGTCACTGTCTGTGAACTGTGGGATCTTGGATGAGTTATTTGGCATTTTTGAATCTCTTATTTAAACAAATCGGTCATTTGATAACATTTATGAATGTAACAAAAAATGTATGACATATATTGTTTTCATATAATTTTAAGGGTCCTGGAAGACCTGTAGTTAGGACTGTTGATGTACAGCAGCTCTGGAGATCAGAGTGAAGGAATAAGTGGATGTGGGCGAGGGAGAAGCAAAGCAAAGGGTGTCAAAGAGTTAAGTGGTGCACTTATCTTTGTAAAATTTCCAGAGTGAGTCTTTGAGTGCTATTCCCTAGTTAGTAAGAGTAACAGTAGATTGATTCTAGGTTCTGTTTAATGTTTTAGAAATACTTATTAAATTTCCAACTGTGCTTAGAAATACATAACATAAAATTTGTCATCTTAACCACTTTTAAGTGTACAATTCAGTAGTGTTATGTGCACCGTTGCGCACCAAGTCTCCAAAATATCTTCATCATGTCAGTGGTTCTCAACCTTCCTAATGCCTTTAATACAGTTCCTCATGTTGTGTGACCCCCAACCATAAAATTGTTTTTGTTGCTACTTCATAACTTCAATTTTGCTACTGTTATGAATCATAATGTAAATATCTGATAGGCACGATGTATTTTCATTGGTCACGACCCACAGGTTGAGAACCACTGAGCTATGTCCATTAAAGGACAACTCCCCATTTCTTCACCCCACTTGTAGCAACCACGATTCTACTTTCTGTTTCTATGAATTTGGGTACTTCAGATACCTCATATAAGAGTATTTGTCTTTCTGTAATTGGCTCATTTTAGTATAATATCCCCAAGGCTCATCTATGTTTTAGGATGTGTCAGATTTTCCTTCCTTTTTAATGCTGAGTAATCTTCCCTTTTCTGTGTAGACCACATTTTGTTTATCCATTCACCTGTCAGTGGATAGTAGAGTCACTTCTTCCTGTTGGTTACTGTGAATAGTGCTACTAAGAATGGGTGTGCGAAGAACTCATTGGAATTCTGTTTTCAATTCTTTTGAATAATATACTGAGGTTGCTGGATCATATGGTAATTCCATTTTTAATTTTTTGAGAAATCTCTATTTTGTTTTTCATAGTGACTGCATCATTTTACATCCCTACCAACAACACAAATGGTTCCAATTTCTCCAAGAGCTCATCAAAAGTTGTTCTTTGTCCTTTTTTTTTGACAGTAGCCATGATAGTGGGGGGGGGGTGAGATGATATTGCATTGTGGTTTTGATTGGCGTTTGTCTGATGATTAGTGATGTTGAGCATCTTCTCATGTTTTATGGTCATTTGGGTATCATCTGTGGTGAAATGTCTAGTCAAATCCTTGGACCATTTAAATCAGGTGATAAGCATTCTGAGGCGTGGCCTGCCCTGTACAGTAGATGACATTTACATGTGAAATTCCGTCACTGGCTTAGCTTCATTTTAATAACCTCAACCCATTTTGTGACAGTTCTTTAGGAAATATTAAATGGCCAGTTTAATGCCAGATTTTACTGTGGTAACAAATTAAGTCTGAAACATCAGTGATGAACACACAGCAAATATTTATTTCTCACTCATGGTACATATCCAGTGTGGGTCAGCTGGGTCTCTGCTCTATGCATTCACTTGGAGGCCTAGGGCTTACAGAGGCTCTACTGACCCGTGGCTGCACTGTCTGGAGCACATGCCTCCTTTCTATCTGTAACAGATGCATGAGACTGGGGCCTCTCTTTTCATTTCCTGGGGCTGGAAGTGACATACATCTCTTCCACTCCCATTTCATTGGCAAGACCTGGTCATGCAGTCTATATGTGATCACAAACACTGAGTAACACACTTCTTGGTGTACCCAGGGCCAGGCAGAGAACCACCTATTGGTGATCAGTAATGTTTACTCCTAATGTGTGGTGTGCGTGTTTCATGGAAACCAGTTTTTAATCATTTGATTAATGGTACATTGAAATTAGAGTGCTCTCTGGGCTGTGATAGACCTACGATTCACTGAAGGTTATGTGCAGTTTTTCTAAGCATTAGTGTTTTTTTTTTTTTTTTGACTGGGGCTGGGTTTGAACCTGCCACCTCCAGCATATGGGGCCAGTGCCCTACTCCTCTGAGCCACAGGCACCGCCCCTAAGCATTAGTTTTTACCTATATGTCTTTTTTTCTCATTCAGGAGAGCATGTTACAATACAAGGTGGGTGGAGATAGCATCACAACAATAACAGTGAATCCACTCTAATTCAACTTTTAAGGTAAGGTACGAAATTAAGTACTTCAGGAATTATTTGTTTGAAATTATTTGCCTTCCATTTTGCAGCTGATCAAGGTAGTGTATGATAGTACTTTGATTGAGAAACTACTCTAAAACTTGTAAAGGAGTTGGTCATTTTGAAAGTAGTGTTAAAGAATGAGTACATTGGATACTTTTTCTTCCATTCTTGAGATACTTTGCTAAGATGAATATGTTCCAACTCCATCCATGTAAACATGAAAGAGGTAAAGTCTCCATCTTTCTTTAAAGTTGCATAGTATTCCTTGGTGTACATATACCACAATTTATTGATCCATTCTTGGGGGAGGGTTGGGGAGAGGGGAGGATGGGTGGAGGGAGGGTAATTGATGGGACCACACCTATGGTGCATCTTACAAGGGTACATGTGAAACTTACTAAATGTAGACTATAAATGTCTTAACACAATAACTATGAAAATGCCGTGAAGGCTATGTTAACCAGTGTGATGAAAATATTTCAACTTGTATATAAAACCAGTCATTGTACCCCATGACTGCATTAATGTACACAGCAATGATTTAATAAAAAAAAAAAAAGGAAAAAAAAAGAGAGTAGTATTAAAGAAAAAATTCTTTTGACGCTTGTTACAATGGCAAAGAAGACTTTATTTAGGACTGTTGCAGGAGGCATCAGGCATCAATTCTGAATACTACAAAGACAGCTGGGAATTTCTAGTCAACCAGCAGAATAAGGCATCAGTGGATGGAAAATCACTAAGAAGAGGCATCAGGGTAGGGGATCCTTGCTAAGTGGACTTACCAAGATTCTTGCTGCAGGCCAGGGTGATCAGATCTCAAGGGTGTGGAACTTTGCAGCAGTCTTGCTTTGGTTCCCTTTCCTTCTCTTCCCTCAGTGCTCCACATCCCTGAGCTGCCTGGAGGCTAAATAAATAAGCTAAATAAATGAATAAACTATTATTCCTCCAAATAGTATAAGAAGTATTCACATTTAAATAGATAACCACACATTGCTTCTCAGCCTTTTGGTTAAGATCAAGTGTAAAAAGATAACCACAAACTCCTTCCCCCTTCCCACAGTCATTGCATAGCAGCAAATTGCAAACGCCCTTCAAGTCGTCTTAGAGTGGTCTTATAGCACTCAGCTTATGGAGGGAGTGTAGCATTTTATAGATATTAAATATCATATATTGTGCTTAGCCATTTGAGGACTTATCTTCTCTGCTTGGTTATGAACACAAGGGCTAGTGCCTTCTCTTTCTGATGTCAGTGTATAATCCTAGAGCTTGGATAGTGTTTGGCCTATGGGTAGCCATACTGCAAATGATCATTGTTGAATTGACTCAGAATATGGCAATTTTCCATCTAAGGATTGAATTTATATGCCTGTGTTAGGCACCTGTCCCCCACCAGGAGGACACAAAACAAAGGCCCTTGCTGATTCTGGTAAACTTCACTAAGGTTATGAAACTCAAAATGAAGTTTCTCTAACCTTAAAGTGTTGGCCAAAGACCTAAAGTCTTTAAAATCATTTTTAAAGTCTCTAAAAATGCTTGTTTGGGGGTAGTTTGCATAGTCTTAACCTCTTCCAATGGAAAGATCTGATTAATTTTGAATTATATTAGATGGGATAGAGACTCCAGAATTTTCTTTCAGAGATGTGGACACCCCTTTGGAAACTCAAGGCATTCTTTTTGCAGTGTTTCACTGGGTTATGATAGAGAAATTCTCAGTCAGGAGGCAAGATGTTTGTATATGAATCCCAGTTCTGTCTCTCATGAGTTCAGTACCTTGTTGGAATTGGTGAAGACCTCCAGGCTTCAAGTTCCACAGCTGTAATAGGAGGGGAATTTAATTAGCCACCTTTTAGTTGTAATGTGAGGGAAACAGTTTAAAGTTCCATTGAGGTGGGTGCTGTTTTCCAGATAGCACCTTGATTTCTACATTTTTAATTTTTAGTGTTTTCGTACTTTTTAGTCTGTCAAGATTTTGACATATTATAATTACAGACTTTCCAGTGTTTCCTGTTAAGAAGTGATGTCAGTGGTAGGTTATTGTATTTCAGGAATATGGTTTGCGCTACAAAGACAAATAGATGATGAAGCTATCAGGAGAGGGAGTAAATAGGCACGAGGAAGCAGCACCCCCAGAAAGGAAACAAACCATGGAGGAGACATAGTTGCTTGGTAGGAATGGCTTCTTGGTTTGCTTAATATGACAGTAGATGAAAAAGCTGTGAAGATCAGGAAAGACTCTCTTACTACTGATAATGCTGTGGCAATAGAAAAAGAAAGGCCAATCCTCTTGAGCAAAAAGTAAATGCATTCATATGCTGGATTTGCTAGGTGATGTTAGGTGTTGCAACCACACATTTATAGTTATAAATTCTCCCTATACCAGTGAAAATACCACAGTAAAATGTCTATTCTGAGTCTAAAATTCTCTATTCTAAAACCTCTTATTTCCAATGAAGAAACTATTTTTATAATGTATGTTTTATCATGTGTGATTTCTTGAGAATTATAATTATCGCAATAATTACATTGTAGCAGAATAGACTTCTCTTCTCAAGGCCAGTTACATAATCTGTGGGGCCTAATGCAGAACAAAAATTCAGGGCCCTTTGTTTAAAAAGCAGAAAAAAAATGTCATTAAAGTTATATACTAAAATACAAGCATTTCTTTTCTTCCTTGATCTCTTTCTGGACTTACAGTGTGTGTGTGCGCTTTTAAAAAAAATTTGCTATTTAATGTCATTTTAAGTAAAAAAAAAAAACCACTAAAAATTTAAATTGTTAGCATGAATTTTTTTAGTTCATCTTTATATGGTGCAATGCTAGTTTTAAATGCAAATATATGAGCATTTAACTGACACGCAGAGTCACCGAAATTACACAAATCATATTTCATAGCTCATACATGCATATGTATTTTGTTCTTATGAGAACAATGGGAATGTTACACAAAACTAACTCAACTATTTTTATTTTACTTCTTGATATGTGCTTATACCATTAACACTCTCTATCTTTTGCCTACTGGTGAATAAGGAAGGTTTGAAATAAAAAAGGGACTATGGATTGCCCTGTCTTTATTTTCCTTAAATGCAGTCATTTTTAGGGTAAGTGGTTGACTAATACAGGGAAGTAAGGAAAGATATGAGAGAGGATTTCTTAATGGCTTGTATTCCTTACAATGTCATTGCCTTCCTTCTGCATTTGAGGTCAATTCTGATTTGAAGTAAAAGCATGGCTTCTTGGTGTTATCAGGACCTCCACTCACTCGGTTATAGATATAACATATATATTTTGTACTTGCTTCTGCTGGTAGGGCATCTGCAAAGACATATGTGAATATGGTGGTAAGGAATGGTGGCAGATGTGCGAATCACATATAGGTCCTCTGCTCATGAGAGCATTCCATTATCCCATTGGATTTTATTTACAAAATACAAATTCAAAGGGAAAATTATTATAACTATCAAGATGGCAACAGAAAAGTGCTGGCCCCTTTCTGAGTTACTATATAGATCACATGCCCTGAAGCTGGACCTGACATCTTTTAAATTACAATGATAATTGTGCTAACACTGAATATAACAACAGCATTTCTTGAATACTTACTGAGTGATAAGCTCTGTGCCAAACGTTTTTGCATACATTATCTCTTTTACGATATCTGTTTTACATAAAAAGTGAAGTAACTTGTCCCAAATCACAGAGCAAGAAAATGATGTATCTGGGGTTTGAAGCTGGACTGTCCTATTGCACTACAGTCTACAGTCTGTTGCTCAAAGCAGAGAGCTGAGGAATATTAAATAAAAATTCTGATTTGAGTTATACAATTGGGATTTGATGGGAGATCTTGGGGAAAGTAACTTCAGCCTTATTTGTCTCATTTTTTTCCTTTATTCATTCCTTCACTTGCCATTTTTGAGGGCATAATAAACCAAGGCAGGATCACTTATTGGCATACTGTTATCTGACACTGACTATTATCTTAGAATGTTGGTTGTGTTGAATGATGACAGCAGTTGGAGATGGAGTGGAAAAGGTTGTTGCAGTGACCTGTAGTGTAACAAATCACCTTAAAACTTAGTAGCTTAAAACAATGACATCATAAATCTACAATTTGGGCAGGGCTTGGTGAGGATAGCTCATTTGTGTACCACTCAGTGTCCACTGAGGCAAGCAATAGCAAGGGCCTGGTTTTCTTTTTCTTTTTTTTTTTTTTTTTGGGCTGGGGCTGGGTTTGAACATGCCACTTCTGACATATGGGGCTGGGGCTCCTACTCCTTTGAGCCACAGGTGCTGTCCAGGGCCTGGTCTTTCTTATTTACATGTGCAGCAGATGACACTGGATATTGTCCAGGATCTCAGCTGGGACTGGCCAGAACACCTACATTTGTTTTTCAAGAAAAAGAGTCATTTTTTCTCTCCAAATAAACTCAGCTCAAACAGGATTTCCCCCTTATAGTTTTAGGTTGTAAATGATCCCCTAATATGGTCACATTGATCAAAAAATACTGTAAAAGTATTTGAGCCTTAGAGTATTTATTTTAAGTTATTCTGATGATGATATAGCCACTCCAGTTTTCTCTTTTGAGAATAATACGTCCATTATATCCTTTCATTTGTACTTATAATTTATTTGTTTTCCTATTTAAAGTGGGTTTCTGTATTTACTTGGACCTTGTTTTTGTTTTTGGTTCAATCTGACAATCTCTGCCCACAGTTAGGGTTTTAGACCATTTACATTTAATGGAATTATTGATCTAGTTGGGTTTAAATCTACTATCTTAACTTTTGTTTTTAAATTCGTCTTCTCTGTTCTTTGTCCCTCCTTTTATGCCTTTTTTTTTGCCTTTGATCCCTTCAACATTTTTCTTTTCCTTTTTAAAAAAATTTCAGATTGATATAAGAGTTCATATGATTAGCTTACATTGTTTGTGTTTGTTAGGAAAAGTCCAAGTTGTGTTTGAGTTCTTCACCAGGAGGTGTGCCATATACCCTTATATCTATCTTTTTTTTTTTTTAGTGATTGTTTCAGTGTTTTTAGTGTGCATTTTTTCTTACTGAAGATCTATCTTCAATTGATATTATATGACTTCATGTGTAATATAAAAACCTCACAATAATAAACTTCCATTTCTCCTTTTCTGGTCTTTGTGCTGTTGTTGTGATACATTTATAAACCCCACAATATCTTGTTTCCATTTTATCATTAAGTAGTTATCTTTGAAAAAGATTTATATAATAAATAAAAAGTAGGCTGGATGTAGTGGTTTACATCTGTAATCCCAGAACTTTCAGAGGCTGGGGTAGGAAGATACCTTGAGGCCAGGAGTTTGAGGCAAAGCTGGGCAACATAGTGAGATCCCACCTTTATGTAAATAAAAAAATCATCTGGGAATGGTGGCCTGTTCCAGCTACTCAGGAGGCAGAGGCAGGAGGATCACTTGAGCCCAGGAATTTGAGGTTATAGTAAGCTATCATCAGGCCACTTCACTTTAGCCAAGGTAACAGAGTGACCCTGTGTCTAAAAGAATAACTACAATAGTAAATAAATAAATAAAAAGTTTTATATTGACTCACATAGTTTCCATTTTTGGTATTCTTCATTCCATTATGTAGATCCAGATATACATTTTGCCTGAAGGACTTTCTGTAACAATTCTTATGGTGCAGGTCTACTCTTAATATTCTTTTTCAACATATGTAAATCTGAAAAGTCTTTATTTTACTGTTGTTTTAAAAAGAATTCTATTTTTTATAGCTTGAATGAGGTACAATTTGTATACTACATAATTTATCCATTTAAAACATATACTTCAGTGTCTTTTTAAGATATTCATGGAATTGTGTAACCATCACCATAATCAGTGTTAGAATATTTTGTTTCTTTTAGAGATGGAGTCTTGATCTGTCACTCAGGCTGGAGTGCAGTGGCATGGTTATAGCTCACAGCTCACTGCAGCCTTGAATTCTTGGGCTTGAACAATCCTACATCAGCCAACCAAGTAGCTGGTACTACAGGTGCATACCACCATACTGCGTAGTTTTGTTGTTAGGGAGGTGGGGTCTTGCTTCATTGCCCATGCTGATCTTGAACTTGTGGCCTCAAGTAATCCTACTGTCTTGGCCTCCCAAAGTATTGGGAGTGTAGCCATTGGTCAGCCTTAGAACAATTTTGTTACTCTCAAAGGAAAACCCTACCCATTATCAGTCACTCCATTATTTTCTGCAGTCTTTCTCAGTACTAGGAAACTACTAATTCTGCCTGTATATATTTACCTACTCTGGAAATTTTATACAAATGAAATAATTCAATATGTGGTCTTTTATAACTGGCTTCTCCCATGTAGCATGCTGTTTTCAAGATTCATTATTTTTTAGCATTTGTCAGTACTTTATTTCCTTGTATGACTGAATAATATTCCATTTTAGGGATATGTCACATTTTTTTAACCCATTACTCAGTTGATGGACACTTGAAATGTCTTTGCTTTTTTTGTCTATTGTGAATAATGCTGCTATAAACATTTGCGCATAAATTTTTAAATGGATATATGTTTTTATTTCTCTTGGGTATATATCTAAGAGTAGAATTGCTAGATCACATAACAACTATGTTTATTTACCTTGACATCCCCCCATAAGGAAAGACTTTAATAGAGGGGAAAAGAAGAATGGAGTCAGCTCAGCTACTACAGTTGTAAAAGGCTTTTATTAGCCTTATCAGTATAGGTGGAAGGTGGCGGTGAGCCAGGAGTACCTCCTGGGGCTCTTCTCTGAGTCAGGATTATGGGCATTTCTGTAGGGTCAGGCTGTTTCCAGGAACTCTGGCCTTGAGGTACTCCAGGAAACTGGGGAGGGGATTGCTAGTTTCTGACCTGATTTTCTAAAATGGCTAAGCTCCTGTCAGGATAGAGAATTCCTTTCCTACAACTCCCCACTTTTTATTTTAAGGAATGGAGGTGCAGAAATCTATCAAAATTTCTTCCTGCTTCAGCAGTTCTCAACCTGTGGGTTGCAACCCCTTTGTAACAATGAAAATACATCCTGCAACTCAGATATTTACATTACAATTCATAACAGTAGCAAAATTATAGTTATGGATACCAACGAAAATAATTTTATGGTTGGGGGTCACCCCAGCATGAGGAACTGTATTAAAGGGTCACAGCATTAGGAAGGTTGAAAATCTCTGTGCTAGATGGAGGCACTGACTCTTTTAGGAGTATGGGGAGAGTTATTGGGTTTAGGAAGCTTTTGGTGTCGTCTGGGGCAAGCCTCTTTGAGAAGGAGGACTTGGGTGATGTGTGGTTGGGTTAAGTGGTAAAACATGTTCTGAATTAACTGGATTCTAGTTTGTATAAGGAGTGGACCTAGGGAGACAGGAAGTAGTAAAAGAAGTAAAGGGGTGATTAGAGGTAAGACCCAAGGGAGCCAGCTTTTTGAGTCAAACCACGATCACCAGCTGTTTTCTCTTTGTCTTCAGAGATTGGCAGCTCATTTCTTGGCTGCATCTCTGAAAAGTCTAGACTGGTTGACTTAGAAGGAACATTTTTCGTTTTGGAACAAACACACAAGTCTCCCTTTTCTGCAGTAAGAAAGTCTAAGCCATGTCTACTTTGGAGGGTCAGGGCTGCTAAGAAATCTATTTGATTTTGTAGTTAAAAAATGTAGAGAAGACTCCATACTGTTTGGATCCCTTGTAGTTCACCAGGGCAGTGAGGAGTAGGATTAAGATGGGGGCTCTTTTGGGTTTGACATGTGTTTTTATTGGAATGGGTAGATGTTGATCAGGATGGGCCTTGTTTATTTTAGGAGACAGATAAGAAAGATTAGAGGTGCCTGTCCAGTTGGTGGGTAGGCAAGAATATGTTTTGTTTCCTATACAATTTTAACATTTCAAACAAGCCTAATATGTCTTGTTTAGAATTTCAGTGGTCTTAATATTTAAAAAGCTAGTTTGAAGTCAAAAAGACTGAATTTCAAAAGATTTTAAGGGCAATAAAGGAGGTTACATGGGTGTAAACCTTCACTTTTTTAGTTTAGTTTTTTCAGGCCAGTTATAGAAAAGCTAAAAAAAAAAAAAAAAAAAAAAAACCCAAAAAACCTTCCTGTAGTGTGATTTTAAAATTAAAGGGAAATAGGTCATGTAATTTCATCAAGAGT
>NW_003852412.1:6268148-6288637 GCF_000181295.1 Otolemur garnettii
GCTGAGTTTGAACCCACCACCTCTGGTATATGGGGCCAGCATCCTACTCCTTTGAGCCACAGGCACCGCCTGCTTATATGTATTTTTTTCCTGACTTGAAAACTGCTGTCATTGTTATCTTTGTTTCCTGCCTTGTTCTTTTCCCTCTGGATACTTCTAAACTTTTCTTCTTTTCACAAGTTTTAACTATTTTTTTTTTATTATGTGTCTTAATATATGTATGTTTCTTTATCTTTTTTATGTTTATAGTTTATTGAGTTTCTTGAATCTGTGAGTTTATGGTTTTCATTATAATTTGAAAAATTTTGGCCATTATTTTGTCAAATATTTCTTCTGCCCTTCTGTCCCTCCTTTGGGGACTCCAATTATTCATATATTAGATTGTTTGAAGTTTCTTCACAGTTTACTGAGTCTATGTTCATTTTTAGCCTTTTTCTATTACTTCAAGTTTACGAGTATTTTCCTCTGCAATGTCTAATCTGTTGTTAAATCATCTAGTATATTTTACACCCATTGTAGTTTTCATCTTTAGAAGTTCAATTTTTTTTTTATATCTTCCTGCCTGTTTTTTCTCTAGTTTCTTGAACATATTGAATATAGTTAGAGTTGTTTTAATGTTCTATATGCTGAGTCTCAGTGTCAGTTATGGCTCAGTTTTTATTGATTGATTTTTATCTTCATTATGGGGTGCATTTTCTTATTTATTCTTCTGTCCAGTAATTTTTGTTTGAAAGCCAGACATCATGTGCTAGAATGTCTTATTTTGTATTTCTTTCGGGATTCTCAATCTTTGTTCTGAGCTGTGGTTGTTTGGAAATAGTTTGATCACTTCAGGTCTTGCTTTTAAGTTGTGTTAAGTAGAAACAGATCAATGCTTAGCTAGGGCTAAATTTGCTAGTGAGACAAATCTATTTTGAGTGCTCTACCTGATATTGAGTGAATTAAGATTATCTCAACTATGATTTTTGGGAACAGGAACTATTTCCAATCCTAAGTGAGCCCTCTTTCCTTCTAGGAGTTCTTTCTCCTGCTTCAAGTATTTTCCTCACACACAGGCAATAATCAGGGTGCAGCTGAAAATCCAGGGGGACTCTCCATAGTTCTCTCTCTCTCTCTGGTCTCCCTTTCCATTCTTGAACTCTGCCTTCTCTTGTACTCTGGTTTGAAATCTCCAGCCACCTTGGTCTCCTTGGATTCATCTCTGGAACTTGGGAGATCTCTGGGCTCCTGGTTTTCTCTCTCCCTGATCCACAGCTTGCAAATCATCTTCACGCACTAAGATGATGAAACTGTAGAGTTGATCTTATTTGTTTCACAACTCTCAGGGATCAGTGTGCTGCATTTTTTATACCCAGTGTCTTGTACATGTTGTGTCTGGTTTTTCCATTATTTAAAACACTAGGGTAAAGCAAGTCCTTGCTATTCCATCTACCGAGAAGTGGAAGTGTTATACACTTTTGAGATGATGTGTTTTTATATATGCCTAATACATAGACAACTTATGGATATTTCCTAAGGAATAATTAATAGTAAATTATTCTTTGAAGTGGAAATGATGACCAGGAGAGGGACATTTATTTTTCACTTTACATCTTATTTACTGTTTTCCTTCTCAAAATCCATGATATGAGTGGCCATCATTATAATAAATAAAACTTGTTTATTAAGTGAATTTGGGTTGAAAGGACCTCCTGAAATAAAGAGTACTGTTGAGGTTCTACTGATTCATTTTTCTTTCAGTGTTGTGGATGACAGATAACCAGTTGCACTTATCTTTCATCCTCTTGCTTAGGTCAAAGGTGAGGCAGAGTAATAACATTTGATTTTTGATCCCATCTTCTGGGAAACATGATGTTTCTGGACTCTTTCTTGTTATCTGGGTTTGATGAGTGTTTGCACAAATCTATTAGGGCAACATTTAAAATCAGTGCACTGGCTACCCATCAGATCTGCTGGTGGGATCTAAATACATGCAGCTTTCCTGGGGACACTTTAACAATATGTATTAAAAGCCTAAAAGCATGTTTACTCTTTGGCCTACAAATTCTACTTTTGTGATGTTATCTTAAATAAATGATAAGTACATGTATACAACGATTTATAATCATGGGTGTTTACTGCACCATTGTTTGTAATAATGAAAGATTGGAAAGTCAAAAATATCTTATGTTAAACTTGGCATATAATTAAAAGGGAATATTCTATGATTGTAAGAATAAAGATGGACATATTTATTGGCATGCTTTACTAGGTCAAAAATATCTATTTACATATAAGTATATACAGTATAATTCTAATTTTTATCTGTAGGTGGTAGGTAATGAATAATTATTATTTTAGCTCATCAATATTAAATTTCCTTTGCAGGAATGTTATTGTTTGCTAATAAAAATTATGTATGTAATGTCCTGAAAATCAAAGTTCATTTCTTGTGCATCTCCCTTTCTTTTGTTCCTTCATTATTTATAGGAATAGAACAGAGGATTACTGAAATCTGCTTATTTCTACCCATAATTAGTGACTTTTTGATCAAAGGTATATGCTCCTACTATAAATCTTACTTGTTTTTCAAAGGATGTTTTTGGTTGTCTCTTCTCATGTCCATCCCTATCACTGGTTTTTAAATTGCAGACTAATGTACAAGCTCTCATTTTCTTCACTCCACCTCCCTTAACTTTCCTTTCTACATGGCTACTCTGTTGCTTTGGAAAAAGTCTAGCTCTGCTTTTGTTAAACCAGAGTTAGGATCCTGAGCCTTTGAAATATGCCTGAATTCTTACTCCACCCTGAGGAGCTACGCATGTTACTCACTTTACTTAAGTGCTTTTCTGGTTTTGGGATGTGATAACTGAAAAGGGACTCTGGAGATAAAGAGCAATATGCAGACCATATAAAGCAGTGACGTAGATTGGGGATATTCCCAATTGTTTACTCTTTTCAGGTTGTAGAATTGTGCATTCATGCCCTCTGCTGTGTGGCTCCGTGGTATGTCCCAGTTGAGTAGGAGGAATATGTTCTGGGCTCCACTGAATCTGGACTTAGTCATATGACGTTGGTTAAAGGATGATTAGAAGAGGTTACATGAGGAACTGTGCATGTACCTTCATTATTGGATTGGCTCTTTAGGCTTCTGCCACCTTCCATGTGAAGACATGCTAGAAATTTCTCAAGCAGAGATGAGGAGGGAAGAGGATGCAGGGAAAAGGGGAGAAGCAATAAGCTCACCTCCAACAGGCAGATCATGCAGATGTCCATGTCCTCAACTGCATAGCAAGGAGGGGCTATCAGGGACAGGGACAGGGGTCAACGTCTCTCCTCTCTGGCCTCTACCTTTATTTCCCAAAGCACACTAAGAAAATAAATGTTTTGTTCTCCTTTGGTTTGGTCTGCACCCAAAAGCATAAGGTGATAAGGTCAGGAGAAAAGGTTTGTCCTGTGCCCAAGCAGCCTCAGTAACTCTTTGGTCCAGGTATGGAGTGAAGGTATGCATAAGTGTGTGTTTGGGGGTCCTGTGTGGGCGATGTACTATTGGTATGCATTGCTTCTTACTGTTGTTGCAGGGGTTAGGCAGATCCTTCGATACATTACTGGGGATCCTTGAAAATGCAGTGGTGAAGACTTAGAAGTGTAGACCCTGGAGCCACACTCTCTGCTTTGGAATCCCAGATATGCCACTTAGTAGCTCTATGACCTTGGTTAAGTCACGTAGCTTCCCTTGCCTCAGTGTACTCAACTGTAAGACAAAGATAATAATAGAATCTACCTCATAGGCTTGTTGTGAGGATTAAATGAATAAATTTTTGTAAAGTGCTTGGAATAGTGCTGGGCACATGAGAATGGCTCAGTGTTCACCTCTATTATGTTGTTGTTTTTCACAGAGCAGGGACTCAAATGCTCAAAATGTCTTTTTGAAGAGGTTTAGAATGAAGGGAGAAGAAAAAATTAATACCACCACAGCTTGTGTTTCAGCAGAATAATAGTATTCAACAGATGGCACTGGAGAAATAAAAATGATCACTTCACAGGGACATGCTCTTCCAAAGGCTAGGACAGCTTCCTGCCTTGAGTCTCATGAGGAAAAATCACATGACGGTAGAAGGTGGTGCCCCTGGGTCCAGAGGGGCTCGGCAGCAGCAGCTCTGGGGTGGGTGGGGTTTGGTGGATCTATTCCCTGTAGCTTCTTCTTCTAACTTGACTCCGGTGTCAGGTGCAGGTTGGTAACTTTCTCCTTTTCCTAGCTGACCCTCCTAAGAGAAAGGGCGTCCTTTAGACTGGGCTGCATTTTATGTGGCATTCCCAGGAAGGCTGGAGTTGGTGTTGAGGTAGGTAGGGTTTGGGCTTGGTAGAGTGAAGCAGGAGGCTCTCATGCATACATATGAGCACGTGTGTATATACATGCACACAATGTGCATATGAGGTTATGGGGTTATAGGGTGGCTGGATAGACAGACAGATGAAGTGATATTGATCTGGGCAGGGGAGCATCCAGGGAATGAACTTCCTTTCGCTTACCAATCCTGGTTACATTATGTTTCCCCTACGTGGAGTTCATGAACAAATCATGGATTGTTATTCCCAATCTTTGGGTCTTGACCTTTAAAATAGAGTACAGGTCTCTGCTGGGTGCTCAGTAAGTTTGGAGAATGAGTTCAGTAGCTCTAATTTTCATTTTACCAGATGGGAAGAACTGTCAAACTTAGAGGCTAAATGTTGTTGATGAGCACGAAATGTCTTTTCCCACGGTGGATTGTCTGAGGTCACCTCTGCTCTGCTTCCCCAGCTGTCTGCTCCCCTAGGGCCTGGGCTGGACAGAAGAGCTTGCTAGAAGGGGATCAAAGGTGTGGGGGAAATGTGAGTGGGGTCGTATCGCTGTGCAGGCATGGGAGGACAAAGTTGACTTTTGAATGAACTCTTATTCTTTTCTTTTTTCTTTTTCCTGTTTACAAGGAATACAAATTAATGATATACTATCACTACATAAAGTTGATATAGGAGAAAGATGAGCTGGAGAAGGCAGGGCTAAATTTTCCATTTTGACTTTGGATCTTGAAAGGGAGACAAGGGGGTGGGGAGGTAGGGAAAGAGAGAGAGACAGACCGTGATGCCCACACATCCTGGGCTTGGAACCCCTGGGCAGGCTGTGGTACATGCTGAGTGTTCTGCTTCTTGGCCGCTATGGGAGGGAACATTAAGAATGGAGCTCAGCCCCTGCGCCTCTGCCAGCTGAGCTCCCAGGTGACACTTGGCAGCCAGCTTGGGTCATTTGCATTTTCACAGCTAAAGGGCTGCTCACAAGATGTTGTGTGCAGATATTTAAGTCGCTGGGTTCCAAAGCATCCCCAGGGCACTCCTGGCCCCTCCTCTTCCATATGGCCACACAGCTAACTTCCCATTTCTTAATTATGAAGATGGCATTGTTGGAGGTTAGATGCCTGTGGGAGTTACAGTTAATAACAATATTAGGGCCAGTTCTTTCCCTTCCCTCCCTTCTTCTCTCCTCCCCCTTCCCTCTGTTGTTTCTTTCTCTGTCAAACTTCTGAAATATGTCAATTCCCAGAAGCGAAACAGAGTACAGCAGCCAGAACAGCACGGACCCGGGGCTTGGCTGGAACTGCCAGATGCAGAAGGAGGTATTCTGGAAGGACACAGTTTTTCTGTTACAGTAATGCAATTGTCAGGAATGCTTATTTATTAGTTTTATATTGCTGCTATAATAAATTATCACAGATTTAGTGGCTTAAAACAACACAAACTTATTGTCCTGTAGTTTTGTAGGTCAGAAGCTAAGGGACAGAGGGGCCCAGGAGGTTTCTCTCCTTTGAGTCTCCAGTCATCAGCAGGGCCAAGTTTCTTCCCAGAAGCTTTAGAAATGAATCGGTTCCCAAGCTTATTCAGGTTGTTAGCTGAATTCAGTTCCTTGTGGTTGTAGGACTAAGATCTTCATTTCCCTGGTGGCTCTCATCCAGGGCTGTCATTTGCTATGGAAGGCTGTCCCTCCTCCATCTCATGCCTTCTACGCGGTCCCCTCCAGCAGTGGTGAGTCATGTCTTTCTCAAGCTTCCACTCTCTTAGATGTTTTCTTTCTGCAGGATCTCCTTGACCTCCAGCCAGAGAAAGTTCACTGCTCTTAAGGGCTCTTGATTAGATTGGCTTAGCCTGGATAGTTCAGGATCATCTCTGTATTTTAAGTTCACTGATTAATAACCTTAATTCCACCTGAAAAGTCCATTTTGTGACAAATGTGACATATTCACAGGTTCTAGGGATTAGGCTGTAGACATCTTTGAAGGAGGGGCATTAATTGGCTACCAGATTCTATAAATAATTTATTGATTATCTTGGTCACCCAAGGGCAGGTGTCCTCAAACTATAGCCTGAGGGCCACATGTGGCCCACCTAGGACATTTATCCAGCCCCCTGGATAAATGCTGCCGCCCTGTCTGTCCTGCTTAGCAACTGACTCATCCTGAGACCTGCAGTCTGGCCCTCCAACGGTCTGAGGGACAGTGAACTGGCTCCCTGTTTAAAAAGTTTGAGGACCCCTGCCCAAGGGTAAGAAACCGTGGCAGCCTTTGTCAGGGGTCTGCCTAGCATTTCCACTGGATTCTGGGCAGGGCTGAATAGAAAAAGCGAAGGAACCTGAAGCCAGAGGCAGGATCGAACCCAAGATGCCTTCATTCTCCAAAGAGAAGCAAAGCCCTCCTCTGAAGCTCAAGACTCCTGACCTAGGCAGGCTTACGGAAATCACAGTCTACCTTCTTACTTGAGATGAGGCCATGGAGACCTAGGGACCTGTTTCTACTTGGCCAGTTCAGAGCTGAAGAGCTCTGAAAGCAGCTGCTGGCAAGCCTGATAAGGGCTTTTCAGAATGCAGACATGCCTCTCAGAGTTTTGGCATTTTTTGCATATAATCTGCAAAGCCTGGTGGCTCAATCAGACTACACAGCCTTGGAAAAATAAATGACTGTGGCCTTCTTGCCTTTGGAAAATACAAATCAATTAATGTTATGGGCTGGAGCATCTATGAACATGATTATGGCCTTCCTGTTGTCCAAGGATAGTCCTGTTGCATGATGGCCAGCAAGACACACTCCATGTTATTTTTATAATTCTTACAATTTCTGCATGGGAGTCCTGGGTGCCTTGGTGGTCAGGTCTCCTTGCCATAGCCGTGACACCCCCAGATTGATGGAAAGACACAGACACTAGCCGATACCTCAGAGAAGATGCTTGCAGAGGAATTCCTCCTCTCTGCTTACTTCCATCTGAAAGAAGGCTGTGTCATCAGGCCAGTAGCTCTGTTTCAGATCTGCAGGCCACAGGCATATTCCACAGGGAGATAAACTCCTTGTTCAGGCACTTCATTCTCCTGCCAACTCTGCTCACTCTGGTCTCCTCATTGCCATAGTCTAGAGACATCTACCTCGCGGCAGTTTACATAAGACAGAGCAAAGTGCTCTCCCGGCTAAGAATATATCCACCCCCTTCCCTGGGCGATGTGCCTGGGAGGTGAGGAAACTGACTCACTGCATCTCTGACTCTATGAAAAGACAAATATATGAAAGAAAAAAAAAAACTACTGGATTAATGACAGGGAAAAAAAGAAACCCCAGTATTTTTAGCACATAAGGGCAGAGTTAGCTGCTGTAAGTCCTAGAGGATGGAAGTTTTTATTTAAAATAACAACTCTATGTCTTGAATGTTTTAGACTTATTTAGCAATGGGGAGCTTTCAAGTGGCCAGTGAGGCACAGAGAGGGTGGAAGGCTCTGAAACAAGAAGATGTCCAGTGATGATCTTGTTAGCAGCAGCTCAGACCAGTTGAGGGATTTGTCTGTGAAACCCAGGCACGGCTGGTTTTCTCACAAACCAAACACTCCATTTGATTCCCGGGGTGTGCAAGGGAAATGCTGGGCTGATAGTCCCTAGCACCTCTTCTGCCTGGCTAGAAAGAAGCACTGCTACTTGGGCAGCAGTTGGGCTGTGGCTATGTACCAACCCAGGAGAGCAGCCTAAGAGAGTCCTCCATGGGGGTCCCTAGGTTCCTGTTGTCATCCTGCTGCTGGGAAGAAGCATGTCTATTCCTCAGGGCTAAAGGTAATATCCTGATAGACAATGGTGACTGTCAGTTTGGAAATATCTCTATGTGGAGCTGCTGCTGCTATTGCTTCTAGAAATATCCTAGAATTGCCTAGGGCTTGCTTTCTCCTGCTTCATAACTAGAGACACAGGTCCAGAGAGAACATGGGGAGGTGTTCACGTATGGTTGTGTGTGCCAGTCAAAGACTGAAATTTGGGCAATTTGTTCCCAGGGAGAGATACTGCTGGATGCATATTTAATAGCCATTTTTCCCTTTTCTTCACCGCTAATAGATTTTCAAGATGTATTTTTACAGGAATACTTCCTGACAGTTGGGATTACTGACTTTTGAGCCACATGGCCAAACTATGAGTCTCAGCTCCACCGCTTACTCAGTGATCTTTGGCAAGTTATTAAACTTCCCTGTGCCTCAGTTTCCTTATCTATGAAATAGGCATAATAATACTGCCTCCTTAACAGGTGGATGCATGAAAAGTGCTTATGCAACTACCTGGTACATAGAAAGTACTCAATAAATGTTAACGGTTATTGTTACTGCTATTACATCTCGGTCTCTGTTGTAGCTCAGGTATGAGTTTGAATGTAACATATGGTTGGCCTGAGAGGAACACTACGGGGGAGTTTCTGGGCAATGAACAGGAGGACATGAGCATGGTCCATTCTGGCTGGCCATGGTCAGGTCTCTATGTGATGTCTGAAACTGCTGAGACGATTCCAGCCCTGGGGTTGTCTGGCTTTAGATGTTTTATAAATTGGGATAATAAATTGTGCTCCTTGTTCAAGTTTCACCACTTGCAGTCAAAACCATCCTAGCCAGTGTACCTAGCAATGGCACAGAGGGTCTTGCTGGAATTATGGTGCATTGAAGCTATGTGTGGCCTTAAATGAATTTGGTAGTATTGTTAGTATGGTTCTTTGCCTTGAATAATTTTAAAAGATAATTTAATTGTAACAATTAAAAATTTTTTTTGAACAATAATATATATTCACATGATAAAACACAAAAAAATCAGGAAAAGGCTTTCCAGTGAAAAATCTCCTTCCTATGTTGGTTGTTCATGTTCTCATTTCCCGGGCTCCAACAGCCAGTTAATCACAGCTTTTAGTCTTTTACCGACCCTTCCAGAGATTGTGAAAGTAAATATTAATAAGAAAACAAAACGTATTCTTTTCCTTCTTTCATAATAGGCATTCTGTACCATGCTTTTTTTCACTTAATGTATCTTAGAGAGCTTTCCATATCAATATGTAAAGTGCTTTCTTATTTCTTTTAACAGTTAAAAAACACCCACTGAATTTATATAACCAGTCCTCTACTGAGGAATATACAGTTTCTTTCCAGTCTTTCACTGTTGACTGCTATGTTGCAATAAATAAACGGTATACATGCCATTTTGTAGATATGCAAATATATCTGTAGGGTAAATTCCCCCAAAGTCTAGTTGCTGGATCCTTGGGCACATACATTTGTAATTTCAATAGCTCTTGCCAAGTTAATCTCCATCTGGATTGAATAAATTTATACTCCCACCAGCAAGGTACGACAATGCCTGTCTCCCACAGCCTTGGCAATAGAACATGCTATTGAATTTTGGATTTTTGCCATTTTATGGTGAAAATGGTGTCTTAGGGGAGTTTTAACTTGCATGCCTCTTATTAGGAGTGATATAGAGCATTGAAAAATGTATTCAAGAATAATTTGCCTCTGTTTATGACATTTGTCCATTTTCTTTATTGGTCTTTTTCTTATCCATTTCTGGAGCTTTTTATATATTAGGAAGCTTATTTTGTGTCTATGATTTGTTATAATTATGTTTCCCCGTTTGTTATTTGTCTTTTTAAAATTTATCATTATTATGGTAGGGTTTACTTTTGTCAAGCAGAGCTATAAAATTTTTTTTATGCAGTTGAATTTATCAATTTTTTTAAATGGGTTTGGATTTAAAGATAGTTAAAAAAAGCTTCCACGCTCTGAGGGTATGAAAAATTATCCTATCTATTCATTTACCTTTATTGACTTATTACAAAGGTTTGGTCCATTTGGAATATATCATGGAATACACAATGCTACATTAGTCCAACAATAACATTTCCCAGTTACTTAATTACCTTACTACTATTGAATAGTTTAATTTCCCCCACTGATTATTTGTATCCTTCTTCTGTCCTTTCTATTCTATAGCTTCTTCTGTTCATGAACCAGTACTATGCTGTTTTAATCACTGTGCCTTTGTAGAGTACTCTTATATCTGGTAATCCCCTTTCTTTGGTCTTCTTTATCAGAACTTCCCTTGCAAATCCTGTTTGCTTATTTTTCAATTTGAACTTCATAAATCCTTTGTGTAGCTTAAAAAGAGAGAATAATTTACAGGCTCATTGGAATTATGCTAAATTTACAGTTCCACCCCTCTTACACAGTGTATAACAGTTTCCTTCTCCCTGCCTCTGTTGTTTTGGGATGTTTTGGTGAAAGCCATTCCCACTGGCATTAGGTGGTATCTCATTGTGATTTTGATTCATATTTCCCTGATAATTAGAGACATGGAGCATTTTTTCATATGTTTATTGGCCATTAATCTGTCTTCTTTTGAAAAGCTTCTATTCATATATTTTGCCCACTTTTTAATGCTTTTTTTTTCTTGTTGATTTTCTTGAGTTCTTTACAGATTCTGGTTGTTAGCCTTTTGTCAGATGTATATAGCATGCAAATATTTTCTCCCATTCTATATGTTGTCTATTTGTTATATTGATTGTTTCCTTGACTGTGAAGAAGCTTTTTAATTTAAAAGATCTGATTTGTTAATTTTTGTTGTTGCTGTGATTGCCTTTGGGGTCTTCTTCATAAATTCTTTGCCTAGGCTGTAGTCTATAAGAGTTTTTCTGGCATTTTTTTCTAGACTTCTTATAGTTTCATGCCTTAGGTTTAAGTCTGTTATCCATTGTGAATTAATTTTTCTGAGTAGTGAGAGGTGTGGATTCTGTTCCAGTCTTCTACATTTGGGTATCCAATTTTCCCAGCATCATTTATTGATTAGAGATTCTTTTCTCCTGCATATGTTATGGTCTGCTTTGTCAAAGATCAGATGGCAATATGAGGATGGTTTTATATCTGGATTTTCTCTTTTGATCTATTGGTTTATGAATCTGTTCCTGTGCTAGTGGCATGCTGCTTTGGTTACTATAGCCTTGTAGTATAGCAAGCTAGTACAGTATCTATGGAAAGTAGGATGGAGATACCTCAAAGAACTAAAAGTAGACCTACCATTTGACCCAGCAATCAAAAACCCTACTACTGGGTATTTACCCAAAGGGAAAAAAAGTCAGTTTATCAAAAAGAAACATGCATCTAAATGTTTACTTTAGCACAATTCACAGTTGCAAAGATGTGGAATTAACCCAAGTTTCCATTAATATGTGAGTAGATTAATAAACTGTGGTTATGTATACTATGGATACTACTCAGCCACAAAAAACAAGGCAAACTAAGACCTTTTGTAACAACCTGGATGGAACTGGAGACCATTTTTCTAAGTGAAATATCAGAAGAATGGAAAACTGAACACCACATGTACTCATCATTAAACTGGAACTAATTGATCAATACTCAGGTGCATATTTGGTAGTAAAACTCAATAGAAAGCAAGAAGATGGGAAGGGGCCAATTCACACCCCATAAGTACAGTGCACACTATCCGGGTGATGGGCTCACACAACTTTTACTCAAAGCAACTCATGTGCTCCTGAAATTTTAATAAGTAAAAAAAAATTAAAATTAAAAAATAAAAAAAAATTATGCTAAATTTAAAAATTGAATTAGGAAGACCTACATACTCTTTTTCTTAGCTCTATTTTTTTTTAGTTCAGATTAATATGAGTGTATCAAACCATTAGGTTATACATACAAAGTTAAAAAGGATGCAAAAGCTCCAGTGTTTGTTATAGCTGAATAGTATTCCATGGTATACGTATACCACAGTTTATTAATCCATTCATGTGTTGGTAAAATCCGAGTTGTAGCTATGTCCTTCACCCAGAGTGTGGGCCTTATATCCGTGCATTGTCCCATTGGGTGAGAAGCTACTGAACCCTGTCTCTTCTTCTCTACGTCTTAAATTTAATTGAGTTTTTCTCTCATGTGGGTCTGTGATTGTTAATCTTCTAGTTCCAAATTGGTATTGAGTATGTGTGATGCTTGTTTTAACAATCTTGTGATGCTTTACTTAGGGGAACATTCTCCAAATCCATCCTGGTTGTTATAAGGGATGCAAAAGCTCCAATATTTGTTATAGCTGAATAGTATTCCATGGCATATACCACAGTTTATTAATCCATTCATGTGTTGGTGGGCACTTGGGTTGATTCCACAACTTTATGATTGATAGGCATACTCTTGTGTCAAAAAAGAAAATGACATCAAATTATTTTGTCAAAAAATATGGTATGTTTTCCCATTTGTTTATGTGTTGTGTCTTTCTGGAATATTTTAAAGATTTTTTTGGTATATGTTTGTACATTTATTGTTCAATTCATTCCTAAGAAATTTAACTTCTTTTGTTGTAATTCTTGCTTGTAAATGTAATCTTTCTCTTGATTATAATCTTTCATCTTCTAAATGTTGACTTCTTTAGTTCAGATTAACATGAGGGTACAAATTATTAGGTTGATATACTTTACAAGTGCAAGGTTAACATTCAAGTTGTCACTGTGTCCTTAACCCAAGGAGTGTGTCATATATCCATACATTGTACCACACGGATGAGAACCTACTGAATCTCCTCCCCTCCATACCCTGTTGTAAATTTAATTGAGTTTTCTTGAGTCAAGAAGGAAAATGACATCAAGTCATTTTGTTAAAAAATATGGTATGCCTCCCCTTTTGTTTATGTGTTGTGTCCTTCTGGCATATTTTAAAGATTTTTTTTAGGTATACGTTTTGTATATTTATTGTTAAATTTATCCCTAAGAAATTTAACATCTTTTGTTGTAATTCTTGCTGACGTAAATGTAACCTTTCTTTATTTGTTTTCTACCTTAGAATACTACTGACTTTTCTAGCTATTATTAGTGGTCCTTTAAAAAAGTTGCTTTCCTTGGGTTTTCTATGTAAGCATAATAGCATCTGTAAATGAGGTTAGTCTTATCTCTGCCTCTCCGTTTTCTCCACTATTATGTTTTAAATTTCTTCTTTCATGAGCATTTTATTGGTTAGATAAAACTGCAGCCATAGTGGGCAATTTTAACACATCTTTCGCAGTAACCAGTAGAACAAACATATAGCAATTTAATAAGCATCATTGACTTAATTGACATGTACAGAACCAGCAGTATGCACGTTTTTTAAAGTGCACGTGAGACATTTACCAAAATGGATTATATGCTGGGCAATAAATCAAGTCTCAGTAAATGTCAAAGGCCCAAAGCAATATAAGATTTGTTCTCTGATGACAGTGAAACTTAGCTAGAAACCCGTAACAAGAAAATCCCTAAATGTTTGGAGAGTAAGCAATACCCTTCTAAATAATCCGTGAGTCAAAGAAGAAATTATCAGTGGAAATGCACAATTGTTTTTACTTGAATGTTAATTAAATATGATGTATTAAAATGTGTGATGCAGCTAACATCATAAGCAGGGAGAAATTTATAGCATTAAATGTATATATTTGAAAAGAAGAAAGGCTAGTCACCAATCATCTCAATCTACCTTAATAAGTAGAAAAATAATAGCAAATTAAACCCAAGGAATGCAGAAAGGAGAATGTACAAAATTAGCAGAAAGGAATGAGATAGAAAATAATGTCTGAGAGAAGTTCAACAAAGCCAAAAGTCTGTTCCTTAAACAGACTGATAAAATTGATAAAACCTTGGCAAGACTGATCACAAAGAGAGAACATGTAATATAGCAATTAAAAATAATGCAGCCATTAAAAATAGTACAAAACAAGGATTAGAGATACATAAAGGATAACAAAGGATATCATGAACTACTTTGAGCCAACAAATTTGACCATTTGGTTGAAATTGATAAATTTCCAGAAAATCTAGACAGTCCATATAAAACCTCTCATAAAGAAAACTTCAGACCCAGATGCTTTTTCTTTTTTAAATTCTTTACAAAAAATATAATTTTCAATTACAGATCAATCTGTGTCATAAACATAAGTGCAAAATTGCCTAGGATTAAAGTCTTTGTATTAGAAAATTAAATCCAGTGATATATACAAAGGATAATATATCATGACTATATTAATGCTAGGTTGATTTTGCATTCAGATTTCAATCAGTGTAATTTATGTCCTTAACAAAATATAGGCGAACATAATACAATTATCTTAAGGACATAGAAAAATAATTTGATATAATTTAATGTCCTTTAATATTAACAACAATAATAAACTTATTAGAACACTAAGAAAGGAAGAGGATATCTTTTTTAAAATTTCAGATTAATATGAGGGTACAAATGATTAGGTTACAGTGTTTATGTGTTAGGTAAAGTTCCTGTTGTAGTTGTGTCCGCCACCTAGGAGATGTGCCATATTACCTTACTTTGTGCCAATTAGGTGGGAGCACACTGATCCCCTCCCCCTCAACTTATATTGAATTGAGTTTTCCTCTTGTGTGGGTGTGTTATTAGTTCATCTACTGGCTTCATATTAGTGTTGAGGGAAGAGAATATCTTTAATCAGACAAAAGGTGTATATGAAAGCTTATGGAAAACATCACACATGCTGGTGAAATATTGAATGTTCCTTCAGAAACTAGAAATGAGATAGTGTGCCTACTATTACCATTTCTATCCAACATGGTATTGAAAATGGTAGGCAGTGCAAGAAGGAATAAACATTTTTATAAGGATAAATAGATTAGGACTTTCATGATTATTAGTGACATAATTGTGTGGACAGAAAATACAGAAAAAAAATACATTTGAGCTATTGGCATTAATAAATGAATTTAGCAAGATCACTGGCTACCAAGTCACTGTGTAAAAATAAATTATCTTTCTATCCCAGGACCAAAGAATCAGAAAATGAATTTTAAAAAATGATGTCATTTGCAATAATGTCAAAACATATCAAGTACCTAGTAATCTAACAAAAATTGTATAAGACTATCACAATAAAACTATTAAACATTGATGGGAAAAATTAGTCAAAAGACTCAAAAATGGAGGGATATAGTTCATATTTAGTTTATGAACTAAATAACTCAATTTAATAAAGATGTCAATTCTTTTAGTTTCAGTACTTAAAAAAGCAGGATGTTAGTGCAAGGATAACACCCCCCTCAAAAAAAAATAGTCAAAGAGAATGAACAGAATAGAGTTTAGAAAGAGACCCACATGTATGTGGACACTTGACTCTCACAAGGGTGAGACTGTAGAACAATAGAAAGAAGATGATGTTACGAATTAATGGTGCCAATTAGATATGCATTCAGAAAAAAAGACTCTTGACCCCCAGTTGATGCTGTAAATAAATTCAGGTGGTTTGTGATCTAGAAGATTGTATTTGGGAGTATCCCCTGGACCTTGGGGAGGCAAAGACAAACAGAACACAAAGCATGCTATCTATAAAACAAAGATTGATAAATCAGACTACCTTAACATTAGGGTCTTCTGTTTATCAAAAGATACCCTTAAGAGCTGGAAAGGTAGCCACAGAGTAGGTGTTCACTGTCCCTATAGTGAGTAGCCCATATCCAGAATATGGAAAGTTGTCCTCAGACCAGTAAGAAAAAGACAGACTATCACATAAAATCAATGGAACCAAGACCTTCACGAGTGAGGATATTCAAAATCCACCTAAATATACTCTTATGAAGACCCGCTCAAGTCATTTTAGTGGTCAAGAATGTCTAAATTAAAAACACAATAGAATACCCTTACACAACTGTCAGAAAGAGTGACAATAATCAGTGGTCAAGGATGTGAAAGCGCTGGAACTCTCATACACCCTTGGCGGGAGTGCAGGCTGATACTCTTACTTTGGAAAAGCTTGGAAATTTCTAATAAAGTTAAATATACATATGATCTAGGCTCTAACAACTCGCTTCTAGATATATACCCTAACAGAAGTGCATGCATATGTATACCGAAAGACATGCAGAAGAATATTCATTGCTGCATTGTTTGCAATAGCTCACAGCTTTGGGAACAACTCAAATGTCGACAGAAGACAAGGTACCCGTATGTATCATGATAGATGCCTGCAGTTGAATACAGATGTAAAAAAATGAATCAACCACACCTCCACACTTCAACATGGATAATCTCACAAACTTACATACCATACAATTCCATTTAAATGTAGTTCAAAAGGTGTTAGAATAAACATTGTCTCCTATATGTGAGGCATGATGGTTATAAAACTGAATAAATGATGGATTTAGAAATTAGAACAGTGTTTACATTTGGGATAGAAGAAAGGAGCTCTAGGTAGGTTTGTGAGTTGTTGAGGGTGTTCTGTTGTTTATATGAATTGCGGCTGTTAGGCTGTCTTTACTTGAGAGAATTTATTGAGCTTCTTCATTGCGTACTTTTCTGCCCAGGTAAGTGCAGCAAGTAGGTCAGTCAGCAAACCTTTAGGCACCTAACATGTATGTGGACGACTGTGTTAGGCACTGTGGTCTCCCTTCTTTTCACCCCCTGTGAACATCACTTCTGTAGGATGAAGTTCATTATTACTAATTGGCTCAGGAGTCAGCACAGTAAATACATGCCGCAAGACTCTGCAAGTCCACTCTGAGAGTGGAAAGTGGAGATCGGTTGGGCTAAGGCCAGATGTTCTTTCACTTTGATTGGCAGAGTCCACTTTAGTACTTCTTAGTTCGTGACAGCTTTCCTCTGCCACATTTAAATTTCCAAAAATAATTGCACTGCTAATGGCCAGAAAGCCCCTGCTCCAAAGCTTGAGTGACTCTCCCTGGTTCAGGTGTCTGACTGCCATCTGGAAGCAGCAGTTGGTAAGGGACTAGACAGGAAGAGCTTGCTGAGACCCCAGCTTGCTGGAGGGGTGGGAGGCAGGACTGAGTCACTGTGAACTTGTGGAGAATTGTGCTCTGACTACACATTAACTACATTACTTGGTTTCTCAGCCATAAAGCAGTAAGAATGATAATACACCTGTTCATATTTGGAAAGGATTTATTTGCATAATTAAATTGTTCATGACATCAGTGTGTGTGTGATGGCCTTGCTTATATCCAGATGGAAGTTTCCATTACATATAAAACATTTATAAAAACATTTTGACTTATAGAAGTGGTAAAATTGTGAGCAAAATTTTCTTTTCTTTTAGTGTTGTTATAATATTTTGCTCATGTAATCTGTAATAACAAGAAACACAAAAGAATGATCTTCATCTCATGGATACTCAGACGAAAGGAAAGAAACCACTAAGCCAGTATTTTACATAATTACAAATAGACACTTCTTAACTAACTTGGGAATTTAACCAGGCAACGTGGTCCAATATGAGCGTGACGTTTGTGTATTTTCATGTGTCAGTGACAGAAAAATAACCTTCCATGTATAAAAATGGAACTGAATTTAGATCAAGTTCCAGAACTCGTCATTTTGACAGTCTTAGATGTGAAAAACTGGCATTTACTGCTGACAAATATTTCTTCAAGTTTATTTAACACATGGCCTTCAGCTATTGGGAAGATTTGTGGATTCTATCAAAGGTGGCTTCGGAGTTGATAGATCAATGTTTTAATCCAGTCTGGTTTAAACCTGGCCAGTACACGTACAAGAATGAATTTGGTTAGTTTCTTTATGACAGAGGATACTAACATCAAAGAACTTCAACACATTTATTTGTTTCTAAGACACTAGTGGTTATTGAGCTTTATCATGGGCACTGCCTGTGGGAACCTACATGCAGGGGGTAGCCAGTGAGGCAGATAGTGGCTTGGAATTAGGAATCCATCTTCTTACAAAAATAACGCCATACACAGTGTGAAGTTCCAGAATAGCCCAAGAAAGGGAATTTAACTCAGTATGTAGCTGAGGTCTGCACTGTTCCAATCCTAGGCTGATCCTTGTAACTGGGAGCAGGAAGAACTTAGTGGAGCTGAGCAGGGTCAGGAGGGGTGGAGGAAGGTTGAGAAAAGAGGTGCAGATGAGAAAGGGAGGAGAGATGAAGGAGAAGATGAAGGAGGGAGAGGATGGGGTGAAAATGAAGGGCAAGGAGGAAAAAGGAGAAGTACGAGGGGAACAATAGCAAGGAGGTGAAGGAGGAAAAATGTGTTTCTGCTACAAGGTGGCGCTTGGTGATGGTCACTGGCAGGAGCGCCTTTCACTTCCTGATGCCCCATCGCAGCTTCTCAGGCTTGGGGGTGCTCCCAGGCTTCCATAAGCTCCCCGCAGAGGTATCACAGCTAGACTTGCTCACCCCCTGAAGGTGTCTTACGCCCTTAAATTATTCTCTACTGTTTTTTTTTTTTTTTTTTTTTTTTGGTTAAAGGTCTCAGATTCTCTGTTGATCTCAGTTAGGTGTTAAGAGCAAAACCACCTGAGCAAACAATGTCTAAGATATGGATTACTAAAGATTTTGTATTGCAGGAGAACCAGCTGTAAGTTGGCCACCCAAGGGACTGTAACAAACTGGTCAACGTACAGAACAAGGCCTAATATACTGATACTTACGTGTCTAGTCATTGAAAATTAGGTCGACCTAATGAGGTGGTCAGTGAAGGGAAGTGGTCAACTATGGAGGTTCTACCATATCTGAATGTTTGAATTTTTAAAAAGAGAAGCAGAGACTTTCTAATTGGTAGAAGTATGAATACTACTGAAAAAAGAGAAGGTGAAGTGGGTCATTCTGACCTTTTGGAATGAGATGCTAATATTTTTAGTTAGGTCGAAACCTGGTAGAGCAGTGTTTTTCAACCTATTTTATTTCATGGCACATTTGAACCTGTAGTTAAACTTCTGTGGCATACTTAAATTATGTTGATTAAAAAAAAAAAGTAGGTTGGTGCAGTGGCTCATGCCTGTAATCTTAGCACTCTGGGAGGCTGAGGCGGGTAGATCACTTGAGCTCACAAGTTGAGACTAGCCTGAGCAAGAGGGAGACTGTGTCTCTCTTAAAAATGAAAAACTGATGGGCGGTGCCTGTGGCTCAGTGGGTAGGGCACCAGCCCCATATACTGAGGGTGGTGGGTTCAAACCCAGGCCCGGTCAAACTGCAACAACAACAAAATAGCTGGATGTTCTGGCAGGCACCTGTAGTCCCAGCCACTAGGGAGGATGAGGCAAGAGAATCCCTTAAACCCAGTAGTTGGAGGTTGCTGTGAGCTGTGATGCCATCGCACTCTACTGAGGACAATAAAGTGAGACTTTCTCTCTAAAAAAAAAATGAAAAACTGAGGCAAGAGGATTGCTTGAGCCCAAGAGTTTGAGGTTGCTGTGAACTATGATGCCATGGCACTCTACCAAGGGTGACAAAGTGAGACTGTCTTTAAAAAAAAACAAAAAACCCAAAATAAAAACCACTACCACCACCACCTACAACAAAAAAGAGTAAAAAAAAAAAAAAGAAATATACCTACTGTGCTTTGAGCTTCTTTCAAAAATAATTTAATTAATGATTTTCCAAAGTCAGGTAATGTGACTCAGTCTTGTCCTTTTTGCCAAGGATGGCTTTGTCTGTTCTGGGTCTTTTGTGGTTTCATATAAATTTTAGAATTATTTTTTCTTTATTTTTGTGAAGAATGTCAATGGTATTTTGATGGAGATTTTATTGAATTTGTAGACTGATTTGGGTAGTATGGACCTTTTAACAATATTGATTCTTCCAATATATAAGCATTTTTACATTTTTTAAATGTACTCTTCAATTTCTCAGCAATGTTTTATACCTTTTGTTGTAGATTTCTCTTGCTTCTTTAGTTCAGTTTATTCCTAGGTATGTTATCTCATTTGTAGCAAAATAAATGAGATTACTTTCTTGATTTCATTTTCCAGATTGCTGTTGGCATATAGAAATGCTATTGATTTTTGTATGTTGATTTTGTATCCTCTAACTTTATTGAATTTTTAACATTTCTAACTTTTATTTTTTAGGGGAGTCTTCAGGTTTCTCTAAATAAGAGATCATGTCAAGGATAATGTGACTTCTTACTTTCCAATCTGGATGCTCTTTCTTTCTTTTCTTTCGTCTGACTGCTCTAGCTGCAACTTCCAGTACCATGTTAAATGGTGAATTTCCAGTACTATGTTTATTGGTGAAAGTGGGCACACTTGTTTTGTTCCAGATCTTTTTTTTTTTTTTTTTTTTTCCAGACGGAGCCTCAAGCTATCCCCCTGGGTAGAGTGCCATGGCATCATGCTCACAGCAACCTCCAACTCCTGGGCTCAAGCGAGTCTTCTGCCTCAGCCTCCC
>NW_003852412.1:6288673-6319636 GCF_000181295.1 Otolemur garnettii
GTTGTTTGGCGGGCCCGGGCTGGGGATTCGAACCCGCCACCTTAGGTGTATGTGGCTGGCGCCTTAGCTGCTTGAGCCACAGGCGCCGAGCCTTTGTTCCAGATCTTAAAGGAAAGGCTTTCAGTTTTTTCCCATTTGGTATGATACCAACTGTGGATCTTTCATATATGGTTTTTATTGTGTGGATGTCTAATCTTTGTATGCCCCATTTTTTTTTTTAGAGTTTTCTTTTAATCATGAAGGATGTTGAATTTTTTTTTAGTTTTTTTATTTTTTAATTTACTTATGTCTTTATTTCATAATATTATGGGGTACATATGTTTTGGTTAAATGATTTGATTTTGTGTAGTTTGAGCCAAAGTTATAAGTGTACCTCTCACCCAGACAGGATGCATTGTACCTATGTGAATTTACCCCCCCCCCCCGCCACTTCTCTTACCTGCTGATTTTCTGTGGAGTTTTATTACCAAATGTGCCCATGGGTGTTGATTGATTAGTTCCAATTCAATAGTGAGTACATGTGGTGTTTGTTTTTCAATTCTTGCAAAACTTCACTTAGAAGAATGGTCTATGGCTCCAACTCTAACCCTAACCCGTTGTTGAGATGTTGGATTTTATCAAATGCTTTTCAGCATCAATTGAAATGATCATGTCTTTTGTCCTTTGTTCTGTTGATATGATGTATCACAATGATGAAGTTGCATATATTGAACGAACCTTGTGCATCCTTGGGGTGAATCCCACTTGATTATGATGAATAATCTTTTCAGTGTGTTGTTCAATTCATTTGTATTTTGTTGAGGATTTTTGCATCTATATTCATCAGAGATATTGGCCTATAGTTTTCTTTTTTTGTTGTGTCTTTGTCTGGTTTTGGTATCAGGGTGACACAGGCCTTGTGGAATGAACTAGGGAGTATTCCCTCTTCAATTTCTTGGACCAGTTTAAATAGGATTGATAGTAGTTCTCTTAATATTTGGTAGAATTCAGCAGTGAAGCCGTTGGGTCCTGTTGTGTCCCAACAGCTTTTCTTTGACGGTAGACTTCTTATTATTGCTTCTATTTTGTTACTTGTTATTGGTTTATTCGAGTTTTGGATTTCTTCCTGGTTCAGTATTGGTAGGTTGTTTTCTAAGTTTTTGGCATATATTTACTCTTAGTAGTCTCTGATAATCCCTTGAATTTCTTTACTATCAGTTGTAATGTCTCCCTTTTCGTCTCTAATTATATTTATTTGGGTTGTCTCTCTTTTTCTCTTAGTCTGGCTAATGATTTGTCAATTTTGTTTATCTTTCAAAAAACCCAACTTTTCATTTCATTGATATTTGGTGTTCTTTTTTTGTTTCAATTTCATTGATCTTTATTATTTCTTTTTTCCCACTAATTTTGGGTTTGGTTTGCTCTTGTTTTTGCAGTTATTTAAGATGCATTATTAGGTTGTGTATATGAAGCTTTTCTACTTTTTTGATTGCTATAAACTTTCCTCTAAGTACTGCTTTTACTATATCTTGAAGGTTTTGTTATGCTATGTTTTCATTTTTATTTGTTTCAAGATTTTTTTTAATTTCCATGTGTTCCTCTTGTTACTGATTTTTAGTTTTATTCCATTGTGATAAAACATTTAATATGATTTCAATTTTTTTGAATTGTTTAAGGCTTGTTTGTGGCCTAACATATGGTCTATTCTTGAGAATGATCCACGAGCCAAGGAGAAAAATGTGTGTTATGCAGCTATTGAGTGAAGCATGGACCTATCTATTAGGACCATTTGGTCTATAGTGAAGATGAAGTCCAATATTTCTTTGTTGACTTTCTGTTTTAATGATCTGGACAAAGCAGAAAGTGGGATGTTGAGTTCTCCAATTGTTATTGTATTGCAGTCTATCTCTCTCTTTATCTCTGAAAATATTTGCTTTATATCAGGGCTGTCCAGAAATTGTCCAGCCATATAACATGAAAAATAGTATTAACAATGACTAGATATTTCCTGGATGGCTCTTGTATATCTAGGTGCTTCAGTGTTGGGTATCTATGTAGGGGTTTAGAATTGTCACATCTTCTTGCTGAGTTGATCCATTTATCATATAATGACCTTCTTTGTCTCTTTTTATAGTTTTTGTCTTGAAATCCATATTATTAAATAGAAGTGTAGCTACTCCTCCATCTTTTTGGTTTCCATTTATATGGAACATCTTTTTCCATTGCTTTATTTTTATTCCATATGTATCTTTATAGGTGAAATGGGCTACGTGGGCTTCTTGTAGACAATGTATAGTTGGATCTTTTTTTTTTTTTAATTCATTCAGCCACTCTATGTCTCTTAATTGGAGAGTTTAGTTCACTTACATTCAATGTTATTATTGATAGATAAAGACTTACTGCTGCCATGTTGTGATTTCTGCTTGTTTTGTGGTCCTCTTTTTCTTCTTCTCTGTCTTCCTTTGTATAAAAGTAATTTTCTCTAGTAGTATGTTTTAATTTCTTGCTTTTCATTTTTTTGTGCATCTGTTGTAGGTTTTTTATTTTAGGTTACTATGAGATTTACAAAACACATTTTATAAGCAATTATTTTAAACAGATGACAATGCTTACAAAAAACAGACAAGCAAAGAAAAATCTAAAAGAAACTCTACAATTTAGCTCCATACTCCCCCTTTTGTTTTCATGTATATTTTTATACTATCTGTATCTTTAGAAAGTTATTATAATTATTATTTTTATAGATTTGTCCTTTAGTCTTTCTATTAAGATATACACTGCAATTATAACAATAGGGCATTCTGTACTTATGTACTTCTTATTACCAGTGAGTTTTATACCTTCAGATGATTCTTATTGTTCATTAACATCCCATGCTTTCAGGCTGGAGAACTCCTATTAGCATTTCTTGTAGGACAGGTCTGGTGTTGATGAAATTCCTAAGCTTTTGTTTGTCTGGGAAAGTCTTTTATTTTTCCTTTTATGTTTGAAAGATATTTTTGCAGCATACAAAGGTTAAGGTTTTTTCCTTTTACCATGTTGAATATATCGTGCCATTCTCTACTGGCCTGTAAGATTTTCACTGAGAAGTCTGCTGCCAGAGGTATTGGACTTCATTATGTTATTTTTTCTTTCTTGCTTGCTTCCCTTAGGATCTTTTCTTTACCCATGATAAGGAAAAGTTTGGGAGCTTGATTATTCAATGCTTTGCAGTAGTCTTGTTAGAACTGAATCTGTTTGGTGTTCTGTGACCTTTTTGTATCTGAATATTGGTATCTTTCTTAGGTTTGGAAAGTTCTCTGTTATTTCTTTAAATAAACTTTCTACTTCATTCTCTGTCACTCTTTCTCTTCTTTAAGGCCAATAACTCTTAGATTTAACTTTTAGAGGCTATTTTCTATATCTAATCTCTCCCTATTCTCCCTCCCCCCCATCCTTCTTACCCTCTAGTAACCATGATTTTATGCTCTACTTCTATGAGATCAAATTTTTTTTTTTTTCTCAAGACATAGTCTTGCTCTGTTGCCTGAGTGTCATCATAGCTCACTGCAATCTCTAACTCCTGGTCTCAAAAATCAGTACAGGGTTGTGATAGAGCTAGAGGTAAAATGAACATCACCTATAAATTCTTGACTTGTTGCTGGATACACCAACTCATGAGATTGTTTTATTAAGGGAGTGAGTATGAAGGCAGTAGTATATAATAAGTATGAACATTTTAATGTGTGTTTTGGAATTTTGAGTATGGAGAGAGGTGTATATATATACATATATATATAGAGAGAGAGAGAGAGAAAGAGAGAGAGGGATGTACTGTAGTGAAAAGTCATTATTTTGGTGTTGTTGACTATTTGACATCTGAACCTCCTCCAAAGTTTAAAGAATCCACCTTTGTGTGAGTCTTGGTGGGACACAGTGTTCCAACTTCCTCATAGAAGGACACATCATTTTTCTTTCTGACTTCTAACAACTAAGGTACGGGCTTAGCCAATCAGATGCTTCCATCTGGGACTTTAAATCTACAATGTGGTGCAAAAATTTATTTTGCTAGTGAGGGAAATATTCAGAGTTCAAGGGTGGTAGAATGGTGGTGATCTTGGAAATGGCAAGCATTGTTCAATAATAAAGCCTGCTCTGATGTCACCAGGCTGTTCCTGTGGCATGGCCTTGACTCTTCTTATTTCTCAGGTTCCCTTTGTTTCTGCCTATCTTCTTGAATATTTTTCTATATCCCTAGCTCTTCCATCCATAGAATTTTTTTTTGCAAGCAAGAGTCTCTTTTCTCTAGACACATTTATGATTTTATTTTTGTCCTTTGTGTTTTAAAACATCACAAAAATGTGATTAAACAGGGGATACTTTAAAATATTCTAAACCTTAAGGGAGACCTTTCAACCTGAATACTTGTATCCTTTGGCTCTGGAAATTATCTTTTTTTAATTTTTGAAAAGTACATTTATTTCAGGTTACTCTGGAAATTATCTTATCTCACTGGTTATCTCCGTGCTTTCCAGCCCTCTAGTCCTTCCTTCTGGTAACCCTATTAGTTGGACTGCTCCTACGTACCTCTTCTCATTTACATTTTTTGGTTTTGTCTCAATGTTCTATACTCTGGTCTATTTTTGAGAATTTAATCTTTCAACTTTTAAGATTAAATTAACATTTTTTTTAAGCAGGCATAGTCTTACTTTCTAAAAATTTCTCTTTTTCTCTGATGGCTTATCTTCTACATTTATGTTATGTAGATATAACGTTTTTCATAACTCTCTGAAAATTCTAATTAGAGTATTTTTTTAAAAATTGTAATTCTCTATTCTTTATTTTTCCTCCAAGGTCATTTTATCTTTTATTTCTCTTGATCTTTCCATTTCGTGTTTTGGGCTTTTTCCTATAGTCTGGTAATTTGGGATGTCAGAATGAGACAACAGAAAGGATACCAAGGAGCCCTAGTTGACAGGTGAGCCTGGTTGACTGGGGTGGGGGCTGGCTTTACAGTAAGTGGAAGGCAGCCACTCATTTCTTTGAAGGGTCTCTGGATGACATATTGAGAAGGGTTTACTGCAGCAAACAATAACTCGTACTAGAGGCCTTAATTCTCCTCACATTTTTTGAGGAGACAAAGTTTCGGATTTATTTTAGGGTTTTTCCTCCTCTGGGCTTGGATATAAACACGTGGCTGCGTGATGTTTTGCAAGCAGCGGTGCGGGCGAGAAATGTCAGGGGGATTGTTCTATACACAGACTTTTAATTAGTGGACCTGTCTCTGCTCTCATTCCTCACGCCCACCCTCCATTTTCTCTATCTTCTTGGCTGCTTCTTCTGCTCTCTTCCTATTTGACATTCCTCCATCTGGTTTTTGTGTTACAGGAAGATTTTGAAATCTTAAGCCTCCTGATTCCTTGTAGAGAGAGGGGATAAACCCAAGAGCTGCATCTGTCACTTTGAGCTACAGAAGTCCTCCATCCTTTGAGTTCTAAATGGCTCTGCAAGGTGCTCAAAGCCATGACACATGACAACATTCCCTATATTCCTGGCAGACCCCACGTTTATAGTGCATGTTGTCTCACAGCCTGGGGGCTCTGGGCAGGCCAGAGTGAAAGAAGTTGGAGAAATAGTCTGGAAGGCTTCACTGAGTGGGGAACACTTGATTAGAATGGCAAGAAGGGCCTCTACTCCCTGTTAGAATGCTAATGGAGAGATATTCCAGGCTGGGATAAGGCTCAGGTTAGGGCTTGGTAGAGGGAACAGATGAGTAGGGTTATAGGAGCAGCAGCGACTACTTAGCTGTTGCTGAAAGCCTGAGGCTGTAGAGGATGAGAGACCAGCTGAGTGGACAGCTAGGGGTGGGGCTTGAAGAGTCTGTAAGGTGATGTCAGCCATTAGTTCTGGAAGAAATCTGAGCAAAAGTCCTGCTGATGAAAGTAAGTTTGAAGTCAGGAAATACCATTGTCAGCAGTGTCACCGGCATACACAGAGGACAGTGATAGATTGCACAGCCCCCTCTCACATTTCTGGGCTAATGGAAGCCACAGCTTGCCCATTAGTTTCAACTTCCTTCCCCAAAGACTTTCTACTGGAACTTGCGAAATGTGCATTTCTTCTCTGTCCTTCCCTTCCCAGCCTGCTGAAAGAGACCCAGAAGGCTGAAGAGGCAAGTCCGTGGAGGGAAAGGGAACGATAAGAGAAGCCCTCCCTTGGCTCGGCGCCTATAGCTCAACCGGCTAAGGCACCAGCCACGTACACCTAAGGTGGCGGGTTCGAATCCCCAGCCCGGACCCACCAAAACAACAATGACGGCTGCAACCAAAAAATGGCCGGGCGTTGTGGCGGGCGCCTATAGTCCCAGCTACTTGGGAGGCGGAGGCAGGAGACTCGCTTGAGCCCAGGAGTTGGAGGTTGCTGTGAGCTGTAATGGCACGGCACTCTACCCAGGGGGGCAGCTTGAGGCTCTGTCTCAAAAAAAAAAAAAAAAGAGAAGCCCTCCCTCCCCGCACCCTGGTTTATGGAATCTTGCACCCTACAGACCAGGCTGAGTCCCACTCCCAGTCTGATTTTTAGATGGGGCACAGGTTGGGTCAGGCATTAGGCCCACCATTTGAGAGGCCCCCCTAGTGGTGGTGTCTGTGCTGTCCCTCCATCTCCTCCTCTCCAGCATGGCAATGAGAGACCAGGCTCTCAGGGAGTGCTGGGGCCTCTCTGGCCCACAGCCATGCTGAGCAGTCTTTCCCATGCATCCCAAGGCATGCCTTGTGGAGGCAAACGTGGGTTTTGCTCTGCTGAGCACAGGAATTCTGTTTGTTCCATAAGGGTTACACAGTTGCTTTTTCTTTATCTCTTCTGCTCCTCCCTTGTGAAAATTGTCCGGAGCAGGTACATTTTTTTTTCTCCTTGCTGACTCCTGGCAGCAACCAACAGAATTCAACGTCTGTCTCTCAGAATTTCCTAAGCGTATTTGTAATCCCCTCAGCTGCAGTTGAGTGCTCAGCCTTACCAGCGCCTTGTCTGTTTCTTTGTCTTAGTTTGTGTCTGTCTCTGCCTCTGTTTCTGTCTCTCTCTCTGAGATCTGTCTCCCTGCATGTCTGTCCTCTCTCTCTCTTTCTCTACCTCCGTCTCTCTCTTTCCCTGTCTCTGTCTCTGTTGCTGTCTTTCTCTCCCCCATATGTGTTCAGCTACCCTGAGTTCTCACAGCCCTCTGGTTTTAGAAACACAGCGTCAGTCACACTAATCCTGTGCTCAGAACAGGATATGATGTTCATGCCCCCCCCGCCAAAAAAAAGCACAATAAGCTTCCAAAGGCTCCTGGTCCCCTAAAGAAAAATACTCCGTAAATGCTTTCCTCTGACCAGAGGGAACCGTTTCTTCCTCCAGGACAAGCTCTTAGGCAGGTGAGCCATCATTCATTTATAAAAATGAAAGATTCATGAGGGACTCCTGTGGGTTGCCAGCACTGTTTAGGCAGGTTCTGATCTGACTTTAATTTAATTAAGCTCTGTTTATTTAATCAGCCCAGAGATATGCATCCTCAGGCAGGAATTTGATGACTGTCTCTGAACTGTGTTTTTGTCCCAGGGAGGAGAGGGCTGTGACCTACCTGGTACTTCTGAAGGCTCTGAGGCCCAGGAGGCGGGCTGGTGGTTTGAGGTCAGACCAGGGGCTATGAGGACACTGCCTCCAGCAACTGCTGTGTGCATGTGAATGTGTTCCCATGGGAGTGTGTCTGTGCCTGGGTGTGTGCACACATGCACACATGAGGGAGTGTGTGTGTGGGCACCCGTGGGCGTGTGTGCATGGGCAGAGCTCCAGTTGCTCAGTGCCCCAGGATCTGGCTCTTGGACAGGACTGTCAGAGAAGCAGACTTGCCAGCAGATTGTTCTCAGCCACGACAGGGGGAAAGCATTAGACAAACAAGGCCGTGCTGTGGCTTGAAGACAGCATTGTTCAAAGCACGCTCCACAAATCCCTGCAGGTGCCTGTTAAGCATGCTGATGCCCAGGGCCCACACCAAAACTTGCTGAATCGCACTGCAAATGACCTCAGGAGTACTTGTGTTTTAAAGGTGGAGGTGGGATGGGCAGGGGACACCGAGTGAAGTCCATTTAGAGGGAAGCATTATGGTGGTCATGACAGGGGATGTCTAAGTCCCATGCCTGGGCCTGAGCAGTACCCAGCAGAGTCATTTCCTGGTGATGCTGAGTGATCACATAGGCCAGCAATCTACAGCTGGAAAGGAAGCCAGCTAGTATCCTGCAGGAAAGGCCCTAGAGAAAACCACAGGCTGGAACCAGGGTGGCCAGAGATGGCAGAGGGGACAGACTGACAAGCAGTGCAATTTGGTAACGAATTTGAAGAGCATGGCTAGCCTGATCTTATAGCCTGTGTGAGGTGAGGGATTGGGACCCTCAGGGTCTAAGCAAGGCCAGACTATGGCAAGTATCAGGGGAGAACTGATGCTTGAGATCCTTCAAAAGAGGAATGATAGGACTTGGAGACAATAGGAATAAATGGAAAGAGAGGGAAGCTTCCAAGTTCTGGGGGAAAAAAATAAGTGTATTTTTTAGCAATGTGGCAGTTAGTTTTAGAAAGCTGATGATATTTGGAAATACCTACCCACTCCTTTTCTGAGCTCTCTGATTTTTCTGTTGTTATTTTTTTTTCCTAGTCCTATTCCTCCCTCCTCAAGAAAGCGCTTCCATTCAAATAGTTTGAAAGAACAGAGATTATCTTATTTATACTTTTGATTTCAGTTCTTATCTTTTAGGAGATAGGTTCAGTTCTGTAGGTCTCTATGTGCCTCCTGGTCAACTTGGATGATTCACCACAGTCTCAAACCTAACACGATATAGTAAACCAAATCACAGAGTCTTCCTTGTATGGTGGCCGGGTCTTCATCAGGGTCTGAGGTCCATGAGCTGATGGGAGGAGAGGAGGGCTGGGAATTAATGGCAACCCAAGGGACAACTACAGGCAATTTCTAGGGTCCAGGCGAAGAGACTTGAAGTGGGGTTACACACTGAGGTCTCTTCTTATCACATAAGATCTATATTCAAAGTAAGTGATGATAAAAGCAACCAATAATACGATGGTGTGTGTGGTTGTGTGTGTGTATGTGTGTGTTGTGTGCGCACATGTGCACATGTATTATAAACAGACCAGAAACTCTCTTCTAGGATTAATCATGCTGAAAAAAATAAATGAGTGCCCCTATTTTCAACTGACATCAGTTGAAAATTGTGGCAGTCAGCTTCCAAGATGGTTCTGCACAATACTGGTATCCTGGCATTCCTACTTTTATATAGTTCTCGCCCATGATGAACAGGGCTGAGGATGTTGCCAAAATGGTGATGTATGACTTCTTGGACTAGGTCATAAAAGACACTGTGGCTTCTACCTTACTCTCCTGGATTGCTCATTGTGGGAGAAGCCTTGCGGGAAGTGATAAGGAGAGTCAAGCCATTCTATAGAGGTCTACATGGTGAGCAACTGAGGCCTCCTGCCAACAGCCACATAAGTGAGTGATTCTGTGGCTCCTCCAGGCCCCATAAAGCCTTCACATGACCACAGCTCTAACCAATATTTTGAGAGGACTATTATAAGAAATCTTGAGGCAGAACCACCCATCTAAGCCACTCCTGAATTTTTTACCTATAGAAACTATGAAGTGATAATAAATGTTTATTGTTTTAAGTTGCCAAGTTTTAGAGTAACTTGTTAAGCAGCAATCAATAACTAATATAACATAACACTAAAAATTGCCTGTTATATACTCATAAAATATGGTATCCAAAACAAATCAGAAAATGTTTGTGTATATACTACATTATTGTTTCTTTATATAACAAAAGTGATCCTATGGTTTTCTAATCCTTTTCTCAAGTCAGTGGCCAACATCTTCCCTTTTCTTCTGAGTGCAATGTGAGGACAGCTCATGTCATGGTCAACATCACTGGGAGGCAGAGGAGGTGAGCCAGATTCACTGTCACTGGTTTGTAATGCGATATAACTAAGTGCTTTTACTACACAGGGACCCCCAACCAAATTCATCCTTAGGTCTGAGAATGAGTCAAATAGGATTCATCCATTGACCAAGAAGGTGAGGACTTCTCCTCTTTCTTGCCTTATGTTGCTGGATAACTCTGATATTAATGGAGAAGAGTAGCAGAGAAACTGCTAGAATCTGCTTTTATTTTTTATAAAAAACACATTACTTTATACCTAACATTTTCTCTTACATTAGCTCTATATTTCCTCCTTCAAACGTTGTGAAACAGGTGTGAGTAGCCCCATTTTACAGATAAGGAAATTTAAGGTCTGCATATCTTAGGGATTGGCCTAAGACAGAATTTGAACATAGTCTAATTCAATACGTTTTCCTCTAGGCCCATGCTGTCCAATGTGGTAGTCACTAGCTACATGTGACTAGTAAGCACACAAACTTACAACACACTTAAGCACTTGAACTTATATGTGGCCAGTTAGCACTTTGAACTTACATGTAGCTAGTATGCACTTACTCTGAACTGAGATGTGCTGTAAGCATACAATCCACATTGGATTTCAAAGACTGAGCAGAGAAAAAGAATGTAAAAATGTTAATGTTTATACAGATTAGATACTAAAATAATATTTTGAATGTAAGTTAAATATATTATTAAAATTAATTTTACTTTTTAAATGTGATGTGGTTACTATAAAATTTAAAATTATTCTACACGTAGTTTGCATTTTGGTCCACATTATATTTCTGTTGGACAGTGCTGCTCTAAACCAAGGCTGATATGTTTTCAGACTTAGCCTCAAGGTATCCAAGGACTCCTGGAAGGTAAGAGTAGAATCTAACAGATCACATAGTTGATAACTCCTTGTTTTTCATGTTTTTATATTTCATCATGAAAGGGAAGAGACTGGGAACCCTGGTGGTAACCCAGGGAAAGATCAGCTACCAGCTGATATCCTAGGTGGATTTCTTTGAAGTGTGATCTTAGTCAAAATCCCTTTCCAAACTTATTTGGGTGTACAAAGCACTAAGGAAAAGTTAACATCCCTAAGCTAGAAAACTTGACTTTCCACCTAATGGTCAGGGAAGTATATGGGAAGAGAGGCAACCCTTCCAGTACTGGGATGATTGAGCTGAAGGAGAGGGCCAGGAAGGGATGGAAAGCAAAAGTCTGTGCAGAAAGTCAGCCAATGAAAACAAGGACTCATTTATACTTTCATTTATTCATTCATGTAGCAAATATTTATTTATTGTTTAATTATTGCTTATTGTCTAATGTGTCCTTATTCATCATATGAGACACAGTTCCAAGTTCCAAGGATACAGTGGTGGCCAACAGTAAAAGTTTCTGTTCTCTTAGAATTTGTTTTTTAGAGGCAATAGAAAACAATATACAACAAATATGATAATTTCAGATTCCATTGGTTATAAGATTATAGGTTTGGCTGCTGTAACAGAGAGACCCAAATAACAAAGGCTTAAGCAAGAGAAAATTTCATTTTTTTCTCTCAACAATCTTGGAGTGAGCTGTCTAGGTCTGAATTTAGCCCCTTGTGGATGACTATAGATCTTGTAATAGGCTACTGCTAGTTCTGTGGTCATCTGCAAGGTTAAAGATGGATCATCATCTCCTCTAGTCAGGCATGTGGGAAGGGGAAAGAGAAAGTGGAAGCCATGCCCCTTCCTTCTAAGGAAATGACCTGAAAGTTGTACGCATCACTTAATTCATATCTCATTGGCCAATACTTGGTCATATGATCATCCCAGAAGCAAGGCAGTCTGGGAAATGTAGTCTTTATATTGAGCAACATGTACCTAGCTAAAAAAAAATTTTTTTAAAGTGAAGGAAGAGAGCAGATATTGAGGGGCAATTGATAGTTTCAGCATAATGGTAAGTTGCCCAGCCAGTGTACTCAAATGTCAATAGCAGGATTATATTACCGAAAAGACCCAGCTCTGACAATGCTTGAATAAATAGCACAGGGTTTTTATTTGGGTAAGGATAGAGAGGCACGACAGCACTGTCAGGATTCACGGCAAAGAGAACAGCATCATTTTCTAGGACATAAGTAGGTGAATGCTTCCAGAACACAAAGTCCTTTCTAAGAGAAAATTCAGTTGCAGATGAAAATAATCTGCATGTATAGAGGCCCCATTACTGGTCCCCTGTAAACCCAGAGCCTGTCCTGCAGAAACAAGATAGGGTGATGGGATGGAAGACAGTTGGAGTGGGAGGTGTCAGGCACCTGACTGTTTAGCAAGTTTGTACAAGGAAGGTTTCTCTAGGAAACTACTACTTGAACAGATGCACAAAGGGTTAGACAGTTCCTCATAGAAAACCTCCCAGGCATAGAGAACAGCAGATGCTAAAACCAAAAACCTTGAACTAAGGATTCACCTTCCTGTGTACTAGAAACAAAGTTTTCCAGAGCAGGTGGAGTGTCGTGAGTGAGGAGGAGAATGGAAATGAGAGACAGGAAAGAAAGGAGAAGATGAGAAAAGGAACGCAGCCCTCAAGAGGGGACATCTTTATCAGACAGAGAATGGCAGACTCTATTTCCTTCAGATATTCTCCGGCAATTGCCTCTGGCAACTTTCCATACAAATTGCCCAAACTGATGCTGAGAAAGGGAACCTGGCATCACTGTTCCCTGAGCTCTAAGCCCTCTCCTGGCCTTCCACTCATTTTCTTTATCTGTTTCCCAGGATAAAAATTCTTGCCCTGCCCTTCTCCCAGGGTTGTCATGAGGGTCAGAAGAATGAGGAATGTGTGGGCGGCTGTCATGGGAAATGCTGATTTTTGAGGATTTGTAGGGAGGGAGCCACAGCACTGCCTGCCCAGTAGGGACCTAGTACTCTTATTTATACCGTAATGATGGTCATCAGTGGTTTCCTCAATTTTCGGGCCTTCGGTACAGATCTCAGTTATAATTTTGAAACATCTTTCTTTTTATAAGACACTAATTAACCATAGGTTTGATCTTTCTTAGATAGTTTTAGAAGATTCCCTTTTGTCAAGATCCTGTGTCTTGGTACAAAGTAGCATGAGTTGTATCTGATGGAACATTTAGGTCATTTGTTGGGTGACAATGCTGCATCCCAGTAAAATGTACATGTAAGTTATGACTTTAAATAAATATCAATATTTTGTGAATTTCTTTTCATGCCGACCTGGGCACACCCCCTTTAAAAATTGTAGCTGGCTATTAAACTTTACTTGTTTTGTTACTCCATCCGTGCCATGTACTTTTCTCAGCTAGCTTGTGGAACTTTGCTAAGCACAGGACTTTGGAACCACTTTGCATGGTTTTACTTTCCATTCCTGGAGAATGGGGAGTTGGGGGAGGCGTGTGGGCAGACAACTTCAATTCCACTTCCATCTCAGTTTTGATCATCTACATATTCATTTGTATCCACCCGTTCCATCTACTCCTTCCCACTCATCCCACCAATGAGCATCTTCTATTTACCAAGTTTCATGGCAGGTTAAGGGACTGCAAGTAAAAAATTAAGAAAACATTCCATGGCCTTATAGTGCAGTGTGCTAGAGGCTGTGAGAAAGAAATGTGTGGGGAGGACAGGAGCCCCAGGATACCCCCTAGTCTAGGATTTAAAGTAGAAGGAAGATTGCCTATAGAACATCACACCTGAACTGAATCTTGAAGGATAAGGGGGTCACGGAAAGCTTTCCAAGTAGAGGGAACAGCCAGTACAAAGATGCATTGGGGTGGAGAATTTGGCTTGGTATAGGAGCTGCAATCTGTTTCAATATAGTCAGAGTATAGCATGTAGGATGGGGGTGGAGGGTGGAAGGAAATGAAGCCAGAAAGGTGGGCAGGGGCTGGATCATTGACAGTCCTATAAGCCATGGTAATGAGTTTGAATCAAGGGGAAACCTACTGAGATAATTTAAAGCAGAAGAGTGATGATCAGACCTGCAGTTTTTGAAAGCTTCTTCCAGCCTTAGGGAAGAGGCTTGACTGAAGGAAGAAGACTCACTGAAGAAAATGGAATCAGTCAGTGGCTGTCAAAGGGATTATAGGACCTAGTGGAGAAGCCATCACTGAGGAGTAGAATTGACGGGGTTTGATGTTAGATGGAACGCAGAGGCAAGGGAGAAGGAGGCTTCTGTGTCTGGGTGACAGAGGTGTCATTGATTCTTGTATGTCACACAAGAAAGACAGTTTTGTGGGAGAGACCCTTGAGTTCAGGTTCACTGTCCAAATCTTGGGACAGAGGTCTGGGCAGAGATTGGAGAGAGGCGAGTGTGAGTGTGGCTGCCCAGAGACAGTGTGAACAGTATAAACAGGTGCAAAGAGAGCTGTGCTGGAACGCTGGGGACCCACGTTTATGGGGGAGCAATGGAGGAAGCAAGGAGGGACAGCCTGAGAAATCGGAGGGAATCTGGGGTCCTGGTGGCAGAATTCAAGGACTCATATGTTGCTGAAAGGATATGTAAGATGAGCATGGAAAGGGGCCCACAGGATTTAATGATAAAGAAGTTACTGGCTGTCTTGCAGGAAGCATCTCTGGTGGGGTGAGGCGTGGATGGCATGTTCGGAAGCTGACAAGGAGAGGGCAGGCAACGTAAACGTGTGGGCATGAAGAAGAGAGAGGGGTGACTAGAGAGGAAGGTGGGAAGGGCAGATGAGCTGTCCAGGGCCTCATGGTGAGTTAATATATTCATTCATTCCCTCGCCTAATTCTTAGGCATCTATTATGAAACAGGCATGCTAGGCACCAGGTACAAGGACATTTAAGACATACTTTCCAATAACGTAAAATTTAGTGAGCAAAGCTCCAAAAATGCAGGGCCTAGGGATCCACTGTCCCGTGTTTGCTAAGAACGATGTGGAACAGTAGAAAGTGTACAGATTAAATTTAGAGTTAAAATAGATCTGGGTTCAAATCCCAGCTCTGTTCCTTTCTGGCTGTATGACCTTGGACAAGTTATTCATCTCTCTAAGCTTCAGTTTTCTTATCTGTAGAATGGAAATAATAACATCCACCATGCAGATTCCTTGAGAGGATTTGAGGTATAGTCTATCAGCCCTGCAGGAGTAGGGAGTTTGTCTACATTACTCAGCATTGTGTCCCCTGCACCAAGCATAGCATAATGCCTGGCCCATAACAGGAAGTCACTAGATATTTGCAGAATGAATGGCTGAATGAAGGTATGTGAAGATCCTGGCATATGAAAGGTGCTCCATCAAGGGTAGCAATTCTTCCTCACTGCTCAGGACCCCTTGAAGGGCTGTCACTGGATTTGTGAGAATAAGTAACTGAATTACTGGGCAAAATGCTAATGCCTCTGGTCGGCAATAAGATGTAGGGTGGGTGTCTTGTCCCAAACCCTAGGCTCTAGGGAAAGGGGCCCTAGAAGACAGCTCGTGCCTAGCCAAAGGCAGGCCATGGACAGTCCCATGAAGGTACCAGACAGGTGAGGAGAAGAAATGTTTATCATGTGCTGACCCACAGGTGACCTCAGGTGAGAGGGGTGGGCTGTACCTGTCATCTCTTCTAAGTGATTATCTTCTGGCTCTGAGGCCTGTGCCTCTTCATGGGCTGGGTAAGCTACAAGGGTCCTGCCTGTCCACAGTCACTGGCCTTTTCTTGCTACTCTTCCTTGTTCACAATTTAGATTCTTAATGCAGCAGAAAAGGTAACAGCAGGAAGATGAAGCACTTAACCTCCGTTAACTACTGCCTGAATAAAAATAAAAAATTGTTGCATACATTTTTCTCTTTTGAAAAGTAATACCTAGTCACTATTAAAAAAGAAAAAAAGAAAACCCCAAGGATAGCACAAAGAAAAAAGATCACCGCACTGGTGTGGTTTCAGGGCCTTTTCTTCCTTTTTCTGCCTGATTTTTAATGTGCTCTCTGCCTAGTTTCTTTTTGTTCCCGGATGTAGACTTAGAGTAAGGTCAGAACTACTTTTCCTGGAAGAATGGTGCTCTGTGATTGGCAAAACCAGTCTGAGAGACACTTGGGCACATTAAGGAAAAGCCAGAGATTCGTTAGGATCTATTTGCCACCTTGCAGAATGTTCCAGAGGAAGAACTTGAGACCATTGTCTCTTGAAAGGGGGCTCCCCAGAGCTTTCCTAGCTCAGAATGTGCATGATGAACTCAGCAGCCTGGATGAGGGGGAGCTGCATGCTTCAGTCCCAGGCCCATCTTCCCTGGCTCCTCCAGGAGCAAGGCAGTCTGGGTAGCAGGGGTGATTTATTATCTCCTCTGCTCAGGCTTGGTGTGGATGCTGCAGGAGAAAGCAGGCTGTGCACAAGTGCAGAAACAGTACCCACACGCCAGACAGAGGGGACCCCTGGACACAGCTCACACACTGCCAGCCCTGGAGAAGACCTAGTGTTCACCTTACCAGTTCCTCAAGTCTACAGAGGCAGAAACTGAAGCACAAGGAGAAATGTGGCCTGATGAAGGCCCACAGTTAGCCCATGTGGGACCAGAGGAGCAATCCGCTAATGCCTAGTCAAGTCTTTGCTCTCCACCGCTGCTTCCTGATGATGCATGAGTCCCTTCGACTTCCATGCAAATCACCTCTTAGTTGTGAATTTTCCCATCTGGAAAAAGTAGGCTGATACTTCCTGTCTCTTCCTGTCTCAAAGGCACTTTCCCAATATGGTATAGGAAAGAATACAAGATTGGGAGTCAGAAGATGCTGGTTTGAGTCATAGCCCTGTGGGATCCTGGGCGAGTCCCTCTACCTATTTGAGCCTCAGTTTATCTTCTGTAGATGAGAGGAATAATAATAATAGTTAGCATTTTTGACCCCTCAAAATGGGCCAATGTTCTAAGTATCAGGGTTGTCTTATTTATTTCTCTTAACAATCTTAAGAGGGAAGTATTATGATTCCCATTTTAAAGATGAAGAAACCAAGTCTGAATTTAACTAGCTTGCCCAAGGTCTCAAAAGCATGTATCTCACAGGGTGTGTCTAAGTGTTGTTTATGAACGTGTTTTTCAGCTTAATTTTCAGTGTAAAAATATTTTGAGTTTTGGGGGGAAAAAGTTCTAAGTTCCAAGTTATTCCTATTTGATTGTACTCACCAAATGTTATTTGAGTTACTGCTGAGTGCAGAGTTCTTTGTTAACTGCCAGAGAGGAGGGCAGGGCACAACCCATGCTCTCATGGAGATCACAGGTTAGCAGGAAAGGCAGCCATCTAGAGTGTGGCATTTGCTTACCACCATCCAACTGGGATGCAAGCCTGGGGATGGGGGTAAGAGAATGAAATATGTCTGGAACAATTATTTCCAACTTTGACCTCTGCTGTAGCCAACCCCAGAGATTCTGATTTACTGAGAGAGGACTGGTGTTCTGGTATTGCTGTTTTTTAAAGCCCTCCAGGTTTGGAATGGGCCACCAGAGTTGAGAATTGGTGATCTAGATGGTTGAAGACATCTCCCCGAGGAGATAACGTTTAAGCTGGGAGATGCTAGAGTTTGAAGATGGTTCATTCTAACTGTGGGTGACAGCTTTGCCAGGTAGACATTTTCCTCTTCTGACAGGTAAGCTATCTTTAGCCCGCCTACCTGGCCCTCAAATTTCACTGCCCAGCAACAGCAGAGAGAAGTGGTTTCCTAGGGAATTCCGATGGCCCCACCTCTTGCCTGGGAACAGCCAGCTGCTACGGAGCAGGAACTGGGTGAAGAGTAGATTGAAGGTACTTGGAGATGTGACTTTGAAGACATGATTCTCCTTTCATTCATTTGGTTGCATCACACAGTCCCCCTTAATGTCACAAAGCTGAGTCTCAAAGACACACCTGGAAAAACATATTCATCAATGGCGCATATGCTTCTTACAAAGATCCCATGAGATACCATTGCCTAGCTGTGAGACCTTTGGCAAGCTAATTAAACTCTGGGCCTTGGTTTCTTCATCTATAAAATGGGGATAATAACAGTACCTCCTTCATAAGTTTGTTTTATAAAAGAGTAGCCAGGGCAGAGGAACTCCCGTTAGCGCCAGCATCTGAGGTGAAGCCTCCTGTCTACCTCAGCAGTCGGCTCTGATCAATCAGCTGTGCCATGCGTTTAGCCTGTGAAATGAAGCCACACCTAGGCCATGTTGAAGGATGTGCCACTAGGACTGCAGCCCAGATGGCTTGTCAGTGCTGAGCCCTCAAAGGAGGCCCACCCTGAAGCAGGCCCACCCTAGGGAGGGACTTTTTCTTGGAGCAGGCACAGAAACCAACTGCAAAGTCAGAAGATGGCAGTGCAAGAGGAGGAGCAGTGAAGAGAGTCCAGGGGTGTCCCACTGGGGAGGCTTCCTCTATCCTGAGATACATCGCAAGGAGGAAGAAGTATGCCAGCCTCGATCTCCAGCCTGCTGCCATCTTGCACATTAGACCCTGGAGCCTAAAAACTAAAAGTACTTTAAAGATCATCTAGACCAACCTCTCACTACCAGAAAAGGAAACAGAGAGGGAGAACCACTAGAAGGGGAAGAGCTGAGACCCAACAGGGTCTCCTGGCTCCTGGACTATGTCTGTTTCATCTGTGGAACTGGTGGGGCTGTTGTCAGAGGATGCTTTTGAGGCATGAACATCTCTAGCCAGGTCTGTCCCCAGCGTACCTGCCACTACTTTCCTGTTCACCAATATATCACATTTAATATGCATCTATCAAGCAAATGCCTTGACATGTACTTGTCCATGTGTTTGATGTGTAATACAAGCAAAAGGAAGAAACAGCTCTATCTTATCACCTTCCCGCTGGATCTGATGTTTTCCCACCCCAATTCTGCCTTCATAACCTGGCCTTTGCCTTTGACAACATGTGTAGGATGATGCCACCCCCAACTTGGCTCAGCTCACCGCAGTGCTACTGCCTACCCACTCTGGCTGTGTGGGAGAATTTCTAATCATGAAAAGTTAGAACTGGAAGGAATCTTATAGCTTATCTGGTCCAGTGCTTTTTAAGCCCCTCATTTCCTTAGTGAAACTCTTTTATAAAATCTTACGTGGAGTTCCAAAGGTGGAACTGCTCATGGTGAAGATCCAGGGCCAGAAGCTCACCTGTCTGTTTCCTGCTATTGCCCTGTTTTCTCTTCATCTCCCAGCCCCCTGGCAGAGGAGGGGGCTGTGTACAGATGGGCAGAGTGAATTCCAGAAAGTCAAGTCCCATAGTCAGTGAGGAGACTTCTGAGACTTAAAGTTTGGTAACAAGCTACTTACAGTAAAAAAGGCATGCATTTGTTAAAATTCTGACATATTTGCCACTAAATGAATAAAATGAGCCTTTTATTTACTTATGGAATTAGTCTTTTAAATAGTTTGTCAAACATTTGTTAGGCACAGAATCTTACCAGTTGCTTAAATATTCATGATCTGAATGCAGATACAATAAAAATCAGCCTTTGGTGCTGATGAAAATCAGAGTGCCTATAATTAAGATCAAATTTCATTGCAAGTAATGGATACCCCAAGTAACTATGTCTCAAACAAGTTGGAAGTGTATTTCTCTATCACATTAAAATCTGGAGAAAGACAACCAAGAGCTAGTATGGCAGCTGTTTTGTAGAGTTCTCTGCCATATTTAGGGTGTGGCCCTTGACTTCTTGCACCAAGAGTATGACTGGACCTCAAGTCATCTTATCTACCATGCAGTGTGTGGAGACAAGGATAAAGAAAGAAGGCTAAGTGCACAGGCCAGCTAAATTGTAATGGATTTTCCCAGACATTGCCAGAAGAAACTTCTGTTTATGTCCCATTGTCCTGAAGTGGTCATAGGTCATTCCCAACTATAATGGAGGCTGGGATATAATTCTGGGAAGCCATGTACCCTGTTAAAAATCAAGGTTCTACTGCAGTGGGAAAAGGGGACAATGAATTTTGGGGACTGCCACAGAGTGAGCCCCATATGCTTGTTTCCCTTCCCCGTATGCTTGTTGATTTGCATAAGCAGAGTTTGAGGGAGCCTGAAGTTATTGAGTATGTAGGGGTAGGGGTGTGGGAAGTACAGTGGGCTTAAGAGAAGCAGGGCTTGTCATGGCCATGGAGGCCACCATGTAAGGTGCTAGTAGTTCAAGGATCTGGAAGTCCAGGGCTTGCCTAATTTTGTGCCCCCAAGAGTTCATGTATCTCATCTCCTAGGCAGGGGTTGTCTTTTAACTGAACAATAATGTTGCTTAATGCAATAGAACATTATTTGCTCTTAGAGCCTGTTTTGGGAGTAGAGGGGCTTATAGAAAAAGGTATTAAGAAAACAAAATAGAAGAACTTATGGGAACATCTAATACTAAATAGTCACAGCTGCCAAAGATCATAAATACTTTGCACAAAAACATGACAAAGCTAATGAAAAGAAAGAAAAGAAAAGAAAAGCTAAGAAAAGAAAGTCTACGTGAAGTTAGGGTGTATAAAACACCATTATTTCATTCTGGGATGAATGTGGGCAGCTGTGGACAGTCAGGCTGCTTTAGATAATGAATGATGATTATTGAATCATATTATCAATAATGACGGCATTTCTTTTTAAATTTAAGACCAGGTTATAAAGCACTCAGGTCTTATCTCTGTGTACAATGTACAGAGTATGGACAGTTTCCTAGCTACTAGAGCACACCCCGCATCTGAGATAGGAATGCACTTAATAGACTGAATCGGTACAGCTTTCTTTTGGGAAATTTCAATTTCACTGCAAGCAATTTACATAGAGAGTCGCAGCTTGAATTCATAGCTTATATCTTGGTTGCTTTGGAGATAGCTTCTCTGTTGGAAAGGCAATTACAATCTGCAGGAGAAGCCTGTCTGCCATTAGTCTCCAGTTTTAAACGTTGACAGGTGGAGATGGAGGTGGGGGCAGGGTGATTAATAAAGGGCTTTGTCTTTCTAGTCCATGGAAGGAGAGAGATTTAAGTGTCACAATTTCCTGGTCTCCAAAGATATTTTCTTTTCCTAGACATTTCAAGCTTTTACGAAAATGAGTACATGAGTCTTTTTATATTTAGTGAATTTTGCTACATTACATAGATAAGGACCATGAATTGACAAAAGGCAGTTGGTTCCTTGAAGTTTTACTAAACCATGGAAAAGAAATCTAGTGAGACTGCAAAATTCATCCTTAACCCCTGGATGTGGGTAGCTCTGAAATCTGTGCAGTGATTTTTTGCTATACTCATTCTTCTTAGAGAATAGACTTGGATTTGGTTGTTGATCCTTAGTGCCGGTGTACCAGAAAGTAGTTCTTAGGATAATGTTCATGAGGTGGCTTTTCCACTTAACAGCTACTGTGGTGAAACTGTTGTTTTTGTGAATTAGATCATGGTTCAGACAAACAAATGTGTATTTTCTGAGTGACTTACTCTCTGCAAGGCCCTGACATAGCCCAGAGGCTTGTGCATTCAAATCAGAGGCCTGAGCAGAGACCTGCCAACACTTTCATCTAATTGACTTGGGCATGAGGACCCCCAATTCCTTCTCCTTTAATCATCACCTTATATTCAAGACTAAAAGGCTGTAATTATTTGAAGTAGCTGAAATTTGAGTGACCTAGATAATTATCTCAGCAAGATGGGCTTAAAGTTTATTGACACAAATGCCAGTTTCATTAAAGGTTTGGTACAAAAGGCAAGTCCATGAGACAGCTGGTTGACCGAGGTGAATTGACAATGAATAGTACCAAAGGCACAGGAATCACCAGGGACTGTGAAGTAATTACCATCATTTCCATAATACAGTTAGCAGAGGATTATAGGAGACCAGAAAAACCTTTATAGTTATACTTTGCATGGCCCAAATTGAGGCTAAGCTGCTTAGAATCAGAGGGCTTCTTCCCTCATCATTGCCCAGTGAGAAACCCAGAGACCATGACTCAGACTCCACCAGTTGATTAGTTAAAATGAATCAAAACTGTATTCTTCTCACTCATCTCTACATTGTGGATAACCAAAGCTAATACTATTACAATAGTAAAATTTGCACAGATATAGATTTTTAAATCTTATACATCTATTTCTTTTGTGTGTTTATTAGATGACTAAAGGTAGCATAATACCTACCCACTATAAATTAATTTTTTTTTAACAATTAGCATCTGATTTTATTTTATTTTTTACTTTTATTGAGATGGAGTCTGGCTATGTTGTCCAATTTGGTCTCGAACTTCTGGGCTCCTCAACTCAGGCAATCCTCCTGCCTCAGCCTCCTGAGTAGCTGGGATAACAGATGTGAGCCACCATGCCTGGCTTAGCATATGAATATAAACACACACAATTAAGCTCTGATACTGTATTTTAGGGTTTGTTAGCTATCATTTAATAGTAAGAATTCTACACATAGATTAACCATAAATAAGTTTGGGATTAAACATGTTTTTGTACCACTTGTTAAAAGCTACCTCCTACTGTTGGTTAACAAGTAGTAGGCATGGCATACTTCCATAAATAAATTTTAAGCATTAAAGGCAGGTGCCTCTGATAACAATATTACCATAAACTCAGTAGCTTAAACAACCCACATGTATTACCTCACAGTTTCTGTGGGTCAGGAACCCAGGTGTGGCATGACTGGGGACTGTGCATCAAAGTCTTTCATGAAGCTGTGATTAGTACATCAGCCAGAGCTAAGGTCTCATCTGAAAGTTTGAATGAGGAAGGATCCATTTCCAAGTTCACAGGTCTTAGGTCCTTTTGCTTTCCTCTAGCACTTGGCACTATGATTTGCACTTATTAAGCACTAATGGGGATTTCCACTTCCATTTATAAAAATACATGGGTGGGTGGCTAAGTGTGAGTAAAGCTATATCTTGGGCTTGAGATTTTTCTTGAGAGAATGACTGGGAGCAGGAAAAATAATTTCTTAATCTGGGTAGATTATAACCTAGATTGTGAAGGTGTATCTGGATGGATCACACCTCTGGGTGAAAAAGTGTAGATAACAATGAGAGTAGCTCCTATTTACTGAGCAATTGACATGTGTCAGGTATTGTCCTGAGCAGATGAGAAAGCAAAGGCCTGAGAGAGGTTTAGCATCTCACTAAAGAGTCATAAATCTATTAAATGGAAAAGCTGGGAGACCCTATTCTCTTAATGTCAAAGTGCAAGTTCCCAGCCAGTATGCTTTACTGCCTCTGATAGATGGCCCTTGGGGTAGAGCGCAGAGCAATTTAGCTCTGTGGGGTATGAGGTACACTGCTGCCTCAATCTCAAGGTTCTTTTGTCCAAGAGAAGGGGTAAGAAGGGATAAAAGTCTCACAGCAAGGTACTGTTTAAATTGCTTTCCTTTTTATGTAGGCCAATTTTAACAGCAAACAGGCAATAAATCAATGCCTAACCCCCAGCACAGTTTGGCGCCCAGGGTTGGAGAGAGGAGACACTGATCACTCACAGTCAGCAGCGGTGTTGAGATGGGCAGCAAGGCTGGTCTTCTGGGTCAGGCAGTCAGCAGAGCGTGATGCTACAGATCAGAGCAGGATGCTGGTGCCACACATGCCAGCTCAGGCTGTCCTCCTTGTTGACTATCCCCTTGGCTTTCAGCAAGAGCAGGATTTTCTCCCACAAGTCAGATTATTATGCCCTTGTGTTTGAGGGGCTTCAAGGTCCCAAACCATTACCATAATAATCATATCACTCTGGACAGATTTCTGGCCATGTTCTTTGTGATTTATTGCAAAAACAAATAAGAAACACTTATCACTGAAGACAAATGAACCACCAGCCACCTTAACTAGTAAAAATAACTTAATTTGATACTTCTATATGTGTATACTACACCCAGACATGCACAGACATCTGCCCTCAAACACTAAGGGCACTAGGAGGTGACAATCATTATGTGGTAATTTATCAAACACTAAGGGCACTAGGAGGTGACAATCATTATGTGGTAATTTATCAAGGTAATTTATCAAGGGAGCAAGGCGATAGTTTTCTCCAAAAATTTTCAGACCCAGTTTGTTCTTTTGATGGTGGCTTTTACTCTATTTGTTGTTGTTATCTCTCTAGACTATTTGATAGTTTCTTATAACTTCTTAAACAGTGCCAGGATGTGTCATTCATGCGCCAAAAAGACTATATCTCATTCCAGATTTCCAATTCCTCTTTCTTTCCTGACAGACACTGCCATCCTAATACATCTTCCTAGATGGGTATCATGGGGGCACTGAGCAGGAGTCACTGAGACTTACTTGTCCCTTTCTGAGTGTTACTATCTATAGAATCTCTACAAATGTCTTGAACAGTCAAGGCTATTTGACTGACACAAAGCATTAAAGAGTGGGGACGTTCAAGGCAAGAATGGATTATGCATACCCAGGCAGGCTAAAGAGTCAGTCATCTTACTGAAGCAAGATGATTTGTAGAAAAGAATCTAAGGGTATCAAAAAAGTGATACTTGAAAAAGAAGCAAAACATGAAAAAATTGCCTCTGTGGTGGTTCTTAAACTTTGCTGCACATTAGAATCATCTGAGTACTTTTGAATAGTTCTAATATCCAAGTCATGGCTCAGCCCAATCAAATCAGAACCTCTGAGGAAAGAACTCAGGAAAAATATTCCTTAAAACTTCTCAAGTCCCTTCCATTCATAACCTAACAGAAGGGGAGTCTTGTCCATTTCTGGGTGTGCAATCTATAAGCTATCTATCACTATATAATGATATTACTACCAACTCACACATTTCCCATCTCAGTTTCTGTGTTTCATGAATCTAGGCATGACTTGGTTGGGGGCTGTGCTTCAGGGCTTCTCATGAAGTTGTAATCAGTGTGTCAATTAGAGCTGAAGTCTCATTGCAATAGTCATGGCATATGCAGTGGGTATCTGAAGAGTTGGGGAATTTATTGTTGGTGTGCAAGAACCCTACATATTTTGTTTCAGAAGTGTTCTGTGGGCAGAAACAGATCATAATAACTAGAAGAAAACAAACAAACAAATAAATAAATAAATGAATAAAAATAATCTCAACTCATAACTTGTACAATATAGCTTTAAAGGCTGTGCATTGAAATTCAGTCTTTTTGGAAAGAAGTATGGAGAATCCTCAAAGAGCTAAAAGTAAACCTTCCTTTTGATCCTGCTATCCCATTACTAGGTAAGATAGACTCTCACAGGATTAAAGATTTAAACTTAAAACATGAAACTATAAAAATAGTAGAAGAAATTGCAGGGAAAACTCTTGAAGAAATCGGCCTGGGTGAATATTTTATGAGGAGGACCCCCCCGCCCCTGGCAATTGAAGCAGCATCAAAAATACAGTACTGGAACCTCATCAAACTAAAAAGCTTCTGCATAGCCAAGAACACAGTAAGTAAAGCAAGCAGACAGCCCTCAGAATGGGAGAAGATATTTGCAGGTTATGTCTCCAAAAAAGGTTTACTAACCAGAATCCACAGAGATCTCAAACGTATTAGCAAGAAAAGAACAAGTAATCCCATCTCAGGGTGGGCAAGGGACTTGAAGAGAAACTTCTCTGAAAAAGACAGGTTCATGGCCTACAGACATATAAAAAAATGCTCATCATCCTTAATCATCAGAGAAATGCAAATCAAAACTACTTAGAGATATCATCAACTCCAGTAAGTTTAGCCCATATCACAAAATCCCCAAACCAGAGATGTTGGTGTGGATGTGGAAAAAAGGAAACACTTCTACACTGCTGGTGGGAATGCAAACTAATACGTTCCTTTTGGAAAGATGTTTGGAGAACACTCAGAGAACTAAAAATTGACCTCCCATTTGATCCTGCAATTCCTTTATTGGGTATTTACCCAGATGACCAAAAATCACATTATAACAAAGATATTTGTACCAGAATGTTTATTGCAGCCTAATTCATAATTGCTAAGTCATAGAAGAAGCCCAAGAGCCCATCAACCCATGAATGGATCAATAAATTGTGGTATATATATACCACGGAATATTATGCAGCCTTAAAGAAAGATGGAGACCTCTTTCATGTTTACATGGCTGGAGCTGGAACATATTTTTCTTTAGCAAAGTATCTCAAGAATGGAAGAAAAAGCATCCAATGTACTCAGTCCTACTATGAAACTATAGCTTTCGTATGAAAGCTATAACCCAATTATAGCCCAAGAATATGGGGAAAGGGGAAAGGGAGGGGAGAGGAGGGGGGAGGATGGGTGGAGGGAGTGTAAGTGATGGGACCACACCTATGGTGCATCTTACAAGGGTACATGTGAAACTTGCTAAATGTAGAATATAAATGTCTTAACACAATGACTAAGAAAATGCCATGAAGGCTATGTTAACCAGTTTGATGAAAATATTTCAAATTGTGTATAAAACCAGCACATTGTACCCCGTGACTGCATTAATGTACACAGTGATGATTTAATAAAAAAAATCTACCCAGAAGAAAAATATATATACCATAAAGATATTTGCACTCAAATGTTTATAGCAGCTTATTTCATGATTACAAAGATGTGGAAACAACCAAATGCCCATCAACTCATAAATGGATTAATAAACTGATGTATGTATACCGGGGAATGCTATTCACTCATTAAAAATGGAGACTTTACATCTTCTTTGTTTACCTGGCTGGAGTTGAAGAACATTCTTCTAGAATGGGAAAACAAGCATTCCATGTACTTGATACTAATTTGAAACTAGTAGACAAACAACTATAGGCCCACATGAGAGGAAGAACACAATTAAATTCAAGAAAGGGGGAGAGGGAAGAGGCTTGGTAAGTTCCCACCCAACAGGTAAAATGTAAAGTGTATGGCTCACCTCCTGGGTAAAGGAATCAAATACAACTTGGACTTTTCCTAACAAACGCACAATGTAACCTAATTGTATATGCCCTTATATTAATCTGAAAAACAAAATCCAACACTTTAAAAATCCTGGATGAAAACAGAGGAGAAACTCTTTGTGGGATTAGGTGAGGCAATATTTCTTAGTGGAGACAAAAGTACAAACCATAAAAGACACAGCTAATAAAATGAGCTTTTAAATGAAAACTTTAGTTCTTTAAAAGGCACTATTAAGAAAATGAAAGGAGGGGGTTGGGGCAAGATGGCTGACAGGCACCAGCCTCCGACAGAAGCTCCCATCCAGAGGGAAGAATGAAGTCCAGAAAACACCCAACAAAGTTGAAGACTAGGAGCCCAACTGAAAGAGAAGAGTGATATCTGCAGGACACCTCTGCTGAGGCAAACTGCAACTCCTAAAAAGCAATCTACAGGTACATAATACATGCCAAAAGAAAAGTGTCCGTCCCCTCCCCCCCAAAAGTTGTGCTTTTATCTTTGTTTTCTCCCCGTCTGCCCCTGTGAGTTTTCTACAGGTGAGTGATAAACTGAGGACCTATTATCTCACCCCACGTGTGAGAGCTATAGACAGTGGGGTCTACTCTTCTGGAGGGACTCTGCTGAGACTCCAAACACCCTCTCACAAGGCAGAAAAATAGAACAAATGTTCTCACTGCCATTTTCAATTTCCAGTCCACCCTTCCCCCCTTGCCTGCAGAGACAGTGAGAGGAGACCCAAGAGCAGCATTCCTCCACCCCTGCGGGACCAAGGGCCCTGTCCTGGCCCTGTATCCTGAGAACTGCCCTGCAGGGCTGTGCTTGCTCCCCCACCCATTGGGAAACCCTGGTGGCTATGCACCGAGGACTAACCCAGCCCCGCATCCCCCATGAGGCTGCCGGTTGCTCCCCTGCCCACCTGCCAGGAAACCCTCAGTGGCCCGCACTGAGAACTGATCCAACTGTGTTCCCAGCACTCAAGGCCTGGTGGCTGAGATCTGCAAGAGGACTGTCAGTTGAGAGGGAATCACACTGGAGTGGTGGTACGCCAAGGCGAAGAGCAGCAGCCGCACCAGTGGGAACAATAAAGCTCACACCCCTGATGCTTTTCTGGGCAGACAAACCCTGTCTCTCCAGACAACCAGAGGAAGCGGCATCTTCTCCAGTGGCAGTCACTGGCAAAACGGTTTTGGGACTGTCTTCAAACGGTGCAAATTCAGCATGGGGTGGAATCAGCAGAAAAACTCTGGTAACCTGAACAACCAGAGTAGATCAACTCCCCCAAGGAAGGATCGGGCAGATGCAACTGAAGATCCTATCCATAAACAGATGGCTGAGATGACAGAAATCGAGTTCAGAATCTGGGTAGCTAATAAGATTAGCAGATTGGAGGAAATGAGGGATTTAGAATTTCAAACTATTCAAAAGCTATCTCAAGAATTCAATGATTTCAAAGATAAAATGACTAAAGATTTTGAAAAACTGAGGCAAGAGGTTGCAGCCCTCAAAGATCTGAAAAATATGGTAGAATCCCTCAGTAACAGAATGAAGCAGGCAGAAGAAAGAATCTGACATTGAAAACAAAGCTTCTGAACGTCCCCAAGCCCTCAAAGATGAAGAGAAATGGAGAGCAATAATGGATCACTCTCTTAGGGAGCTCTGGGATAATTTGAAGAAAACTAATATTCGTCTTATAGGAATCCCTGAAGGCGACAACATTGCTTCACAAAGCACAGAGGCTCTTCTTCATGAAATTATGAAAAAGAATTTTTCATACATGCCAAGAGATCCTGAAATTCAGATAGCAGACAGTTTCAGAACCCCAGCGTGACTCAACCTGAACAAGATATCCCCCAGGCATATCATAATTAACTTCACTAAAGTTGATATGAAAGAGAAAATTCTGAAAGCAGCTACATGTAAGAAAACCATAACCTACAAGGGGAAGAATATTAGAATGACTGCAGATCTCTCTGCCGAAAACTTTCAGGCTAGAAGAGGGTGGTCATTGGCTTTTAAACTCCTAAAACAAAATAACTTTCAACCCAGGATCCTGTATCCAGCTAAACAGAGTTTCATTTATGATGGAGAAATTAAATACTTTAATGACAGTCACACATTGAAGAAATTTGCTATAACTAAACCAGCCCTCCAGAATATCCTCAGATTCATCCTTCATGATGACCAGCGCAATCCTCCACCACATAAGTAAACTCACACAGAAAATTTTGATCAAATTCCAACTTCCACAGTGGTGAAAGGATTAAAGATGTCCACTGAACTTTCAAAAAACTCAATACCCAAAATTATACCAGGCTTATCAATATTCTCAATCAATGTGAATGGCTTAAACTGCCCTCTAAAGAGGCACAGGCTAGCTGACTGGATACAAAAACTCAGGCCAGATATCTGATGCATACAAGAATACTATCTTACCTTAAAAGACAAATATAGACTCAGGGTAAAGGGATGGTCATCTATATTCCAAACAAATGGAAAGCAGAAAAAGCAGGTGTTGCAATTTTATTTGCAGATACAATAGGCTTTAAACCAACAAAAGTAAGCAAGGATAAAGATGGACACTTTATATTTGTTAAGGGTAATACTCAATATGATGAGATTTCATCATCACCAGAATGCACCTCAATTTATAAGAGATACTCTAATAGACATGAGCAACTTGATTTCTCCCAGCTCCATTATAGTTGGAGATTTTAATACTCCTTTGGCAGTGTTGGATAGATCTTCCAATAGGAAGCTTAGCAAAAAATTTTAGATTTAAACTTAACCATTTAGCATTTGGTTTTAATGGACATCTACAGAACATTTCATCCTAACAAAACTGAATACACATTTTTCTCATTGGCCTACGGAACATACTCCAAAATCAACCACATTTTAGGTCACAAGTCTAACCTCAGCAAATTTAAAAGAATAGAAATGATTCCTTGCATCTTCTCAGACCATCATAGAATAAATGTTGAACCCAGTAACAACAGGAATCTGCAGACTCATACAAAAACATGGAAGCTAAATAACCTTATGCTGAATGATAGGTGGGTCAGAGATGAGATCAAGAAGGAAATTACCAAATTTTTGGAACAAAATGATAATGAAGATACGAGTTACCAGAACCTCTGGGATACTGCAAAGGCAGTCCTAAGAGGGAAATATATAGTACTGCAAGCCTTCCTCAAGAAAACGGAAAGAGAGGAAGTCAACTACTTAATGGGACATCTCAAGCAACTGGAAAAGGAAGAACACTCCAATCCAAAACCTAGCAGAAGAAAAGAAATAACCAAAATTAGAGCAGAACTAAATGAAATTGAAAACAACAGGATACAACAGATCAATAAATCAAAATTTGTTTTTTTGGAAAGGTCAATAAGATAGATAAACCTTTGGCCAACCTGACCAAGAAAAAAAGAGTAAAATCTCTAATTTCATCAATCAGAAATGGTAAAGATGAAATAACAACAGATCCCTCAGAAATTAAAAAAGTCCTTAATGAATATTACAAGAAACTTTATTCTCAGAAATATGACAATCTGAAGGAAATTGACCAATACTTGGAAGCACACGACCTTCCAAGACTTAGCCAGAATCAAGTGGAAATATTGAACAGGCCTATATGAAGTTCTGAAATAGCATCAACTATACACAGTCTTCCTAAAAAAGAAAGCCCGGGACCAGATGGCTTCATGTCAGAATTCTACCAAACCTTTAAAGAGGAGCTAGTACCTATACTACTTAACCTTTTCCAAAATATAGAAAAAGATGGAATACTACCCAACACATCCTATGAAGCAAACATCACCTTGATTCCCAAACCAGGAAAAGACCCAACAAAGAAAGAAAATTACAGACCAATATCATTAATGAATATTGATGCAAAAATATTCAAGAAGATCCTAACAAACAGAATCCAACAACACATAAAACAAATTATACACCACAACCAAGTGGGTTTTATTCCAGGATCTCAAGGCTGGTTCAACATATGTAAATCTATAAACCTAATTCATCACATTAACAAATTAAAAAACAAGGACTGTATGATTCTCTCAATTAATGCAGAAAAAGGTTTTGATAATATCCAGCATCCTTTCATGATCAGAACACTTAAGAAAATTGGTATAGAAGGGACATTTCTCAAATTGATAGAGGCCATCTACAGCAAACCCACAGGCAATATCGTATTGAATGGAGTTAAATTGAAATTGTTTCCTCTCAGATCAGGAACTAGGCAAG
>NW_003852412.1:6320981-6345346 GCF_000181295.1 Otolemur garnettii
GATTGCAAACTAATACGTCCCTTTTGGAAAGTCATCTGGAGAACACTTAGAGAACTAAAAATAGACCTGCCATTTGATCCTATAATTCCTCTACTAAGTATATATCCAGAAGACGAAAAATCACACTATAATAAAGATATTTGTACCAGAATGTTCGTTGCAGCCCAATTCATAATTGCTAGGTCATGGAAGAAGCCCAACTGCCCATTGACCCATGACTGGATCAATAAATTATGGTACATGTATACCATGGAATACTATGCAGCCATAAAGAAAGATGGAGACTTTACCTCCTTTATGTTTACATGGATGGAGCTGGAGAATATTCTTCTTAGCAAAATATCTCAAGAATGGAAGAAAAAGTATTCAATATACTCAACCCTATTATAAAACTAATATATTGCTTTCATAGGAAAGCTATAACCCAATTTTAGCCCAAGAATATGGGGAAAGGGGAGAGGGAGGTGGAAGAGGATGGGTGGAGGGAGGGTGATTGGTGGGAGCACGTCTATGATTTATCCTATGGGGGTACATGGGAGTCTTTATAAATGTAGAATATAAATGTCTTAACACAATAACTAAGAAAATGACATGAAGGTGATGTTAACCAGTTGGTTGAAAGCATTTCAAACTGTATATAGAAACAACACACTGGACCCCATGATAGTATTAATGTACACAGCTATGATTTAATTAAAAAAAGAAAGAAAATGGAAGGATAAGCCAGAGGTTAGGAGGAAAATATTGGATAAACTTCAATCTGAGAACTAGTACCCAGAATATATACAGAACTCTGAAAACTGAACAAGAAAACAAAACCCTCAATTTTCAAAAATAGGCAAAAGATAGGAATACCTTGCCAAAAAAGAAATATGGACGGCAGCTAAGTACAAGAAGAGATGTTTAGGGTCTTTAGTCATTGGGAAAATTAAAATTGAAATTACAAGATAGAATAGAGGACACTTTTTAAAATATGAAAGTACCAAGTGTTGGCAAGGATGTGGAATAAATGGAATTGTCATATATTGCTAGGGGAAACGCCATTTTGCTGGTACAGCAACTTTGGAAAACAGTTTGGTTGTGTCTTATAGAGTTAAAATATACTTATCATGTAACTCAGCAATCCTAACCCTATTTACTTACCAAAAATAAATTTAGACATATGTCCATGAAAATTTTGTACATGAATACTTATGGCAACTTATTCATAATTGCCCCAAACAAGAAACAGCTCAAATGTTTGTAAGCTGACAATTGGATTTTAAAAATTGTCCCCAAAATGAAATGTCACTCAGTTATATAAAGCAATAAATTATTGACTTGGGCAAAATTACAGTGATTACCAAGAACAGTGGGTAGGAAAGGAAGTAGACTGACAAAAAAGGGACGTGAGGAAAATTGGGGGGCCAATGGAACTCTTGTTTATTGTGATCGTGGTTATAGCTGCACAAAGATCTGTACATGTACAAAGGATAACTTTTACTGTATGTAAACAATACCTTGATACACATGATTTTTGAAAAATAGTGGAGAAAACTTGGAAGTTGATTTGTGATATCACTACTCCTAACCAACATTGTACTTAAGGTCTGGGTCAGTACAGTAAGACAGAAAGAAGAAATAAAATGCTTCAAGATTGTTATTGTTGACAGCATAATTTTCCATCTAGAAAATAAACCAAAAATAGTCAAACAAAAATTATTATAATTAATGAGAGTTTAGCAAGACCACCAGTTGCAAAACCTATATACCAAAGTCGATGCCTTTTCTATTAGCCAGAATTTTTACTTTTACAGAGATAGCAGTTATAATTCCACAAAAAGATCATCTGTGAATAAATCTAATGAAAGATGTGAATGGTCTTCATGAAGAAAACTTGAAGGGCATTGTCAGTCCTGCTCAGTAACTGAGGTATTGTCAGACCACCTGTGATATTACTCATAGGAAAATGATTAACCCATTGCTGGAACTACAAAAGGACAGATAGAAGTAGAGTTAGGGCACTCAGCTCACCCAGGACAATATGAGGAAGGGATAAAGCAGTGTAGGAAAGGAACTGGCACATACCCAGTAGATGGGGTTGTCAGAGAACTCCAGTATTACTTTTTCATTTGGCTGTCCCAGGACTGATCAACAGTGAGTAATAGAGTTGGGAATAAAAACAAGATATACAGTATAACTTATTTCCCTTTAGTCTTTGATTTCTTTATGAAATATTAAAACCATACAAAATAATTATACAGAAAAATATCCCGATCACCCTTATACTTACCACCCAATTTTATTAACAGTTTTTTATGTCCTGGTAATGTTTTCATTTCACTCTATTTTTCTCCATGGGGACACAGTTACATGGAAAAAGAGGATGATGGGTAACAGGGCAAGTTTGTCTTTATCTCTTTTCTTTCTGTGGTTATAACAGAAAGTGTAAATGCAGTGTTGGCATCTAAATGAGTTAGATGCATGCACTAGTGCTCTGCCCTGGTGTAAAAAATGCACTAGTGTCACTGCATTGGCATGGAAAACCACGCTAGTGCCTCTGCCTTGGCATAAAAAATGTGCTAGTGCCTCTGCCTTGGCATAAAAAACACACTAGTGCCTCTGCATTGGCGTAAAAAACACACTAGTGCCTATGCATTGGCATAAAAAATATGCCAGTGTCACTGCATTGGCACGAAAAACACACTAGTGCCTCTGCATTGGTGTAAAAAATGTGCTAGTGCCACTGCATTGGCATAAAAAACACGCTACTGCCTCTGCTTTGGAACTGCAGAACTGTGACTATAAAAAATGCACTAGTGCCTCTGCATTGGCGTGGAAAAAAGTGCTGGTGCCTGTGCATTGGCGTAAAAAACGTGCTAGTGCCTCTGCTTTGGAACTGCAGAACTATGACTATAAAAAAGGCACTAGTGTCTCTGCATTGGCAAGGAAAAAAGCGCTAGTACCTGTGCATTGGCATAAAAAGTGCACTAGTGTCACTGTATTGGCACAGAACAATGCATTAGTGCCACTGCCTTGAGTAAAAAATGCGCTAATGCCTTTGCATTGGCGTAAAAAATGCACTAGTGCCTCTGCCTTGGCATAAAAAACGTACTAGTGTCACTGCGTTGGCGTAAAAAATGAGCTAGTGCCTCTGCTTTGGTGTCAAAAATGCGTTAGTGCCTCTCCTTTGGTGGGAAAAATGTGCTAGTGCCACTGCATTGGCGTAAAAAAGTGCTAGTGCCTCAACATTGGTGTGGAAAAATGCAGTAGTGCCTCTGCATTGGCATAAAAGACATACTACTGCCTCTGCATTGGCATTAAAAAAACATGCTAGTGCCTCTGCATTGGCATAAGAAATGCACTAGTGTCTCTGCATTGGTGCAGGAAAAATGTGCTAGTCCCTCTGCATTGGTGTAAAAAATGCGCTAGTGCCTCTGGATAGGTGTAAAAAATGCACTAGTGCCTCAGCATTGGCATAAAAAATGTGCTGGTGCCTCTGCATTGGTGTAAAAAAAACACACTAGTGCCTCTGCATTTACATAAAAAATGCACTAGAGCCACTGCATTAGTGTGGAAAATGTGCCAGTCCCTCTGCATTGGCATAAAAAACATGCTAGTGCCTCTGCATTGGCACAGAAAAACACTCTAGACCCTCTGCATTGGTGTAAAAAATGCACTAGTGCCACTGCATTGGTGTAAAACATGCTCTAGTGCCTCTGCATTGGTGCAGAAAAACGCTCTAGTCCCTCTGCATTGGTGTAAAAAATGTACTAGTGCCACTGCATTGGTGTGAAAAACGTACTAGTGCCTCTGCATCGGTGTAAAACATGCTATAGTGCCTCTGCATTGGCGCAGAAAAATGCGTTAGTGCCTCTGCATTGGGGTAAAACATGCTATAGTGCCTCTGCATTGGCGCAGAAAAATGCGTTAGTGCCTCTGCATTGGGGTAAAAAACATGCTAGTGCCTCTCCATTGGCAGGGAAAAACATGCTAGTTCCTCTGCATAGGCATTAAAAAATGTGCTAGTGCCACTGCATTGGTGTGAAAAACATGCTAGTGCCACTGCATTGGTGTGAAAAATGTGCTAGTGCCTCTGCATTGGCATAAAAAATGCGCTAGATCCACTGCATTGGTGTAAAAATGTGCTAGTGCCTCTGAATTGGTGTAAAAAACCCACTAGTGCCTCTGCATTGGCGTAAAAAATGTGCATTGCCTCTGCATTGGTGTAACAAATGTGCTAGTGCCACTGCACTGGTGTAAAAAAGTGAGCTAGTACCACTGCATTGGTGTACAAAATGTGCTAGTGCCCCTGCTTTGGCGTGGAAAATGCGCTAGTGCCCCTGCATTGGCACAGAAAAACACGATAGTCCCCCCTGCTTTGGCGCGGAAAACATGCTAGTGCCCTTGCATTGGCACGGAAAAAGAGTCCCAGTGTATTGGTGCAGAAAAACGTTCTAGTGCCCTGCATTGGTGTGGAAAAACACGTTAGTGCCCCTGCCACTGCACGTTAGGAGTGTAAATGCAGTGATCCTTGGTATGTAAATGCAGTGTTGGTGTGTAAATGCAATGACCCTTAGCATGTTTAGGCATGTAAATGCAGTGACCCTTTGCATTTACACACCTAAACACACTATTTGCCTCTGTTAAAACAGTAACAGTATTGGGTTAAAACAGAGGCAAATACTCCATTCACAGCTTCAGACAAAGAATGTTAACACAGGCAGCTAGGCAGGCAGCACCTGTGAGATTCTTCCCAAATCCCCTCCAGAGATAAGCAAGAGGCTTTAGTAGGAGGGAAGATGGCCTTGGATTAAGACCACTGTCCATGATGACATGAGGGATGTAAACTCAGTGCTGCCAGGTACTGAAAGCTGCTAACTATGGATAGTGGTGAGCAGAATCCACTAGCCCTGTTCACTTGGGATTTGTGGTGTGTATCTCTACATCCATCTCCTGATTTTAGCTTGAGTGACTACTCAGAGTGTTGCACTGAGGTGATTAATTCAGGTCAAAGCATAACAATTATATTTGCAGAGTTTAAGGATCTGCACTGTCTTTACAAGGGTTTCAGACAGTGTTGGGCTGAGGAAGGGTGCTAAGTGACTCACAGGGCCTTCAGGTTCTAGGCTCAGGGGGAAACAAACTTGAACAAGAGAGTTTCTGAAGGGGATTTCAAATTGCAGGAGGGGCAACCACAGCAAAGCCCAACCAGATTTGGGAGGTACCGGCCTCTCACTGCTTAAATGTTGGGCTCTTATTTTAGATACTCTTGCCCTGTGGGATAGCTGCATTTCTTTTTCACTCAGCTAAAACATTCTCACTTAGGTCCCCAAACCTCATAAGGACGTTTAAACCTGCTTCACTGATCCAGGAAATGGTGCCTGGTAAAAACTAAAAATAAAGCAGAAAGGCTCAGGCTGGGTTTCAATGGTAGAATCCAAGGAGTTCGAAGGATTTCTAAACTTGGCCAAAGGCTTTCTTGCTTTTCTATTTCAAGTTCATTCACTTTAGAATTTCAAAATCTGAAGATTATTCCTTCCTTTTCCTGGTGTTGAAAATAGAAGAGCCCTGGCTTAACTTTGGAGCAGATTGCAATTTGTATTTTGGTTCTTCTATGATGTGGTGATGATTGCATAATGAGGTGGTTAAGGGCATGGACCTTGATGTCAGATGGCTAGGTTCAAATCCCAGCTCCATTATTGACTCCCCATGAGGCCTGAACCTCTCTTAGCCTCAGTTTCCCTGTCTGAAAAATCAGTGTTAATATGAGAAATAAGATTAACAGGTGTGGTTAACACAGGTAGCAGAGTATATAGCAAGTATTCAATAATTGCAACTCTTCCCTTACGCTTTTATCTCTTAATTTTCTGTAATGGTCCTGGTATTATGAAGCAGTTATACTCTAGGATGTGAGTGTGTGTGGTCAATACATTTATATAATGTCTAGTCAAAGTGGACATTGACTAGTATCTGTTTCCTTATATCCCTGGGCAAATGGCTGAGGCCACATCTAGCCACGTGACTAAGTTGTAGCCAATGGAGTATGAACAGAAGTAATAAGTTTTATCTCAAGGCCCTGCCCATGGGTATCTCCCATAAATCTGCCTCTGTACTCTTTCACCCAAGGTGGAGATAATTATGTGACCCTAGAAATCAGAGGATGAAGAGGACTGGGTCCCTGTCAGATTAAGTCCTTGAAAGACAGTTGGCAGGTTGAGACAAACCGACCTCTGCTGAGAAGGAACATCCATCGTGGACTGAGATAAACAAACTTCTAATGTGTCTGAACCATTATACATTTTATTTGTTACAAATCTAGTTCCCAATGCTTGATACCTTCTCAATCAATTCCTTCCTTAACTAATATAGTAGAACCACCATACTTGACCATCTCCTTAAGTTGACCTAATTGTCATAGGCTGAACATGCGCCACCATGTACATATCAGTACAGCAAGCATAGTTCCTTATGTTGACCACCTTCATATGTTGAGCAATTTGTGACAGTCCTTTGGGTGGTCAACTTACAGAGGTTCTACTGTACTTCTTTCTTGCTTCCCACTTCTTATGTAAAATTTCTGACTTACATAAAAGACTTAAAGTAGAAAGTTTCTTGAGGGGCTAATTAACCCAAATCAGTATCCGGGAGCATCTATTGACTTTGTGGACTACTTTTGCTTTTTATTTTTTAAGAGCTAGGAATTTTGGGAATTAAGTTTCACCAAGACAGGGATTTTGAGGGTGGATGTGAATACAGTACTCAGAAGGCTCAGAATACTTGGATTTTTACCATTCTTGACATCAGAACCTTAACTGGAACAAGTGAGGTTCACCTAGGCATGTATCTCCATTTGAACATCCTCAGATGAGTTAATGAAAACAAAGAAAAGCTTCATTGAGAATAATGGAAATTAGATTCAATTTGGAACACAAAGTTAATTGCAAGAACAATTAACATATTTAGAACATGTTATAAATTATTGATATTATCTTTATCAATTATAAAGAACAGACAATGGAGTTTGACATCAGTCTCCAGTTTCTGCTGGCTACAGAATAGTCAGTCACCCTTAACAAGAGGCTGGGGAAAAATTCTGTGCTGCAAGGTAGTCTGTATCCTCCTCATGGGTACCCTGTTGGAATTGGCCCTAGGTCCCTTGTGCCAGGATCTTTCTTTCTTCAAGTACTTGCTTTATGTACTGACTCTCACTAATTATTATCCCCAGACAGCTCTGCTTCTCTCCAATGTGTCTGGCAAAATGTTGACTACTTCCTTCACCTGCTAACAGAAATGGTGGCTGTTAATGAAATGACTTGCTTTCCACAACCCTGTGGCTGCTCTCTTTTCCCAATAGTGATAAGAAGGAAATTTTAAGCTTCTAATTTGAAAGACAGTGTTACTTCTTGCTTGGATTCTGAAAAGAAGTTTTACCCCTGGACAGCACCTTGACATTTCCTGTGTGAATCACACCATTGACTATGCCTCCAAAAACAGAGGCTGAAAAAGTTACACTCCAGGTCTTGTTTCTCAGATGTGAGCCCTTGGCAGCACACTCTGTTCTCAGATTCTGTCCTAAGGACTTACCATCTAAGGAGTCTGCAATGGATGGAATGTTTGTGTCTCCCCCTCCCTAAATTCATATGTTGAAACCCTTAATCCTAATGTGATGGTATTTGAGGGAGAGTCCTTTGGGAGGTAATTAGGTCATGAGGGTGGAGTCCTTGCAAATGGGATTAGTGCCATTATAAAAAAAAAAAGGCCAGAGGGCTAACTATCTCCTCGTTTGTTTGTTTTCTGAGACACCATCACCCTAAGTAGTGTTTCCCCCCAAAATAAGACCTACCTAAAAAATAAGCCCTAGCATGACCCCAATAAATAAGCCCTAGTGATGGCCGTGGCTATGCAGCATATCTGCCACACCATGCATTTTAGTGCAGAGAGGAAGACATCCCCTGCAAATAAGCCCTAGTGTGTCTTCTTGAGAAAAAATAAACATAAGACAGTGTCTTATTTGGGGGGAAAGGTGGTAGAGTGTAATGATGTCATCATAAGCTCATAGCAATCTCAAACTCCTAGATCAACTGACCCTCCTGTCCCAGCTTCTTAAGTAGTTGGGCCTACAGGCAACTGCCACAATGCCCAGCTAGGTTTTTTTTTTATCTTTTTGTAGAAACAAGGTCTCACTTTTGCTCTGGCTAGTCTTGAATTTCTGGCCTCAGGCAATCCTTCTACCTTGGCGTCCCAAAGTACTACAAATGTGGGCCACCACACCTGGCCTTATCTCTTGCTCTACTGTGTGAGGACAGAAGTCAACTATCTGCCAAGCAGATGCTGGATCTGCTGGCCCCTTGATCTTGGACTTGTCAGTCTCTCTAACTGTGAGAAATAAATGTGTGTTATTTAAGCACTCAGTCTATGATAATTTGTTATAGCAGCCTTAACTGACCAAGACAGTCAATACAGTACATAAATAGAAGATATGACCACACAGAACTCCTTGTCAAGGCCCCTAAAGCTCCTGTGAAAGATCTGAGAATAGCTCTGGAAACATGAAAACAAGTGCAAGAAGGGTATTAAGGGGTTGCTAGAGCTTGGGGGCAGTGACTTCAATTCAAACTAGATGCTACGTAGCTCACAGATAGATGTGTAGGTGGAGCAAGCCCTTGACTACCAATGGGTCAGAGCTGTTGGTGAAAAAACAGAACTATAATTAATGATACAGACTCCCAGGATACCCCATTATAATCCACATGGTAGTTACAAAGATTAAAATATTACTCAAAAGAAAGGAATTTGTATGAAGGAAAATCACAAAACCCCACAACTTTTATATGCCAAAAGCATTTTCTCATGAAGCGAATTCCAGGATACATTGTAAAACAGAAAATTTTCCAATTTTGTAGATCCTTATTAGGAAAGCTCATCATGAAGTTATGACAAAGCAACAATCTGTTGGAACAGGTAATAAATAATTAATACATCAAGCCTTAAATTAGAACTCTACTTAAGACAGAATCAGTCCTTCTTGTCCTAGAGCTTTTGGCTGTTTTCAGCAAAAACAGCTGTATTCCACTAAATTGGATGTGAAGTTTTCCTGAAGAATGTCCATGGAATGGAGAAAATGCTTAGTATCTGGGCATACATCTTTCTTGGGAGGAGAGAGAAAGGAATGTGTGTTGAACAACTTATGTATGCAGTTGGTGTTTTACAGATATTATTGATTGATATATTTTTTCAAATATCAAATTTAGTATTAATATTTCCATTTTGCACATATAGCTAAGCAAGGTGAATAAGGCCACTCAGCTATTAAATGGAAGATACAGGACTCCAGTGCATGCCTGCCATGCTCCAAAACTTGTGTTTCCACTGTTGGATACCCTGATGTTTCTCAGAGTGCATGTTATGTACTGCGTTATTTTCTCTCTAAATGCGGATGATTTAAGAAGACAAATAACGCAAGAATGACTATTCTAATGTCGACAAGAAATTCTAATTCTACAAATGAGCTCTACAACTTTCTCCCTAAATACTTGAGTTGGGATCTTGTTTCTGCTGATGTTCAGCTGACTCAGCCTAAAAGATTCCTTTGGAATTAGTAGCTTTAATTCCTACTGGTGCAGTAGTACAGAGAAATGGGTAGGCTTTGATTTTCCAATTCATCTCAGTCATCAAAGCTCACTCTGCTCGCCTTTCTCTGGCTTCTGGTGAAGTGGTTGTGGAGCTTTGGTGTACATAAAAAATATCTGATCAAATTATTTAAAAATGAATGATTTGGCTTCTATCCTGAGGCCAACAATCTACATTTTGCAACAACTATCCAAGGGGATCACAGAAATTTGACTTTGTAAGTGCCTTAACTTTCTTTATTACTCTCATTTTCCTTTTTTGTTTTTGTTTGGTTGTACACCTTCTTGAGGTTGGGACTTCTTTTGTAAGTCCTGCTGTTTGGTTCTCTGCACCCCTAGAACCGCTGAGCTAGTGTATGGTCTGGCTTGATGGAGGCTCGGGACTAAAGCCAGAGAAGCAGAGGTAAGATCTCATAGCCCGAGGCTCTAAGAGGGAAGACACCTGAGTTAGGAGAGAGAGAAAAGACCTGCTTAATAAAATATCAGTGGTACGATATTATCCTGCTGGGAAAATAGTCAAGACAAAGACAAAAGAGTGGCACAAAACTGAAGGAATCACGCCAAGAGGGTGAAATCCCAGAATGAGCTGCTGCTCATGGAAAATGCTAAGGGCAAAAATCGAGGGCTTTTAAGAAGTGCCACAGCAATCAAAAACAATGAAGAAATAAAGGCCAGGAGCAGGTGATGTAATGTTGGCAGACAGCTGGATGAGCAGCACCACTCACTTCCTGTTTTTCTTCCCTACTCCAACAGAGAGAAGGATCCCCAAGCTGAAAATGTGCTGAACAAACATTTCCTAGAGAAAATGTCATCCGAAGATGGAAGAGGGGCTGGGAAAGAAGATCTAATTGCCTGGAGTGAGTGCAACTTATAAGACCAGATGAATTACATCACAGAGCACCCAGAATTGGCACTGGAGTTATAAACCTACTGTTGGTTATCTTTAAAGTCTATGGAGAAAGAGGTGCCAGTGACTGGGGGCAAGAAAATCCCTGTTTTTCCCTAAAGATTTTTTCTAAAAACCACAGATCTTAATGCCCTGCAAAATTCTGGAAGAGACAACAAATCAGATAATTTGGGTGGAACTTAGAAAAGAGAGTGGTCATCACCAGGAGCCAGCACAAGCTCTGTGGCGACATGTTGTGTCAAAGCCTCTGCTTTTTCTCCCCGCCACCCCCAATGTTGCCCTGTAGATATACAGGGGGAAACTGTAGGCACAGAACTCTCAACAATGTCAAATCCCATAACCTCAAATCTGCCTCTTTAAGAAAAAGTCACTTTAAGAAAAAGGACACCACCCCTAGAAAGAAGCCTGTTAAGGAATTCGGCCATTTATTTTTTATTTTTCTTTCTTTTTTTCTTTCTTTCTTTCTTTTTGAGACAGAGTCTCAAGCTGTAGCCCTGGGTAGAGTGTTGTGGTGTCACAGCTCACAGCAACCTCAAACTCTTGGGCTTAAGTGATTCTCTTGCCTCAGCCTCCCGAGTAGCTGGGACTACAGGTGCCCGCCACAATGCCTGGCTATTTTGTTGTAGTCGTCATTGTTGTAGTCATCATTGTTGTTTAGTTGGCCCAGGCTGGATTCGAACCCTCAGCTCCAGTGTATGTGGTGGGTGCCCTAGTGGCTGAGCTACAGGCACTGAGCCGGAACCTAGATCAGCCTCGAGACCCAACATGTGGCTTCTCTTGCTTGTCATCTCTCTTTCACACACACCCAGAGTCACATCTTTTCTGTGTGTTCCACAGAACAAGTGGCCATGTTGCCAAGATCCCACCTGAGCTGGGTGTGGTGGTTCACACCTGTAATCCTAGCACTCTGGGAGGCCAAGGTGGGTGGATCACCTGAGCTGAAGAGTTCAAGACCAGCCTAAGCAAGAGTGAAACTCTATCTCTACTAAAAATAGAAAAACTAGCCAGGCATTGTGTCTTTTATGTGAAGACATGGAAGGCTGGATTTCCAAAAACACCAAAAATAGTCCAAGAGACTAAAGTTGCCGTGAGCTATGATGTCATAGCACTCTCCCCAGGGCAACAGAGTGAGATTTTGTCTACACACACACACATATATATACACATACATAAATTAAAAAATAGCTGGGCATGGCGCATGTACCTATAGTCCTAGCAAAGACAGGCAGATCACTTGAGCCCAGAAGTTTGAGGTTATAGTGAGGTATGATGAAGCCACTGCACTCTAGCCTAGGTGACAGAGCAAGACTTTGTCTTAAAAAACAAACGAACAAACAAACAAAACAAAATACACTCCACCTGGCTTCACATCCCAGGCCTGAGCTGCTGTCCTCTCTCCTTGGTTTGCACAGGATGTTCAGTTTCCCAGCTTCCTGCCTTGCTAAATTCAGTTCCCTGTTGTCACTTCACTTCACCTTCTCAAACAGCGTGTGCTGGCTATCCAGTCTGCACTCTGATGTCTCAGTTCAGTTCAGACCTTGCTAACTCTCCTTGTTTGCCCGCTCCAGCAAACAAGCTCCCAGCAAAGCTCCCCAGCTTATCCTGTGCCCAAGATTCAGATCCTGGCTCACTAGTACTATGCTCAGACAGGTGCACAGCTGCTTAGACTACCATGCCCAGGACTACCAGTAAACAATTCAAAAACCACTGCCATCCTAGCCAATATTTTTATCCACGAGTTGAATGAAGACATAGAAGGCTTGGAGTTTCAATTATACTAATTACACAGAGTTTGGATGGGAACAAATATGTTGGAAAGAAAAACTGAGATTCAAAAATATAAATAGCTAGGAAGGTGATGCTGAGTAGAGGCGAACGTAAAATCACCCTCAGGTTCAGACAAGCAACTGCCCCTACACTGTGGCCACTGACCGCATTAACAGGAGTTAATGTGAAAGTGATGTTAAGGTTTTTGTTAATTACATGCTCACTGTGGGTCCTGGATGTGACATGGCTACCAGGAAGGTAATGTGGTCATCAGGTGCGCTGATAAAAATATAGAGTCAGTATCACGAGAAGTAATGGTTTCAGTAATGGTTAAGGACACGAGGAGAAATCCCAAATGATGTCACAACCCTGAAGCAACCGTGTAAGAAGGGTTGTGCCACAGAATGAGCTGAGGCAGAAATATACTGTCTCGGGTTTTTAGTTTGCAGAATGCTGGTATCAATTGCAATAGGAGAATGAAAAAAGTGGATAACGTGTGGATTTAATTCTGAATGTATGTCTTTTGGGAGGGATGGAGGCAAAAGGAAACATATCCAGAGAGGGATGGCAAGACTAGTATAGTGTTTATAAATCCTATCCTCGGACTGAGCTTCAGAGGAACTGGGGTATTTAAGCTGCGGGAGGCATGTATTGAGAGACATAAGAACACAGCAAATGCGTTGACGGGCTCTTATGCAGAGGAGAATTAGATTTATTCTCACTTCATTCTCATAAGAGTAGGCCTGTGGCCCAAGGGCAGAAGCTAACACAGATTTGAACTCTACACACCAATACCTCCGACCCCGGGTTGTTATCCAGATGCTTCCCAAGGCCTAGCATGCTCCACAGGGCTCTAGGAGCAGGGTGGAGACCTGCGGCCACTGGGGAGGGAGCCTCTTCCCTGCATGGGTCTTCCTCTCAAGTGCTCTGTGCTTTGAAGGGGAGAAGTCCTGGGGACACCACATGGGAGGGGGAAGCCCTGATGTCCCATGAATCACTCCAGGTACGTCCCCTGAAGTCCTGGAAGTTGACAGTGGGAGAGTGTCTGCGACCACAGCCTGAGGGGCTGGAGACAGGAGTGTCTATAAAGGAGTCAGTCTGTCCACAGGGGGCTCATGTACCTACTGGGGGCAATGATCTATTTTCAGCTGGGACCCTTGGTGCCAGGCTGCCTGGTGCTGGGAGACGGGTGGCTGGTTTACCTCAGACTCCACTCAGAGGGAGGGCCTGCCAGGAAGGCCCAAGAATGCAAACAATTTCCTGGCAACAGTGGTCTCCTGTGCTCTGCCAATATCTGGTGAAAGAGGGAGGTGGAGGGAAAAAGAGAGATAGAAAACAGAGTGAGGGCTAGGAGAGGGAGGGTGCAGCAGGGAGAAGCAGAGGAAAAGAGAGCCTGCCTCCCCTGCTTTGCTCTGTCATTTGTTTATTTGCTGGCATCTGAGTGCCACCAATTCCTGAGTCATTGATGAGTGTCCAAAGCAAAGGAACAGCTCAACAAGAGGGAAAAAATGGATTTGCTACACCATCCAGATCCCTCCTTGACCTTTCCCCTGGCCCCTGCCCAGCTGGTGATGCTACCAGTAAGAGGACAGGGACTTCTGAGGAAGGAGCCCCTGACTACCAGGGCCTCTGTAAGTTTTGATTGTTGGCTTACTGTAGTGTTATGTTAAGGCAGAGGTTCTCAGAGGTGGAGGGAGATGGCATGGCGTGAAGCACATTTTTCTACAGGGGACATTGGGCAATGTCTGGAGACATTTTCAGTTGTAACAACTAGGGACAGGGGATACTACTGGCATCCAGAGGGTAGAGGTCAAGGATCCTGCTGAAATTGTTATGATGCACAGGATAGCCCCCACAACAGAGACTTACCCAGACCAGACTATCAATAGTGGGGAGTCTAAGAAGGCAGGTTTCAAGGAGATTTAACACCAGAGGCTTTGTGCTGGTGCCAGGGCCCAGTGGGGTTGCTGGAACCAAAAGGATCTTAGACGTCATAGTATTCCCCTTTGCACAGGTGAGATGCTTGAGGCTCAGGGAGTGAAGGGGCTTTTCCAGGGACTTAGGCTGTGTGGTGAGGTGATTAAGAGTTTTGGAGAAAGATAGACCTAATTTTAGATCCAGGCTCAGTTACTTGATATCTGGGTGATGTGGACAAGTTATTAATACTTTGTTTCCCAGAGCCTCAATTCTCTTGAACACTCTCACAGCATAACTTTAAGGAATGTGAGAGAGAACGCACACAAAGTGCTGACACAGCACGCAGAATGTAAGAAATGGCACCTCTATTACGAGCTAGAGCTAAACTCAGCTTGTGCCCAGTTCTGTTCTTTTTCAACTTTTTCACTCTAATAAATCTCATCAGTTCTGAGAAGCACGTAGTATAGGGCTTGTGAACGCTGGCATGCGGCCCAAGTGGATCTGGGATTCAAAATCCAGCTCTGCCATTTTCAAGCTGATAAATCATCTCCCTATGAGCCCCAGTTTCCTCAAGTATAGAGTGGGCTGATGCTACTACCAGCCTCATAGGCCTGTGGCAAGATTTAAAATGAGAACCTATATTAAACACTTCATAGTTGAGACTAGACTATAGTAACCAGTCAATATGGATTAGCTATAGCTAATATCTGTGGCAGGTTGTATTTCGCCACAGCATCTCCCATTCAATATGCTCTTCATCCAATGTGACTCTCTTCTTATTAAGAGGAGGGGTCTGTGTTCTCTTTTTTTTTTTGGATGTTGGTAGACATGTGGCTCTAAGAAAAGTGATATTTCGTGACTTTTGGGATGAGATCATGAGAAACGATACAGCTCCTGCTTGCTTGTATGGGGATGCTCACACTTGAAACCCAGCCTCCATGCTGTGAGGAAGCCCAAGCCAGCTCAGAGAGAGATCCATTTGAAGAGGAACTGACAGAACTAATTTGCCAGCCATGTGATGAGCCACAATGGAGTGGAAACTCTGGTTCCAGACATGCTGCCCCAGCTAATACTGAATGGAAAGAAATGAGCTGGCCACACTCAATCCTGTCCAAACTGCAGACTCATGAGCAAAATAAGTGATCATTGTCATTTTAGACCATAAGTTTTGGGACAGCTTGTTCTGCAGCAGTGGTAACTGGAACAATATTATTTTTCTTAATAGTCAGAAAATGAATTTTCCTTCTGCCCATATCACCTCCTAAGCCTCATTATCAACACAAAGAAGAAAACCAGGCTCAGGAGGGAATGTGGTGGCTTTTTACCCAATCCCCTGTGATCTAGAAGAGATGATTAAATGCCATCACCAGTTGAGGATGTGATATTCGGAGATTCAGGAACCTTCTAAAGGTTTATCTGGAGACACAATTCAACCAATATCTTTTGGGGATGAGTTAATTCCAGGGCCTGCTAGGCCTCTTGAGGCTTGGGAAGAAGGCCCCTGAGAACACATACTCGGGTGTTATTCTTTCCCTTTCCTTCTTATCTGGATTCTGCCATAAGTGTGAGAGACAGGTGTGAGAAGGAAAAATAATTTTCTCCTCCTGGATTTATGAGTTCTTAGTAGGGACTCCCTGCAACAAAAGACAGATTAACAAGAGAAAAGCAAACAAATGTATAATAACATGTATACGTCCTGTCAGTATGGGGGATAACCCAGAGAAATGATTAAATCTCTAGAGCAGATCTCAAAGAGTTGTCTTAGACTTCAGACTTAATTACTTGGTTTCTCTGAAATAAAGAAAGGAGGGTATAGGAAAAGACCCTGTTAGGATGAGATGGCAGGAAAAGCATGATGAAGCAAGGGTAAGTTTTGTTACACAGATTTAAGTGGATGCCTTCTCCAGTAATTAAGTCTCTAGTGATTTAGTGATCTTTCTGTGCTTGGTGCAGACAGGGAGATACCCTTAAATGGAGATTGCCTTTGTAGATGTAAATTTTTCTAACAAAAGGACAACTTTTGAGAACTACTGCTGTGTCTGCAATTTCTCAAAATAACAGCTCAAAATAATTCTTATGCCAGGGAGGCACATTTTGGTGTGGCATATTCTGGTCTCCTGAAGTCATATTTGGGGAGTCATATTTGATGATAAATTGGGGAAGGTTTTTGCCCTTCTAAGGAACTCAAATGAATTTATTATTCTACAAATAATTATGCATACATGTGTGTCTATACGCGTGTGTATGTGACCTAAAGGCATGTAGGAGGCGGAGGAAGGGATATTAGAATTAAAAGTTAAGGAAACCCCCCCACTCTTTTTCCTGAGAACAATAGTTGTTCCTCTTTATTTAGCTCAGTGGAAGGTTACCTGGTAAAACCACTCAGAGCTACATGATTACTAGATTCAACACAATACCTTCTTGAGGGGTGGGTAGGTAGGGGGCCTACTGAGGAAGAACTCTACACTTTATTCACCAAGACAAACTTGTGTCTTACCAGAAGGATAAAATAATAATGAGTTACCAGCTGCTTCCCCCCAGGTACTCCATATGATGGACTGGTGAAAGTGACCACATCTCTCCTGAAGCAGGTGTCCAAGCCTGCGATTCCAGGCTAGGGGAAGGGTAGATAGGTACTTACTTGGTTTCTGGAAAGGGGACAATATATTAGAGGCACAACTTTCCCCTGCATCAAATAGGAGATTTTATAGTTCCAAAAGCCTTGTGTCTCTTGTCCTCTGCCTTTATGACCCACGTGCCTCTTCCTTGAAAGACTTAATGAGAGCTTTGGGTTCTACTCCAGAGTGCACTCCAGAGGGAAGCGAACTTGACACTTCCTGGGTAATTCTTTGGTGACCTTAGCATTGGAACCCCACTTTTGGAAAAGGCTTAGAAGAAATGTTACAAAGTAGCTGAAGGATGCTCTTAGTCTTCAGCAGAAAGCAGCTATGAGTTTCACAGTGCCTCTCCAGCCTACCCCCATACCTCTGCAAAGTGATATTTGTCATCCAGAAGATGGGAGATGCTTCCCAATCTTCCTTTCTTAGTTCTTTCTATGGAAAAAATAAAAAGAAATTGGTGTTTTCTCCAATGTAGTAACTTATTATGGAATGATTTCTATTATGATAAGAAACAGGCTGTCACCTATAAAAGTTATGAAAGTCAAAAATCTGGCCCATAAAAAACATTCAGCAAGGCTGTCTACTGAAAGAGGTGCAACTCAATGTTTTAAAAGGTGGCTAAATGGTCTTTGAGATGAATGAGCAGTATGGTAGGAAGGAGAGGCCTCTCTATTATGTCACTGGGGAGAGGAAGCTGCCGTGTGTGCCGTGTGTGTGTGTGTGTGTGTGTGTGTGACTGGACCATGACTCATATTAACAGGAGTGGGGTTGTTGACAGAGAAGACAGATGCTCCTGTCCTCTGTGTGTCTGATGGCTTTCCTGGAGGAGGGGGTAGTAAGAAGTGTCTGACCCTCGTTGCTGGGTCATGATGATCTCATTTTTTTGGCTTTTTATTCTTGGCTGTGAAAATAGCTTTTCACCTCCAGTGACTCACAGTTAAACCAGACGAGGCATTTAGAGAATATGTGATTAATCCATCTTCTTTTGGACCTTCGATCAGTTCAAGGGGCAGATTTGTGAGCTTCCTCAGCATCAGCACTGTGGTTTTTGGTCCCTGGATAGATGTGGTGGCAAAACACCTTTGAGGAAGGTAAAGGGGAAGCAAGATGAGGAGAGCCTTAACCCCCCACCCAGGCAGGAGAGCTGGGAAGCCTCCCCCTGCAGTGAAGCCCCTCCCTGTCCAGGGCCCAGCACACCTGATGGCCGTGGTGGGGGTGGGGATCGCCTGACTTGACTCAGCTCCTCATTTGCCCCTTCCAGGAATCCTGGGTCAATGCTAAACTGCTTGCAATGTGTGACTGGGGATGGCAGTGTCTCAAGGGGCGGCACGCTAGAAAGGAAGAAGGAGCTGATGTCGTCAGCCATTGTTAAGAAAGAATACAAGAAACTCTAGTCCCAGAGGACTGCGGCCAGAGGGGGTTGCCTAGCAACGCTGTGCCTGCATCAAGCTTCCAGTGCTGATCTCTCCGCTGCTGAGGCCTCTTACAACCCTTACCTACTCCTACCTTCCTGGTTTCTTCCTTCCAAGCTGCCCTCCACATGGCTTTCCAACAAATCCCACTTGGGTAGAAATGCCCCTGTAGGATGTGAATCTGGGGAGCCCAGGCCATGTTTGCTGCAGACCTTGGAATGAGAGTGGTGCTCTGAATCGTTCTTCCTCAGGGGAGGAAAGGGGTGGTTAGGAACTCAGATGCCAGAGCTACACCTGGGTTCAAATTCCAGGGCCAGCATTTACTAGATGCTGGGCCAGGGTCTTAACCTCGCAATGCTTTATTTTCCCTATCTGTAAAAGAGAGAGAATAATAGTACCCACCTCATTTGGGGCAGTCTGAGGGTTTAGTACGGATGGATGGATAGAAAAGCAGAATCATGCAAAACAGTGTCTGGTACATAGAAATCTATGTATGTGGTGTGTTATTAATAGTCCTGCAGGATAGTTGGACCCAAACACTTGCTCCTGGGTAGGGCAGAGAAATCGGGGAAGAAGATTCAAGCTCTGGTTTCAAGATGCTGTGTAGTGTCTGGAGACTTGTTTCCAGGCCACTACTCTGACAGTAGCTTGCTGTGCGGTCTTGATCAAGGAGCAATTTTCTTCTTAGTCTCCTCGGCAAGATTGGAGGATGGACTGAAAAGGCCTGAATTTCCTCCATTCTTTCTTGCTATATGGCATCCTGGACATGATGGAGCTGTGAGTCACCTCTGTCCCCACAGCTATAGTGGGAATTAGAAAATTTGGCAGTGAGAGAGTCCTCCAGTCGAGACCCACAAGGGTGGTTTGGGTGAGCCGTAGGTGCACGACCTCAGATGAGGAGTGTCCAGTCCAGACCTGGGAAGGGGCAGGCAGCCCAGCTCATGTTCATATTTCCTTGTATTTATTTATTTTTGTAGTTGCTTTAGAGATTATATTTACATACCCACTTCTCACATTTAAATGTAATATTCCATCACTTCAAGTAGAATGTAGATACCTTACAATAATACATGTTTCGTTATCCTCCTCCCTGCTTTGTATTTTAATTGTCACATATATTACAGCTATGTGCATTGAAAGCTTCCCCTTCCAACGATGTTATAATTTGGGTTTTTAATAATCATATATATTTTTAAAGAAAATAAAATAGTTTATTATACTTACACAGGCATTTACCATTTTTGTTGCTCTTCCTTCATTCTTGAGTTCTAATCTGCCCTTTGGGATCATTTCTCATCAATCTGAAGAACTTCCTCTAATATTTCTTTTCAAATGAGTCTGCTGATCGTGAAATCTCTTAGTTTTTCTCCATCTGAGAATGACATAATTTCTCCTTTATTCCTGAAGGATATTTTCATAGGCTATAGAATTCGAGGTTGATAGTTCTTTCTGGCTCCCGTGGCTGCTGATGAGAAATTGGTGGTCAATCACATTGTTATTCTGTGTGTGATGTGGCAGTTTCTCTGGCTGCTTTTGATATTTCTTTACTGTCTTTGGTTTTCACCATTTGATTCTAGTGGTTTTATTTGCACTCATCCTGTTTACGATTCCCTGAGCTGCTTGTATCTGTAAATTTATGTCTTTCAATGGATTTGGGATATTTCTATACTAATTCCTCCATACATACATATATATATATATATATATATATTTTTTTTTTTCTTTCACCAATTTCTTTCTCCTCTCCTTTAGGGACTCCAATCACATGTGTGTTAAACTTTTTATATTGTTCCATAGATTCTGAGTTCATTTTTTTCAACTTACTTTCTCTCTGCCCTTCAGATTGTATAATTCTAATTAGTCCAAGTAAATAGACTCCTTTTTTCTGTTATCTTTACTTTTTTGAAGAGGGATTCCAACTTTTTGAGTCTATTTGGTAAAGTTTTAATTTCAGGTTATCATATTTCTTATAGTGAAATTTCGCTGGTTTCTGTTTCTCTTCTGAAAACTTTTCATTCATTTCAATAGTGTTCAATTTTTCCTCATGGAGAATGAGCATAATGGATGTTTTGAAGTCTTTATTTGATAATTCCAATATGTGGGTCATCTTTTCTTGAGAACTTCTGGTTCTTGGCATGCTGAATAATTTGGGGTATTATCCAGGACAGTTTGTATAGTATATTGTGAGACTCTAGGCCCTGTTATATTTTGTTGTGACTCTCTGTTCCCTGAGATTCTCCTCTGGAGAATTCAGAGGTTTTGTTTACCAGCCTTACCCTTGTTAGGCTTAGAGTGCAAGTTTTGTTTCACCTTATCTGGGTAGTAGCACTAATGCCTATAAAGCTTTCAAAGCTATGATTTTGGGAGATGTCACTTACATACACCACTCACTCAGGAATAGACTGGGAGTTAGACAGTGGTTTCTCTGGTTTAGTTCTTGGTGCCTATGTCACACCTCTTTGGGTGTGTTCCACATGTGCACACTTGGCCGTGAGCTTAGGATTTGTGTCAGATCACACATGGAAGTAGGGAACTGAGTTTTTCTGCTCACTCCTCTGCATGACTTTTCTCTTACTATTCAGCTCCCAGGGCTGCCTCCTTTTGGGGATCCTTTGACTAGGAAGATGGGGTTTACTACTGACGCAGGAAGAGTGAGAGAGAAATAATAAGAAATCCCCCTAGAGTTGTGGCATAATTCCTCAGCTCTAATACATAAAGGGATGGATCTCTCTCTTAAATGTGGAAACCTGCAGCACTGTCCCATTGGGCAACAGTGCTGGTACGGGGCAGGGATTGTTTTCCAGATAGGGCCATGAGAGAAAAAGGAGAAGAGAAAAGAGCCCTCTGGGCTTTCTGTACACTTTCCAGCTCACCAGGGTGTCTTTGCCAATCCCATGGCCCGAAAGACAGGCTTTCCTCAGACCTGTGCTCTTCACTGCATGGCACGTTTTCTTGATTTAGCTTGTCCTTGGGTCTAACCTTGTAGGTCAGTATTTTTAAATCTTTACTTATCTTATGGCACACTTTCACCTGTAGTCAAACTTCTGTAGCATACTTAAATTATGCTGGTCAAAAAAAAAAAAAAAGAGTAAGAGAAAAAGAATATACTTCCTGTGCCTTGAACCGCTTTAAAAATAATCTAATTAATGATCTTTAAAAATTTTCATGGCCCACCTAAGATCCTCTCACAGCATGCCAGTGTTCTATGTCACACTGGTTGAAAATCATCACTGTAGAGGACACTATCTCTGGTCTCTCTCAGAGGACAGAGCCAAGAAGTACATATATGTATCCTAACCCATGTATGGCCAAAGCATTGGCGTAGATTCTGCACAGTGCCACTCTGTACCTTGTTTTATGGTTAGTTGTGTGCACAGCTTATATTCTGTACTATCCCATAAGCTCTTCAAGAGCAGAGTTCACACCTGAGGCATTTTTGTGTCCACTTGGGTGTTTATTTAGCACAGAAGAGCAACTCAGTGCACGTTCACTGGTTGCATACGTGAGATTGGGGAATCAGAAGGCTCATGGTCATCTTTCTTTTTTTTTTAGAGACAGAGTCTCACTCTATCGTCCTTGGTAGAGTGCTGTGACGCCACAGCTCACAGCAACCTCCAACTCCTGGGCTTAGGCGATTCTCCTGCCTCAGCCTCCCAAGTAGCTGGGACTACAGGCACCCGCCACAATACCCCGCTATTTTTTGTTGCAGTTTGGCCTGGGCCAGTTTTGAATCCACCACCCTCGGTATATGGGTCCAGCTCCTACCCACTGAGCTTCAGGCACTGCCCTCTTTCTTTCCTTTTTTGTGTATGATAAGAGCAGCCACAGGTGTTGATTTGAGGGGTGAAAATAAAAAGTTTTGCCATTGTGAGGATGATCCCACTCACAGAGAACGACCCAGCCTTCTATAAAACTGGAAGCATGAAGTGTTCCCGCGTTGTTATAACAGCTGCTGTTTGGAGAACTCTGATTGGCTGCTTGCAGGGGACAAGCTGTGCTTCTGCTTGAGCTCCCCATTTTTAGCTCTCCCACAGATGCCCAAAGCTGTGCTTCATCTGCCCTGCCCCCACAGGCCGGGCCCCACAGCCTCAGTCCCTCTCAGCCATAGGGAGTAAATATTCTGTGCTTTCCCTAGGCCCCTCATTGGTGCTCCCTGAACCCAAGGACTGATCACAGTTTCACAGCTCAGGAAGCTGTCTTCTTGTCAGCTTGGTTTCTTATTGGCAGACCTCACTGTTCTTAGCTTCCAGTTTTGTCTGGGGCCTTCCAGGTGGGAGTCTAGATGATCTCTGTTGCTGGTTGTGCTATTGCTGCTTCTGCTCCCAGGCACCAGTGCCCCACCTGCCTTCTTTCCGTGGCTTGATGTTGGGAGGCAGGCTGCCAATAACCGATGTTCAGCCAGTGCCCAGGGATGAGTGTGCTTATGGGCCTGGCTTACTGGGGCTGCTGGGCCAGGCTGACAGCTGCGAGAAGGGCGCCCAGCCCAGACAGAGGCTTTCCCCTCTGGTGAACTTACCTCCTGCCTGTGAAGAGGCAAAGCTGCTCTGAAGCCCCAGGGTTGGGCGCCAGAGCCCACAGGTCCAGAATCAGCTATTGTTTGGTCTGCTTGAACCTGGCTCTGCAGACACAGGGAGCCAGGCAGGCAGAGTGGCTCCCTGCGGGTGTCACAGCCATGCTGGTTGCTGTGGACTGTGACCTGGTATTTGCTCTGGCTGTTTGCTGGAGGGATGCCTGTGAGAAGCTAAGGCGTCTCTCCCCCCACCCCCACATGCTTACAACAAAGACGTCAGGAATGGAATCTGATTGGAGGAGAGTGAATTTTCTGGGGAAGCAGAGGGGAATTCATAGCAAGAGTGGGCCTGGGGACACAGGGGTTGGACTTAGTCAGGAGCATCTTCCCAGGACCTTGGGATCAGCAGTAGCTGAGAGTCAAGCCCAGATCAGTGAAGACATGGCATCTTTGTTCTTCGCGTTTGCTCTCTTCCTCTCATTTTCCTCCCACTCAGAGGACTGCAATACAGAGTGACACAGAGAGGTGCCCTATTCATACTGTGATTGTCACCAGTGGAAACAGGAGGGATCCTTCCGCTGCCACCTGCCCCTCACAGGCATGCAGCTGAAGTGTCCCTGAGGGACATGGGATAGCGACCCTCCTGCCATCCCCAGGCTCTGAAGAGCCTAGCCTGCATTTGCCTCTTGCATGCCCTGGGCCCCTTTGTCCCTGCCCATCTGCCCTCTGAGAGATGGGAGACTAGCCACAGAGAGAGCCTTGGGCAGAGGCTGTGTTGCCTCGGGCAGGGCCACTGCTATGTGTCTGAGCACTTAACTCACTTTAAATGGCTCTTGCCTGGGCTTACTCTCCTCGGACTGAAGAGGTCATTCCACAGTATTAATTCCTTTGCATAGTGTTTCCCTGGGCCTGGCTTTCAGGCTACTAACCACAGAACACAGACAGGCAGCAGCAGACCTCCACCCAGACTTAGCAGACTCTTCAGTGTAGGCAGGAGATGATTTTCCTCTCCTTTCCTTTCATTTCTTTTCTTTAACTTTCTTTCCTTTTCTAGACAAAGTCCTACTCTGTTCTCCCAGGCTAGAGTGCCATGGTGTCAGCCTAGCTCATAGCAACCTCAAACTCCTAGGCTCAAGTGATCCTCTGCCTCAGCCTCCCAAGTAGCTGGGACTATAGGCACCCACCACAATGCCTGGGTAAATTTTCTATTTTTAGTAGAGATGGGGGCGTCTTACTCTTGCTCAGGCTGGTCTTGAACTCCTGAGCTCAAGGGATCCTCCTGCCTTAGCCTCCCAGAGTGCTAGGATTACAGGTGTGAGCCACTGCACCGAGCTCAGGAGACAATTTTCTAAGGTGGGTTAACTTAATAAGGTTCCAAGATATAGGATGTCCTGTAACCACTGGGAAAGTGCCTGATTGCCCTGGTGGTAGCCAGGGTGACCCTGGATTCAGTACAAGGAGAAGACAGCATTACCTCGGAGAGCATCTACATGAACTCTCCAGAAGAGAAAAATGCATTTTAACAAATGTCAAAACTTTAAAAGTAGGCTCAGCACCTGTAGCTCAAGGGGCTAAGGCGCCAGCCACAAACACCTAAGGAGGCGGGTTCGAATCCAGCCC
>NW_003852412.1:6346482-6377029 GCF_000181295.1 Otolemur garnettii
CCCGGCTATTTTTTGGTTGCAGCCGTCATTGTTGTTTGGCGGGTCCGGGCTGGGGATTCGAACCCGCCACCTTAGGTGTACATGGCTGGCACCTTAGGTTATTAAAATCAATTTTTTTCTATATATGAGCAACAAACATTCCAAAAATAAAGTTAAGAGAACAATTCCACTCACAATAGCATTAAAAAGAATAAAATGATTAGGAATAAATCTAACAAAAGAAGTATAACACTTGACCACTAAAAATCATAAAACATTGCTATGGGGAATGAGAGATTATTTAAATAAGTAGAGAAACATTCCATGTTCATGAAATAGGAGACTCAATATTGTTAAGGTGGCAATTCTTCCCAAATTGATCTATGATTCCTGTACAAATTCAGTCGCCCTTTTTTCTGATAGAAAGTGGTGGGCTGAATTTGTATAGATAAGTGGAAGACTCATTATAGCCAAAATAATTTTGAAAAAGGGTAACACAATTGGAGGACTTTCACTTCCCAATTTCAAAACCTACTGTAAAGCTACAATGATGAACACAGCATGGTGCCTGCATTTGGGTAGGCATGTAAATCAATGAGACAGAAATGGGAGGCCAGAAATAAATCTATATACTTATAGTGTCAGTGACTCTCAAGGGAACAAAGGCGTCAGCGAACTGTAGGGCAACCAACTTGGCAACACAGAAGTAACAGTGCTCTCCCTTGGCTCCTGGGGTGTTGGGGGCTGGTTAGTACCGGGTGTGAGTGTTCTCTGGGCCAAGACCCTTCAGGCCCTCTAACTTCCTCCTCTGAACCCCTGCAGGGCTAGGGATTGTTCTGCAAAGTCAGTCCTTCCAGGTGACTCCTTTTATCCTGCTGCTGTTGCAGGAACCATGTCCTGTGACCCTTTGTGCCCCTCAGAAGGCCCAGCAAAGCCACCTCATGTCCTCTGCAGCTCAGTCATCTGCTCTTAACCCTAAAGGTCTCAGGTCACAGGGAGGCAGATCCTGAGAGATGGAGCTTCTTAGGGGGTGTCCAGCATGGGCTCACGGGGCCGGGGGTGCAGCTGCGGGTCGTTGGGAAGAAAACCAAGCCAGCTTTCTGCAAAGCTGGGCCTTTGAAGCTAACAGTCAGACACCTGCAAACTGGACACATTGCTTTCTTATACTTGGTCTACTTTTGGCTCTCTGTTATTCATTTTTTCTATTTGAAGAAGATGCTAAAATTCCATAACGTGGCAAATGTTCTCTAATCTATAGAAATAAGATGCTGCCCTTTTTATACAGGGGGAGGAGAAAAGACAAAGCCGGTTTCATTAAAATAGATGCATTTTTGAAAACCTTTGCTTTTTTATTCTTTCACACCATGGAGACTGTCTAGACCTCCTGCATTTTACAGATAAGGAGATTGAGGTCTATGGAGGGAAACACAAAGTGTCCAGGTTGACATAGCTTGAAGTGGCATGGGCAGGATGCCAGCTCAGTTCAGTCTCTGTAAAGGTCAGCCGGCTCGACCACCAGAGCCGACACCACGTGGGACGCACAGGCAGGAAACCAAAGTGGGATAACTATTTCTACACCTGGGTAAAAATAATTCCCCAATTTGCAGACACCTAGAAGATCACAGGCTCGAGGGTAAAAATAAAACTTGCTTTCTGACAGAACACATCTTGTCAGACTAATCTAATCTCTCCTTGCCTGGGAGTGGAGCTCGCTGTTTAGAGGGAGGCAGCCTGCTCCATGGCGGTGTCCGTTGGACTGGGTGAGGCCCCTCCATTGGTGCCAACCCCCTTGTCATTGCTGGCCCAGGTGGCTGTGGATGGAACCTGCTGCCAGGCTGTAAGGAACTTCTCCTAGCCTGTCCCACCCCCAGGAGGGGACCCTGCCCAAGGCGGATATGGTAGGAGACCGGCCCCAACACAGAGCTCACTTGCTCTTTATTCCCTTTTGTGTAATGCTGGTAGTTCCCACATTGCTTTTACCCTCTGTCTAAAAGTAGGATCGTTCAACCTCCCCAAAGTCTCAAAACCCCAAAGCTGATTGTCTCACATGGCTGATAGGGGCAGGCTACAGAGGGGTTTGCAACAACTGGTCTGCAAACGAGCTGTGAGTTTGTAACTGAGTGTAGCGAATGTTCCAAGCCATTTTTTGTTTCAGCAAGGGCAGAAATTAAAAGCCATGGTGACATCTACTCTCAGTCAGCCTTTACCTTATTTAGATGCCAATGGACAAGATTTCCTCACATCTTTCCTTTAAAAAAAATGTGTGGGTGGATGTGTCAAAAGAGCAAACTATTGTGATTTCTAGACAAAAGGATTATCAATAAACAGCACAGTTTCCTCTGTTGCTGTGGATCCTCAGCCTGACTCTTGGAAGGGCTTCGGAGAGCCATAGTGGGTTGTTTCTAGCTGCTTTTCAGAAGAAGGGACAAACCCTCCACTGTGGGCCTCAGGCTCATGGAGTGCAGTCAGGGCATGGCAGTAGCCTGACAGCAGAAGAAAGGTGAGCTAGAAGCCAGCCTGGCGCCTGGTGGGGGACATGATGCCCGGGCTTTCATTCAGAGGAACCTGTCTTCACACCTTTCCTGCCCCGAAGCTGGGCTAAAGCCACATGGAGTTGCTGGGAGGATGAAGTGAGAAAACGCAGGTAATGGGCTTAGCAGACGGGCTGTACCCATGAACCCTGCCTCACCGCAGTCTTTTCATGTGACATAAATTCAAGGCTCTGTGGCTCCAGCCGCCTATTTGGTTGGCTTTGGGAATGATTACTTTGCCCCAGACCTCAGCTTGTGCTTTGTTTGAAGTGGTCAGAGGCCTCTGAATCCACAGGATGTGAGAGCGTCAGCCTGCAGCTTCCCCGAGAAGAGACCGCCGCTGGGAGAACAGCTGCTTCCAAAAATTCCGACGTGCTTTTTCTCTCACTCGGGGCCTGCCGTGTTAATTAGGAAGACTGCATGCATGAACACTTGGCTTTTCTTTTTTAATCTCTAAAAAAAAATAAAAAGACCTCTTTCGATCAGCACCATGAGTAAATGTGCAAGGCCTCAAGTCTTGCGAAGATGCGTTAAGAGCATGAAGGAGGTGCTGCCTTTGACACCAGCTCCTGCACACCCTGAGATGGGGTTTCAGAGCATTTTGTCCTCTGGCTCTTGGATGGCCTAGATGGCTGTTGCTTGCACTCAGAACTGCTCTTCTTCCTCTCCCAACTGGGCCCAGGTCTAATGAGCCTGTGTGACTCTGGAAGGGACCTAGCTGGCTCTCTCCACAACGTGGGGGGCAGCCTGGACAAGCTGCACCAGGTGAGACTGACGTCACCTGGGTGTATGGCAGCCTAGGCTTGTGTGGTGGTCTGGGGTGTCCCCAGTCCAGAGAATGGCCCTAACAACGACTACCTGTGTTGGTTCTCTTGGGACAGGAGGGTGGACGTGGGGCACTGAAGAACGTGAAGGGTGGAGCCCAGGCTGCTGAGCAGGTGTTAGGAAGGAGGGGCGGGGTTCCAACCTTCTGTCCTCTTTCCAACACCCTGCCAATTACACCCACCATCTTTTATGACTATAGGCATCAAAACCGGATATTAGTAACTAGATTTCTCTTGTGCCACCCCCCTGCCCAAGCAGGATTTAGGATTTTCTTGCATCTTTTTTAAAATTGTTTTTTATTAAATCATAACTTTGTACATTGATTCATTTATGGGGTTCAGGATACGGCTTCAATATACAATGTAAAATGTTTACATTGAACTAAATAACACATCCATCAGAATTATACTCATTTCTTAATAGTTTTGAAATGTACCATTGCATCATGCACATTAGGTGAGGTCTCCCCAAATGCCCTCCCTCCTCCCAGATCCCCCCCTTCCTTTCCCTCTCTCTCCTCTTCCCTTCTACTTTCTCGACTATAGTTATCTTGCATCTCTTAAAAAGAAAACTCACTCCAAAGGTATTAGTAAGAAATGCAGAGTTTATTAATGATTTATAGTTAGCCAAAAGAGTCTATATTGAATAGCACAAAGAATTCCATGACAGAAAGATATATGTGGGGAGTGGGAAGAGAGAGAGAGAGAGATTCCAAGGAGGAGGGAGGGATGACATTAGGATCTCTTCCCATTAGCGTCTTGCTTTTCCCAAGTCTTGCCCCTCAGCGTTCAGCCACATGGTCTCTCTCTCCCCCTGCGCTTCCCCAAGAAGCCTCTAATTCTCCCCACACTCCTGTGTACCACTCTGAGAACTTTCTGGAAGCACTCTCTATTTCTTCTCATCTGACCTTGACGATTAGCTCAGACCCTGCTCCTGCAGCTTCCATCTCTTCTCTCACCACTAGCTCAGCAAACAGTGTACCCCCTGAGCCACTCAGATGCAGTGGGGATTGTACAGAACCAAAAGTTGCTTTTGTCATCAAGAAAACCAGACTTGTAAGAGTTCCAAGCTGTACAGAAGAGTGTAGAGTTGAATGTGAGAGGCCCAGCTCACCTCTGTCCTGGGCTCTGTCCGACACCCCTTCCTCCTCCACCTGCATCGGGGCTAGTTGAAAGAAAATAACACAGGACTCTTCCTTCTTTACATGGTGCCGAGCATTTGTTTCTTGTTTCTTTTTTTAAAAGTGGGATTTAAGAGGTATGAGCAGATTATTGTTACATGGGTGAATTACATAGTAGAGAAGTCTAGGCTTTTAATTTACCCATCACCTGAATGGTGCACATTGTACCCAATGGATAATTTTTATCCCATTCCCTTCCCCTCCCCCTTCTGAGTCCCCAGCATCCATTTAGACACTCCATTTGCCCAGTCATGAGCATTTCTTTTTCCCAGGACCCAAGAGGTTTTAGCAATGGTAGCATTTGTTTTTGTTTTTTTAAATAGACATTTTGGAGAGTCCCTTTAGTACATGGGAAAAAAAATCAAATGGGACTCTAACTTGCCTTCCAAATAAAATAAAGTGACAATCTCACAAATGTGGTGAAACTAATAGCAAGCTAGTTGTTCTGGTACAAAAACAGTCTTCAAAATATTCTAGAGGCCTTATGCTGTACAGATTCTTCCTGAAGTAAAGCAAAGCCATGGCTTGCCTAGCCTGCTTCTCCGTTCCTGTCTCGGTGCTGGGGCAGCTGTGTCCACTAAAGGCACCAGGCATAAACTTTGCCTGGGCAGGTGCTAATGAGATGGCTGTGGGAAAACACTCATGCCATATTCCCGGTCAGCACAGCGTTGGTGAGACCAAGCCCTATCAGAGCTGGGTGGGAAGTCTGGGCAGAGATATAAGGAATGGGGTCAAGTTCATCGGTGACAGTAATTCAACACATTTATTCATCAGATATGTCAGCATATAGACCGCAGTAGCCTCCCATAGAGAAATGAAATGTTTGCATTAGTCCTTGAGCATTTAAGTTGAAACAAAAGGATGTTGGCTGGAATTTTCTGGTTTACCTTTGGAGAAAATGGAGATCTAGTTTTTGATTGACATGACAGAGCCCAAGCATACAAATAACTCATTTCAGTGGTTTACTTGTAATTTTATGTATATATATATATGTGTGTGTGTGTGTGTGTATAGTATATAAAATGTCAAATAGCATTATATAAAATATACATACATAAATAGGTATAAAATGTCATGATATTGTAACACAACAAGATGTATATTACTATCTAGATATAGATAAAAGATAATTTCAATAATACTTTCCATATATTCTCCTCCTTCCCAGCTTTCTATAGATGCCTAAACCATGCTTGTTGTTTGTGTCACAGGACAACAATTAGAAAAGGACCAAACCCGGATTACAGCTGCTTTGGGAAGGACGGAAGTATTGATCTCATGAAGGGTTTAGCTGATGACAGCTAAGTAGCATATTTCCAACTTCCCTTTCCCCACAAATAGTCACAGCTCTCCTGGGGCTGCATGTCCATGCCCAGTGAAATGGAACCTGGAGGGCCTTATGCCCACCCACCTCTCCTGCACAGGCACACGCTCCCAGCCCTCCCAGCCCTCCTATACACCCAGCCCAGCCAGCCCAGCCAGATGGCACAGGGCCAGGGCTGGGAGGGCCTCCCTTTGTCTGTGCCACTGCAAAGCAGGGTGTCTCCCCACGTGACTCCTCTTCCCTGACGCTGCTTCTTTTCCTCGTGGGGTTAATTACACCAACCTGAATCTCAGGGAGTGTGTGTTAATTGCCAAACACTCCACAATTATCAGTAGCCCACGAGGTGCTTTGCCACCATAAAGCATTACATCTAATCATTGTTCATAATCATAAAGGTTCAGGAGCACTAAGAGCTCCCATGGCAACCTTAACTCTTTCCCTCTCTCTTTCTCCCTCTCTCTCAACACAGTGATAGACTTTTTTATTGCAGTATTAAATGCAGCTCATAAACCTGCCATATTATTGGGCAAATATTTATTTTCACAAGCTAAATTGACAGTCCTGGTGCAATGATACTCTCCGAATGCTCAGACAGATCTCCAGTTTGATGACACATCTAAAGCACCCCGATATCTGTCATCTGCCGCAGCAGCATCTTTATCATAGGGCATCAGGAGGACGTGACATACAACTGTATTTTTATGGTTTCTCAGTTAGAATGGCCCAGGATGATTGAGGGCATTGTATAAATACAGAAGAAACATATCCCTAAACAAGCAATATTGGAGAATCTAAACCACTGATTAGCTGAAAGGCTGATTTACAAGGACATGATGGGATGTATCTCAGAATGGAAACACAAGGCTATGAGACTTGGCAAGTTTATCAGTTTGGTTAAAATAGAAGTTCAATGTAAAAGCAGTTTGACATATACAGTCAACCCTCTGTATCCATGGGGGATTCATTCCAGACCCCCTGTGGATACCCAAATTCAAAATCCACAGATGCTCAAGTCCCTGATATAAAAGACATATAACCTATGCCCATTTTCCTATGTGCTTTAATCCATCTCTACATTATTTGTAATACCTAATGCAATGTAAATGCTATGTAAATAGTTCTTAGGTTTTATTGTTTGGGGAAAAATAACAAGAAAATAAAGTCTGTACATGTTCAGTACATATGTAACTTTTCCCCAGATATTTTTGATCTTCAGTTGGTCAAATCCAAGTATGTGGAAGGCTGACTGTGTATATAACACACTCACACACACACACACACATACACAATACATATGTGTGTGTGGCTTCATGCACAGTAATGGCAGCATCAGTGGACATAAATCCACCTCACTCATGTAGACGTACTGAAGCTCGGCCAGACATCTGGCCTGGGGTATCTGCCATATGAATCCCTTAAAGGCAAACTTGGTTTTAGATGATCTGGAAATCCTGCTGTTGCAGAGAACTCTAGTTTAAGTGCTCCGCTCCTACCCTCTGATTAGAGCTCTATAGTCACTAGGAGGAGCCAGGGGTGGACGCTGCTTTCTTCCGTTCTGCATGGCTAGAGCCATGACTTTCCATCTAGGGGAAGAGCAGCTCCCACTGCTGTGCTTCACTGGAGTTTGGGGAGACAAACACTGGGTGCCCTCAGTAAAGTCTCTGGGTGTGGGGTGACGGTCAGTGCCCATGACTAGAGTCCCCTGACCTCTAGGTAGAGTTGTGTGGGCAGCAAAAGGCAGGCAGTAGAGGCTGACTTTGAGCCAGGGGACAAAAACTGAGCAAAGGGAAGGGCCGTGTGTTCTAGTGAAGGTGCACCCCCAAAGAGCTGGCCCTCTTTGACTGGGGCAAGTGGCTGGGTCAAGTCACTAAGCCAGTCAAGAACATATTGTCTATACCATCCAGGGAGGAATAAGAAATGAAAATGAAATAGTTGGCCCACTCTCCAGTAGCTCACAGATGGGGGCTGGAGCTCCAAAGGAAAGAAGGCCCCAACAGGCCAGCAAAGACTAGATAATCAGGGACAGTTGATCAGGGCATGGAGCTACAGACTGAGGTGCGGTGCAGAAGGCTCCCTGCAGGGAAGAGGAGAGTGTGGTGCAGTGGCTTGGCTGTCTGACCTGAGATGGGATCCTGGCTTGGCCGCTTTAGCAGCTCTGAGACTTTGAGGAGTTGCCTTTACCTTACCAGACCTCTGTTTCCTTTTCTGCAAAATGAAGGACAATTATAGTTGTATATCTTCACAGGTAGTTGTGAGAATGAAATGAGATACTGCATATAAAATATTGGCTGCACTGCTTGACACACAGTGAGTGCTCAGTTAGTGATCACTAATATTAATTGTTAAGTTTGAGAAGGTGGAAGAGACATAGGTGAGTAATAAGAGAATATGTAGATTAGAGACATTAAGATTTAAGAGGGTCCTTTTGCCCTTGAAATCGTTGAATTCTTGATACATCTTTTGAATAATTCCTTGAAATTCTAATTCTCTCCTTTCCTCCATTCTGTTGATCTTGTTTGCTATCCAGATTCTGAACTCGATTTCTGACATCTCAGCCATTTGTTTGTGAATGGGATCTTTGCAAGTACAGGTTGGATCAGGTGTACAGCATAAATGTCTTACTCCTGTAATTGGGTAAATGAGATGAAGGCTATATTGTTTAGTAGGATGTAAGCATTCCAATTTGTACAAATAATCAACACATTGAATCCCATAATGGCATAAATGTATGAATGACTTAATGAAAAAAATATTTAAGAGGGGGGCCCTATAATAATACTGTCTCAGGTAAGTGTTAAAGTATAAGAGGTTAAAGCTTGAACTCAGAGTGAGATTGTCTGGGTTTATAACCTGATTGCCATTTTTGTTTTGTTTTGTTTTTGACACAATTTTGCTTTGTCACCCAGGCTAGAGTGCAGGGGTATCATCATTGCTCCCAACAAACTCAAACTCCTAGGCTCATACAATCTTCCTGCCTCAGCCTCCTGAGTAGCTGGGACTACAGATGCATGCCACAATGCCTGGCTAAGTTTTCTATTTTTTGTAAAGATGAGGTCTCACCCTTGCTCAGACTGGCCTCAAATTCGGGCTCCAAACAGTCTCCCACCTTGGCCTCCCAGTATGCTAGGATTACAGGCATGAGCTGCCATGCCTAACCATGACTGCCTCTTCCTGGATGTGTTTAGCATTTACCTCTTTATGCCTCAGTTTGCTCATTTGCAAATAGGGATGATTATGGTAATATCCACCACTTTGGATTGTTATGAGAAAGAAATTAGTTAATATGTAAAATAATTGGAAAGGTGCCTGGCAAATAATAAGTGCTAGACAGTAGTGGGTATGATTGATACTATTAGGTTGTTGCTTTGTTTATAACTAGTGAAGTGTTTCTTAGCACTAAATAAAAACAACTGTTGGTTATTAATTATAAGCACAAAACATCTAACCCAAAGGTTTCACTGACAAGCAATATGTGAGCTACCCCAAGTCATGACCAAATGCTTGAGAGACACTCATAGGATTTTGTTGAAATTAGTAATTCATGTCTGCTACTAAGCTGCTGTGATAGCAATGGGAGTGTCCATCACATTTAAATCATGTCCTATGTGAAATTATGGTGGTAAATGAGCCAAAGGAGAGACACCAATGCCATAGAAGTTTAGGAACACATGAGAATAGTAGAACCCAATAGTAAATGGGGCCAAGTAAGAAAGAGCAGGATGTGAAACCTCTTGTGCTCTCTACTTCACACCAGCCAAGAGACCACCACCGTCCTCATGCAATGGTCCTGAAAGGGAACGACCGTGGGAAAGCTTAGAAGGCAGTGCTGGGCGTATGTCTAGCATATGGGATACCTGTCCAGTAAATGTTGAGACACTAATTGGTTAGCACATTGTTTACACATTACCAAGTCCTTGCTTTTGTTTACATTTCATTAGAGATTACAATGCAAAGGTTCCAAGGTCTGGACAAAAGTGACAGGATCCATGCTTCTTGCAAATGTAGAGACCATTCCCAGAGTGGGTGAGGGGCTATGAGGTGGTCCAGCAGGCTCTGGCCTTTCCTCCCAGTCTCCCAGTAGACTGTATATAAACATAGCACGGAGCTGCTGGTAACCTGGAGGGAGAGCTTAAGAGAGTATAGTGCATGCATTGTTTGTTGGGACTCGCTTAGGAGATACAATATCATTCACCTGTTAACTAACCCATTTATTCAACAAATATTTATTGAGCATTTTTCATGCCAAACTGTGCACTGGCTCTGGGTTACAACAACAAATACAGAACTGGTCCCTGGGCTGTTGACAGACCATTATGGTTTAGGTGGTAGGTGTTATGTTGGGAGGGTTAGGAGCAAAGACCATTTCTGAAGAGAGAAAGTATAAGTTTGAGCTACCTAAGGTGGCAGAAAAGTTGAGCTATGTAAGGTGGCTGAAAAGTCTAGCTCCTTGTAGTAAAAAAAGACAAACCATCCAAATCTGGTGTTTGTCTTAAGCAGAATCAATCCATTTTGCTGATGTCTGATGGAGTTTTTTAAGCCACAAGGCTAGTCCCATGATACGCATATCTCCATAATTCAGCATAAGACAGCTGAACCATGCTCACTCCAGGAAAAGCTTCCCTTTCTTTATGTCACAGGCTCCTGGGGCTTAGGTGGGGCAATGCAGCAGCAGTTACAGGTGCACACACAGGACAGGGCCTGGAGCTGAGTGAGGGCTGTACAGCTGGTTCCCCTCCACAGATGTCTCCTGAGAACAGCCCATACTGTGGAGTAGAATAAAGACCACTGACATCTGAAAGCAGATTTCAGTTTAGTATTTCTGAAGAGCCTCAAAGACACACACTAAAGGTCTGCATAAAATCCATAATATCATCCATGCTAAATGGCTCTCCCACTCCATCTTTCACCTCATGCCACAATTCGTTGTCCAATTACCTTCCAGTGAACATGTGAAGTTGACAAATGAAGTGGGAACTAGTGCTGTGCACAGTGCTATGATGCCCAGCACACGTCACTTTTCCTCATAAAAGAGTAGGAATTATCTTTTGTGCATGCCCTTCACACCTACCTACCACACCTTGTGGAGACCCCCTAACTAGGCTACCTTGAGCCTTATCATTTTCTGTGCCTGAAGAAATTTTTGGTTGTATATATTAAGTTCAAGTGGCCCATGGCATTTTCTCTATTTTATAGAGAGAACTCTGTCAAGCCAGAATGGAAATCTCTATAGCAACTGAGGAATAAAAGAGGGTAACTAATAGCTCTAAAGGAAAACAGCATTAAAGGAATTGAGCTTCATAATTCACACAGATTAAATCACTCATTAACTGCTTGGTCTGAAGACCCACGCTATTGCTCCATATTTTAAGCATCTCTTAAATAAGATTAATTTTTAGAATGGCAGGTAATTCATTCACAAGGGGAAAATAACTATTTACTTGTCCTAAATTGCATATTAAAAAGCATTTCATTGTAATTTAATTTGGTGAGTCAGAATCTTCACAAGATCAGTTATCACCATTCTGATGTGATGCTCATTCACTGGGGGAAATGAGGATGAAGCAAAGGATGGAAGGGTGGGACCCTGAGGAGAGCCCTGGGCTTCACGCGGGCCCTGCCTGCAGACACACTGTGCCACAGAGGGGGCTGCACTGGGGATGGGGAGCCCTTTCACAAGGGTTTACAACAGCACCAGAACCAGCAACACTGTCTTTTTATGATCTTGGTTTTTAATTTAAATATATTTATTTTCTGATCATGAAATGATCAAAATGAATACATGGTATTCATTGAAAATGATCAGAAGAGTTTTTAAAAGTATAAGGGAATAAATATAATGTTAACTTTAAGGCCAGGAGTAGTGCTCATGTGAGCCTGTAATCCTAACACTCTGGGAGGCCGAGGTGGGTGGATTGCCTGAGGTCAGGATTTTGAGACCTCAGCCTGAGCCAGAGCAAAACTCCATCTCTAAGAATAGCTGGGTATTGTAGCAGGTACCTGTAGTCCCAGCTACTCAGGAGGCTGAGGCAAGAGGATTGCTTGAGACCAAGAGTTTGAGGTTGCCGTGAGTTGTGATGACATGGCACTCCCTTGACAGTGACTAAGTGAGACTTGATCTCAAAAATAAATAAATAAAAGTCTTCAAAATTCTACCTCTAGCAATACACATTGTTAATTCCTTCCTTTGTCTGATGACTTTATGCCTATAATATTTTGAAAGAGGGACAGTGCTTGATAGAAAATGCAAAGGTCCTGGGGTGGGAGCACCTTGGTGTCCAAGGAAGGGCAAGGAGGCCGCTATGCCCAGAACAAGAGAGAGAATGCTAGAAGAGGTGGTCAGGGGCATAAATAGATGCTTATAGGCTAGAGGAAGGGATTGGGGATTTATTCTGAGTGCAAAAGGAAGGCTCTGAAGGATATTCATTGAATGAGTGATACCATATTCTAAAAGGACCTGACTTCCTGAGAGAGAGAAGGAAGGTAGCACAAGGAGCAGGAAGCCATTTCAGTAATACAGGCAAGAGATGATGATGGCTCTTGTGAGGATGGAAGTGGTAGAGGAAGTAAAAAAAAGTCAAAGGATTACTGATAAACTGCCCTCCAGGTCCACTGTCCACGAAGCATGGTCCCACGACACTTGTTCTGGGAAGTTCTGAGATGCTCGCTCCCTTATTACGCAATGTGCAGTCTCCCACTTGAGCCCTAACTAACCTAGAGATATTCTGTTTCTTGCATACCTACCATACACCTCAGAAAACCCCTCCGTTCCTCCTCCCCCTCACCTCTGATGCTCTGATGGAGAGGAAAGGCAGCAGCCACTTCCTGCTTTGATGACCTTCTGTGATATTCTAATATAGAGTTGAATACAAAGAGAATCACTGGAAATGAAACAGCACCAAGTGTGTCCCTTTCAAAGTGAAAGGCAGGCTGTTGATTAACATGCAGAGCCACAGAGCCAGGCTTAAGATTTAGCACTCAGGGCAGACACCTCAGAGGAGGCACGAGGACATGGTGCCCCGGAAGGGGAAGCTGTGGAGGAATGGAGGGCAGAAAGAGAAATTAGGCTTCAGAGAAGTGTTGTCTTCTGCACCAAACTGAATGCGTTTTTGCATGCAGAGAGGACATTCTAATTTCTCCCGAAAGCAATAAGAACAAATGAGACTCTTAATATGCCCCATTTTGAAATCGGTGTTTCATCATTCTTAAAAGCAAAATGAGTCATTTGTTTTTCTCACCATCCTTGAAAAATAAAAAGAAAACTTTCAGTTCTATTAAAAATTGTTATTCAGCCAGATATGGTAGCTCATGTCTATAATCTCAGGACTTTGAGAGGCTGAGGCAGGAGGATCTGTTGAGGCCAGGAGTTTAAGACCAGGCTGAGAATATAGTGAGACCCCCATCTTTACAAAATAAAAAATAAAAAATTATCTGGATGCCTGTAGTCCTAGCTATGTAGGAAGCTGAGGAAGGAAGATTGCTTGAGCCCAGGAATTCAAGGTAACAGTGAACTACGATCAGGACAATTCCATATTCCAACAACTACGCTCCCAGAGGAAAGAAAAATGCAAGTATAGTCTAGCAAGGGGGAGGGGAGAGGAGGAAGGGAGAAAGGTGGAGGCGGGAGGGTGTCTGGCGGGATCTCACGTAATGGGCACAATGTGAGGGTGTTCAAATGTCCCCTGGGTGAAGGGCTTGATTACAACTTGAAGTTTACCTTACAGTGAAAACAATGTAAACTAAACATTTGTACCTTTACATCAAGCTGAAATAAAAATAAATAAGTTCATTAAAAAGTTTTTTAAAAAGTATTTTCTCTCATTAGATGGAAAAAAAAAAAAGATTTGGACAGATGGACCTAAGGACATTATGCTGAGTGATAAGAAGCTGGTCTCAAAAGAGCCTACACTGCATAATTCCAATTATGTAACATTATTGAAATAACTAAATTACAGCAAGAGAAAACAGATTAGTGATTGCCAGGGGTTACAGACCGTGGTGTGCTGGGGAAGGGGATGAGTGTGCCTATTAGGGACAGCCTGGAGATCTTTGTGGGATGGAATAGCTCTGGTGTCTTGATTGCAATGACGCCCAATAGATAAAATGATATGGAACTATACACACATTGTACCAATGTCAATGTCCTGGATTTGGTATTATATTATAGTTATGTAAGATGTAACCATTGAGGGAAACTGGGTGACCTCCTCTGTACTATCTTTGCAATATCCTACGGATCTATAATAATTTCAAAATAAGGAGTAGAAAAAAAAATAAGCATACTGTGACCAGAAGAATAAAAAGGCAAGCCATAGGCTGGGAAAATATTTTGCAATACATTTCTCTGACACAGGGCTCATATCCAACTAAAGATTTCCTACAAATTAATAAGAAAAAGACAAACAAATCAATAAAAATGGGCAAAGGAGCTTATCTAAGTGTCCAATGTGCATTTGAAAATATGCTCAACATCATTAGTCATCAGAAAAATGCAAATTAAGACCACAAATGAGATATCACTGCACACCCATCAGAATGGCTAAAATTAAAAATATCATGTTTGATGAGGACATGGTGCAATTAGAATTTTTGTCTGTTGCTGATGAGAGTGTAAATTAGGTCAGCCACTTTGGAAAACTCTGGAGGTTGAATTCTCCATGAGTAAGTTCTATAATGAATATTAGAATGTAGGAAGTTTATTAGGGAGTACTTTGGGGACCAACATCTGGGGAAAGAAAGGAAAAAGAAAAGGAAGAAGAATCGGGCAGAGGGAAAAGGTGATCTACAAGGAAGTCTCAGGACAGAATTCAGCTGAGACTGAGACAAAGAACTCTAATGCTAGAATGGCCATTCAGAATTGTGAACCGGGGACTTGGTTTTATGCCTCTGTGCTGATCAGACATTGCATGTGGGCTGGCCTGGCAAGATGTGACCTTGGGTGAGGGGCCTTTCCTGAGCCAACATGATTCCTGAAGAGGGCAGACCATAGAGGGCTGTCTTCTGAAAGCACTGCTGACAGCTACGGAAATAGTCTTCAGTCCTGAAGGCAGATCCGTGTAACACCTTATAGCTCTAGCCCTGTGCTAATTGGATTTACTTCTTCATGAATTTTGGTGAGTAGCTCCTCCAAAATCCTGATGGACCTCTCCTTAAATAAACTGTAGACTCTGATGTCTCAGTCTGGATGACACTCATCTTCCCCATCCTCTACCTCTCAATCTAGGTTTCCTTCACCCTCAGTTAGGTCCTCTGGGGTTTTAATGGCCCATATGATGGTATGACACAGATCCTCACTTCTGAGAGAGCCAAGTCCAGGATTTCTGTACTTGTCCTTTTCTCACCAGAACCGGGCATAGGAGTAGTAGGAAACACCTAAGTGGATCACACAGATGTCAGTTGTATTCCTTCCTGCCCTCCTCCTGAGGATCTGGGTCCATTCTTCTTGCCAGTACAATGGTTCTTTTCTTGCCAGCTGATCTCTTGCCAGAGGAACTTAAAATGCCCAGGCCCCAGCATAGTTCAATGATACTCTTACTGTGTCCCCTAGAGGGAGGGTTCCCTTCCTGGGAACCAGAACCTCTAAACCCACAGAGCCCAGGGTTGCAGAAATGGGAAGTACAGCATTTCTTAATATGACTTTGGGAGTCGTGTTAGATGAGACCTTTCCTCCTTCCATCTTCTGGCTTTTGGACAATATATCCAATCTATTGGGTTCACAGGATCATATAAATGTCATTGATTTAGAGTATATACTTACTCTATCCTTGCTAAAGACCCCCTCCAAGTTGGCACTTTACTTGTGTATTCCATCTCTATCAGGCTGGCTGTTCCGATTGCATGATATTTGACAAAACTGGTGGATCCCATAGTCATGTGGACACTCACACAGCTCCTTTGCTTTAAAGGGGTGGCCCACTCTGTAAACCTTCAGATAATGGAGACGGCTTACACTCTGTGGGCAGGAAAAACAGACTCATATTTGAATATGTATCTTATTGTTAAAATGAAGCACTGGCCTTCATTTCATTTGCTAGATGGAGGGAGCCCAATGTAATCAACTTATCACCAAGTCATTGGTTGACCAACCTGAGGGATGATGTCATACAAGAGACTTGCCATTGGCCCCTGTTGCTGGTAGGTTGGATGTTCAACAGCAGCCTTAGCAAAATCAGCCTTTGTAAATGGAAGGCATGCTGTTGGTCTCATGCATGGGTTCTGTCCTGACCACCGTGATTACTCCATTCGTTTCCCCATCATATTGGCTCTCACATGGCCACAGATAGGGGCTGGATGATGTCAACTGGTTGAGTCATTTTGGTCTATCTGGATTTTTAATGGTTCCTTCATGGTGGGTGCTCTCTGGCAGGTGTTAACACACAATCCTGAGATCTTCACACTTTATGCTCATTCTCATAGTCCATCCTCTAACCAAGATTTCTTCACTTCTGATCTTCCTTCTTCTCCTTTACGGATCTTTGATCAGCTAACTAAGCCTTCTGCCACTGCACATGGGTCTATGTGTATTCTAACTTCTGGCCACTTCTCTTGTCACACAAAGTAGAAGACCAGATTCATCACCAAATCTCTGCTCAGTGAGAGGATTTCCTCTCACCCCTGTCTCCAGGTTCACCTGTGAGTGTGAACCATCATCCATTTGGGGCTTATACTCAATCCAAATCAACCCATCCACACACTGAACTGAGGCTTTTTCCTCTTTTGCCATTTGGCCATAGGAATTCCCCATGTGGCCATAGGAATGAGCTGAAGGAGAAGCAATTTCTTCAATCAAAGCAATTCCCAATGGGGGCTGACAGCTGGTGCCAGTTCACAGCTAGGAGAACTGTGCTGGAGGGGAATCGAAGGGACATGTTACAGTGTTCACCAAGATTGTCACCTAAAGCTAAACATACACTCAGTGTATGAGAATGACTCAGACATTATATACCTCTCTTAGTTATATATGGAAAAGAAATGAATGCATTTGTCCACAGAGAACGACATCCTAATTTTCATAGCAATTTTGTTCATAATAGCCCCAAGTTGGAAACAATGTAAATATCATTTGGAGAACAGATAAATTAAGCATACAGTCATCCAATGGAATATGAAACTGACATATAAACTTCTGATATATACAATAAAGTGGATAAACCCTACAGACATTACATTGAATGAAAAAAAAATCCAGAACCAAAAAAGTATATACTGTCTGATTTCATTTATATCCTTTATCAAGGAGAGGCAAAATTAGCTTATGGTATTGTAAGTAAGAATAGGCTTTACTTTTGTGTGAGGTTGGTGGGTATCACCTGGGAGCTTTCTCCACGGTTGGAAATGCTTTGTATCTTGATCTGGCTGTTGATTACTTTGGCTTAATACGCTTTCCTGTGTGTGTGTGTGTGCGCGCGCGTAATTCCTGTACTGTACACATTTCCCCCTTTTTGTGTTTTATACCTCATTAGCAACTGAAACTGCAACTGAAACAGAAAATACAAGTATAGAATAAGAATACATAATAGGTAGTTCCTTAAGGTGTGATATCTCTGCTTTGCTCTTCTCAGCCATTTTGAAGAGGCAAAGCTTTAAGGCGTAAGTATACAAAGTAGTACTAGGCAGATTCCACTTGTTAGTTACTTGGAGCACAGTGCCATGAATTTACGTGATCCGATTCTTTTTTGGGTTGAGACTTATTCAGCTCTGTCCTTTCCTTCTATAGCAGCCTCTTCTCTCTGACCTTCCTGGAATGATTTCCATTTCTAGAGCAAACTGCATCCTACAAAACGTAAACATGCTCCAGTTCCCTTCCTTCCACCTCTAAGTCTCCTGCAGCTGGTGTCCCTCTGCCTTTTATACTGAAAAGTATTTGATGTCACCATCCCTTAGCTATTTTCAAATCCATTGTCACTTCCCCTTCCCCATCCCCCAAGGCTTTCTGTGTGTGAATGATTTAGCAGGACTCAGTAGTCAGATATTTAAAGGGGCGATTCCTTTTTAAATGACACTCTTCTTTTTTTACACCAAAGGAACCCTTTTAACATCATGATATGAGTTATATACAGCCTTATTCCCATGATGAATATGCGAAGCAATGACCCATCCCTGCTAGGGGTAGGCAAGTGTGATGGGGCTTTCAGTTCAAGTTACTGAACAATTTTTTTCATCTGTAAAATAGAAAAGTAATAGGAAGTAATAAGGTTACCATGGGAATTAAATCAGTAGACATAAAACACTGAAACAGTTTCAGACAATGGTGAGGACCTGTAGAATTCTGATCAGAATCATGATATTCACTGAGCATGTGCAGAATACATCCATGAAAAGCAACAACAGCAGGAAAATGTGTTGCATGCAAATAAATGCACCTCACTTGGGAAGGACAAGTCCCAAACCGGAAAGGCTCTTCTATTGTTAACAGACACGACAGAGAGAATGATTTAAGTTACATGGGGAGAATATTTTTTAAAGATTGAGCTGAATTAATTATTAAAGACATACGTTATGAGTAGGCAGGATAATATCAAGGAGGTCTAAATTATTTACACTTTATTGCTTTCAGTGCATGGATGTCTGACATGCCTTCCCTTCTACTGGGGAATTCTGCAGAGTGTTTTTGGCCCAGAAAATTTTCTGATAATGCATCTCTCTAGCATGATCTTGAACCATCTTCTTCATTGAAAACAATCAGAATTTCTTAAATTCCCTATCACAAAGATTCTACTTTTAGGAATATCTTCTTTCATTTGCAGAATGTAACTTGTACTTTGATAATTGTGAGAGGGAGGAGATTTTTCCAAGGAATATACTGGTTCTGTCCGTACAATCAATGCTTTACCATTTCTTTTTCTTTTTCTTTTTCTTTCTTTTTTTTTTAAAGAGCAGACATCTTATTCCTTTTATTAGAGAAAAAGCTTTAGGTATGATGCTAGCTCTGACTTTTTCTTTCTTTTCTTTTTTTTTTTTATTAAATGATAACTATGTACATTAATGCAATTCTGGGGTACAGCATGGTGTTTTCACATACAATTTGAAATATTTTCATCAAACTGGTTAACATAGCCTTCATGTCATTTTCTTAGTTATTGCGTTAAGACGTTCATAGTCTACTCTTAGAAGGATTCACTTGTACCCTTGTAAGATAAACCATAGAAGTGATCCCTCCAATCACCTTCCCTCTACCCATTCTCCCCCTCCCTCCCTCCTCCCCGTATTCTTAAGCTGTTATTCGGTTATAGATTTCATATGAAAGCTATAAATTAATTTCATAATAGGGCTGTGATACTTTTTCTTCCATTCCTGTGATACTTTGCTATGAAGAACACTTTCCAGCTCCATCCATGTGAACATGAAGGACGTAAAGTCTCCACCTTTCTTTATGGCTGCATAGTATTCCACGGTGTACATATACCATAGTTTGTTGATCCATTCGTGGATCGATGGGCACTTGGGCTTCTTCCATGATACTGTAAATGGTGAAAGCAAGATTAGGAAAATTTTGCCTTCCAGATGCAACCTTACTGCTTCCTCTACTTATGTCATCTACTGGTGCCTTGGAGTTCCAAAGGGTACATATAAGCCCATGTTCTGGATTGTGTTCATTGTATGTGGTATTACTAAACATGTGCTGGACCAGATGAGTGTGAATGAGAAGGAACCATGCCGATCCCATGCTACCAAGCTGCACATAGGTGAGAGGAGGGGAGAGCATTTCCTTCATCTGATAAGAGATGAGAGCTCACTGATGAATCTGGGACTCTCATCTTTATATATAAGTAGAGAATCAGAGGAAGAAACATCTGGCGCCAAGTTATTTATGGGTCTCTTGAGTATTCCAGATTCACTGTTTGAGACCCATTCTAGCTCTGCCATGCCTCCCCCAGGATGAATGACTATGGCGTCTACAGGTCAGGTGTCTGGAATATGTTCTAGAAGAATGCCAGTATATTTAACTATTTTTGGTATCAAAATATTCCCAAGTCTTCAGAGCTTTAGTTTTAAGAAATTGCCTAGTACTTGGTGGTACAGTAGGGAAACAATAATTACCAATCATTTACTGCATATTTCAAAATAGCTAGAAGTGAAGAATTATAATGTTTCTGATACAACAAAAAGATAATGTTTGAGTCAATGGCTATCTCAGTTACCCAGATTTGATCATGACACATTATATACATGTATCAAAATATCACATGTACTCCAAAAATATGTGCAAAGACAATACATCAATAAAAAATACAAAGAAGAGTGAACTGTGAAAAGAAAAGATTAAAAAAAAAGAAATGACCTAAATCTCTTTGGAGTGGATGTAGGGAGGTGGGAGAAGGTGAGGCAGGAAGAAGGACGGTCATACTGGGCTTCTCTTTGAAAACTATTTCCTGATAAAGAGGGTTCTACTCTGAGAATCTCTATGTCAAAAGGCTTAACTTGATTGACGCCTTTGAATAAAGGAAGGAACTAGGAATTTGAGGGACATGCTAAAAAACTTTAATCAGGGAGCATCTACAGCACTCATTTATTTTCTTTATATAATCTCTGAGCAACTAACTTCTTCCTGACATTTTGATTGGCCACCTTGATTCTAATGGGCTCTTCAGATTATTAGAAGATACACGGGGAGGGACCAACAGTTCTTGTTTCTACTCCTCAGGTAGGTCTGATAAGGCCTTGTCAATCCATCACCATTTTCCTTCCCATCAGGGCATTTGAACCCACCAGGTGTGGTACCCAAGAGTGGCTGTCCTTGGGCAGGTCTTGGCATTGGTCCAGTGGTGATGCCATCTATTTCCCAGAATGCACTGAGATGCCCTGTCTGGTTTAGTTTTTATATCTCATGCCTAGCACAAGTATCATACTTCATTTGGGCTCCTATAACAAAATGCCATAAACTGGATAGCTTGCAAACAACAGAAACTTATTTCTCACAGTACTGGAGGCTGAGAAATCCAAGATCAAGGGGCCAGCAGACTCAGTGTCTGGTGAGGGCCCATTTTCTGTTTCAAAAATGGAGCCTTCTCACTGTGTCCTCACAAGGCGGAAGGGACAGGCAGCTGCCCAGTGCCTCTTTTATAAGAGCATTAAACTCATTCATGATACCTTCACCCTCTTGACCTAATCATCTCCCAGAGGCCCCCACCTCCCAATATCATCAGCTTGAGGGGTTAAGATTTCAACATAGGAATCTGGGGGGAGACACAAACATTCAGATCACAGCACTTTAATTTCCAGACATTAATTCCTAGGCTCTCAGAGAAATCCTTATTTAAATAAATTAATTCGGGAGAAAATCCCAAACTAATTAGCATGGATTGTTTTGCTCTCTAAATCAGAACTGACTCTTCTCTTATTGCCCTGGCCCCTGCTGGGAGACAATTGAGCCCTGCCATGTGCCACTCATCCTCCCTGTCCTCTCTTCATTTTTGGCTTGTGTCCCCAGGACACTTCCCAGGTCCTCTGCTTTCCTTTTCACGAGTTCTCTGACCATTCCTAATTCTACATTCCAGGCAGGCCCTGGGCTGCTGCTGCTGCTCTTTACGGGAACTCTGGAGAGGCCTTGCCAGTACAGGTCTTCAGCCCCTGCCACCCAACAAACTGGCCACTCTTAACTCAGCTAAAGGCCTATTCATTCTTAAGCCTCAGTTTCCTCCCTGACAGAGGCTTCAGGAAGTCTTTCTGTATCCTTGCTCTTGTTCTGTGACAGTGTAGTGGATAGGTAGAGGTGATTTCTTGACAAATCCCAGCCTTTTTCCTTTCCCTCATCCTGGAAGTAGACTTTCTTTCAGAAAGAGGCTTCTGGCTCGGCGCCTATAGCTCAACCGGCTAAGGCGCCAGCCACGTACACCTAAGGTGGCGGGTTCAAATCCCCAGCCCGGACCCGCCAAACAACAATGACGGCTGCAACCAAAAAATAGCCGGGCGTTGTGGCGGGCGCCTGCGGTCCCAGCTACTTGGGAGGCGGAGGCAGGAGACTCGCTTGAGCCCAGGAGTTGGAGGTTGCTGTGAGCTGTAATGCCACAGCACTCTACCCAGGGGGACAGCTTGAGGCTCTGTATCAAAAAAAAAAAAAAAGAAAGAGGCTTCTGAAAGAAGCCTGGCTGCGTTCTGTCACCTCCTCCCTTACCTTAGTTCCCATCCACAGCCGTCTTGAAGCTTGTCTGCTAGTGCATGGCCAGGTCAGGGGAATGGGCCAGCAAGACCCTGGGCTAAAACCCGTCACTCCCTTATTCTCTCTGATCTAATGTGTTATGTTTATAGAATATTTTGTTAAATGCTTCAGAGCTACAGGTATTTCTGTTGCAGTAATATTAATACATTTTAATTTTTACTATTAAAAAATAAGACCCTGAGCTAAACAGTCATCCTCCTTGTTAATTAGTGTGTTCCCTGGAGAAGGGGCTGGGCAGGTAAGGAGCCACAGAGGAAGGGATGCAGATCCCATTGCCCAGCTTGTTCCTGCCTTGTTTAAAAAGTGGATCTGCAGCCTATTGTTTAGGCAGGGCAGTGCTGTCTCCCCAGACACCGACAGTAATAGCTCTCCTTTCTTGTGGGCAACAATAACGACTAACATTTGCTGACTAATCATGACGTGCTGAGCTTGGTACAGTAAGTATTTTATTTACACCTTACTCTAAAGCAGTTCTGAGAGGTAGGTTCTATCAATATTATTCTCCCCATAGTACAGATGAGGACACTGAGTCCCAGGAGTGACAGAGCTCTGTGAAAAACTCAGCTCTGACCCCAGAGCTGGAACACTTGCACTGGCCCCAAGCTGAAAACAGTCACTTCTATTCTGAGATTGCCCTGCCAGCTTCTTCTCAGTTGTCAGATTGTTTGGGAAGCTGCAGCAACTCTCTCAAGTTAAGGGGACACTTTGAATAAATGAACACTGACAGGCACTGTCAAGCTAGCAGTGCATCCTGCCCCTGCCAGCCTCATCTCTGCTCTTCATGAGAAAGCTCTGGCCCTGTCACTCTGGCCATGCTCTGGTCTGCCCTTGTGTCAGCCCCTAACGTTCTCCTCTTCCCTGTGTTTCATATTGCAAGGTGGTCATCCTGTGTGTTTATTAATTCCTTGTGGCTTGTTTAGGCTCAGTTTTGAGTGTTTGTTTTTTTCCAGACAGAATCAAGATGTGGCCTTTTCCCCCATCTCTTTTGGGAGGTATTGCTCTTCTCCACTTAACCAGGTGGGGCTGAACTTGGCAGAGGCCGTTTCTGTTTCTATCGCCTTTCCTCTGCACTTTCAAAGCCCCTTGAGCACGCTCCCTTGTTCTACAAGACTGCAAGTATGTACCTTCTGTTGCTTCTCCAATACCAGGAGTTTCAGCCTTCTCTTGCAGCCTGGAACACGGTGGACAACCCATAAATGTTAGCTGAATGAATGAATGAATACAGATTTCAATATGTACAATCACATCACTCTCACAGAACTGCTGTTATGATGCCGTTGGCAAGGAACCACACAATTTCAGGATAGAAGAATTGTGGCAACAACATTGTATTGGCTCTTTTCTGGTTCGTCCACACCCTGTGCACCTGCTGAGACGCCCCCACCCACTCACATACTAGTTAGACAAAGGGAGGAGCCCACTTCATGGTGAGCTATCCCTACCTCAGCCCACCATGTCCAGCCAGGAGCCTGGAAGAAAGCAGACCATCATCCCTTTGTTATTTTAGAATGTCCTTTGGACGGTTTAGAGTCAGTGTGACAGCCATTGTGTCCATCCCAAGCTGTTCAGCAAGTGCAGTTCGGTGGGTCCTTGCATCAGGTGCTAAATTCTTACTGAGATATAAAACTTCAATTCCCAACTCTCCATCTCTGAGGAGAGAATAAGGTCTTATTAAGAGTGCCTGGCAGAATGTGTTATTTATAAACTCACCCGGCTTATCACCAAGAAGACTGCTATCTTCACTGAAAGAGGCTTTTAAAGATTTCCCTGTTAATATTTGCTTCATCATTTCAGGAAGCCTTTAGCTAGGCCTGATCAGACAGTTATTTCTGGCCGGGTACAAAATCTGTTTTCAGAATATTGCTTGGCTCTTTGTTCCTTTCCCCTCCACGCTGCCCACCCCCTAGTCTGACTCATCTCTTCTAGAACCTTCTCTGTCCTTCCCCAAACCACTGGGAATGATTTAATAAGTGCATTTCCCAGCCAGCTTCCAGACATTGGCTAGAAAGAACAATTTACAGGAACAAAATGTCCCCACGTTGTAACTCGGTCATGGTCCAACATTTATTTGAGAGTCAGCCATTGGAATTAACAATGTTTTTTTCTCATAGAAACAATTGTGGGGAGAGGGTCTCAAGATAGCCTCCAGAAGGCACTTAATCAATAAAGAAATTGAATTATAATTCAAATGAAGGATCTAGGAACAGAATATACAGGGGTGCAGAAGGGGGGATTGTGGTGGGACAGGGAAGAGGAGGAGAGGAGAAGAAATTGGAGGAGAAGGGAGAGTTTTTCTCCCTTTTTTTATTAATGCAGTTCTAGCCCTGGATCACATAATTCGTAATAATCAGATCTTGTGCATACAGCTTCTTGTGGCCTTAGAGTCAGAAATGATTAGAGGTCAGGGTTTGACTTATGTTTTTTTATTTTTATTTATTTTTTTTTAGGGCAATTTTTATTTATTTATTTATTTTTGAGACAGATCCTCAAGTTGTTGCCCTGGGTAGAGTGCCATGGCATCACAGCCTCACAGCAGTCTCCAACTCCTAGGCTTAAGTGATTCTCTTGCCTCAGCCTCCCACCTAGCTGGAACTAGAGGTGCTCACCACAATGCCTGGCTATTTTTAGGTTGTGGTTATCATTGTTGTTTGGCAGGCCTGGGTTGGATTCAAACCCAGAGGTCAGAGTTTGACCTATGTTAAACAAACTCATACCAGTTTGATGAGTCAACCAGAATAGTACTTGCTCACCCATGTTGCCAGATGTCAAGCCCCCTAGATAAGCATGTTGCTACCATTATATTCCTTCCTGGAAACAAGTCTACAGGGGAGGCTGGGGTGCAACCAGAAAGCTGTGTAGTGAGCCTCACTTAGATCAAGGCATCCACTGTCATAGACCTGGAAAGGACTATGTTAGACCCCACTATTCTCTCCTGTGGGCGTTGTGTGCTTAATCAAGGCTCAGAACTTGCTTCTTTTACTCTCCCTTCCCCAGCCTTCCTAGCAAGGAAAGAATGTACCTTTTTGCCAGAAGTATTCTGGGTCTGTGGTGCTATCTTCAACTAGATCAGAGACAAAACTGTTAGGCCTAGGAGCCATTCTGACTTTTTAAACTTGATGTAGTAGTGCTCTGTTCTGACCCAACCTGTGTAGATTTTCAGCATAGCAAGGAGGAAATAATTTAACCTCCATGTTCTCAATCATTTCAATTCAATGTTTCTAACCCTTTGACCATGTTCCAACTATACTTTCAGGTATAAATAACATTACTACTTTATGTGTAGGTATGGGATAGAGTGGGGAGCAGAATTAGTTCATCTTGTTCCACAAAATTCTCAAAATTCAAAAATATCTGCTGCCTGAAATCTGACTTGGAAACAGCCGGAATATAAAGTAGAGTGCAATATATGAAGAAATACATCCTTAATTGAAACACCCTTTCCCTTACAACACATGATCTCAGCTAGATGTTAGAAAGAAAGAGGGACAAACTAAGTTATACTAATGTGCAAACGACTAACACTTCTGATAACATCCTGAGAGTAGTTTTCCTTTTGAAAGTGAGCAGAGAGTGATACATAGGCATTTTTAACCCAGTAAAATTTCAGGCATTGGTTGTGGCTATTTCACAGAGGAGAAAAGCTCAGGGAGTATTCCGGGAAAGATTTCGATTTGGGGCTGGTCTTTTGCTCTGGAGTTCAGCTTCTTTCAGTTAGTTATAGCATCTTCGTTTCTTCCTGAACACCAGTCTTGGAGATTGGTAAGGCTCTGAGGTTTCTCACAAAAATTTCCACGGCAGTACGATCAGGCTCTCTCATTGTGGAGGGAGGGAGGGGCCGGGCTGTTCAAGAGAGAGTGAGGGCCATTGTTGGCGGTTTGCACTAGGGGAAGACCCCCTGCTAGCTTAAATGGACCCTTCATCCATTTCTGTTGCTCATGTCTCTCACCTCTTTCAAAATGTCTCATTTCTTATTTATTTATTTGCAACCATGTGCTCTCCAGCCGCCTCCTTGCTATTGGTCAGCCAAGCCAGGTGTGCTATTACCTCGGGGCCTCCCTCTTCTCTTTGCCTAGACGCTCTTCTCCCAGATTGCTACAACAACCCTCTGTCAACTTACTCCGAGCTCTGCCCTGTGCTGCCTCCTCAGGGAGGTATTTCTGACCTATCAAAACAGCATCTTCCTCCATTTATTATCCTCTTGCCCTGCTCATTTTTTCTTCACAGCACAGCAATTTTTCTTCACAGACTGTGTCTGGGAAAAGCTAGAAAGGCTGGGAAAGGGAGCGCAAAAGAAGCAAGTCCTGAGCCTGACATATTATGTATCTATCATTTAATCTTTAATCCATTTGTTAATATCCAGATGCTGGCTGCACTTGGGAGGGATTTGGTCCGGCTGGTCCCAAGCCAGATTCTTCGCACTCAGCCTGTGCCAGGCACAAAGTGAATCCTCACTAAATATCTGTTAGATAAGTGCATTTCCATTTTACAGATGCGAATTTGAGGCTTAGAAAGATTAAGTGACTTAGTCAAGGCTGCACAAGTAGGAAGTACCAGAGATGGGATTTTAACCCAACTCATCTGATGCTAAAGCCCATATTCTTACCTGCTGTGTGTGTTTTTCATTCTTCTCTACTAAGTTCTCAGATTCTCCACAGTAAGGACTATTTGTATTATAGCTTATAATCCAAATACTTAAAGAGCCTAACATGAGCATGGGACTCCATGAATGTCAGACAAAAAATATATGATCATATAAAATGAAGTATGACAATGGAACTTTAATAGGGATTGCATTAAAATTATATATTGCTTTGGGTAGTATGGACATTTTAACAATGTTAATTCTTCACAGCAATGAGCATGGTATGTTTTTCCATTTGTTAACATTTTCAGCTATTTCTTTTCTTAGAGTTTCATAGTTCTCTTTATAGAGGTCTTTCACATCCTTTTTTAGATAAACTTCCAAATATTTCATCTTCTTTGGCACTACTGTAAATGGAATTTTGGCCCAGAAATATGGGGAAAGGGGAGGTGGGGAGGTGGGTGGAGGGAGGGTGATTGGTGGGATCACCCCTATGGTTCATCCTATAAGAGTACATGTGAATCTCTCTAAATGTAGAATATAAATGTCTTAACACAATAACTAAGAAAAAGACATGAAAGCTATGTTAACCAGTTGGATGAAAGTATTTCAAATTGTATATAGAAACAGTACACTGTACCCCATGATAGCATTAATGTACACTGCTATGATTTAATTATATATATACATATATATACATACATGATCAGCTAATAGATGGTTGCTTGAATAGGCAGGTGTTTCTAATGAGGAGTGTAGACAAAAGCACAAAGGCCTCAGAAGCACAGTGGGAATAGCAAAGTTCAAATACCTTCTCAAGTGGCTAGTTCATCACCAAGGGAAGCTGAAGCAACAGGAAAAATACAGGTCTATTAAGTATAATCATTGCACATTCCCTTTTAGCAGCTGGAGTCATCACCCCACATGTTGCCTCACAGCACACATGCAAGTTTAAATGCTAGAAATGCTTTGCTAATCTTCCCAAGACTTCATTACGGTAAGATGGAGCCATGGTAAAAATATGCTTGTCTTTACAACCGGCCAGATGGCAAATTGATAGCAGAATACAATGGCCACAGGACTGAAGACTGGTTCAGAATGTCAACCAGACAACAGACGAAATGTTTATATTTACTGAGAGAGTTTCATCTCAATGATACCAATGAATATGGAGGTGTCTGAGCAGCAGAAAGATTTATTTTATAGTTAAATGCAGAATTTGGGGCCCTCAAGAGGAGAAAGCAGTGGTAGATCAACCAATTGTTCTATTATTCTATTTTTCACAGCCAGTTCCCTCCTTCCTTCTAACATTGTTGTTCCATTGCCATAGCAATCTCACTTTCCTCAACACAAGGGAGCAGGAAGGAAAAGGAACCGAAGCCTTCCTTTGGGGCTGGCTCCTGTGAGCTGCAACAGTCCTAGCCTGGCTACAGCAGTGCCCACCATTGTCTCCTAGCATCAGGTCGTGCTCAGTGACATGCATATCTCCTTTATCCACCATGGAAATCTGTCACTGGCAATGCATCCTATTTATAGGCTAAAATTAATGGTATCCTTCTCTCCTACCTAATCCATATCTCCTCTCATCGCTCATCATTATCTGCCTTTCTCTCAAACACATTGCTGTTGATTTTTATTAGCTCTGAATCAAAGAAAATGTGCTAGAGAGTATTGCACCAGGGAAATAACATTTCAACGTTTAATTACTTGTCTCTATAAAGGCGCTTTCCAAATTAAACCAACTCATTTCCCAGCCTCTTGAAAACTTTTCTTTCTGCAGAAAGATGGAGTAAATTTCCTGCCACAGAATTGCAGGGAAGGAAGCAGCCATTTTTCTCTTGTTTTCTCGGATCCTCTTCAAAGCCTTGATTGTCTATCTCAAAGGTCTGCTAAAAAGAAAGAGGCAGGAAATGTTGGCCCCAGTGCTGAGAGGCATGTGAAGAAATAGGTGCCCTGTAGACTCCATCTGAGCACTGTAGGGTGTGCATGCCACAGTTTGGCCAGGCAGTCCCTGAGAAAATTTAAGCATTTAGATTTGGGTGAATGATAACTATATTCTTACCTTGGACCAATGTAAAGAATTAGGTTAATCAAATTTGTTGAGAAAGGAAAATTCTCACCAGACCAACAAGACAATAAAGATAGTCATCCCTTCTCTCCACCAAAAATCAAAGATATGTACTTGATGCTAACAGGGAGACGGGAGCAAAAGACACTCTTTTTTTTGAGACAGAGTCTCACTTTGTCTCCATCAGTAGAGTGCCGTGGCATCACAGCCCACAGCGACCTCAATCTCCTGGGCTCAAGTGATTCTCTTGCCTTAACCTCCTGAGTAGCTGAGACTATAGGCAGCTGCCACAGTGCCTAAATATTTTTTTAGAGATAGGATCTTGCTCTGGCTTAGGCTGGTCTTGAATGGGTGAACTCAGGTAATCCACCTGCCTCAGCCTCCCAGAGTGCTAGGATTACAGGTGTGAGCCACCGCACCTGGCCAAAAGGTACCCTTATTCCTAATTGGTGAAAATGTGAATTGTTATAGAAATTCTCTTCCCACAACAGATAACCTGCTTGGAAAGGCCTTTCCTGACCATCCTATCTAAGACAGCACATCCTCAGAGTCTCTATTTTGTATCCTATTTTCTTTCTAACATTTCATACTACCTGAAATTACATATACTGTGTATTCTATAAACCACTTAATTAACATATAATTAGCATACAACACATTACACGTATTTGAAATGTACAATTAAATGTATAAACACAATGATGAAGTATCATCACAACCAAGGTAATAAATATAATCCTTCACCCTCAAAAGTTCTCTCATGCCCTCTGGTAATCCATCCTAAGTCTCCCTACAGGCAACCATTCAAGTACTGTCACTACAGTTTTCATTTTCTTGAATTTTATATAAATGGAATTACACAGCATGTTCCCTTTTTATATGGCTTCTTTCATTTTGTGTCATTGTTTTGAAATTTATTCAAATATGTCAACACTATCAATAATTCATTGCATTTTATTGCTGAGTGGTATCCCAATATATGGATGTGCCACAATTGTTTAACCATTCACCCATTGGAGAATATTTGGATTGTTTCCACTTACTGCTTATTCCAAATAAAGCTGCTTTGAACATTTGTTTACAAGTCTCTGTATGGATACATGCTTTCATTTCTCTTGAGTATACTCCTAAGAGTAGAATGACTGCATCATATGGTAGGTTTAACATTGCGTTTAACATTTTAAGGAACTGTCAAACTATTTTTCCAAATGGACATATGATTTTACATTCTCACAAACAAGTGTATGAAAGCTCTAGTTACCTCACATCAAAAAAATGTGTAAGACAAATATACGCAATTTGAAAAAATCAATTTAAAAATTAAATTGGGAAATACGTACCACTCAGATGTAAGAAAGAAAACATTTCCAGGAAATTAGAAAATCCTGTCTCTCTCTCTGTGTCAGTCTCTCCCTTCCCACAACAGATAACCAGTGTCATTTTACTACCTATTGTGTGTGTGTGCATACACACACACACACACACACACACACACACATATATCCCTTAAACATTAACTTATTTGGTTTTTCTAGTTTTTGGTTTTTTGAAATGAAATAATAATCCATACATCTTGTTTCTTTCATTCAGTATTATACCTTTGACATACACCAATGTTAATGTGAGTAGATATTGTTCACTGAATTTGACAGTTATATAATAATCTTTATGCATTTTGAAAATGTTTGGGCAGTGCCCGTGGCTCAGTGGGTAGGGCACCGGCCCCATATACCAAGGGTGGGAGGTTCAACCTGTCCCTGGCCAAACTGCAATAAAAAATGGCCAGGTGTGGTGAGCGCCTGTAGTCCCAGCTACTTGGGAGGCTGAGGCAAGAGAATCGCCTAAGCCTAGGAGTTGGAGGTTGCTGTGAACTGTGACTCTACAGCACTCTACCTAGGGCAA
>NW_003852412.1:6377049-6424271 GCF_000181295.1 Otolemur garnettii
AAAAAAAAAAAAAATGGGGCAGCACCTGTGGCTCAAGGAGTAAGGCACCAGACCCATATTCTGGAGGTGGTGGGTTCCAACCCAGCCCCAGCCAAAAACTGAAAAAAAAAAAAGTTTGTTCAATGTGTTGTGACCTTTTTTATGATGAGAAGCTAGACATTAATTGTAGCATTCTTCCCCTATAGGGGATGGTCATTTTTCTTTTGCTGCTTTAAAGATCTTCTCATTATCTTTTGCTTTTGGTTTGAATGTGATACATCTAGATGTGGATTTCTTTGCCTTTTTTTGAGGGGAGGGGGACAGAGTCTCATTATGTCACCCTCGGTAGAGTGCCATGGCATCACAGCTCACAGCAACTTCAAACTCTTAGGCTTAAACAATTCTCTTGCCTCAGGCTCCCTAGTAGCTGGGACTGTAGGCACCTGCCACAATGCTGGCTATTTCGTTGTTGTTGTTGTACTTGTCACTGTTTTCTGGCAGGCCCAGGCTGGGTTTGAACCTGCCAGTCCCAGTGTATGTGGCTGGCACCCTAAGTGCTGAGCTATAGGTGCCAAGTTTTATTTTTTTATCTTTACACAACTGGGCATCTTGGACCTGAAAGTTAATGTTTTCACCAAGTTTAAGAAATTTTGTGTTATTATTCTTTTTTTTTTTTTGAGACAGAGCCTCAAGCTGTCCCCATGGGTAGAGTGCCGTGGCATCACAGCTCATAGCAACCTCCAACTCCCAGACTTAAGTGAGTCTCCTGTCTCTACCTCCCGAGTAGCTGGGACCACAGGCACCCCCCACAATGCCTGGCTATTTTTTTGGTTGCAGCCATCATTGTTGTTTGGCAGATCCCGGGCTGGATTCGAACCTGCAACCTTAGGTGTATGTGGCTGACACCTTAGCCACTTGAGCCACAGGCACCGAGCCGTGTTATTATTCTTTCAACTGTTTTTCTGCCTCTTTCTCTCTGTTCTTCTGGAGCTCTAATTATACATATGTCAAAATGCTTTTTATTTTCCCATAGACTTGTCAGCTGTTCATTTTTCTTCTATCTTTTTTCTCAGTGTTCTTTGCATCTATATGCAAGCTTACTGATTCTTTTCTCTACTATCTAAAATCTGCTGTTGAGGCCATCTAGTAAAATTTTATTTTAGTTAGTATCTCTTTCAGCTTTAGAATTTCCATTTGATTCTTTTTTATAGTTTTCATTTGTCTAATAGAGTCCCTATCTGTTCAATCATTATTAATATATTTTCCTTTATTTCGTTACATAATTTTTTTTCAAATTCTTTGTATATATCTTTACTATCTTTGTATGCTAAATCCAACATCTGTGCCTACTTGGAATCTATTTCTATTGACTGCTTTTTTCCCTAAGTATGGATAACACTTTCCTATTTCTTTGCTCTATTCTAGTAATTTTTTAATAAAACCTGGGTATAGTATATAATACATACTAGCAACACTGAATTTCTTTTTTTATTTCTGGTTAATGTGAGGGTACAAATGACCAGGTCACAATATTTGAATTTGTTAGATAGAGTCCCTCTTATAGTTGTGTCCCACACCCAAGAGGTGTGCCATATACCCCTACCTTGTGCTCATTAGATGACAGTACACCAATTCCTCCTTTCCTCCCTTTTTCCTCCTCCTCTCAACTTGAATTAAGTTTTTCTCCTATGTCATCATAAATTAGATTGTCTACTGGCTTCATATGAATATTGTGTACACTGGATATTTGCTTTTCTATTCTTGTGATACTTTACTAAGAAGAATGTGTTTCAACTCCATCCACTTTAATATAAAAGATGTAAAGTCACCATTTTTTATTACTAAATTGTTTTCCATGGTATACATATACCATTGTTTGTTAATCCATTCCTGAGTTGATGGGCATTTAGGTTGTTTCCACATCTTGGCAATTGTAAATTGAGCTGCAATAGACAATCTAGCGCAAATGTCTTTATGATAAAATGATTGTTTTTTTCTTTTGGCCTGGTGCCTAGTAATGGGATTGTGCAATCAAATGGGAGGTCAGTTTGACTTTTTTGAGGATTCTCCATAGTTCTTTCCAAAGAGGCTACATTAGTTTGCAGTTCCACCAACAGTGTAAAGTGTTCTCTTCTCTCCACATCTGTGCCAGCATCTGTAGCTTTGGAACTTTGTGATGTGGGTCAATCTTTCTGGGATTAGGTGATATTTCAGGGTGGTTCTGATTTGCATTTCTCTGATAATTATGGATGATGAGCATTTTTTCATGTTTGTTTGCCATTTATCAGTTTTCCTCAGAGAAGTTTATGTTCATATCTCTTGCCCAGTGATAGACAGGATTGTTTGCTCTTTTTCTGTCAATTAATTTGCGTTTTCTATAGATCCTTCTATCAAGCCTTTGTCAGATTCGTAACATGCAACTATCTCTTCCCCTTCTGAAATTTGTCTATTTGTGTTACTTCTTGTGTACTTAGCTGTGCAAAACTTTTCAGCTTAATTAAGTCCCATTTGTTTCTATCTGTTGTTGTTATGAGTCCCACTGAAATTTTCTTCATAAAATCTTTCCAAAAGGCTGACATTCTCAAGAGTTTTTCACACACTTTCTCCTAGGATTTTTATCATTTTATGTCTTAGATTTAACTCTTTTATCCATCTTGAATCAATTTTTGTAAGTGGTGAAAAGTGTGGGTCGAGTTTCAGTCTTTTACATGTGGTTATTTAGTTGTCCCAGCACCATTTAGTGAATAGGGATTCTTTTCCCCAGTGTATGCTTTTGTTTGGTTTATCAAAGATCAGATGACTTTAAGAGACTTGTTTCATCTCTTGGTTTTCTATCTATGTCTCTATTTTTGTGCCAATATTATGCTGTTTTGAACACTGTGGAAATGCAAATATAGCCTAAAGTCTGGTAGAGTCATGCCTCTGGCTTTGTTTTTATTACTAAGAATTGCCTTGATTATACAGAGTTTTTTCTGGTTCAATATAAAATTAAGAAGTATTTTTTCCAGTTCTTCAAAGTATAATGTTGGTATTTTAATGGGGATTGCATTGAATCTGTAGATTGCTTTAGATAGTATAGACATTTTAACAATGTTGATTCTTCCCAGCCAAGAGCATGGTATGTTCTTCTGTTTGTTAATGTTTTCTGCTATTTCTTTTCTTAGGGCTTCATAATTCTTTTTGTAAAGATCCTTCACCTCTTTGTTAGTTATATTCCTAAGTCTTTCACTTTCTTTGAAGCTACTGTGAAGAGAATTATGTCTTTGATTAGCTTCTCAATTTGGCTGTTATTTTTGTATACAAAGCCTACTGATTTGTGGACATTGATTTTAATCCCTGAGACATTATTTCTTGATCATTTCTGGGAGTCTTGCGGTTGAGTCTCTGAGGTTCTCTAAGTATAAGACCATATCATCAGCAAAGAGCAAGAGTTTGGCCTTCTCTGCACCAATTTGGATTCCCTTTATAATCTTCACTTGCCTGATTGAATTGGCTAGAACTGCCAGAACTATGTTGAATGGTAGGGGTAATAGAGGACATCTTGTCTGGTTGCAGTTCAAAGTAGAAAAGCTTTCAGTTTTACTCCATTTGGTACGATGTTAGCTGGGGTTTTGTAGTAGATGGCTTCAACTGGTTTAAGAAATGTGCCACCTATACTTTTACTCTTAAGTGTTCTTGTTTAAAAGGATGCTAAATTTTATCAAATGCTTTTTCTGTATCTATTGAGAGGATCATATGATCTTTGTTTTTGCTTCTATTGATATGGTGAATTACATGTATGCATTTGTCTATGTTAAACCAGTCTTACATCACTGGGATGAAGCCTACTTGATCATGATTTATGGTTTTTTAACATATAGCTGTAAAATATTAGCTAAGATTTTTTCTTTTCTATCCTGATCAGAAAAGGTTAGAAATAGTTCATGTTCATGTGGAATGGACAATGAATATTCACTTATAGTTTTGCCCTAAAGCTGTTACCTTTCCTTCCTTCTGTCATAATACATTCCAAAAAGATCTAGACTGTCTGAACATCTTGTAGAACATTACACGAACCCATCACATCATGCTGATGATAAAAATGAATAGGTAGAGGCACTGAAGTCCATTTAAGAATATTGAGCTCTAGCCTGTGGGACAAAATCCCTAAGAAGGTTAAGGAACCTGCCAGTAAAGTTTTTAGGGATGTGGTGGTCAGGGATGTGCTAAGATATCTTGAGTAAAGTAAAAATGAAAAAATGCTTGCATCTTGAATCTCTTACCACAAAGGAGAAAATACGGTGTCTGGAAAGAGGTCTGCAATAGGTCCAGGTGATAGTACAAGCAGCCCTGCTGTCTTAGTCAATTCAGACTGCTATACCAAATTACTATACATGGGTAGTTTAAGCAATGCACGTTTATTTCTCATAGTTTTGGAGGCTAGAAAGTCCAAGATCAAGGCACCAAAAGATCTGGTATCTGATGAGGGCCTGCTTCTTGGTTTACACATGGTTTTCTTCTTATAGCCTAACATGGCAGAGAGCATGAGAAAGCTCTAGTGTCTCTTTTTATAAGGGCAGTAATCCCATGAACTCCACTCTTAAGATCTAATTGCATCCCAAAGACTCCCACCTCCTAATATCATCACATAGATGGTTGGGATTCCAACACGTGAATTCTGGTTCAAGGGCCACAAATATTTAGGCCATAACACATCTCAGGCCATACAATATCTATTAGGGTCTATGGTATTGGGGGTATCAGTGGTGGGAAAATATGCAGTGCAGAATTATGGCAAGTGAGGCTTATTAGCACAAGCCTCTGGGATTCTGTAAGAAGGTCATGGCATTTGTTGCAGAGAATTATATGCCTGTTGAAAAACAGCTCTCAGCTTGATACTGAGCTCTGGTAGCGATAGAATACTTGGTTATTTAGAGCACAATGATCCTGCACCTGGAACTGTCTATTCTGATCTGGGATCTATCAGATCTGTCAAATCACAAAAGAGCACAAGCCCAGCAATTGTAACATGGAAATGTTATAGGATTAAGCCTGCATAGGAAGAAGGCACATGTTGTCCATACTTCCATGTCACCCTCTGTTCTAGCACCTGGCTCCCAGCTCATACCTATGGCTGCAGGAGGATCTCATATGAACAGCTAAGGGAGAAGGAAAAAGCTTGAGCTTGGCACAGAGCTGGGCTGACTCAGTTTGAGGAAGCAAGCTGAAAACAGAGAGTGCTACATTATATCCACATTTAGGGGTGACCTTGAAAGGCAGTGAAAAGGGAAAATCTTTCCAGGAGGGGGAGCTGCAAGTAATACTCCTGATTATTCACTTTGAGTGGAAGGAGAAACATCCCTGAGTAAGAAGATATATGGGACAGTGTGCAATGACACGGCTAATTGGTCACAGAGTTTTGGAAGGAAAATGACTGGAAGATCAGAGACAAAGCTGTGTGGGGTAGAGGCTTGTGGATAGACACATGGGAGTGGGAACAATGTGTGATTTTTCTATTACACTTTAACACCCACCAGAAAGCATCCAACAGAAGAACCATTGAATAATAAAGTAAACAAAATGATTCAGTTAGCTGACATTAGCCAGCCTTCATCGTTGCTGCCCCAGAATTGCACTCATGGGTTCATGAATACAGTTGCTATGGTGCCAGAGAAGGAGACATCTGTCCAGGGAACACATTTCACCACAAACAGTTTGTGAAAATAGGCCCTTGACCATGGAATCTACTGGTTGTAGCATATACTAACTGTATCATACACAGTATACAGTGGCAGGCAGCCTCACAGAAGACGGGAATGGTCTACTGATAGCACAGCATGAACTCCCACTTGCCAAACCCAATCTAACCCCTGCTGCTTCCAAGTGTAGACAGACAACAGCCACCAATGTTTAGCCTTTAACATTCCACTCATGTTAGAGGAGACCAACCAGCCACTTTGGGATCCTTTAATATCAGAATGCCTCATAGGAATGCCTATTCTGGTTATGTATTTGTCTTTTCTGCCTGCATAGCCTCAGTTCATCCCATGATACAGAATTCCTGAAATGAAAGTATGTAAATTCAGACAACATCATTATTGATTGGGGCACCCACTTCATAGCAATGGATTTGTAAGGATGGGTTGACTATGGAATCCACAGCCTGTGTCACATAGGGCACCATATAGTGACAGGCAGTCTCGCAGAACATAGGAAGGAGCTGCTGAAAGCTCAACTGAAGCACCAGCTTAGAGCTGAACTCTGCAAGGATGAATATCATTCCTTAGGATGCAGTATATATGCTAAACCAGAGGCCTCTATGTGGTACTATGTTCCCAATACAAAGAATATAGACGTCTGGGAACCAAGGAGTAAAAGCAGGAGTGGCTCCACTTGCCATTGTACCCAATGACCCACTGATGAACTTTGTGCTTTCCATCCCCCAAACTCTCACCATTGCTAAGTCAGAAGTCCTGGGCTCTGAAGGAGGTGCACATTTGCCTGGGCACAAAGCAAATGTCCTATTGACTATAAGTTACAGCTATTGTCAGGGCACATTGGTCACTTGGTGTCCAAGATCTAGCAGGAAAATAAGAAAAGGAACCACCATTTTGGAAGGGGTGACTCTGATCAGCAGAAGGAGGCTGAGCTGTTCTTACACAATGGGGGCTGAGAAAAATGTGTGTAGAACTCAGCTGACCTATTTGGGTACCTCCTGGTATTCTTGTTATCTAATTTTCACTGTGAATGGACATATGCAGTGGAACTGGCTCAAATAGTCTCAAACCCCTCAGTGATAAAGGATTGAGTCATGCCAATGGTAAACTACCAAGACTTAAAAAAAAAATTAGCTGAAGATAAGGAGAATTTAGAATGAATAGTGAAGAGGGGAGAGGATATTTATCTGTTGCAGCTTTATGACCAACTGCTGCAACAGAGGCTGTCATTAGCCCACTAACATCTCTCTTCTAGGTTTTTTTCAGAAGGAAAGAGGCCCATAGGGGCCATGGAGGAGTTGTTCCTAGAGCATACATGGAGAAGAGGATCATAGCCCAATGGATAGGCATGACCGCCTGGAAGTACACTACTCAGATCTCCTTCAAGAGAGCATTTTTGGGGAAACACAGTTAACTGACAACTTGTAGCTGTTGCTCCTTTGAACCATCTAAGTTTTCATACCTAGGCCATTCTTTCCCTGGCTTCTGCCAGCCAATGACTGAGCATCAGGGGAAGCACTACAGGCAACCCATTTTGGCTTCATTTCAGATATATCCAGCAGGCAACCTTTGTTCAGGAACACCTCTTCAGTCTGATGTAGGCTTCTTGGAAACAATTTGAGATTCCATTTGTACAGTTCTTTTTTTTCTCTCTCTCTCCTTTCACAGGTGTTAAACCTGCCTTGAAGCCTAAAGGATGTCTCCACCTCCTCCTGTTCCTTCTTCCATTATCCTTCATAGATTTTCTCCACAATAAATCTCTGCATATCTAATCTTATCTTGGTGTCTACTTTTCAGATAACCCAAGTTAGCAGTGTTAGAAGGCTTTTTGTTACATACAAAGTGATACAATTATAATTATAGTCAAGATAGACTAAGTGAAGGATATATAATGTATTTCCTAGAGCAGTCACTAACCCTGTAAAATAAGGACAATAGGTGAGATAAAATGAAATACATTGAAAAAATTCTCAATCAATTCAAGAGAAGTCAAGGAAAGAAAAATAAATGAAGGAGCCAAGAAAGAAGAGACAAATCAAAAAAATGTAGCAAGTTGACAAAATAAAACCTAAAAATGTCCATTAAATATACATGAACTAAATAGTCCACTTAAAAGGAAGAGATTGTCAGATTAAATACAAATAGGAAAGATTAACTTGCATATTGTTTATAAGAGATAAACTTTAAATATAAAGATAAAAAGATGAAACATAAGAATTTAAAAATTGTACCATACAAACACTAATTATAAGAAAGTTGATAGAGCTTAATTAATATCAGACAAAATAAACTTCAAGTCCAAAAGCAATACAGAAATAAAAAGGGACATTTCATAATGTTAAAAAAACAACACAAATTAAAAACTAAACAAATCCACAATTTCGGGCAATGTTTTTAACTCTTCTCTCTCAGTAATTGAAAGAATAAGTAGATTAAAAATTAGCAACTTAATATAGACCTGGAATTGGAAAACTAAAACCATGCGAAAATACAGCCAAATTTGACCATACTATCTGTTTATGTATTATTTATGGCTGATTTTGTACAACAGGAGCAGAGTTGAGTAGAGCTGCTATAGAGTGTAGAACTGAAAATATTAACTTTCTTGTTTTTTCACAGAAAATAATTTCCTGACTTTTGATGTAAAAGATTTGAATAACTCAGTCAACTAATGTAATCTAATTATTATTTGTATAACACCCACCCCAAAATTACATAGCTTACATTCTTTTCAAGTGTTCTATTACAATGTGCTTAGCAATATAAAGCCAGTCTTTGTTTCAAATGATGTATATATGTTCTCTCACCACAACATAATTAAGCTGTAAATCAGTAGCAAAAATATATCCATTAAAGTATTCTATTACTTGGAGAAGTAATACATGGAGAAGTAATACATTTTTTCATTTTTACTTTTTACTTTACTCAAGATATCTTAGCACATCCCTGACCACCACATCCCTAAAAACTTTACTGGCAGGTTCCTTAACCTTCTTAGGGATTTTCTCCCACAGGCTAGAGCTCAATATTCTTAAATGGACTTGGAAATTTAGCAAATAACTTATGGGTCAGAGGAAATAATGAAGAAAATGAGAAAATAATTTGAACTTAATGGAAATGAGAAAATAGTATGTCAAAATTTGTGGAATGCAACTATAGAAATCCTTAGAAATTTATAGCATTAAATGTTTATACTAGAAAATAAGAATGATATAAAAATCAATAATCTGAACTTTCACTTACCAAGCTAGGAAAAGAAGATCAAATTAAATCAAAATAAGTAGAATATAAAAACATAAAGACAATAATGCAGATCAATAAAATAATAAGCATATAAATAATTGGTAAAATCAACAAAGCCAAAAGTTTTTTTGCTAAAAGATGAATAAAACTGATGAACTCAAAGCAAAATGGATTGAACAAAAAAGAACAAAAACAAATTAACAGTATCAGGATTGAGAGAGGATATCACTAAAACTCCTATAAGCACTGAAATAATAAGAATATTTTATAAACACATTTTAATGCCAATAAATTTATTAATTTAGATAAAATGGGTAAGTTTATTGAAACATATAAAACTTAAAATTAGCATAAGAAGAAATACAAAATATGAATGGTTGCATGTCTGTTACAGAAATTGAATTTAGATCAAGTGGAGGGTTGTTTCAGGAAGTCAAAGATTGCTTAATATTAGGAGATCAATACAAGTATTGATTAATACAAGATTCTGGCTAACAGAATCTCAGAGAAAAATTATGATAGTCTCAATAGATGAAGAGAAAGCATTTGACCAAAATCCAACATTCATTCATGATAAAAGTAAAAAGCTCTCAACAACCTAAGCATAAAAGAAAACTTGCTCGGTCTGATAAAGGCCATCTACAAAATAACTACAACTAATATAATATAATAAAAGTAAAATATTCAATAAATTCCCCTCTTAGATCAGTAACAAAGCAAGTAGGTCTATTCAAATATATCACTTATAGCCAACATTGTACTGGAAAGCATAGCCAGGGAAAAAAAGAAAAGATAAAGAGTAAAATACAGAAAAATAAGGAAAAAAAAGCAAAACTATCTTTATTCATAAATGAGATAGTTATATACAAAAATAATCTGATTTCAACGGAATTTACCAATACTATTATATTAAAACTATTAATAAGTGAATTTAGCAAAGTTATAAGATACAAAGTCAGTATATAAAAATAAATTATATTTATGTATGTTAAGAATAAAAAATGGAAAATTCAATGGAAGAGTTTACATTTACAACAGCATTACAAAACATAAAATATTGAGGAGTGAATTTATTAGAAGATTTTTAAGACCTCTATACTGAAAACTATAAACTATAAAACATCACCAAAACAAATGAAGATGATACAATGAATTGGGAAGATGCATCATATTGATGGCTAAAACTCAGTATTTTTAAGCTGTAATTTCTCCTCAATTCGATCTAGAGATTCAATGTAACCCTTATAAAAATCCTAGTAGGTACCTTTTTCTAGTAGAAACTGTCAAGTTGTGCTTGGCACCCATAGCTCAGTGGTTAGGGTGCCAACCCTGGGGCTAGAGGGTTCGAACCTGGCTCAGGCCTGCTAAACAACAATTACAACAACAACATAGCTGAACAATGTGGCAGGCACCTGTAGTCCTAGCTACTTGGAAGGCTGAGGCAAGAGAATCTCTGAAACCCAAGAATTTGAGGCTGTTGTGAGATGTGACATGATAGCACTCTATCAAGGATGACATATTGAGATGCTGTCAAAAAAAAAAAGAAAGAAAGAAATTGCCAAGTTGATACTTTAATTTAGATCAAGACAAAAAGTATAAATAGTATAAAACATTGGAGAATTTACATACCCTACTTTCAAGAGTACACATAGAGCTACTGTAACTTAGACAGTTGATATTGACATAAGTTCAGATAAATGGATCAATGGTACAGAATAGAATTTAGATATAGATCTATCTATCCATTTATCTAGTCAGTTGGTGTTCTATAAAGACACCATAGAAATTCAATAGGGAAAAAGAAGCCTTTTCTATAAATGATGCTGGAACAATTGGATAACTGTATAGCAAAAATTAACTTCATATTCTATCTCACAGCAGATACAAGAATTAATTTGAGGTGCAGCTAAAGAGCTTTTCAGGATGCAATAAGTGCTAATCATAAAAAAATTATAAATTGAACTTGATCAGAATCAAAAACTTTCACTCAGATTTTCTTCTAATAATCTAAGGCATACTTACTTATTCTCTGGCAAAATATTTTAAAATCCAGAATATTTAAAGAAGTCTTTAATATCAATAAGAAAAAGACAAATAACTCCCTACAAAAATTGGCCAAAGTGTTGCACAAACATGTCGCAAAAGAAGATATGCAAATTATCTGCATGAAAATATACTCAATATTACAATGCCAATTAAAACTACAGTGAGCATCACTTCATGCCAACCAGAATGACTAAAATTCAAAAGAATAACAACACTAAATATTACTGAGAACATATATTGGTGGTGTGATACCTTTAGAAAATTTTCTCTTTTTCATCAAGTTAAATATATACCTATTCTATAACCTAGCAATTCCGTTCCTGGTTGTTTACCCAGAGAAGTAAAAACATATGCCTGCAAAAGCACTTGCATAAGAATATTCATGGCTGCTTTTGTCATGATTGCAAAATCTGGAAACAACTTTCTATCAACCGGAGAAGAGATAAACAAGTTGGGACACATGTATAAATATAATCTGCTTGGCAATAAAAAGAAATGAATACTGAAACCTGCAAAAAATACTAAAATTTCAAAAAATATTACATTAAACAAAAGAAGTCAAATGTAAAAGGATATATGCTGTCTGATTCCATCTATATCAAGTCCAAAATAATCTATGACAATAGAAGTCCAGATAGCAGTTTCACGCAGGAAGGAGTGAAGGGATTGCCTGGGAGACACCGGGGAACGTTTGAGGAAGATGGAAATGTTCTACCTCTTGGCTTAGGTTTAGTTTGACTCATACACTTAAGATTTACGTATTTCACTACATACAAATTACAGTTTAATTTTTTAAAAGAAAGCAAATGAGAAAATATTGAGTACCTGCTCTGGCATTGTCTCCAGGGGCTGGGGATAGAGCTGTATACAAACTCACAAAAATATCCCTGCCCTGTGAAGGTTAATTCTAGATTATGCATCGGATGTATAAGTAAAATTTTGAAATGCTAAATTGAACCTCTGCCATCATATCCCCCCTGACCTTAGAAAGTGGCTCAGGATGTCATACCTCCTCCCACTCCACATTAGCCATCTCGCTACCCTGGTGGCAGGGGTAGCGAGAATGTGAGGACAAGCCAGCCCACCTGGTTGGGAAGTGATGTTGTAGCATTTGCAATTTCCCATAGGCCAAGATGTGCTAACTGAACTGAAAATGAACCCTGGAAGAAAACTCCTCTGGGTCGTATTTCATTTCTGTGTAAAGCAGGATTCATTTGGTTACAGGACTTGAATGGGATTCACGGGGACTGGCTTGGTTTGGGTAGATGTGTCAGGGGAGGCAGCAGCGAGGCAGACTCAGACCCATTATTTTGTCAGTCTGCAGGGGCTGCTTTCTATGCTGACCTGTGAAGAGTGTGCTCTACAAAGCATGGTTGGCAGACTTCACAGGAGTGTAGGGAGGAACAGGCCTCTTGCTAGGATGGTCGTTTAAATCCAAGAAGCATCCTGGGCAGCTCCAGTCACCTCAGGGCCTGTCAGCATTTTGTGGAGTGGTGAGGCCCTCGTTTTCCCTTTGGAGTAGCTAGGACCCAGCCTGGCTTTGGCTGATGGGCATGAGACCTGAGAAGGTAAGAGGCTGTTCTGGAAGAATCCCTTTCTCTACCCCACTCTGCCTCAGAAAGCTACGCAATTGTATTCTTAGGGTGCAACAGTGTGAACAAATTTCACAATAGTGACCCCCTATTTGTTTTTTTATAATCCTCTCTTTTAACCAATCTTTTGACCTTTTGAGTTGTTTGCCAGAAATGGTGGCTTTTCTGTAAGAATAAAGACTTGAGATTCCAAAGCCCCCTGGGCAGACTTTCTTATGCTAAGACTCACCTTCCCTCATAACCTGCCCAAGTACAAGCCCCTTGTTAATTTTACCTCAACCTGCCCCAAGCTCTAGTTTCTTGTTAATTTCAACACCTCATGCCAAAATGCAATTAGCCTCTCCTTAATTTCCTCTCTTTTTAAAAATCCCACACACTCCCTTAGCCAGGGAGATTGATTTGAGGCAGCTTCACCCCTTCTGACAAGATGTCTTTCATATTTAAAAAAAAAAAATTCCTTTCTTCCTTGACAATCCTCACTGTCTCAATAATTGGATCTTTGTGAAGTGAATAACTGGTCCTAAGCCAAAACTCCCTTGCAGTTTCCATAACAAGGGCAGGTCCCAGGATATAGTAAGGATGTGCTGGGCTGAGGGCAATGAGCTGCGTAGGCTGCTCTGAGGAGTGAACAAGGGGACTTTTGATGTGCTTTCTAGACCTGTAAGAGGGATGTTGTTGGGTGCCTTCTTTTTCTACCAAGAACTTGACAAATTTCCTTATTAGTGTTAAGATTTATACATATAGTGTTTTGTATTAATGTTACATAAAGCACATTTGTTGTAATAATCATAGCTAGATCTGTTGATTGTTTTCTTATGCCCCCCTATTTTAGATTCCCCCAGAAGCAGACCCACAGATAAGTGAAAGTATTTATTTGGGGGACGATGGGAAAAATTGTAGGGGAGTATGGCAGTGAGACAGAGAGGAAAAGGCAGGCAATTAAAGGGGTGTTACAAGGCCAGATACCACTAGGGAAACGGGAGATAATCCCCTGAGTTATCCTACTGGAGGGGGAAGGTTATAGGGGTATTTAAACACTAACTACCATCAGATGTTGGTTGAGGGCTGTTTGGGGGTGGGTAATTCTTTCCTTGGCATGTTTGGCCTACCTCTCAGGCAGCAAAGCCAGTCTGTTACCAAGGAAAAGCCGTCAGAAGAGAAATGCAGGAGCCAACAGTTAGGAGTGGAGCTGGTGCTCACTGCAGTGTGGGGCAGGTGAATGGCACCCACTACCCATCACCGTGCTGAATGCTTTCTCTGTATTTTGGAGCTAATATTCACAACTCTATGATTTTGGAATCATTATCCCAATTTTAAAGGTAGATAACTGAGACTCAAAGAGGTTCACTGGCTTCGTCAGAATAGGGGCTTCTGATACCAAACTCCCTCTTACCAATTATGCAAAGCTGCTTCATTTCTTAATTCCTTTGACTATGTAATAAAGAGGTATTTTCTTGCTTAATTTCTTTGATTATATAATAAATAAGAGGCATTTTTCTTGCTTAATTTTGTCAGTAAGGAAATGGAGGTTCACAGACATCAAGTGACTTGCCCAAAGTCTTCCAGCCAACTGTAAGGAGAGGGGAGCCTGCTCTCCAAAGCCCACACACACCCCGATGGTGCTCTGGCTAGGGTTTGTTTGCCTGCCTCACTGCAGACTCTGGTTTTTCTTTTGCTCTCATCTTGAAAGGGTTTTATTTATAACTCCCTTGAAATGGGCTTCCAAAAAAATCCATTGTCCCACACAGTGATGGTTAGAGCTAATTGCCCAGGCAGTCCCTTTCATCAGCCTCTCCCTAAGGAGAATTGAGTTGATTTGCTTGCTTTCAATTTCTAAGCTTTCATTTGTTTGCTTCCTTAATCAAACAAATTAGACCTCTAGTCTTTGAAGACAAGCCTATCAGAGAGGATTTATAATGTGATCAGTTTAAAAATTAAAGCAAAGTCCAAGATCAAGTATTTAGAGAGATATTTTGTTGAGATTTGACTGCAATAAGCTAACCCTTGTATGGGCTTGAATCCAGTTCTCCTTCAGCCCAGACTAAAAATACCTTCTTGAGTCTCTAAAGCCACCTGGTTTTGTCCTAGCATCCCTAGAAAATTTCTGAGCCGCAGCTGCTGAGATGGCAGACAGGAAAATCTTTTTCTACATACAGAAGCTTAGCTTATTCTGGGGTAAGAATTCTGATAGGGCCAAAGGAAATCAGGAGATACTACTGGTATAAAACTTACTCCCAGAAAAGGTCCCAAGGCAGGCCTCCTCTATGGCCTGAACTCATCCACATAACCAACAGGGAATTCATTCAGTTCTCCAAGTTTCTGTCCCACCAGAGGGTGGCCACTGGGCTGCCGTCCTGATGTCTGGCTTCTTTCTCTTGTGGGAGATGCATCAACAACAGTTCTGCCCAGCTCACGTATCTTTTTTTTTTTTTTTTTATTAAATACATTTATTTTATAAATAAATTTTAAAAATACAAAAATTTATAATTTTATAAACAAAGTATTTTATAATTTGTTTTCTTTGTCTTTTAGATCAGATTTGTCTTCCGAGTTTATTGAATTTTTTAAAAGAAATCTTCAGTCTGCTGTTAAGCTAATCCAATGAAATTTTAAAATCTTCATATATTGTATTTTTCTTTTTTTTTTTTTATTATTAAATGATAGCTCTATACATTAATGCAAACAGGGAGTACAGTGTAGTGTTTTCACATACATTTTGAAACACTTTCATCAAGCTGGTTCACATAGATTTCATGTAATTTGCATAGTCATTGTGTCAAAACATTTACATTCTATTTCTAGAAAAGTTCACTTGTACCCTTGTTAGACAGAAATATAGATGATCTTTCCGGTTAACCTCCCACCACCCAGCCACCCTTCTTCCCTCCCCTTCCCCACCCCCTCCCCATATTCTTGGGCTAGAATTAAGTTGTTTCCTTCATTTGAGAAGTATGTATTAGTTTCATAGAAGGGCTGTATCTTTTTAAGAGAAACTGCTGGGAGGAAGGCAGATGGCAGACAACTTCCGGCAGCTGCAGATTTGAATCTCCAGCAGAGTTCACACCGTGGCTATTTATGACACGATGGCCCTGGTCATGACACCAGCCAGGACTGGGGCAGCAGGGACACCAGACTCACACCATTTCTGTTTGACACAGGACTTCTGTGATGGGCAAGCTTGGCTCTGGGGCTCCTTTTCTGCCGTTCTGAGACCTTCTTAGCTGTGCCTGGGGTCCCTGCCTGTCCGCCTATCTCAGTGGTCTCCTTCGCCCCGCATCATGCTCTGCAGGCAGTTCCCACCTGTTCCTGTGAATCCTCCTCACAGCATCTCCCCAGTGAATCTCCAGCACATCTAGTTCCATCTTGGTGTCTCTCTTGGGGAACTCAAACTGATACTAGCTGGTACACAGAGTGGGGTTTGGGGTCTAGCTCACTCACCACATAGTTGGCAAAGAGAATGCCACCCCAAGTGAAATGTGGGGTGCAGACAGTCCTGGGAATGAAATAGTGTGGCTTCGTTGCTGACGATGTCATGATGTCACATGTCCCCATGGAGGAGAATGCCTTTGCCAGGACAATGGGTCAGGCATTTTAAATATAAGGGGGAATAGCAGCTACAAGGACAGTTATCACTATATTGTACTGATACCTGCAGAGGAATAATTAGAAACTGAGGGGACTTTCTGAGTGTGAGGGCCAGAGGACCTCTTAAGTACTGTGCAGGAGAAGGACTGTAGTAACAGGGGACATTTAAATGCTTAGCCAAGATGGAGCTGCTATGCTAAGGTCAGAGGCCTGGCAGGAAAACCTGGAATCTAGGATGGGAACCATGATGCACACCCCCAAGAATTTTTAACTTTGTAGACTCCTCTGCACCTTCAGAACTTGCTAATATAGCACACCCACTCCTACTGGGGGGCACCTCCCCTTATGGGAAGACACCACAGAAGCCCTTCTTTATAGGACAATGGATGCCCCTCAGTAGCTGCCAGCTCCTCCTCTCCTGGGTGCCAAGCTGATAACTAGAGTTAAAACCTAGCTTAACCCCATGAGGGATGTGACAGGCCTGATAAAGTAGGGGACAGATTATACTTAGAAAAAGCTGCAAAAAATAAGTAGTATGTACCAGCACAGGAAATTAAATACCCTGGGCACTGGATTTTCAGGGTGCTTGATTAAGTGGAACAGAATTTAATACTGAGTTAATAGGAATTCATGATTAGTTATACTTAGGACACAAGCAAGAATCCTAAAGTGTGGGGAAAATTCATGGTTAAGGTGGCTCTTAGAAGCCTAAAACATTGATGGCTTACACTGAGCAAAGCAGACTTTCCTGAGTTGCCCTGGCAGATCGTACAAGGGGGAATAAACCAACTTGGGGAGTACAAAAAGTTGGAGTTAATATTTTATGTGGGATCAAAAGACCCACCTGAAGATTGTAGTGCAGAAAGAGGCCAGAAGGCATGGCATTTACTAGGGCCACTGGAATGTACTAGTGAAGCTTGGAGGTGGCAGGAAAGATCTGGGCTCATGGATAGCAATGGGGGCAACAGATGCCTAAAGTCACAGAGGCCAGGTGGCAACATTAACCATTAGAAGACAGGGGCTGCCTTTACCATGATGACTGGCAATGTCAGGAGGCAGCCAAAGGTGCTTGAGCACAGGAAATTGTGGAGATGAGTAATGTAATATGGCCAAATAGATGGGAAGCCAAGAGTGCTGCTTAATGAAATCAGAAGAAAGAAAGATAAACAATCTAGTATAAATGTCCTTATGAGAAAATGATTTTTTGTCTTCTGGATAGGTACTTAATAATGAGATTGTGGGATGAAATGGAAAGTCTATTTTGAGTTCTTTGAGGAGTCTCCATACTTTTTGTCAAAGAGGATGCATTAATTTTCAATCCTACCAACAGTATAAAAGCATTCTTTTCTCTCCACATCTGTGCCAGCATCTGCAGCTTTGTGACTTTGTGATGTGGGTTATTTAATCTGGATAGAGTTGGAGAACATTTTTGTTAATATCACAAAAGTGTAAAAGTAAGCGTCCAATGTATTCAATACCAATATGAAGCTAGTAGATGAACTAATGCATGTCCACACAAGAGAAAAACTCAATTCAATTCAAGTTGGAGGAAGGAGGGAAAGGGGAGGAAGGAGGGGGATTGGTGTGCTCTCACCTAATGGGGTATATGGCACATCTCTGGGAGAGGGGCACACCTACAACAGGGACCTTACCTAACAAACACAAACATTGTAACCTAATAATTTGTACCCTCACATTAATCTGACATTAAAAAAAGAAGAAAGTAAGAATAAAGCAGACGGAGGCTGAGGGAGGGAGGTTGCCTCCATAAAAGGTCATGATCTGTGGGATAGAACATAAAGTTAAAAGTGCTAGGCCCTAGGGACAGAGTAATCTGGACAAAAGCCAAGCATCACTGCTGACCATGAGCACTGAAAACAATGCTCACTAGACACAGCACACAGTCTCAGCCCTAGTCATATTTAGCAGTGTTAAGAAAAAAGCAAGACAAAAGTGCATAAACAAAATGTGTTAAGAGTTTAATCATGAAGTTAAAGAAAAACTCCTTGTTTTTTTAACTTTGACTCTCTTTTTGAAGCTTTTTGCTGTACTGTATTTTTCTTGCTGACTTCAATAAAAGCCTGTGAGGATCGTTGGGAGGGGCCCTACCCTTGTCTCTCTGTGTAGAGAGCAAGGTGGTGTTGGCTTCCTCAGGTCACTCAGTTCAATGCAATCTGGACTAAGCAGATGTTATTATTTTGCATTGAGTCCCACCAACAATGATCCCTTGCTCAGTTACCAGCCCTCAGCCAATTTTCTGATCTGGAACCCATCGACTAAAGAAGCAACTGGGTCTGAAGGAGGAAGGGCCCTGCAATAGCCTGCTGAGTGAGTATACACTGTAATGATTCCCTCTGTCCTTCTTTAGGGGGACCTGTGGTCACTTACTTGAGTGACTGTATACTGAGAAAGGAGGATACCCAGACACTTCAACCTGCTATGAGAAGAGTGGTTCTCTGGCAGCCTCTAGCTGTGCACCTCTGGATCTAAGGTAGTGTTCACTGAAGTCTTGCTGTCTATGAGTTGTTCCTACCCAGTGGCCGGCATGGCAGGGACACTAGAGCTGGGTTGTATCTGTCCAACTTGGAGTCCTCTAATAGGGGATCTTTCTCTGGGGCTCCCTCTTAGTCTGGCTGAGACTTTAGCAGAGTTTCACTGCACTATAAGCCTCCTCCTACCCACTTCTTTTCTCCCTCTCACCTTGCACAGCTCTCAGCTCTGGGAGGCTGTTCCTTACCTATTGCTCTCCTTCTCCCTGGGCCCTTCATTGTTTACCTTCTGCTTATTCTATTCTATTAGCATCTGCTTCTTGGATGACACAAAATGGCACAGGAGGTCTCAGAAAATGGTAAATAACCCTCTACCCCTGGAGGTTCTATTCCATTCTTTTGCTTATCAATCCTTCTACCAATCTTTCCCTGTCAATAAACTCTGTCCTGTCACTGGAAAAAAAAGAAAAAAGAAAAAAGAAAATGGTAAACAAAATTCTTCCTCCCTCCAAAAAAAAAAATTTTTTTTTAAATAAAATTCTTCACAACAATATGGAGAAGTGAATGGGCAGAGCTTTTATATATCTATTTTCTGGATATTTTCAGAACCCAAGTAAGTAAGAATAACTGTCAGACCAGGTGTGGTGGCTCATACCTGTAATCCTAGCATTCTGGGAGGTGGGGTGGGAGGATTGCTTGACCTCAGGAGTTCCAGACCAGCCTGAGTAAAAGGGAGACCCCATCGCTATTAAAAATAGAAAAATTGGCTAGGTGTTGTGGCAGATGCCTGTAGTCCCAGCTACTTGGGAGGCTGAGGCAGGAGAATGGCTTGAGCCCAAAAGTTTGAGGTTACTATGAGCTATGATGATGCCATGGTGCTCTAGCCTGGGGCAACAGAGTGAAATTCTGTCTCAAAAAAATTATTTAAAGCCATTTTTAAAGAAGAATAGCTTTAATGGAAAAAAAAAATCATTAGTTCAAAGTTATTTTCAGTGTCTCCACAATTCCAAGTTCTATTAACTTGTATGAAACCTTTTATACTTATCAGATTGAGTTCTTGTTTTCTGCACTGATTTGGAAGTTTCTGTGGCAGTGGACAGTAATTGAACATGTAGTCCTGAATCTTGATTGGCTGAGGATTGGCCCCAATCAGGTCTCTTCCCAGTCTCTCTGGGATTACAAGGGCTTCAGTCCCCCCTTGATTTCCAGAGGAAGCTGCGAAAGTGCCTTGCACTTTACAGCTTGCTTTCGTGGGCAGACCCCTCCTCAGACATCTTCTTGCTTCCAGCTGGGCACCCACCAGGTGAAAGGGAGTCTCTGCTAGGAGGAGTGTCTCTTCTCCCTGTTCAACAGCAAGAAAAATGATACAAACGAGGCAGCAGTAAGTAACACCTTTTTGGCTGCTTGAGATCGCCTTTCTTTCATTTGTCATGACCAGCCAGTGCTTCAGCAGAGCTGAAAAAGTCTGGCGAGCTTTGGAGAGAAACACTCCTTCATCTATTGATAGCGGTTGCCTGGAGCCCCAGATTAAATTGCATTCCCCTCACCATCTCTATCTATGGCCTACAGGAGCTGAGAGGCTGAAGCAACAGCAATGATCATCTTGTGTGCATCATAGCGTTAGTGAATATTTATAGAGTTTACAATACATTTTATATACATTTTTAGCATAGTTTCCATCTTGCCTGAAATGCAAAATAAGGTCATCATTTGAGTTAAGGTATCCTATTATAATAAAACCTCTCCCGAACCATAGGTATTTGGTGAATGTCTGATTGTAATTTAGATGCTTATTTTTATTATTTCCCACTAGGCTGAGTTCCCTGAAGGCAGAGGCTGTATCTTTTATCTGTTTGTCCACAGCCTAGCACAGAGCTGCACATATTAGACAATCAATAACTGTTGAATAAATGAGGCATCCAGAGCCATAATACACTAGCAAAGATGAATTTAAATGGAGTACCTAGAAAACAACTTAGAAAAGAGAGAGCTGGGACTATAAGGAATGAGACGGAAGACTATCTTATTTAGCACGAGCTATGAGGAGGAGTAAATGTTGGACATGTAGAGGGTTAATAGTCAGGGCAATCAGAGTCCATGTGCTGAGGGCACTGGGCCGTGAAGGCTGCCACGGCTAATGGCAGGGGAAAGAACACAGGCTGGTGCAAGGCTCCAACTTCACAGTTACTCTGCCTCTGCTTCCACCTTGGGCCAGGTGCCCTGGCCTCCGCATCAGCATTGTGGAACAGAACAGGAAGCCTCCTCTAACTTCTGCCCCTGACTCTAGCCAAGCTTAGCTCCACACAACTTTAGCATCTGTAGCTTCCTTCAGCCGCTGCTCCCCTTGCTGAGTCCCTGGTCTGACATTTTATGTGACATGGTCTCATTCCACTAACCTGCTGCTCCTCAAAGGTGGCAGTAGTAACTTGTGGTTTTTAAAATAAAACTTGGTGGCTGTTGAGTATATCTGGAAAATTTGTGAAATGCTTCTTCCATCTACTCCCCTTGTCAGAGCACAATAAATTAAACCCACAATGATTCCCCTGTGTGGTGGAATCATGTGGGTCGTCTCATACCTTGGCATGGGAACCTGTTGTTCCCTCTGAGCAAGTCAGCAGGAGTCACTTTAGTGGATGTGCACTGTGGGATAGAAGCAAAGGGGTTAAGTGCCTTGTTATGTTTCATTGGATTCCACCTCAAAAAGTACAACAAATTTCTAATATACAATTTCAGACCCTAGAACAGTATTCTGTAAATAAGAAAAAACTTGTTCATAGAATTAATTCAAGAATATGATGGAATTGTGAGGCAAAGAAGAGTTTGAGAAACATACAAATATGTGTTGTTTGAAATTTGATTATGAGAAAATAAGAGGTTGTATGGGAGAGCAAATAAAGAGTACATGCCCTAAAGAGGATGACCCTGGTCTTTAGAGCTCCGACATTTGCCATATTCTGAAAGTGTGACTTATAGCAATTTTGATTATCTATTCATGTATTTTGGTACTTGTAGGAGGAGTTGATGCAGCCTATGTGTGAATTTGGAACAAGGAACATAAATTACATATATGCCTAGTGGCCTCAACTATGTGAAATGAAAAAGCAAAAAACAATGGATTGAAAAGGAGCAAGACCTTTATGGATAAATAGAAGAGGTAATTGAAAAATATTGACTAAGATATCTAATTGTTAAAAGAGACTTAGGTTTATGTCTTTAATTTCTAAACAAAAGGGGAGATATACCATGTACATAGATAGGAAGACATAGCAACGTAAATACATAATTCTTCACCAAATTAATCTATGAATTAAATGAAATTTCAATAAAAATTATGATTCTAGAATTTATCTATAAAATCAAAGAGCTAAGAAAATATACTGTTGAAATGAATAAGATTAGGTTGAGGAGGAAGGTGACTTTTGCGCATGGGATGCAGTAACAAAGCTATTTGCTATGTCACAGCTCTTGCTCCCTGGAATTCAAAACACATGTCCATGGAGGCTCCATGGGATTTGCTAGTCAAGAATAAGGCTATTGAACTGTGTTCAATATTTCTTGTGATCTTGGTTAAAATATGGCTGGAAAGACCAATTCCAAGCTGCTTGACTTAAAGCAGATTAAAAAAAAAAAGCAAGATCAGAAAATGAGATTCCTGAGGTCCAGAATAAAACATTAATCATGCGTCTTGCTAAACTACATAGATCAAATTCTCAGTTTTGCAGTCTTCCTGTGTATAAGGCAGTGCTGTGATTTGGAAAATTTGATGATTTCAACCATATAGGCGGGCAGGCAGAGATGTTGGAGCACCCTGATCTCATATACTTTCAAACCATTTTCTCTTATAACTAGGCTTCCTGGTTGGACAACAAAGAATGTAGAGGAACAGGTTTCCCCATATCATCTTTTATTAATCAGAAGCAAAGAGGATATGGCTCTCATAACAGGTGGCTGTTATGCATGACAAGCTGATGTGGATCCGGGAAGTAAGTGGGTATGCAGAAATCTTAGTAGTTCAGCAAATGAACTCTTTCAAAATAAAATTGACGTTTAGTGAAGATTTTGTGAAGTCTAAAGCCCCAAAGCCCAAACCCAGTGAACAGGTTTGAGTTGATTGTAACTGTTTAGGAAATCCTTGGGCCCATATACAAAGGACAAGGACAAAACTAAACTGTGTATTATAGAGATGGTACATCCTGATGAGCAGCAGATTCTCCCCTAGAGCCCTCTTTGAGATAACCCCAAGGAACATGGCACAGATCTCTCCTCCCAGGAATAATATACTGGATCCAACTGATTGGCTCTTTGAGGTATTCCTCCCAATGCCTAGAAAGTAATTCAACGAGAAGATGTTTTTTCATCTCCTATCTTTTTTCTTACTATTCATGTCTAGCAGAAACCCTAGACACTCTGTGACCCCAACATATTGTAAACTACAAGTTCCTTCCCCAATCCCAAATTACTGCATAGGAGTTTTTATTTTGGTTACCCCTTTTTTTTTTTTTTTTACCCATTTGCTATTAAAAACAAAATTCTAGTCTTGACCTAGCCATTCCACTTGTAGAAATATATCACACATATGGGTGGAGTCATAAAGGAGATGGTGGTTGATGGAAAGACACCAACAGACACAGGTAAGCGTGCAAGTTACCCAGCTGGAAGTCAAGGACATAAAAACTCAAAGGGCAACTATACAAAGCATTGTCCCCACTCCAAGGGCAAACCTCCCCAGCCTCTAGGTCCCCAGGTGCCAATAACACTACCCAGACCTTTAAGATGTTATTTCTGCTGTTTGGTGGGGAGGGGTGGTTTGTCTTCTTTGCCCCTCTCCACAGTTCTGAGATTCTGGCTATGTGCCCCCAGAAGGCACAGGTAACTATAACAGTCTCAGCACATCCCTGAGTGCTTTTGTGTGGGGAATCAATGGTCATTTCAAGGACCCACTTCATAGGGCATCCTTTCACAGATTCTGGGCTTTCGCCCTGCCTCTGTTCTGCAGACTCCTCTAAGGCTCACTGCTCTCGCAGCAGAGATTCAGCAGACCTAAGTTTGTCATTAGAAAGCATTTTTTATACTTTCTGCGGGCAGAAAATAAAAGCAAATACTTATTTCTATTTCTATGATAAGTGGAACAAATATTCAAACTACCAGGGAGAAGACAGTCTTATCTTAAAGTCTTGTCTTATAAAGTCTTCTTAAATAAAAATATTTCATCTTCTTTTACAGTTAGATGATTTGCCACTCCTGTCCCACTGTGTGCTTAAAAGGAAGACATAGGGGTAGACCTAACTATCGAAACCAAAGTGGCCACACTGAAAAGGTGACATCCCTTGCCTTTGGCACAAGAGGTATAAACCATACCATATGGGAAATAGTTGAGAAAAAACGAGGGCTAAAAACAGGGTCGAGAGAAAAGAGTTTTCTCTGTTGCGCTGTGATGCCGAGGATCATAAAAGAAGCCGAAAGTGCTCTGCTGGCAGCACTGTGTGTTTTTTCATGTCTATATCTTCTGAATAACTGAGTTGAAGGCTACTGAAATATTTTAACCATGCCCATTTTTCTTCTCCCAAATCAATAAGTGAAAAAAGAAAATATGACTCAGTTAAATCCTCAATCACAACCTGAGTCATTACACGAATGGAGGAAAGGAGGCAGATGGATTAAAATGGCCTTTGTTACGATAATAATGGCTGCAATAGCTGAGCCCGTTCAATACGCCAGAAGCTTTCCATAAGCTGCTCTCATCCCCCAGGGACGGTAAAAGGTTGGTATAATTTTCTCCAGTGTACAGAGATCACCAAGACAGAGATGTCGGGGAACTTTTCCAGGTCTCCCAGGTCGGGCAAGGCAGAGCAGACACCAGTCCATTCTCTCAGCTCTTTTTTAAGTGAGAGAAAGTGGGAGGAGGGGCAGAGACAGGCTGAGATAAGACTATTTTCAGAGCAGAGGCAGATCCTTTTAATGAAAGGAAATCAAACTGTGCACAATGAGTTTCATTGAATAATTGAAAAGAATAAGAGCCCCACTGAAAATCGTAGGGATACTGTAAGATCTGGGGGATGATTTTGGTGGGGAGCATTTAAAAACCAGTAGGTAATTCTTCCTTCTCTGAACTCCTTTGCACTTCATTTGAGCACATCGTCTGTACCATGCTAGGGCTCAACAGATATTTGGAGCCAAAAAAAAAATTTGTGCTTCTGTCAAAATAGCACTGGCTTTTTGCCTTACGTGGTAGGTATTTCTGTATGCTTTAAATCTCCTCTCCTGGACACTAATTGTCTTCGTATCAATAGCCTCTTGCATTTATGCAGCACTTTATGGTCAGATATTCAGTGTACAGTATTTTCACAGAGTATTTCTATGAGGTTTGAAAGATAGGAATTACTTATCCCTATTTTGAACACCTTGAGGCTCAGACAGGTTAAGTGATTTGTCAAAAGTCACATAGCTAGCAGATGGGAAAGATTGAACTTGAATTAAAGATTTGTAACTTCACTTTTTTTCTCTCTCCAACACACGGAGTCCTCTTACAAGAAATTTCCCTTTCTGATTTATCATTGCAGCTTAACACAGCCAAGCCCTATACCTTGCTCTTAATATTGTTCTATAATTAAGCCAGACTTTGTGGCGGGTTCCTGTAGTCCCAACTACTGGGGAGGGTGAGGCAAGAGAACTGCTTAAGCCCAAGAGACTGAGGTTGCCATGAGCTGTGACGCCATGGTACTCTACCCAGGGTGACAAAGTGAAACTCTGTCTCAAAATAACAACAACAATAACAATAATAATGTTCTGTAAATATCTGTTGGATGATTTTTATGAATGACTTAGGGAGGGAAGAAATGAATGAAACTCCATAAACTAGTCTAATGAGATTTGTGTTTGGACAATTTGAATTTCAGATCTGGATGGAAAGTGTTCTAGAAAATTCTTTTGTCTACTCACATTTCATTTAAATAAATGACCTCTGAGATGGCCTCAAAGGAGATAGTTTTACTGCACTTTCTAGTTGAAGAATGTTTGGTTTGGGTCCTTTCAGGGGCCATAAATCTTTCTAATTGGTGGCTAATGGTTTTGGGGGATAATTCTGAGCAAGTGTCCCATTAATTGAAAGAAGAATGTTGTCATCTGCCACAGAGATGTCTCATTATGTTCCATCAAATTCAAAACAGAGCCCTGTTTGGAATTCTTTTATGAACAGTGTAATTACAGCACATCCTATGGTGTTTGGAAGTAGCGCTCACATTAGCATCTCTGTCGTGAACGGGAAGTGATCCGTGCTGAACAGGAGCTGGGCCAGATGGGGCTCACTAAGACCCTCTCCCACCCCCGTCTCAGAACCATTAAATTAAGCTGTCCCTATGCGTGTGCAAAAGACATAAACCAATCTTTTACTTCTGTGTGTATTAAAGAAATGCACCTGCTTCCATTAATTAAAAACCAAGTGCTGCTGTTTACAGTGATCGGGACAGAATAGATGTTTATTCCAAAGATTCCAGAGGAACTAATCCTGGTGAGATGCCACAGGCCTCAGGCAGGCGAGGCAGCAGAGTTCAGACACACACCATTCTGTCCTGTGCTTGTCCTGGGAGGCAAGGGGCAGCCACCCCACAAACACAGGCCTCTAGTTCCTCACCGGGAAGGAACACCATGCAGGGGACCCAGCCGATACCTCTTGTGGCTGTATAGCACACAGGGTCCTGTCTTTGTGGGTGGGAGTCACAGGGCTTGCCAGTCACATGTGGCATCACATACATTACCTTGGCGTCTCCAATTCCCTCTAACGGTGATAGTTTTTTCTGATTTTCCTTTTCACTCCACCTCCTACCATCCCATTTCTTCCACCACCCCAAACTTGCTCCTAATCTTTTCAGGCACTCAGTGTTTTCCTGTTCTTCCCTCCTTCCCCTGCAGTTGTTCCTAAGCCACCATCAGTCGTTACGTCTGAGTAAGAAGTGTGTAGCCAGTGTGACTTCCTCTGTGCATATCACATTATATATATTTTTATGTACAGTACGTAGCATGTGTATACTGTGTACTCCATACATACAGTGTGTGCGTATATGGGTATGTGTATTGTGTATACTCTTAAGCCTAGTTGTTCACAATGGGAAAAAAAAGGGTTTTCTACCTGATTAAAGAATTTTTCAGTTTTCCTTCTTATACATCAATATCCTTTCTCTGACATCAGATAAATACCATAATGGACAAATTGAAGGACATCTTTAAAGGAAAAGTAGAGGACTCTCATCTACAGTCCTATCCCACAGAATCAACTGCTATAAATATTTTGAGTTATTTTTCCTTCTCTTTTTCACTGATAAAATTGTAAAATTTTTTGCTTATAAAAAAGAGAATAATAAAATAAGCATTCCTATGTACACATCTGGTTTAAGAAAAGTCTTAAATATATAATTTCCCTCCTGACTAATTTTCCAAGGTAGCCTACATTTGGTGATTCTTACATTTAGTGTTTCATGTACCACTTTACCTCTTATATAAATGTATATATTTGTGTACAAAACGTATGGGTCATGTAACTTTAAATTCCAATAGTTGGTATAATACTACGACTTGTTTGTTTTAACCTATAGCCTGAAATTTTGCTCAAATTATGCTTTTGAAATATGACTGTGTTGACGCATGTAGGTCTATAACTGCTGTATGATACTCTGCTGAATGAATAAATATACCACAGTTCATTCTCCATTCTTCTGCTGATGAACATTTAGATCGTTTTCAAGTCTCTTGCTATTACAAATAGCATCATGTCTCCCAAGACACACACGCAAGTGTGCTCTAGAGGATAAACCCTGGTCCCAGCAACTGTGGCTTGAGGGCTGGTGGGGTGGGGTTTGGGGGTCATAGAGAACAAACACAGCTGCTATGACCACTTGCCCCCATGGAAGGGAGGAGGCAGTGCTCAAGGGATGTGCAGTGATACCAGAATCTTCTTCTTCTTCTTCTTCTTTTTTATTTTGAGACAGAGTCTCAGTTTGTCACCCTCGGTAGATTGCTATGGCGTCATAGCTCATAGCAACCTCAGACTCTTGGACTTAAGAGATCCTCTTGCCTTGGCGCCTATAGCTCAACCGGCTAAGGCGCCAGCCACGTACACCTAAGGTGGCGGGTTCGAATCCCCAGCCCGGACCCACCAAACAACAATGACGGCTGCAACCAAAAAATAGCCGGGCTTTGTGGCGGGCGCCTGTGGTCCCAGCTACTTGGGAGGCGGAGGCAGGAGACTCGCTTGAGCCCAGGAGTTGGAGGTTGCTGTGAGCTGTAAAGCCACGGCACTCTGCCCAGGGTGACAGCTTGAGGCTCTGTCTCAAAAAAAAAAAGAGATCCTCTTGCCTCAGCCTCCCAAGTAGCTGAGACTACAGGCACCCGCCACAATGCCCAGCTATTTTTAGAGACAAGGCCTTGCTCTGGATCAGGCTGGTCTTGAACTCATGAACTCAGGCAATCCTCCCACTTTGGCCTCCCAGAGTGTCAGAATCTTCTTTTGATATTCAGCATTCACAGCTCAGGCAGTAGATAACTCAGGAGTTATAAGGATTTTATAATAAGTTATAGGCTTTTAAAATAAATCTTGCAAAAATCTATGTACTCAGTATAACTTAGACCAGGCATATAGTTCACCTTACTTACCTGGAGTCCCTTAAATCAACCTTTGGCCCAGAGCAGTTCACCTGGAAGTTTCAGAACAGTCAAACAAGTAGGTCTAAATAATGAAGCTTATGAGTCTCTATCATTAGAGGGATAGCATGGCCCTATTTGGAAATTACTTATTCTTAGCTTAGATATGATTCTGACAAGTTTGGTTTCATTATTTTCCAGTCCACTGTAGATAAGAGATAGTGATTTCAAGGCAGGGAGACAGACAGGGGAGAAAAGACATGTGAACTCCTCAGCTCTGCTCTCCTACATTTATCCTCTCACAGGCAGGCTGATTTATGAAATAAACAAAGACTCAGACAGAAGCACTGGCGGCCTTTAGTGTAGGGGAAATAGCTCTTTATGTACAATGTGAAAATGAGTCATCAGGAGAAAGCTTTAAACTCTTTAGAGAAGGCTGCAAAATGTGTGATACATTTCAGCAGTATTTCCATTAAAATTCAGGTGTTTAGAAATTGTAAGTTTGTGGAAAAATAATGCTTCATGTATGCAGAGTTTACAATCTAGTAAACACTATCACAAAATTTGTCTTCACAGCAAGTCTGTGAGCCCAGCTGGACAAGCATTTTGCATAGAAACAAGGAAACTGAAATCCCAGTAGGCTTAGATGTCTTGCCCAGGTTGGCCAACTGTGGCTCCTCTGGCTCCTAACCTTGCATATTTTTCCCTGACAGTGGCGCCCTCCTTTCCTGGAACCCTCCCCTGGACACCTGGGCTAGGACATTATGAGGTCAAAGCTAAGAACACTGATTTGACATAAGTGACTTCTCAGTGAGCACATACTTGGGCTAGACAGCCCAAGTTTGATCCCTGACTGAACTATTTACTGCCAGTATGACCTCTCTGGGCCTCGATTTACACATCTGCAACATGGGTAGAAAAATCATCTTACATCCCCTCTATGAGATTAACAATTAAGTTCATGAACTTGCCGCTGTGCATTTATGTTGGCAGCACTGTACAAACAAGTGAGTAGGGTTTCATAACCCTAGTATATCAGTGTCTCACAGTGTGTTTGTGTCGATGTGTGGTGGTGTCTTGCTAAGTGGTGTTCATTATTGTTGTTGCATGTTTTGTGTGCTGTTGCAAGAAGGTCAAGCTTGAATTAGAGAAAAGAACAAACATTTGTACATTTCTAGTTCAACTTGGCAAGCATGGAAGGGAAATCAGGAACATGTTAGTTCAAGTTTATGGGGATAATGAAGAAAATGGCAGTGTACAAATGGACTGAATGCTTTTCTGAAGGGACAGAAAGCATTACAGATGAAGAGAGCTCAGAGAGGCTAGTGATGAGCAAAACCTGACGAAAACATTGCAAGAATTCAGTGAATTGTGCATCAGAATTGTCAGCTGACTGTAAGAAGCATAGAAGAACATATTCATGGAATAAGGGAGCCTGAAATAAAAAAAAAAAAAAAGAAGCATAGAAGACCAAATAAACATTGATAAAGAAACAGGAGAATCCTAGCTGAAAATCTTGGCATAAGAAAAGTATAGCTCTTGCATCATGACAATGCATCAGCTCACAAGGCACTGTCTGTGAGGGCGTTTTCAGCCAGTATACAAATAACTATATTGGAGCACCCTCCCTGCTCTCCTGATCTGGGCCCCGATGAATTTTTTTTTTTGAAAGGATGACATTCAGAACATCAAGTGTACTATGATGACAGCTCTGATTGCTAGTCCAGAAGAAGAGCTCCAAAATTCCTCTGGAGGGTGGACTAGGCACTGGTGTCAGTGCATACGTTTCCAAGGGGAGTACTTTGAAGATGACCATATGATATTAAGCAATGAAGTATGTAGCACTTTTTCTAGGATGAGTTCTTGAACTTAATGGTCAGACCTCACATACACATATAGAGGGTTATTTGGGATAATTTAATGAGTTAATTCACATAAAGTATTTAGGTACATACTTAGTGGGCACTAAATACTATATCCCATTACCCAACCTATAACAGAATAAATGTGAATTCACAAAGTATTATAATTAGAAAAAAGGTAATGATTTGAGAGTAAGAATTTGAATAGAACAATACATCCCTGCTTTTCATAGAATATTTTAATGCTTCAGTTCTGATCCTATTTTATTATTAAATAGATCTTATTTCAATTTAAAATTGTTTATTTATATTTTTAACAGTTACATTTATGTCTCAACAAGTTACTTATATTTGAGATCCAGCACATTGGTGCAGTCTGTTCCTGCTTTCGATTCACAGTGTGGTTCAAGTTCCTGTGTTTGCAAAAAGTTGGGAACAATGATAACGACATTTTAGAAAAAGAAGATTTTAGTTAAACAAATTTTAAATGTCCAAATAAGGGCCAGGCTGCATTCCATCCCCTCTCCCAAGCCTCATGAAGTGTCCTGCTTTGGAAAGTCAAGTTGTCACTTTTTTGAAATTACAAAAAGATCGTTATTTAATGCCACCTGTGCTTTATTTATAGGAAGCCACTTGGCGCCTATTGCTCAAGTGGCTAAGGCGCCAGCCACATACACCTAAGGTGGCGGGTTCAAATCCAGCCCAGACCTGCCAAACAATGGCTGCAACCAAAAAAAATAGCCAAGTGTTGTGGCAGGCACCTGTGGTTCCAGCTACTTGAGAAGCTGAGGCAGGAGACTCGCTAGAGCCCAGGAGTTGGAGGTTGCTGTGAACTGTGATGCCACAGCACTCTACTCAGGGGAACAGCTTGAGGCTCGGTCTCAAAAAAAAAAAAAAAAAAAAAAAAATATATATATATATATATATATATATGAAGCCACAGAATGATCGTGTTAGGGCAGCAGCTGGAGTGTTGGAGTGGCAATTGGGAGGATGACAAAAATCCACACTCAGTCTTTAACAAGTAAATATTTTAGTGTTATTTGATGTAAAGGCCTCCATTTTTCTTATAATACTTTGGAACCAGGTGGAACGCTAGGAAGGAGGGATGAGCTCCCCGGTGGGCGCCCCTGAGTGCACCTCCTTTCACGTGTTCTGTCTTGTTAAGGAGCCCCACAGGAACTGAGCCCTTCTTCCCTCCCTGTTCTCTTCTTATCACTTCTATTTATGAACATAGTTTTATGTAATTTTAGTCATAATATGTATGCTAATTTGTATTTTACATTTTTCACTGATCCTGAGCAGTGTAAAAATATTTCTACAAAGACTTCACTTTTCTCTGTTAAAGTAGAATGTGAGCTATTTTCTCTTATATCTTCAGCACTAGATTATGTGAACCCGTCATGGCTATTTTTCTAGAATTATCTCTTTGCGTATAGCTTTCTTCTTCTTTTTCTACTTTTCTTTTTTTTTTCTTTTTTTGAAGTTTTGGCAGGGGCTAGGTTTGAACCCACCACCTCCGGCATATGGGGCCAGCGCCCTACTCCTTTGAACCACAGGTGCTGCCCCTTTTTCTACTTTTGAGTTGTTATCTTGAGCTTGTTTCCCAAAATGGGGATTAAGAAGTCAAAGAATGTGGACTTGTTTGTTACATAGTGCTATCAGGACTTCTAAAAAATGTGAGAAACTTAACAACTGTGGAGGTGATTTTTTTCTTTTGTTTTTTTTTTTAAAGACAGAGTCTTACCCTGTTGCTATCGGTAAAGTGCCATAGTGTCACAGCTCACAGAAACCTCCAGTTCTTGGGCTTAGGCAATTCTTCTGCCTCAGCCTCCCAAGTAGCTGGGACTACAGGCACCAGCCACAACGCCCAGCTATTTTTTTGTTGCAGTTTGGCTGGGGCCGGGTTTGAACTCGCCACCCTCGGTATATGGGGCCAGCACCCTACCCACTGAATCACAGGTGCTGCCCAGTGATTCTTTTTAAGAGAAAATAAAGTACAATTCTATATTTTCAAGAAAAGAGAGACAGAGCAGAAGAAATACAGAAAGGGGATGAAGGGGTGAGGCACAGCATTAAGGGCCCTTTATAATAGGATATAAAAAGTCCTGAAACCCATGCAGTGAGATGATAGGAGCCATGGAAAAGAAGAGAATGCTTATTTTCCTTTTACAAGGAGGTCGCCTGCATTGGAAGCTGAGCCTATTTCCTATCCCTTTTAATTTGGGGACGTCCAATAGAATGATAACCTCAATCAGCCTACTCCCAGTTCTTTTTGGCACTTCAGTCTTCATGTAGGGTCCTATTTAGTGTAGAACTTCGGACTGGCAAGCACTGAGGCTTATTTATTGAGCCCTGCTGCTTCCTGTGCTTCTGGCAAAGAGGAGGAAGTTGGGGAAAGGGAGATGTCATTTGAGGGAGAGTTGATCTTTAGTTTCCCACTAGTACATATCATTTTATTAGGAAAGCAGTGCGTGTGTGTTTTTTTGTGGCAATACCGAGCTCATCGCCTGTCGTTCCACGTTTCTTTGTATGTCAAGCCAAGAAGTCAACCCTGCTGCCCAGGGACCATCTTCTGTTTGTTGATTCTTAAAGATACATCTGACTGATTTTCTTTCTTAAAGCACATGGGGAACATAGGCATGAATTCTTGCCATCTGCGAGAATCCCAAACTCAAGCATATGCTGGGTTTCAAAGGCTGCAGGTCAGAAATTTATAACTTAAAATATGATTTCCCTTGAGAAAAAATTTATAATAACGACATCTCACTTTGTATCATTTTATATCCTGTAGATTATTGCACAGTTGTTCAAATGCAAAATGGATATGTGATTTCATTGGATCCTCCCAACAATTTTGAGGAGAAAGCATTATTAATCCACAGTGCAGATGGTGGGAGAAAAACTGATAGAGATGCTAAGTCAAGTTCTTCAAGTTCATGAAGCTAGTGAGCAGCACAGCCATATCGCTAACCAAGTCCTGGTGCTCTAGTCCTGTCTCTTTTGATGTCAACAAACTTGTCTGAGTTCCTGGTGCAACTCTTAAAAGGCTGTTTTGGCTCGCGCCTGTGGCTCAAGTGGCTAAGGTCCCAGTCACATACACCCAAGGTGGCGGGTTCGAATCCAGCCTGGGCCCGCCAAACAACAATGACGGCTGCAACCAAAAAATAGCCGGGCGTTGTGGAGGCGCCTGTGGTCCCAGCTACTTGGGAGGCTGAGGCAGGACACTGACTTGAGCCCAGGAGTTGGAGGTTGCTGTGAGCTGTGATGCCATGGCACTCTACCCAGGGGGATAGCTTGAGGCTCTGTCTTAAAAAAAAAAAAAAATTCTTAGAAAAATTAACAAGCATGAGTAGGCTGAAATTTCTAAAAGAGAAGGCAGAGGAAGGATTCGCCCTATGGGGTTTGGTGCGTGCTATGAAGCAGCCAGCTCCTCTGTCTTATAGCTCTAGCGCCTTCCTCCCGCAAAGGCTTAAGTGATCTAAGCTCACTGTGCTGCCTTCATCACACCAGCACCGAGTTCCGAGAGGACAGAATTTGGCTGTGTGTAGAGCAGGAGGAGACAGATGTAAGAGGAGTAACTTGGTTCTATAAGAATGGCAGAGGGACTGTGGTTTATAAGAGTGAGGAAGACACGTGTCAGTGAGGGTGTGGGGAAATGGACTTTCATCTATTGCTGGTGGGCACTTATCCTTCAGGTATACGTGTATGGAATATTGTGTATGCGAAGGTCCCCTAGAAAAGCTGCTTGCAAATCTTCTGAACACATGTGCTATTCAAAAGCTTGCAATTGCCCAAATTTCTCAAATTTTAGGAAGAGCAGGACTTTCAGGGGAGGTTGGGGCACAGGAAGACATTTTCTAGCATGCACTGTTTGTAAAGCATATGTTTAAAAATAGATCAGTCAGGCATCCTAATTTGCCCAGACAATCCTGGTGTATGACTATTGTCCCGGGATAGTTACTAAGAGCCCCTCTCATAGACGTCCTGATCTGGACCAAAAGCTCTGCGATCACCAGTTTATAAGGCAGGGACTCCCTATACTTTAGTGTGGGAAGATAATAGCCTTGCCTGAAAGACAAGGCCTTGCGTTCCTCTGTAAGATAGGAAGGGGGTCCCCCCCACACACTTCCAGCTCCCTCAATGTGAACTTCTTTTAGATTGTCTCAGGGACTCTAGGGGATGCTGGCCGGAGTAGCTTTGACCTCATAAACAACATGGGACTCCTGAGGGTTCCATCAAATAAGTCCCTTCTAAACCACCACTTGTCTCACCAAAACAAAGTGGTGTGTCCGTGTGTGTGTGTGCACTCATGGGTGTGGTAGTCACATCATCTTTCCCTGGGTAGGAAGAAAAGTGGAAACGCAGAAAAAATGCTGGGTATTACTGGAAATTGCTTCCTCCCTCTGTGTGCAACTCAGAGAGAGGAGGAAGAAGAGGTGGGGTGAGAGGGGAGGGGAGGGCTTCTGGGGATAGAAAGATATTTAAAGCCTCTGAGACTCCAGGGTCCTCTCACTCCCCAGTCCCCCAGCACACACGTCAGCGAGAGGGGCTCTGCTAGGAAACCTGTTCTGGAAGAGGCAGCCTCAGAGGCTGCTGTGCAGAACCCCCATGACGTGGCAGTTTCTATAGAGACGAGTCTCTTTCACAGGAGAAAGCTCTGTGAGCAGGATCACAAAACCTTGGCAACCAGATGAAGCCTTTTTTATTTTTTTTTAATATGAGGATTTTCTGTGCTTGAATTCGAAAGGCCCCTCCCTGGCAAAGCAGCCTCCTGACAGGCAGGAAAGGGCTGGCTAGTTAGTCCAGAAGCTGAGAATTTGGAAATAAGATTGGAAAGCTGTTGTGGACCAGGGTGGGGAGAGGAGGGGAGAACGGTTGCTGTTTACTGCGCCAGGTTGGCTGGTTCCAGCCTAAATTCATCTTCCAGCCTCCTGTACAGGAGCCCACCACCACTGCTAATTTATCCGTGAAATGATACCCCTGGGGACAAAACCAAATTGCTACTGCCTCAGGAACCTCATATTCATCTTCCCTTTCACCTGCCACATTCCAGGCATGTGCAGCAGAGAGTGGGGGCAGGGGTACCAACCTGAGCCTGTGTGCCAGTGAACCTGCTTACTTGGTAAGAGGTAAACGCTCCGTTTAGCTGATGTTTAATTCCTGCCTTTTCCCGTGAAATCAGCTCAAACATCACTTCTCGAGGGAAGTCTCCTGTCTTACTAAGAGACTGAATTTGGCTGCATGAAACAGACCCGACTGAGTGGTTCAACCAAACAGGAGTTTATCTTCCTGTTAAGGAGAGGTTCAGAAGTGGGCAGTGCAAGGGGCTGCCAGCTCCACAGTTATCTACCTCCCAGCTCCCCCTGCCTCTTTGCCTGGCTGTTATTGGCATGTTTCATCCTCATGAGCCCTTCATGGTCAAAGGATGGCTGTTCCATCTCCTGCCAGTCTTCCAGGCTGGAGAAAGAAGAAGGAGGAAATAAGGAGGAAGGGTGGTGCCCACAGCAAGAAGCCAAACAGTCCCCAGAAGTCTGCTGCAGATTTCTGCTTCTACCTCACTGGCCAGAGCAGGGTCGTGGCTCCAGCCCTAAGTTCCGAGGGAGGCTGGGAGATGTGGATTTTTAACTGAGTGAATTGCCACCACGCACAAAACACTGGCTGTTTTTTGAGGTGAGCTGAGAACCAGTGCGGATAGAAAACTAGCGGTGTCTCCTGTGCCTTCCCCGCTCATCTCCGCACACCTCCTATCTCCAAATCGGTCACCTGTCCCTGCTATATGGCCTTGTGCAGGGCTGTACAGGAAGGTGTTTAACAGCTGAATTGCTGGGATAAACAATAAGGCCCTTATTTGGAGTGTTTGCTCCAAACTGTGGCCAGTTTGAAGCAACCAACATATGTCATGGAGTTGGGAAGAGACACACAGTAACACATCATCCTACAGTATTTTCACCATGCAGATACAAAAGACATAAATAGCGCAAAAGCATAGTTAATACTAAACTGTAAAATAGGAATGATGAGTTTGAAATGTGTATTATCTTATTTCAGTATAACTTATTGAATTATATAAGTTTATATAAACTTATATAATTCAATTTTTAATAGTGGCTGCATTTGACAAGTGACTCACAGAATTCCTGGAAACTTAACGATTGGCTTTCACCAGCCATTGCACACAGACTTCCGCACACCACTCCTTCATGGATCTCCACGTACTCCCTGCAATGTGCTTATCACAGCTTATAATCATTGGGCTGTTTTTGCGACATGGTGTCCCACTAAGGTAGTGTTTGCATCTGGTTTTGCTCACAATGTCTGGACGACAGCAGGTGCTCACAAATATTTGAATGAATAAGTGAATCAATTCAACACAGGTATACTTGCATGTGTATAAATAAGTAAAACAAACAAATAAATTGGTGATTTCTGTTACTTTTGTCCCCTCAACCTTCCAAAGATCTTTCATTTCAGCCTCTGATTCTGTTTTCTCTTTTCCTCCAGGACTGAGTGTCATTCTTTTAAGCATCTTAGTTCATGGATGTTATTCCCTTGCTCTAATATAAAATAAACTTCTACTTTTATGCCCTAAAAAAAAAAAAAAAGTAAGAATGGATCCTGGAGCTTTGCCACCTTTTTTGACATCTGTTTCTGGTGCTGATTACCTTCACAGAAAGACAGTCCTAGAGCAGCTGGGTTTTATTTTATGGCTACTCTAACAGGGACGATTTGCTTTCCCATAACCCCAAGTCTACTCTGGATCAATTTGCTTTCCCTTATCCCCATGTCTTCCCTGGAAGTCAGAGAGAGAGACTTTAGGAGTCCCACTAATTGGCAACACACAGCCTGAGGTCAAATGCCCACAGGTTTAGTACCTTCTGGACACTCAGCTCAGCCCCACAGACCTTGGCTTCCCATTCAACTTCTGACCTACAGGTCATCTTTTAGAAGATTGATGTTTGGTTCCTATTCTAACATGAATCTAGCCTTTTGACAGTCTTCAGGAGCCCACTCCTCTATCCCCAGAGGTCAGGCAGGAATAAAGCTATGGGAGAAATTGTTCTCCTGCACCCAAATATCTGTAGACAAGGAAGCATAGAAATGAAGTAAAGAAGAAAAAGGAAGAATAGAAGATCACTGAATTTCCTTAGTGCTCATGCTGGACTATCTCCTGCATGTATCTCTCAGTTGGGATCTAACCTCATGGCTCTGGCCACTCTCAGGGTTTTCTGAGTCCTGTGCCCAGGGAACTGGCTTGAAAATTGCTCCTTACTTTCTGCCGTTAAAACCAAACCCCATGAGTGATGGGTGTCAGGTCATGTTGCCTGTACCACAGTAACAAATGAGACGCAAATGTTGCCAAGTAGTTAGAGGATATAGTGACTCATGATGCTGTTATTTCGGAACTAACCCCTGCAGACTGAGTTAGCTTAGATGCACGCACTCAGGAAAAGCTTTAAAAAAGTCTAGTGTATTACTTGCACACATGAGATGGAACTCTGGCTTTGTAAAAACGAGAACAGGATGACACCAACATCCTGATTTTGGGGATGTGAGTAAACGATTTATCAAAATGACATTAAGGAATAGCCCATGATTTGATTTATTAAAAACACTCCTGGGCTTTTAACCACTTTCAGAAAGTAGAAGGTTCTAATATATAGAGACTTAGTTACAGGTGCCCAACATGGAATAAATGGAGTTCAGATCATATTTATTGTGAGGAAGTCATTAGCCAAGCCTGGGGTCCCAGTCCAGTGGGCATGGAAACCATGGTTGTTACACATCAGCTATCAGTTTCAAAGAAAGTGCGAAAGATAGGGTTTTGTAGGCTAATAGACAGCACTTCTCTCTAGTGGCAGACACCTGAATTGCAAGCCCAGTGCCTTGGAGTACCCAATCAGCTAAAGAAAGGAATTACATCTCACAAATTCAAATATTACCATAAATTACATTTTTATGGGACTTAACCATTTTAAAAATTCTTTCACATGAACTCTCTTGAGTCTCACAATCCCTATGAAGATAGCTGGCATTTCCTATGAAGACAGCCGGCATTTCCTTTTACAGAAGGGATACAGAGGAGAAGCTGTCTACTCATTCCATGCAGGTATTAATGGACTCAGGCCTCCTGACTGCAAATTTAAGTCTCTTTCCACCACTTCTTACTTCTTTCTGCTTCTAGCCATTAAAATTAACTTGTTTTGTGTCCCATTCAGGTCTGAGATGGCTACAATATGAAAAGGAGTATGAATGTCACTTGTCTACTCACTGTTTTGTCTCTCTCGTAGGTAATAGCTCTAAAAACAGTGGCTTTGAAAGAAAATGCTTTTTGCCTTATGAGATAAATGGTAAAAATTTCAGCCTCTGTTAATGGCAAGTAGAGGAAAGATTGCCAACTTGAAAAGCTAAAGGATGCAGTCTCTGATTCCTCTCCTGAGCAGGACTAGAGTTGGAAGTAAACTAAAGTTCCAAAGTTCAAAAGATACTCTTATTCTTGAAAATTCTCTCCTGTCTGTGAGCTGACATGTGTAATTCCTTTAGAAGGTGAAATGATTCTTATTCAGCAATCAGGGCTGGGTTCACAATACAGATACCACTGAGACAAATAATATATTGGTAAATTTTTAGTAGGTTGAAAACCATTGATTTCCTGAAGGGAGGGGAGCCTCAGAATGCCTCGTAGAGCCCACGAGTGGCGAATGGCAGTGTAGCAGACCATTTCTGAAGATGCTGCCATTTTGCTCTGCCTGCAGAACTTTCTCCTGAAAAGTAAACCAGCCTCGTTGTCCCTCCTCCCATCACTCTCTCACCTTGGACCTAGGCTGTCAAGGTAGAGTTCCAACCGTTTGGTTTGCCTGGCCTGACCTCAGGATGAACTCTGTGCTCAGCTCCCAGCTCACCAGATTGCTCTATCCTCTTCTTTATCATGGCTCCTTGGAGGGCCATTGAGGGAGAAGACACAGGAAAGGAGAAAGCTATTGTGAGTGTCTCTGCATCCTTTGGTGCTCCAGAGAGTACATTTGAGCCCTCTCTCCTGGATCTTAAGGAAAATAAGATATTGAATCTAAGACACTTAGAAGGCCCCATTTGATTGGTACACAGCAGAAGAAAGAACAGTTTTCTTTGTGGGGAATGCGCATGAGGGTGGGCATTCCTGGGTTTGTGTGTGAGAAGAGAGAAAGGAGAATGTTTTCAATCTATTTCATCATCCTGAAATAAAAGTTACCAATATTACAAGCATTCCCCCACAGGTACACACACACACACACACACAAAACACATACACAAACACATGCACATGCGCACAGCCCCCCTTACTTCTAGCCAATGGGCCAATGGGCTCCTTTCTGAATTGACTGACATCTCTTGGATTTTTTGCCATAGGCCTTTGTCTTTCCAAAAAGATTGGAGGATAAAGTGACCAGAAAGAAAGCCTGACTCATCTAGTGCCCAGGGCTATATCTCCAAGGTCCGGTCCTGCCACTCTCTTCAAGGCCCCCAGCCACTGCTCAGCACAGACAGCACTGAGAGTTAGGAGGCTTAGCCAGCTACCCTGAAGGGCAGTTGAATTGCTCTCTCATTTTATGTACACAGCAAACCACTCTCCCAGCATTGGATGGACAATTGTTTTTTCCCATGTGATTACATCCTTTCCAACATCCACCAGACCCCAGGAAAGACAATAGGCAAAACTGTATGGCCCATCCTTAGCCAGGCTCCTGCTTCTGTGGGGAACTTGACTAGAGGGGAGGGGACAGGAACCTGAAGACTCAGTCCTGGCAGAATGCCCACCCTACCAGTGCACCACCCAGGACTAACCTATGAGGGTGTTTGTTATGCTCTGATCTGACTGTAACTCCTTAAATCCCTATCACTCATCTCATATATGCCAGGACTAGCCTATAAAGTAAGCGCTTTGGGAAAACAGAGGGTGGGGAAAGGTTGCTAAACTCTGAAGGTGGAGAGGAGTGTGAAAACACTCAGGAGGAAGACAAAGACATGGGCACTGGTGGAATGGAAAGAGACCGGGGGAATAAACTGCTCCCCCAATGACAAGGGGCACTAAATAAATGGGCTTGTCCCCTGCAGCAAGGCAGCAAGCAGCTCCTCAGAGCATCTCCCTCCATGCTAGCTGCAGTCCAGAATGGAGGGGCTGGGGCTTGGGGTTTTGCTGGATAAGCAGGAGGAAATCCTTGGAAACGTCCTTGATTCCATCAAATGCTTTTGTTGATTAAAGACTTAGAAGCTGCCAAAATCCTTTAACTCCTGCCTCTACCAAACAGACATGGTACATGAAAGCAAGCAAACACCTATCTAAATTTAAAGGGAATGTGAAAGATGTGATCCTGAAATCTCACCCTACAGACACCCAGAGCTGGAGCCTGCCACTCTCTGAAAGGGGATGAAGTCCTGGAATTTGACCAGGAAGTGGGGTGTAAGCATGAACCTCTGACAGATATTCTGCTTCAGGTGGAATCACTCTCTGCTATGAGCTGCAAAAGGGAGGCAAATTCATTGTCCCTGAAGCCCATGCTGACCCAGGGATGGCATCCTGGGAGGGCCCACTGAGAAGGGAAGGGAGGAGAAGCATTTGAACAGGCTAAGGTGAAAGGCCTTCTGGCTTGATTATTGACACCCTAACTCTGCCAGGTTCCTGGGCCTGGGCTGACAACTGAAGCTTCTCTCAGGAAGAGGTGATCCTTTCAGGTGTGAAGCCAGATAGTGGGAGGCACAAAAGAGATTCTACCACCCAATTAGCATTCTCAATGCCTACTTTCAGGAAAGCCTAGATCACAGAGGTCTCATTGGATCAGGACCAAACCTTGACTGGATCATGACAATACTTCAAACAGATTGGAAGGAACGCAGAGGGTCTCATCTGAGAAAACACCATCCTTTCTTTATGCCCATGTATCCTTTTATTCCAACGCACAATGTTGCTCTCAGGAAGAATCTTTCCTGAATACCATGAAAGCTTAGATCAGAATGCAGCCATGAACTTAAGACTTTCTCCCTCATTCACAGATGAAGAATGGAGGTTAAGGCCCCACAGGTAGAGGCAGCCGGGATTACAGCCCAGGTTTCCTTGCCCTGTTCAGTACATCCTGCCTTGCTGTGTCTGCTTCCTGACCCTTCAAGAACTTCCAGCTGGTCCACCAGACACTACACACACACACACACACACACACACGGAATTTGTTTAATAGTCTTTATTAGAGCAGTTTTAAGTTTCATAGCAAATTGAGAAGGCATAGAGGTTTCCCATATGTCCCTAACCCCCACACATGCACAGCCTCCCCTCTCATCAACATCCTCCCCCAGAGTGGTGCATCTGCTACACCTGCTAAACCTACATGGACACACCCTTATCCCCCAAAGTCCGTATTCACATTAGCTTTCACCCTTGGTGTTGTACATCCTGTGGGGTGGGACAAATGCATAGTGATGTGTATTCACCACTACAGTATCATACAGAGGAGTTTCACTGCCCTAAAAATCCTGCCACAGAGGCTCAGTACCTATAACTCAGTGAGTAGTGTGCCAACCACATACACTGAAGGTGGCAGGTTTGAGCCCAGCCTGGACCTTCTAAACAATGACAACTGCAACCAAAAAATAGATGGGCATTTTGGTGGGTGCCTGTAGTCCCGGCTATTTAGAGGCTGAGGCAAGAGAATCACTTAAGTGCAAGAATTTGAGGTTGCTGTGAGCTGTGATGCCATGGCACTCTACTGAGTGTGACATAGTGAGACTCTGTCTCAAAAAAAAAAAAATCCTGCCACAGAGAATTTCCATGATAATCTCTATAACAAAGAACCAGGCACAAAGCTGAGTTGCCACTGGCCGGGGAAATCTCTTTCTGGTGTTCAACTGGATGGGTGGGTGTGTGCTCACTGGCTTGAAGGCCTTTCCCCAATTCTTGGTTGCTAGCACCCAGGATGGAAGTGCCTTAATATATTTATCTGCAGGTCCAGCACTGGGATATGGGCACCTCAGACTGATGGATAGGGTCAGGGCACAGCCACGTTGTGATATGGAGTTGATATTTAGATAAAGTTTGTCTTTGGACTCTCCTGTTTCCACTCTGACATCCCCCTACCCCTTCCAACATACACACTTCTTCTGCTTCTTTCTTCTAGCTCAGTGCACTGCCCTCAATCCTTCCTATGACTGTTGTGACCTTGTGCATTGAATATCAAAAAATGTCCCCAGGAAGGGATTTGAGGCCCATTATTTGCTATTCAGTGTCAACTGCAGCCATCACATTTCCCTTTCCGGGGGCATTTGCACCACGGGCATTAGTTCCCCTCGTATAATGAAATTTGTCTTAAACATTTGGAATTCAAGCAAAGTGGAAGAATTCCACTCCCACTTAAGCAGGTGGAAAGAATGAGGTCCTTCCCTGGGGCTTTGAAATCACTCCAATAGTACCTACTTTTTCTATTTTGCATAATTCAGGTCTGATCTCCCTTTAGCCAGAGACAATGGTAAAAAGCCAACACAGAATGTGACCAGAGAGGAAGACTTAAACTAAAATCGGTCATTTGAAACAAAAATATAAAGCAGGTAAGAACTATGTCCCTGGCTCTCAATGCTGATGTGCAGATGTACTAGAGTTAAAAGAAAGAGCTCTGGAAAGACTTGGATTCTAGTCCTGGGTCTTTGTAGAAGTAATTGGATGGCTTAGACTTTGCAAATCATCTGCTTCTCTGAGCCTTGATTTCTTCTACTTTCAAATGTTCCAGCTCTATCATTCTTTAGTTCAGAGGAGAAACTAAAGCAAACCAGATGGGTGCATGGTGCCAGTCTTTTCATATGCCTTGCTTTTGATGAAGGTGATTAAGGTGGTTTGAAGAAGCTGCTTTCACCAAATCTTGGCCTGCTCTATCTCAAGAAGGAGGCGCTAATGCCCAGCAGATTGCAAATGCCACTTTGATAAAGAACATGGCTCCATTTTAAAAAGAAAGCATATTGATTTTTGGAATAGCCATTTCCTAGTGTATGTAACTTTGAGCCAAACCAAGGAAATTTATGAATGTTCATCTTTATTTTATAAAATTTTTAAATCAATAAAAGCTGCCTGGAAGCACCTTGCTATCACAGTGGCTTTTAAAAAGACAGATACAAGGATATTTGTGCTGATTTCTAGTGTAACAGTTAAAGCAAGTCATATAACAAAAGATTGGTCTGACCTTCTATATATTGTGAAAAGCACCCACGTCTGAAATTAGAATTAACTCTATAAAATACAACTTCTGGCTCTGCTATCAATTATAAGTTAGCATTATCCCTATGACAGGGACCATATCTGTCTTGCTAACTATTTTAACCAGTGCCTGGCATATAGTTGATACTCAATAAATATTTTTCAATCAATATCTTGCAGTATCACTTTATCATTGAGCTTCAGATTTCCTTTCTTTCTCTTCCATCTGATTTATTCTTTAATCCCCTATTATCATTTCCTTGGCTAGGTCAACATTGTCTTGCCTAGATTGTTGCAATGGGCTCCTAACACCCCCATTACCTCTAATTCATTCTCCACACTGCAACCAGACTAATCTTTCTGAAATGAAAATCTGATCATCTTACTCCATATTTTAAAGTCAGTCTTCTAAATTGTCAAAGTGTTACCATAGAATTATTCATAATGTACTCTTATTTTCTGTTAATATCTGTTGGATCTGTAGTGATGTCTTTTTACAGCTCAACACATGGTAGTATTTAGTAAATGTTCCATAATTTTGAAAAGAATATATTTTTGCAGTATGGAGAACCCTTAAAGAACTCGAGGTAGACCTCCCATTTGATCCTACAATCCCATTGCTGGGCATCTACCCAGAAGAAAAAAAATTCTTTTACCACAGGGATGCTTGCACTAGACTATTTATTGCAGCTCAATTTACAATCGCCAAAATATGGAAACAGCCTAAATGCCCACCAAGCCAGGAATGGATTAACAAGCTGTGGTATATGTATACCATGGAATACCATTCAGCCACTAAAAAAGATGAAGACTTTACATCTTTTGTATTAACCTAGATGGATGTGGAAGACATTATTCTTAGTAAAGCATCACAAGAATGGAGAAACAAGAATCCTATATACTTGGCTCAGTGCCTGTGGCTCAAGTGGCTGAGGCGCCAGCCACATACACCTAAGGTGGCGGGTTCGAATCCAGCCCGGGCCCACCAAACAACAATGATGGCTGCAACCAAAAAATAGCTGGGCGTTGTGGCGGGCACCTATGGTCCCAGCTACTTGGGAGGTTGAGGTAGGAGACTTGCTTGAGCCCAGGAGTTGGAGGTTGCTGTGAGCTTTGATCCATGGCACTCTACCCAGGGGGACTCTGTCCCAAAAAAAAAAAAAAATCCTATGTACTCAATTCTGATATGAGGACAATTAAGGTCCTAGTACATGGTGGGGGATGGGAGATGGGGAGAGCTGTGAAAGGGAAGGAGGGAGGGGGTGCTGGGGACTAGGGGTGTGGTACACCGTTTGGGGGCAGGACAGAATTATAAAAGAGTCCTTATCTAACAAAAGCAATCAGTGTAACCTGGTTCTGTGTACCCTCAATGAATCCCCAACAACAAAAACAAAAAGATATTCTCATGGGTGTGGGATAAAAACTTACCTATTGGGTATAATAAACATGATTCTGTTAATAAGCACACCAAAAGCCCTAAACTAAACATTATACAAGATATTTATGTAACAACAACTCTGTACTCCCTTAAAAAGAAAAAAAAAAGAAGAGTATTCAAAAAAAGAAGAAAAGAATATATTCTGAATTATTTGGTGCAGTATTCAAGTAGATCAAGTTGTCTAATTATATTGCTCAAGTTTCTATTACTATGCTGACTTTTCCCACTTTTTCTATTAGTTACTGAGAAAATTACATAAAAACCTTTAGTTATGATTATGCATTTTTTCTATTTCTCCTTTTAGTTTTTCAATGTGGGCTTTATATACTCTGAAGCTGTTATTAATTTCATACAGTTTACAATTGTTAAGTCTTTCTGTTGAAGTTACCCTTTCATCATGATGAAAATTTGTGCTTTCTCTTTTTTACTGTATTAATAATAGTTTAGCTAGAGAGTTATAGATTTATTAATCTTCTCTGAGACCCATATCTAATGATATTTTTTGATTTAAGTCTTTTTTTTATCTGAAATTAAGATAGCCACACCTCTCTTTGGTTTGCATATTTCTTCTTTCATCTTTTACTGTCAATTTTTCTGTCTTCTTATCTACAAAGTCTGTCCTCTAAAAACACATTTAGTTGCATTTTGTTTTCTATAAAATGTTGAAAATCTTTGTCTTTAATTTCAATGTTTAGTCTACTTACAATTGACATATTTGGTTTTAAGTGTATATTTTTGTGCCAATAAATCTGAGAATTTAAGAAAATGTACAAGTTCTTGGAAAAGCGCAACTTCCTAAAACTAACACGAAATAGGATTGTCCCGTATCTGTTAAATAATTTGGATTTCTGGTTAAAAATATTCCTAAAACAAACAAACAAACAAACAAAAAAGACTTCAGGCTTAAATGACTTCCCTGGTAAATTTTTAATATTTATGGGGGAAAAACACTAATTTTACACAAACTCTTCTAGGAAAGAAAAAGACAAAGAATGAATAATTTCCAACTTATTTTATAAAACCAACATGATTTTTATTAACTCAGAATGATATTTCAAGGAAAAAATGAGAGAACAATCTTATAAACATAGTTGGGAAAAGTCTAAAGAAAACTTCAGTAAACTAGATTCAGTGATATATAAAAAGGATACAAATGTATAATGGCTACATTCCACTAATTCAACATTGATCTAACATACAAATCAATATAGTTCATTATATGAATAGAATAAAAGAATTATCTCAATAATGTAGGAAAAAACATTTAACAAAATTCAACATCCATTCTTGATAAAAATTCTCAGCAAGCTAATATTAAAAGGAAATGTTCGCAGTAAACATTACACATAAGAGTGGAATATTACATGCTTCTTCCTAAGTTCAACCCCCCAAATCAAAAGATGTCTACTACCACTACTATCATTAATATTATATTGGCGATCCAAGCTAGTCCAACAATAAACTTAGCAAAAAAAAAGGTATAAAGATCAGAAAGGAAGAGCATTATTTACAGACTACCTGATTGCATACATAAATAATTCAAATGAATCAATAGAAAAACTATTAAAATTAATAAATTATTTAACAATATCATGCTCCACAGAGCCAATATATAGAAATCACTTGTATATAATGGTAACAATTCAAATAAAAGAAATTCAAATGCCAGTTTATAGTAGCATTAAAAAGCTCAAATGCCTAGTAATAAAACTAACATAAGATGAACAAGATCTGTGAAACATTATTGAGAGAAATTTTTAAAGCCCTAAATAAATGGGTAGATATGCCAAGTTCATGAATTATAAGCTGTATATACATATTTTTTCAATATTATTATTAAGAGCTAGTTTTTCCCAAATTGATCGACAAAATACAATTTCCAGTCACAACCCAAGCAATATTTTTTGTGGAAATTATCAAAATTATAAAATTCACATAGACATGCACAGAATACAAAGTAGTCAAAATAATTTTGAAAGAAAAGGGCATATCTGGAAGACTTACATGATGCTGAGATTTACTATAAAATTATAGTAATCAAGCCAATGTAAAATTGACATAAGGATTGAAAAATAGATCAATGAAGCATATTATAGTTCATAAATAGACTCATACATATACAATCAACAGAATTTTTGACAAAAGCTCCAGAGATAATTCAACGAGGAATTTCAACAAATTGTGCAGAAACAACATAATAGCAATATGAAAAAAAACAATTCCTATTGCAAACTATAACAAAAATTTATTTGCGGTAGATTATAGATCTAAAGGCAAAGGAGAAACTCTAAAACTTCTGTAAGAAAATGAATAGCTTCACACTGATGTGTTAAGCAATGATTTCTTAAGGCACAAAAACGCTCATCATAGGAAAAGAATTGATAAAGTCTATCTCGAAATTAAAACTCTGCTCTTTACTCTTCAAAATATACTATTGAGGCTCGGCGCC